>NC_082699.1:77032457-77632457 GCF_949987515.2 Delphinus delphis
TCCAAAAACACAGATAAAAGGTCATGTGGCTCATCTTCTCCATGAGAAAAAGCCACAGGAATTGGCTGAATTTAATGCAAAGTGGGAGAATAAATAAATGAGATGCTTTCCAAGGTCGCTTTCAGCTCTTGCTGAGACCTGGGCCCGGCCCAACGCCTGGAGTGCCAACCCAGTGAAGGCGGGCAGGGCAAGGCGATCCTTCATCCATGCCTCCCGCAGCAGGCCTGTTCTGAGTGGACCCTCCACTGGCACGTCTAGGAAGGATGCTTTTGCCTTTGAGAAAGGCTGAGATGGCAAACCTGTCAACCTGGGGAAGGCCGAGGCAGCCACTCCACCACGAGCACATGCACGCCGCATGCACTGGCTCATTTGCAGCTCTGGTTTCAATGCTGCAGCTAAAAATACGTGCGCCGCCAATGAGACGAGGAGGGGCCTGCCAGCACGGGCAGCGAGCAGCTTTCTCCCTGTGGCAGGCTGGAAACTGAATCCAGGGTGTGGGGAAACAGCGACATTCCCAGGATTGCCAGGAAGCCCAGTGGGTCCCCGCCAGGATTCAGGCATCGAAGGCCCTGGGGACAGCACCGTCTGCCAAGGGGGGGTCGAAACGCCACCCAGGTCACCCATCCGTCCGGGCACAGCCCCAGCAGGCCACACACAGCCCCCTGTCTGCACGGGGCACAGGGCTGGGATTTTAACTACTCAAGGACAGGCCTTAGTTCCCTAAAAGATGCCTTGTGGAGCCAAGGGAGAACGGCGGGCTGACGCTGTTATGGGTTGGCTGCGGGCCCTCACAGCCACCGTCCAGGCCTCAGGTCAAGAGAGTCACTAGGGTCACGAAGCCGGGACTCCAGCCCAGGGCAGCTGCCTCCCAAGTCCACAGGGAGGTGGAGGCGAGTGAGCTGGAACCGCGGGTCTCCTCCCTGGCTCCCCCCGCCTCCCGGCTCAGCGTGAAGACGGCCCAAGCACGCTGACCACTCACTGGCTCTTCTCTGGTGGAACCGGGCGTCCCCCACCCCCCAAGTCCAGATCTTGGCACGTGCCCTTACTCCCTCCCTGCAGAAGACGCACTGCTGTCACCAGGCCTGATGCCCAGGTACAAGGTCTCAGGGGAGGAGCTGCAGGGAGTCGATGAGCACAGCAGAGGGAGTCAGAGGCCTGGATTTGATGTCCTGGGCAGAAGACCTTGGGCAAGTCACTTAGCCTGGCTGTGTGCCCCAGGGCTCTCCTCTGTAGAGCAGGGACAGTGACGCTATCACGCCAGCAGGGCCTTTCCAAGGCTGTGATGCAACACGGACATGCAAGCACTTTGTAAACTGAAAACCAAGGTATGTACACCCTCCAGCATCTTCTCAAATGAATCAGGGGAAATGAGAAAAGCTGATCCTGTATCTGTACTCAAAGAGCTTCTATCCCAGATGGCGAGACAGAGGGTACTTTAAGAAGAATATAAGGCACCACCAGCCCAAGGGCACAGAGCTGGCATGGCCAACATACACAGGAGCACGGCACACGTACACGGGCCGGCACTCGCTGCGTTTGTGCCAAGGGTAGCCGGTGCAGGGGAAAGATGACGTGGCCGGGCAGTCTGGGGACAGTTCCACAAGGGAACCTGAGCCTTGGAGGAAAAGCGGAGGAAAGGCAGGCAAGGCTGCTTAGATGGGCCACCACGGGAGTGGACGTGACCCCCCTGGGGACTCCCACAGCGCCCCCCCCGGATGGGAAGCGGCCTGCGAGGCACCCTGCGTGACGTGAGGAAGCCGCGGGGTGAGTGGAGGGAGGAGTCTGCACCTCAGATGCTGGTGTTCCGGCTTTGTCCCGGGTGACACAGGCCGGCAGGATGAGCTGGGACAGGGAAGGGCCACTGCTATTAGGACATCTTTGGCCCGCAGCACAGAACGCGGTGGTTGGAGGGGAAGGAGGAGGGGCGGTGGCGGTGGCAGTCCAGCAGGGAGGCCTCTGCCATGGACGGCAGATGGTGAGAGACGGGGCTGGGATGTGGGGGAGCTGCTGCCCCCAGCCAGCCTGGGCCCGAGTCCGGGGGGAGCCTGCAGCAGCCACGGCCACCCCGCCCAGCAGTGATGTGAACTATCAGGTAGACGGCCTTCACCAGCCAGAGCGCTGAGCTGCCTCGGCTCCGATTAACAGAGCAGCGGACGCCAGGGGCTCAGCAAGGTCCTGTCTACCGGCCTCCGCTAGCCGTGCTCCCGACGGCTCGCCTGGCTGCAGACTCAGTCAGAAGACGCATCCTCCTCCTGAGTGAGCTTCCCGGCCAGAAGCCCCAGGGGCTGGCTTGTCCAAGGAGCCGTTTCCTCAGCTGGCACCCGAGGCTCTTTGCTGTGCTGTCTGTCCCTGGACGAGGCGTCAAGAAAAACAAGAGATCCCATTCACCAGTACCGTGAGTCCCAGCTGAGGCACATCCAGACCCCCATTCCACGACTCTTCTCTCTAAAACACAACTTATGTTTGAAAAGGGCGTAGCATCCAGAGAGCAAATTTCCTGCGAGACGGAAGCCCTGGGGTTAAAGTTTTCATCTTGCAAAGAAACAATGGGAAAACCAGAGAAAGACTGAAACCTCCATCCCTTGTTTTTAGCATGTTGCATACCTTGAAATCACTTTCTTATTTAAGAAACGGAAAACACCTACAACAGTGTGACAGAAGCTGAGTCCTGTGGTCGATTCAAGCACCAGCTCTGTGACTTTCTGGCCGGGAGACTCACTGCTGTCTCTGCAGAGCCCCGTCTCCGGCTCTGTGAGGTGAGGGTCCTCCACCTGCTCCAGGGGCCCCGGGAGGCGGGGGCGGGCAAGGCAGGCAGTGTTTGTAGGGCAGATGGCAGAGGGCGTGCTGTGGGCAAGACCTGCAGAGCTCTGAGCGCCTCCAGCCTCACACAGTGGGTCTTCCCACAGCACCAGAAAGATCCCTGCTGCTCTTTTCCTGACCCTAGAGGTGAAATCTCAGCAAACAGAAAGGGCCTGGGACCACCCAGTCCAGCAGAACCCACCCCTGCAGCCTGGATTGAGGTGGGTCACTTTCGCACCGGGGCTGTCCCACACGCTGGGACAAAGTGCTTTATGTCAGCAGTTGTTCAACTGCAGTGAAGTGCCTGTCATTACATGAGCCAGCGGAGGGCCCGTGGGTACCAGCATCCTAGGACGCCGATCGTCAACAGGTCCAGGAGCGACGGAGTAAGCGCTGCAGGAAACGCGTGTGAGCTCTGCCTGGAAGCTCATGTGAAACTCTGGGACTAAGAAGCTCGCAGAGACCTGCACTTGACCTACATCTGCACTAATTAGCACCCGTTCAAACCAGCCGTCTAGATGCTCCCAATTTCACTTTCCACTGTGATTAGGAGAGAACTCAAGCAGGCCCAGCCCGAGGACAGGAGCATCGTCACGATTAAGGCTCCTCGGTGCTGCGGATGACGAGGAGGTTTGAGAAGCTTCTCTCAGAACCCAGAGCCAGAGGCACCTTTACGAACGGACAGAGATGTTTTCCCCAGTGGAAGTCTTCTGGCCCATCTATCTTTGTCCAGTAGGAACACACCCTTTCTCCCCAACAAGCCCGTGAACTCCTTTGGGACAGACTGTTTCTCATTCATTCATTCACAGAACAGGCGTTTGTTGAAGGCTTAGTATTTACCAGTCACTCAACAAGCATTTGCCTTGTGCCTCCTCTGGGTCACATAAGGAACAGGCCCTGGAGACGGGGAGATGGACGTTAACTTGGGCCTCGTCCCCGTGAGTTCATGGAGCGTGGGAGACGGGTACAGATCCTCACAGGGGAATCGGAAAGCGCCACCACGGGGATGGAAGACAGAGGGGAGAACGCGGCCCAGAGAATAAGAACAGGGAACCAGCCAGGAAAGGGTGTGAAGAGACAGCGGGGAAGGGAGGGCCATGGGCAAAGGCAGGGCCTCATGTCGGGCACCCCTCCTGGAAAATCCAGTTCCGAAGCCACGGGGTGGGGGCAGGGGGGACCTGGGGGACCAGGGGGATGAGGGAGGGGTTGGGGGCAGGGGGGTATGGGAGACCAGAAAGGGAGTGGGGACGGGGGGCATGGGGACCAGGGAGAGGGCGAAGGGCATCTGCACAGCAGAGCCACCCCTTGTGGGATCCGCCCCATGCAGTGTGAGAGGTTGACATGCTGAGAGTGGGGGAGGGTTGGGGCAGAGATGGAAGACTGGTTACAGTGGGGGGACTGACAAATTGGTAATTACATTAGAGATAACAAAAGCCAATCTCCCAATGCCAAGGAAGTGAGGTACAACTGAGGAAAGGGGACAAAACCTGAAGGAGCTTTGCCATGTTGGACTGGAATTAGAGCTATCAGAGAGAACTGGTAGCTGTCAATACGCATAGAAAGAGACGCTGAGCGTGCGTGTGTGTATTTATAGTTATATGTACATGTATATTCCCTGGCTGTGTTCCCTGAGGCTAGGGAGTAGCAACGCCCCCCCCCCCCACCCCAGTAGGAATGACCATTCTCACATCTGCATCTTGGTTTCTAAATAATGATCTTCACTAAAGGGAACCAAGACTTCTTGGGGAAAATGGATGCTGTCACAGCTGTAGTTCATGATGAATCTGGGATACCTAGCACCAGAAAGCAAGGAAGTGTCCAGGGAACGACGGAGACGTGTCAAGAGACACAGAGGTCAGCCTGAAAGAGCTCCCACTGTGCATCAAAATAAATAATGACAGTCACATACTTTAACCCACTGAGCAAAAGAGGAAATGACGAATCCACTCAGAGTAAATGAACAAAGGAGAGTTCAAGGAGGAATCGGTATTTATAAAGTTTCAAGGCACCTTCCCACAGAATACTTAGTGATTACCAAGAGAAACAAAGAAACCTGATCGCAGAGAAGGCTGGCAGACACCACCTTGTCAAGTGATCGAGGTGGCCACCACTGGTAGTGGAACAAACAGAACTCACGAGCCACCTGACAGGTGCAAGAAGGACACAGCACTGCCTCTGTGACTACTGACAGAGACACAGGTACTGAATCTAATCACGAGGACACATCACCCAAATGCCCCAAATTGAGGGGCATTCCACCAATGGCTGGTTGGTAACATCTGGAAGCACCAAGGTAAAAAAAGTCAAAGAGAGACTGAGGAATTGTTGCAGATCGACTGAGACCAGAGACATGAAACAACTGAAGGCAACAGTGGTTCTGAACCACGTCTAGATCCTTTAGGAACCAAGGACACTATTGGGATGACTGGCAAAACATGAATGGGTCTCAGTACTGGATGGTAGAACGGACGCTAATTTCCTGATTTTGATGGCTGTGTTGTGGTTAAATAAGAGATTGTCCTTGTTTGTAGGAAATACACAGAATTTGGGACGATGGTGCAGTGACTCTAAAATGGCTCAGAAAAAATTCTAACCACTATACGTGCAACTTTCCTGCAAGTCTGTGAGTAATAACACGATAACTTCCTTCTTTCTTTCCTTTTGCTTATCTTTACTTCTAAAAGACTATGGTACTGTGGAATTTCTGGTTAGAAGTCAGCAGACCCAGGCTTCCAATCCAGCTGTAGGCCACTAGCTCATTATATGATTCTGGGAGGCACAATAATGGGGAAAACGTGGATTTTCGAATCATAGTGACCATGCGCTAGTCTTCACTCTGCCACTCACAGGCTGAATAACCCTGCATACGCTTTGCATTTCCCTCCTACTAACACTACCTACTTCAGAGACAGACTGTGAAGGTTACGTTATTAATTCCTTCCACAAATATGTATTCAGCTGTCACTAAAATGTTCCGGTAACGGTTCCAGGTTCTGAGAATACAGGGAAGAGCAGATTCTTTCTCTGTGGAGCTTATACTCTAGCAGGGGCGGAGAGACAAATAAGAAAAAAACCTGTATATGTAATGAACTTTCAGAGAATAAGAAGAATTGTGAAGAAAACTAAAGCAGGTAAGGCCTTAGAAGGTGATGTGGGGATGGGGAGGTCAGACGAGAGAAGCAGGAGAGCTTAGAAAGGAAAAGGAAGAAAAAATAAAATCATCACACAAAATAAAACCGAGATGACACAGATCACAAGAGTCAAGATAAAAAGCATAACAGAATACATGACAGAAATAAGACCAAACATATGTGCCATATCAAGGAATGTAACTGGTCTAAACCCACTTATTAATGAAAAAGACAATGAAGTTAGATCACAAACAAAACTCAACTCTATGCTTCATCTAAGAGAACCACACAGGGGGAAAAAAATTCTCAAATGTTTAAAACAAAACAAGAGGCAAAGGTACATCAGGGCCAAACCAAAAGAAAGGAGGGATGAGAGCTACAGTATCAGACCAGATTGAAATAAGGGCAAAGGACATTAAAGGAGCCACAGAAAGGCACTTTACATGGTGAAAGGCACAACAAAGTGAGAATAATTATGACATCTATGCACCAAAGACCATCAGCCTTCACACTGCATGTATTACAGGACAGACAGTATCACATCGATGGACAGAAGTCCATCAGGGTGAAGAGGACCCATGTTAGCAGTAATTGTAATTCACTTCTCAAAGTCCATGGGTAGATCAAATAGGTAAGGATCTTAAAAAACCTAAGCAAATTAATAAGGTATAGCTAAGTGATACATTTCAACTCAATACACTTAAAACAAGGAATACGCCTTCCTTTTAAATGTCCATGGAGTAGTCATAAAAAAAAAAAAAACCCAAAAAACAAAAACTAACGACAAAGAAATCTCAGTAAATTCTAAGAGGTGAGAATAGTACTAAAGTGATTCCACTGCTGTCACATTAGAAAGTCATAACAAAATGAGAAAAAACAAACAGGCAAAAAACTATGTTTTAAACAACTCTTAGGATAAAGATGAAACAAACTAGAATCGCAGAATGCCTAAAAATATCAAACATGAAAAATGTAAATGCCAGAATGTGGTTAAAGCAGTAATCATAGGAAAATTCATAGCCCCATAAAACTATACCAATAATAGGACAATCTAAATGAATGAATTAAATGCCCAACCCAGTAAGTGAGGGAAAAAATAATATAATAAGTCCAACTAAGGCAGAAAGGAGAAATTAATAACGATAGAAGAATCACTGAATTAGAAAAGAGAAGGGAGATAGAATTAACGAAGAAAGTAGATCATGTGTTAGCTCACTTAAACAAGAAAAAGAAGAGGAAGCAAACTTATATAAAAGAGGAAGCAAAAACAGGGAAAAAACCCTCCGTTAAAGAGGCAGTTAAATATCTATATAAGTTTTCTTTTTTAAAAAAATGAGCTATACAAGCTCTTTCTGAAGTCATACAAATAAATATGAAAGATGTGTAATGGGCATAGGGCTGATTTTACAAGATAAAAAAATTCTACAGATCTTTGGCATAATAATACAAATACACTTACAACTACTGAAATGTACACTTAAAAATGGTTAAGGTGGCAAATTTGTATTATGTGCTTTGACCACAATATTTAAATAAACAAACGAATGAATGTAAGAAAATGACATTGAAGAGGATTACCCAAGTAAATATTAAAATATATTGTAAACCCATAATATACTTACAAGGGTGATACTGGCCCATGGATAGATTAATGGAAGAGAATCCCAAGATTTTCCTAAACATATGAGAAAATGGCATTGCTTATTAGTGAAGACAGATCATTTATTAAGTGATTTGGGGATAACTAGATAGCTTTCTGGAAAAAGAAAAGGTGGATCCATGCCTCACTCTTCACACCTTAATAAATTCCAGATAAATAAAAGAGTTAAATGTTAAAACAGCCGAGCCCATGAAAGCATTAAGATAATTTTTTTTAAACGTACTCTAAATGAGGAAAGTCTGAGTATGGTACAAAAACAAAGTTTTTGTTTTTTTGTTTGTTTTTAAAGAGATTGTTAAATTTAAATAAGTATCTTCCAGCTTGACTCACTCCTGGGAGGACGGGCATACTTACAAGGGTGTTTGCTGCAACCACATTTATAATAGCAAAAGATTACTAAGGGCCCATCAAAAGATACAGAGTAAATAAATTATGATACATCTTACGCTGTGGTTAAGAAGACTGTGCCAGCTCTGCGTGCAATATGGAATGAGACGGAACCCAGCCTATGTCATTAAGTAAGAAGGGAAAGTGGCAGGAAGCTCTCCCGTGGTACCCGAGGAGGAAAATACACAGTTTGTGCACGTTTTATCTTCACAAAATAAGCAAATCACACAAACACTGACCGCATGCCACACAGAGGATCCATTTTGGGGCAGTAGTCCTTCCCATCATGGAAAGCCTCTCGGCCCCCCTTTGTAGAAAGAGGAGGACGAAGCATCTCCCATGGCCTTCACTGGAGGCCCAGAGTAACAACGAACACCCACAGCAGAGCTGGTGGGAATCGGCCAGCTCCCAGGCTGGCAGGACCCCCTTCTCCACAGCACCCTCACGCCACTGCTTCCAGGTCCACCTGTCACCTTCCCTCCGAGGAAAGGGGCCCCGAGGCAGTCGCAGGCGTGGGCCTCCCTGGACGCCCACAACCCCTGTCCCCGAGGCCAGAGGCTGCAGGTCTGGTATGTGCACCTGCTCCCTCCAGGGCCAAGTCCCTCTCAATCGGATGCAGGAAGCTTACTGAGCACCTCCTTTAACCTGCCCACACGGAGCTCCCAGTCTCGGGAGCAAGACAGACAAGTGAACAGGCAAAGACAACGTGGGGTGGGAACTCGAGAGGCGAAGGCTTCCTGCCGGGACGGGAGGATGTCTAAGCAGAGCGCTGAAGGGTCCAGCACAGTGATTTCAGGTGGAGGAGCTGGGGACTGAGGGAAACTCAATCCACCTGGTTTACATGCTGTCCTTTGTCCTTGAGCTTTCTCCAGGGACCTGGCTCAGAGAGGCATACCCTCTGGCCCAGGACCAGAACCCCTGTTCTGACTCTTGGGCCCCAGAAGCAAACTCCAACTCAGGCTGCCTGGGTTCCTGGCACGGGGGTAGGACAAGGGCAGGGCTGGGCCTCACTCAGCCTGGCCCCTCACGCCTGGGGTGGAGCTGGCCCTCCCGGCTGCTGCGTCACAGAGGATCCAGAGTGACCCGTGGTGAATTCGTTTTCTCCTTGCCAGGGGGAGTGTGGATCAGTACGGCCGCCCTGGAGGCCAAGCTGGCCACAAGCATGCAATGCCTTCACAAAGCACCAGTAACCCTGCCCTGGACACTGGCCCTCTGGGACTGACCCGGGGGCAGAAGGGCAGATGCCAAGAATGTCCACCTTAGTCTTATGAATGGAAAAACTGGAAACCATTAATAGCCAGCCAGAAGGAATTGCCTAAGTGTACCTGGGCACGTCACCACGGAAGTCATGTGCATTTAAGTCATGTGGAAGGAGGACGTCTAAGGACTAGGACTTGGATGGCCTTGACCCTGTGAGGAGGATGGCCTTCATCCACCGATTCTTCCACGCGGTCAGCAAACATCGAGACCCGGCGGGTGCGGTCAATGCGGTCTGTTCCCAGGGTGCTCACTGGGAGTGGCGGACACCATCTACAGGCCACGAGAACTTGAGGAGGGGACACAAAGGAGGACGTGCAGCTCGGTGGTGGGGTGTGACAGCATGGAGGTGTGGGCAGCAAGCAAGGCTTCCCAGGAGGACCGAAGAAGGAAAGACAGGACTAGGAGAAATCACGGGGCACATGGCAACAGGCCTGGAAGAGAGGGCAACTTCCTGGCAGAAGGGAGAGCAGCGGAGGGAGCCCGGGGTGCACACCTCGGGGAGGATGGCGCTGGGAGAGCCCAGAGAGACGGGGGACGGAGGCTGGAGGGGCAGGCGTGCTGGTCGGGGAGGGACTTCTAAGCCTCATTAAGGACGCTCCCGTCCATCCTCAGTGATAATGGGAGCCAAGGAATTGTTCTAAGTGTTTAAGAGTGACATCATCGGGGTCACGTTTGGGAGGGTCACTTGGGCTGCAAGGAGGACCCCAGGTCGCAGGAAGCAGATTGGGGGCAGGAATAGCAGTTTGGGGGACCAGTCATGGAATCTTTTCACTCAGCAGTTTCTTCCATAAAACATAGAATAATGCTTATTCCAGCAGGTAGTTATGAAGAATAAACGAGCTGACAGAGTTACTGGACACGCTGCATGCAGTAAGTGCTCCCCAAATGCAGCTATTCTTTTGGGAAAGATTATCACAATAAAGCAGGCTCCTAAACGTGCTTTTAAAACTAGAATGCTTGGGACCAAATAGAAGAATGGGTGGCAGGGTCGAGCAGGTGGTGGGAGGGGAGAGGAGAGAGGAGAGGTGCTGCAGAAGGGCAGGAACAGGCTCTGGGGCGCCGGGGGGCCCAGCACAGCCGAGGCTCTCGGGGCTCCAGACAGACAGCGGTGCCTGCCTTCAGTGGCTGCGAGGAGGGGGAAGGCAGCTCACAGAACAGGCCTGGCACGGAGGGGCCCAGGGCAGGGCTGCCACCCACCAACGAAAGGGCAGGAGGGGACTGGCTGGTCCCACAGGGTCATTCCCCGGCGGGGGATCATGGCCTGGGGCTTTTTCTTTGTATGGGTTTTTGTGTTGTTTTTGTTTTGTTTTTGTTTTTAGTTATTTCTGAGATACACATTTTAAAGTAATAACTAGAATTATGACCTACAACATTATACCAGAACATATAAGATATTTAGAAATTTCATGTAATGTCTGAAACATTTATATTAACATATTTCCATACAAATAACCCAAAGAAAGTTTAGTATTAGTTGTTTTGTTTGCTTGTTTGTTTACACAGCAGGTTCTTATTAGTCCTCCATTTTATACACATCAGTGTATACACGTCAATCCCAATGTCACAATTCAGCACACCAGCACCCACCCCACTGCGTTTTCCCCCCTTGGTGTCCATGCGTTTTAGATGGGCTTTTTGTTTTCAGCTTTTTTCCTTCCTTTTTTATATCCTGTATAAATTATTTTTCCTTTTTTTTTAAATCAATTTACATACATATATATATATTTGGCAAAGGTGCCAAAGGGACGGTGACTCAGCCCCTTGGCTTCCCTGCACCCATTGCCAGGCCAGCTGGGCCTCAGACCAGATGGCCATTCACCACAGCTGGGCCTCAGGGCGGGGTCCTCAGACCAGGCTGACCAGCCCCTGGGACTCACCAAAACCACCCGATTCACCTGGCCCAGCAGACCCAGCCTGGTCCGTGGGCCTGAGTGCTAACCCTGGCCCGGGAGCAGCTGTCTGGAGACGTAGCCCGTGGGGGAGAAATCCACAGCCCAGCGCCATTGCTAAGCTCCCTGGGAAGGAGGCGGGTGCCCACGGGCAGCTCACCTGCCAAGGAGGCCTGCGCCACACGCATCCAAGATACAAGTATTGCCATCGGTCCTCACGAATCTCACGCTAGAAACAAACCAACCGTCTCCCCCACCAAGGCCTCCACGTCACTCAGTTTGATGAAATGACATTTTGCAGCAGTTGGGCCGCGTCTCCCCGCAGAGTCCCAGGAGGGTGGGATGCAGCCCGACCTCAGGCCCAGGACAGTCTGGCTGCCTGGCGCGCCGGGATCCAGACTCCAGAACGGAGCTGGCAGAGCACAGGAGGGGCCACTGAGGTAGACGGAGCAACGCGCAGACGTGATGAACCCATAGCGCCTTCCAGGTGGTTCTGTCCCCAGGGAGGCCCGTGAGCTCCGTTGGTGCCGCGGGCTGTGTGCCTCATCCCAAGCACAGTGCTGGCTCCTCTGAGACTGACCAGGTGGTCAGTGTCGGGGTCCAGGGCTGCCTCTGGCCTCCACGTCCAGGACACCCGCCAAGCTTCCACCTGGCAAGCGCACCAGGCTACATGGGGACGGTCTGCTGAGTGACCTGGGCCCCCTGCCTGCATCGGACCAGGAGTGTCTGGAAGGCCGGGATCAAGTCTAACTTACCTCTGTGTCCCCAGCACCTGGGACAGTGCCTGGTGCAGATGGACAAATCCTTCAATCCAAGAACCTACGTATTCCACATAACTTGAAGCAACAAAACCCCCATGAGTCTGTTTCCTTATTTGTAAAAGGGGGACAGTAATCATGACCTCAAGACTCGTGCGGCTCGGACGAACCACACGGAGAGTTTGGCGTCACGCTCCCCAAATGTGAGGGTGGGCAGTGGGTGACCTCACACGAGGCATCACGTGGCCGCTGCTTCCCTGACAGGCGTTACCCTCGTGCCTACAAGCGCTGCCCAGGCACCACAGCTCGGCCCTGGACCTGGGCCTTTGCTCGGTGACGATCTGGAGGCTGTGCACTGAAAGCATCCCCTCCAAGATGGAGCCAACACCTGGCTGGTATTCACTGGCTGTGGATGAAGGACAGGACAGACCAGGCACCACGAAGCTATGAAGAGAAAGCTTCAGCTGTCAGCTGAAGAAGGGAGAAGGGGCACAGCCGTGGGACGATCAAATCATCATGGGAAACGGCGTAGCCCATTAGTCACCACCACCCAGTATCCATGGAAACGACTGGAACTGGACCTCGAAGCAGGCCGTCAGGAAGCCCACTGGGCTCTGCCACCCTCCCAGCCTCGTC
This sequence comes from Delphinus delphis, assembly GCF_949987515.2. Taxonomy (NCBI): domain Eukaryota; kingdom Metazoa; phylum Chordata; class Mammalia; order Artiodactyla; family Delphinidae; genus Delphinus; species Delphinus delphis. The sequence goes on from NC_082699.1 coordinate 77,044,978, forward strand.
TTCCCACCCGGAGGTGCAGCCTCCCCAGCTCGCAGTTTTGCTCCCGGAGGGACAGAGACAGGAGGCAGCCGACTCGGGGTCCCGTCCCAGGCCCCTCCCCAGCCCTGCCGCGGCTCTGTCCTGTCCGGTCCTGCCTTGCCTTGGGATGCTCCGCAGAAAGAACGCATGCAGTCCTGGATCCACCCCAGAATCTAGCTTCCTTTCCTCCTCGACCACCACACAGCATCAGTCCTGGTGGTCCCCACCGCCCCAGGCCCACATCCCCACTGAGAGGGAAGGAACGCACTCTCGCAAGGTCACAGGCATCTCTTCAAACCTTCGCCCAGGATTTGGGGCCCTCAGCATCTCCAGTTTACAAATAAGAAACCCAGGCCCAGAGAACTTGCTGACTCGTCCACAGAAGTTGCCCCATGAGGAAGCAGCAGACAGGACTGAGACCCGTGGTGGGTTTGTGCCATCCACAGGTCTGCCTGTGGCACGTGATGTAACCACCATCACGCAGCAAACCTGACGGCTGTGCTCTCTGCCGCCACCCCCTAGAGTATTAACAATTTCAGGGTATCCTTGCTGAGGGAATGACCCCAAAACACAGAGAAAGCTCTACGTACAGCCAATGCAAGTAACTTACATAACAACAAACACCTCCAAAAAACAGAAACAGCCAAACACCAGAGCAGATACTAAGTTATCTTGTATCCATTTGATGAAATTACGGTAAGGACTTAAACAGCATGTGTTAAGACATGTTTATAACATGGGAAATACTTATGTTTTGTCAAGTATAAAAAAGGACACAGAAGTACTACAGTATGATCATCTCTATGAACAAAATTTAAGTTGGGGGACAGGAAAAAGACTTAGAAATGCACACAAATGAAATGAAGTAGAGACTGTTTTGGGGGGGGGGATGTGGGAAAAGGGTAATTTTTCTCTATCCAACTTTTCTGATTTCCCCTGGCTTTCTACAGTGAGAATATATTGCTTTCATGAAGTGAGCTAGTGGAAGGGTCAAGAGTCCAGGGTGTGGAAAGCTGCCTTTGAAGAACCAGGAGGACAGCCCAAGTTATGGGGTGAGGAGCTGGTGGCTCCAAGATGTCAGCTCCACTGCAGAGGGGACAGTGAGGGTAGGAGGTGACATGTGCTGAGGCCAGGGATGAAGACCCCACCCCACGCACGGTGGGCCGGGGAGGCCAGCCTGGGGCAGGAGGGAAGCAGACGAAACTCACCGCCTTCCCTCACGGGCCACTACCCTGGAACTGCGTTCACAAGAGGGTGAGAAAGTCACCCGAGAAACCCAGACTCCCACAATGCCCATGTCATGATCAATGACCAAGAGTCACACAGTCACTTGACAGAACAGCTCAAGAGCCTTAAATACGTGCGCGTCTTTTGACTTGATAACTCTAAAGCTAGGAAACTGATCTAAGTCAGGAAAGTCTACCTAAGGATGTTCCTTGGAAGCAGCCACATATGGTAATAGTTAAATTAATCATGACACTCTGAACAGGAAAATACTACGCACTGTTTCTGGAGACCGTGGATGCCTCAAGGACAGGAACTGGGCTGCCGGGGATGCTGCTGGGAGCCCAAAAGCGCAGCCCCAAGCTGCCTGGCACCGCGGACACTGCCAGTGAGACCTCCTGGCAGAAACGCCTTTCAGGTCCTGGTATTATTGTTTAAAACGTCATGCATCTTCTCCAGGATAAAATCTTTTAATACTTGCATTATTTGCCAACACACTGGCATGCATGTGACACACGACAAGGAAAACACCTGCAAGGAGACCAGTGCAAATCCAGCAAGGGCCTCTGACCTCTACCAATGTACCCTCCCCACCCCCAATCTCTGGAATGAGTCAGACCCTCCAGGGCTCACTCCCAGACTGCCGAGGCCTTGGGGAATTTCTTCTGACTGACATGATGCCTTAATGCAAGTTTTGTGTCACTGTGTTTCCTCGGGCTGGTTGGGGCTGGGAGTCTGATCCTCCTCAGCTGCCACATAACGGTGGCAGTAGCTGGCTGAGCCCGGGTCATCAAGAGACAAGACATTCCAAACTAGGAAAGCGAGGGACACCCCCAGAGGTGCAAGCAGTGACACATTCCGCAGAAACACCGCCCGCCTCCTTCCACTCGGGCTGGACCAGCGAGGCGGCGGCTTCCACGGAAGGAGCCCCCGGTGCAGCACACAGTCCACTCACGGCTGCCGTGTCAGCACCCCTCACAGGACTCCCAACAAACTTCACGGGCGGGAGTAGGGAGCCCAGCAGAGTGGGCAGCCCCCGGGCAGCGCGAGGGGCTCTCACAAACTGAAGGGGAAGTGCAGGAACGCCAGGAGGAAGGCCTGTTCTCTTCAGACCCCTGGGATAATTTTCCTGTGTGTCTAGCATGCCAAAGGGGGAGGTCAAGCTAATTAATTAAGCAGATGAAATACCAGATACTAATTTACAATGGTTTCTGGGGTAAAGAGAAGAAGGTACACGTACAAGATTGTTTGCATCTGACCCAACATAGATTACATGATGGAATCATTTCCAGAGGATAATAAAGACTCCCACTTCAACAAAAATTCTACATTTAGTTTGTTTCTCAACAAAATTGTTTCGCTGCTATTTAGGAAGGCAGAGACTGGGGTGAGAGTTCCAGGTGAAACGGGCAGCGAACGTTCAAATGCCTTTTTCGAAGTACCACCTCAGGGCGATCGCTCACGGGCTGAGCGCCAGGCTGAGTTAGGGTGTTTACCAAACAAACTGTCCAAGCTAGTCCGGGAGAGACGAGCTAACGGCAGCCTCGCTCCCGCGCACCACCCTCATCACGGGAGATGCAGAAACATCTGCAGAAGACACGCCCATGCGGACACCAAGTGCCCCCACGGAGGACGGCAGACTCCGCAGCGAATGGACCCCGAGGGCCCCTCCACGTCACTGCCACACCTGTGCTCAGAGGGCAGCGAGCCCGTTCACGAGGCTGTGCCCGGGCAGAGCTCGGTAGACACGCAGAGGCCGGCCCGGCGGTGAGCTTCCCTCCCCCCGACGGCTCTCTGTGACGTCCGCACACACTGCCAAGCGCGAGCCTGCGCATTCTGAGAAAAGGAGCGCATGCCCCCGAGGTGACGAGTGGTACTCACCCCACAGGAGAGGGGCCAGCTGCAGATGCTCCAGGACCAGCTGGCTCAGGAGTCCTTCCACACTCGCCTCACCTGTGCGCTTCAGAGAGGGGTGAGCCGCGTTAAGGGAAACTCCGCTGCCTCCGAGTCCCGGGCCAGGGGGAGAAGTTCTAGAAGTTTCTCCACAGACTCCCAGACGGGAAACCTCCCACGGCAGGTGACCGTCCCCCTGCTCTCCAGGGATGGTGTAACCAACCACAAGATATCACCTGAGTGTGTGGGAAACAGGTACGTAAATGTGGCAAGGGCCTCTCCCCCCTCCCCCTCCCCTCCCCCAGATCTGGTAAATTGAGCTGTTATGTGAAGAAGGGAAATCCACTGGGATAATTTCAATCCAACAGCTATTCTTGCTGGGGGAAATAAAGAAGAGGGAAGGTTGTTTTTCCTAAAAAGGATGCAAACTGTGGCTGACTGTTCAATGCAACCAAGTGCGTCTCTCTACACGTGTCGGTTTCATGCCAGTTTCACGTCTGCCCTGTTATACATCTTGATGTAATTACACATATTATTACAAACGGACTCACGCGAGTTCATAATTGAGGAAGTCATACGGCCTCTCAGCAAGTATCGGTGGATGAAGAAATTAGGTTTAGAAAGGCAGAAAACAGACGTGTCCAAGGTGCTAATGTTAAACAGCCAGTGTGGTCCTCAGAGAGAGATCTATAAACCTCTCTCCCTTTTCCTACATACATTAAAGCCCCAGTACTTAGGTTGCAATCAAAAGGGAAGAACGTCATTCCTGACATTCTCTAGTGACTGAGGAAGTGGGGGAAAATCCCATTACTTTCTTCCATTAGCAAGTTAATTGCATTCAACAAACACAGAGTGTGTCTGAAACAAGACAGGCATGGTGAGAAGCACTGAGGACACTGAAATGACTGGACGTGAACCTTGAACTTGAGAGGCTCACATTCCAACAAAGATGACAATATAGGAACAGACCGTTGCACTTGCCCAGCCTGAGGACAGCCGGGTCGGGATAAAGCCACACAGGCAGAGTAGAACGGGCTGGGGCAGGGAGCGAGGGGTGCCGAGGCCCCGAGGGAATGAAGGCCAGAGCTCCCGGGTCCCTCCTGCCAGAGAGGGACACCCAGCCCTCAAACAGCCCAGCCGAGCATCCGCGGAGAGCTGTTCAGACAAGAGGGCTGCTCAGGAGAGCCAGCTGGCCGCACGCGGCAACGGGCCTCAGGCCGGGCACAGGCCAAGCTGCTGGCATCCAGGACGCTCAGGAGCACCGCCCACCTGCCTCTCCAGCCCCGGGTCCTGCTTTGGCTGCCTTGGCCCTGTTTCAATTCTTCCAAAACACAGTGTGCTCTCTCAGAACTCCATACCCTCCACCTTCTGTGCTCTTTGCCTGGAAATGCTTTTCCCTGCCCTCTTCCCGCTCCTCACTGTACTCATACCTTAACCCTTACCGCAGACCTCACTTCCTCCAGGAAGGCCTCTCTGAACTGTCTCTGCTCTGAAGGCTCTCGGCATCCCCTCGGCAGCCCTCACTAGATGTGTGTGTCTTCCATCGTCTGGCTTCATCACTCGCCTGTCCGCTGGGCGAGGGCAGAGCCCTCGTTCTGGGGCCTGGAACAGTGTCTGGATCGTCGTGGCCACTCCATGAACACTGGCTGATGACTAAATGAATGCTGGCATGAGTCAACATCCCAGGTAAGCGGTGCAGGGGCCACATCTGTGTGTGTGTTTCTTTCTGTTTTCTTTCCTGACTCTCTCTGGGGGTTATTTTCACTTGTATGAAATTAAGACTTCAGAATATGGCATATTACTCCCTCTTGTTAAAAAAAAAAAAAAATCATGCCAGGCTTTTGAGGCTGATCGCACCCCGGTGCTTGAAGAACAGGAAGAGTGCCTAACAAACATGGCCAGGATGAGGAGCCTTTGAAATGATTAGTGAGAAGAGCAAGTTGGGATGTGAGTCATTACAAAGTTGCCAAATGGCACCGGGGCTTTGGAAACCATTCCAATAGCATATTTCCGTATTCGGACATGAGCCATAAAATTATACAGCTGAGCTAGCAAAGCCAATCACCTGCACGCACATCCCCTCCCCTGCAGCCCCACGAGCCACCAGAGCAGTCTTGTGTCTGAGCCTGGACACAGGAATGCAACCCTGGCTGACCAGTCAGCTATGCAGATGCTCTATCAGCCACTTTTAGAGCCCAGGTTACAATGTTATAGCGAGGACAGTGGACACGGCAGCGGCTTCTCTTTCCTAAACACATGGACTCTGGCGTTGGGGGCAAGAGGTCAACAGAGAATGATGATGAGGACAATAATTCCTATCACTATTTCTGCTAGAAGGAGTATTTCCAAAGCGAGTCCCATGAGAGAGGCTGTGTGCTAAGTGTTTAACATGTATCTTCTCAATTTAATACTATTTTCAAATTGAGTATGTGGTGGGTTTAAAATAGGGACTGTTATTTCCATTGCAGAGATTTTTAAAACTCAGGCCCATGGGGATAACAAGAAAGCAGACACGGCTAGGAAGTGGTAGGATTGAGGCCATCTGACCCTGGAGCCCACACTGCAGCCCACACTTTCAGACACTTTACTATGAACACAGTATCGATTCCTCACAATAAACCTGGAAGCCAGGACCCGTGATCCCCACCGGACAAACGAGGATCCTCTGTGCACAGGGCCGGGGCCCGGCCAGGACCCCAGCACTGTCAGGGGCAGAGTCACCGCCCGCTCCCAGCATGGCGCGTGGTGGCCAGCCTCTTTCCTCCAGCCCTGAGGGAGGCCCACGGGGAGCTCTCCGTGGTGCTGAAGTACCTGTCTCCCCCCTTCAAGCCCTTCCTAGTCACCTGGGACGCAGCAATTAAGTTTCCAGGTCAGCCGATGGGTTCTTGCCCCCAAGATATACTCCTGTCCCTTAGGAGGGCAGGGGTGGTGACACTGCAGCAGGGGGAATGTAGACCACTGTGGGTGCCAACCAGGCTTTGCAAGTCTCCTAGCCACACCCTCAAGTAATGATCATCGACAACCCCTGTGCGCCTGGAACGTAAGAAAACTCAAGTGCCCAGCTCAGTGCATCCAACTCACATTCGTTCTGCCTCTGGAGCCTCCCACAGGCAGCTTCTGGCTCCCCGCAAGGAGCCACGCATCCCTCTCACAGCGCCCCCTGCGCCTGCCACTTCCTGCCTCAGAGCCACGGCTGAGCTCCCTGGAGCCACCGCACTTCACTCATGCCTCTCAGAGGTGGCGAGCCTCGCAGTGCGGGCTGGCCCTTGCTCACTGCCATTCCCGGCTCAAACCTGCCGGGCTGATGAGCGGCCAACTCTGCGGTCACGACTGCTTGGCCGCTCATTTCTGCAAACCAGTAAGACAGACTTCAGAGGGCTGCTTGTGGCTCCAAACCCAGGAGAGTAAGGGATGGTGCCCCTGGTCAGTGGCACTGCGCCTGGCACACAGGAGGTGCTCCATCAATGCTCAGGGCTTCTCACTGAGCACCTACTTACCTAAGGGGCATCTCACACAGTGCTCACAGCAACCTCGGGTTGAGGAAACCCCTTCGGGGATGTTAAGCCACACAGCCAGGAAGGGAGGATCCAATTTAGCCCTTCCGCTCCAGGTGCAGAGCTCCTCCCTGCCAGGGGGTGGGCCTGGATTCACATCAGGGTATCAATACCTACAGCATGGGCTGTGGTAGCTGCTGGGGACGAGAAGACCCACCAGGTGAGATCCTTCCTACTTTCAAGAAGCCCAGCCTATTGTGCAAGGATGATACCGTAGTATTATTAGTCACCCATCGTTGTTAATTACATTTAATTAATCAATATTTGTGCGGAGCTTTTTTGTTTACAAATGTTTTCCTGCACATTGTCTCAGTTAATCTTCTACGAGTCTCGGGAACCATGGATATTTGCTTCCAAATCTTAAAAACAACACCAGATGCTAGGAAAATGCAGAAAGTTAATAAAATACCTTCCCTTTCATTTTCTGCTAGCCCGTTAGCGGTGAAATATTCAGTCATGCACTGCAATCAAAGGACCGTTTAAAACCACGGAGCAGTTTTTGAGATCCTGCCTGTGTGTATGGGACTGAAGTTTACCAGGACCCAGCCTGATGCTCTGGAAGAAACGACTGTTCAGTCAGCTCTTCCCTTGGGGAACGTGCAGCCCGGCGGGGGGCAGGCCTGGGTCCTCTCACAGGAGAGTGCAGCACCGTGCTCTGAACACCCGGTTGTTCTAAGCGGTCTACTGAGACCCAGCCCGTGAGCTGCTGATGCAGATGTTCCTAAACGGGCCCCCAGGTGAGCGTTCCGGAGTGGGGAGCTCGCTGAGGAGCAGGCCTGCACCTTGGCACCACCCCCGCCAGGAAGATGGGTTGTCTGCGCCCCATGTGCCAGCTCTGGAGTGATAACCCCAGGTGCAGGGACTTAGCCCAGCCCCACTTCAGCTCAATCAATTAGCAAATTGTCACAACTAGAAATTACGCTAATGGAAAGGCTGCTTTGGGTGATTAATGAGCCTCTTTCCCATGACTCTGTCCTCCGATTTGCTTCACGAACTTTGAGAATGCTGATGCTGGGCTGTTCTCATCCCAGCAGGGGCGCCAGTGTCTGGGCTCAGCTCCCTGGACAGCGCCACGAACTGCCAGGGAGAGTCTGCACGCAGTCTTGCGGGGGGAGAACAGTCGAGTCAGAGGATGGAGGGCAGGCAAAACGGAAAGAGCCCTGTGGGGTAGGTGTGCCAATCAGCAGCGTGCCCGAGGAACGCTACGTCTCTTTGGCTTCATCTGAAAAATGGGGATAACTTGAAGGCCCTGGCAGAGACCAGATGCTCTTCTGCTCTTTTGCCCAACACAGAGCTAATAAGAGCACAGACTCTGAAGCCAGGCACCTGGATGAGAACCCAAGCTCTGCCACTTACTAGCTGGGTGACCTGGAACAAGTTAGGTAAACTCACAGGACCTCAGGTTTCTCATCTGTGGACTGTGGATAAAAACTACTTCACAGGGTTTTTGTAAAAACTGAGTAAATCTAGGTGAATTGCTCAGAACAGTGCTGGCATCTAGTAAGTGCCATAAGGTGTTAGCTGTTACTTAAGCTCTGTAATTTTATGATTCTATTATATAAGATACACATGCTCACAATAATTGTCATGCCGGAAGTACACAGAACATGTAAAAGCCCAGCGTGCACCCAACCACATGAACACACTGCACGTTGACTCGTGTGCATGTGCTCTCTCTCTCTCTCTCTCTCTCTCTCTCACACACACACACACACACACACACACACACACACACACACAGATTGGGAACTTTGCTTTGCACACTAGGGAAAGTCCTTCCCCACTCTCGTGAGCCGGCGAAACCTGAAATCTGCGCTCTGTGAGCCAAACCCTGATTCCATTCAGAGTAACTTCAAGGTATACATATTTGGGTTCGGGGGAGTCAAGAGTCAAATATGTGTCCCTCCCACCTCACTCCCTCCGTCCCCTGAAGGCTAAAGGGCCAGGGCAACTTTACATCGAGGGTCGGGAGCAACGCTTCTCTTGGGCTGGCGTGGCTTCCCCACTATGAGGATTAAAGGCCTAACCAAGTGATTATCCACAGCTATAAACACTCACTCCCTAAAGACAAATACAAGATGCAACCCTGCATGTTACTGAAGATGATCAAGGAATCAGCTGTACCGATAAAGGGAGCTACTTGTATTAAAATTCATTTAGATAGAACTCTCTCTCCTAAAATGACCATCAGAAAAACCTAGTGCACTGTTTTAAAGGAGTCTTATCTAAAAATACTTAACTTCTCTCAGGGAATGAGAAGACGGAGCTCCGTCAGAAGCATCTGTGAGAGTTAGCCAGAAGCCAATTAGAGAGGCTGGGAGGCCATCTCAGGCAATCCGGTGCAAACAGCGAACGCTCTGCCTCAGTCTATAAAGGGAGGAGGGCTTGGCTATCGGCAAATTCTCCTCTCTGGCGGGGATGCGGTCTGGGAAGCTGAGAAGCCAGGTGTGGCCGTATGCCAGGTGGCCTGTCCTGGTGGTGACCAACCAAACTGAGGACGTCGTGCCTAGAGTCTTACAGGGTTGACCCCAAGTACAGACTGATGACAGACGTCACAGCCGCTGCTGCGCTTCTGGGATTTATAGAGGGCCACTGGTGTCTGTGAGGCCAAACACACCACCATCAGCGGCACGGCCCGGGTCAGCCCTGGGAAGGCAGCCCCTCGGGGGCGCAGCCGTGCTCTCAAGAGAACGGCCACACTCCCCTTCCCAGTTATTAAGGACTCTGTGCCCTCTGTGTCCCCCGAAGACATTCCAGCCCCCACTCCGGGCTGCTGATTCTTTGGCACCTAAGGCCCACTGTACCACTGGGGTCCTTGAGCCTCTGCCTCACCCTCCAAGCAGCCAGATGGTTACAAACGCTCTCCAGACAGAAGGCGGGAGACGCGTGCTTACCAGACCAGACCACCTGGCAGAGACTCAGCCCAGATGGTCCAGGCCGCCAGCTTCGTGGGGATCAGCTGAGCTGGGCACCCAGTCCTTGTCGGGAAACCTATATGGGGTTGGATTCTAACAGGTCAGCAAGCATCTCAGCAAACCCTGAAATGCTCTCTGAAGAGAGATTTGCAACAAAAACGAGGAAAGCGAGAAGGGGCGCTGACAACAAGCTTGCTCCTAGCGTCTCCCGCATCTGTTTCCACTGCAGACAGCCTGCGCAGGGCTGCCCCCTGGAAATGGAGATGGGCTTCCACACAGACGAATCTTGCTGGTTGCAAACTCCCTTCCTACGTTCATCACAGCACTCAGCGCAGTGCAACCAAGCTGGTGACCATCGGCTGCATCAATCAAATGGAAACCACTGAGTCACCAAAAGGTTTCAGTAGCTACATGGAAGGATTCCAGGCAGCACCGGGGCGGGGACGAGAGCACGCGCTCGGGCCCCATCGGGCAGAGTCCACACCCCATCTTGCTCACCGCAGTGTCCCCGGCGCTGGGCGCAAACCGCAGCACATCGTAGGTCATCAGGAAATAGCTGCTGACACCACCTGACCTCAAGAACAGCACAGCCTGGCAAGGGAGACAGTCCTGGGAAGAAAACAAACTTTCCTGTGCTCTGTAAGCAGTATTCCAAACAAGAGTTAAGCACTGAGAATTGCAGGACCCCAGAGGAGGGGCAGTTCCAGCCAGGGCCAGATGGCAGAGGGGGCAGAGGGTGCAGAGGGGGCAGAGAGGGCTCCGTGGAAGATGGAACACGTGAGGCCAACCATAAAGGACGACCCGCACCTGCTTCAATGCTGATGCTTGTTCCTCCGTCTCTGAATTACCGTGGAAAGTGAAAACAGATATGGTCAGCTTCCATACGTCCCCAAACCAGACGCTCTGGGTGATTGTCAGAACTGCCAACCCAGCCCCTTTCAGGCAGGCCCCAGCAGAGGTGGAGGTGAGGATGCCAGGGGACAGTCGTGGGGGAGGTCTGGCCCAGCGTCCCTTGTCCAGGAGAAGCCTCACCTGAGGCCGGGTCGCCTAAGCAGCGCCGGGTCTTCCAGCAGGAAGCGTGTCCCCTGTACTGACACACCCTAGGGTCAGGGGCCGTGACGGCACCACGAGGGTGAGGCCTCACTTCAGGTTGACTTCAGTCAACAGGAAAATAACACACGTTCTGGGATCCTGGCTCTCCAGCTCCCGGCACCATCTCAGGTGAGTTACTTCATTTCCAAAATTTACTTATTTACTTCTTCTTTTTTTTTTTTTTAGGTTAGGTAATACAGTTTTTTGTTTTTTTAAAAACATCTTTATTGGGGTATAGTTGCTTTACAATGGTGTGTTAGTTTCTGCTTTATAACAACTTATTTACTTCTTAAAAAGGGGTAGGTATTACCTGTTTTGCAGGTTTGAGGGCAAGTGCTAATATCCTGTCTGGCACCTGGTACGGGATCAGAAGGGCAGATACAATTGTGAGAACTGACCCTAACGGCAACCGGCAACCCGGACCAGCGGTCGTCATGGTGCTGAACGGATGGAGACACGGGCCTGACAGGTCACCACCTCCCTGCTGGACGCAGGAGACAGCAGAGCCAGACCTTCGGAGCCGGGGCTCCGGCCCCCAACGGTGCAGCATCTTTGGTCCCAGCCCAAAGGCAAATGCAGACGGTCACTGGGTCACATGCGGGGCTACTACCTGCTACTGACAGAGTTCCGGGAGAGTTGGCTGTATTAAGGTTTCCCAATTTCAGTAAAAATGGTCCAACAGTGGCAGCTGGAGGGAAGAAGAAGGTTCAAAGAAGAAGAATGGAAAGCAAGGGCGTGTTTATCCGGAAAGCGCGGACAGGCCTCTCTGTGCAGGCTGCCCCCAGGAGCCCCACCGACATCACCCCCAGGCAAGCTCGTCCCGCGAGATGGACGCACTCAGGAGGACATTTCAAAGTCACCAGGCTGAGGTGGCACAAGGGACAGGCTAGGGAAGAGGGCGGGCTTCAGGACAGGTCTCTGTGAGGAGTCCTTCGTCCTGGGCGGAATAAGGATCGAAGCGCAAGGACAGGAGAGCCCCAGGAGTGACGGGGGCAAGCCTGATGGCAGGGAGGGCGCTGGTCCTGCAGGCGCCACACGACGGGGCTCCTCGCGGTACCGTCACCTCCCCCCACTACACTGGGAGGAACGGGAAACAGAGGGGTTAGGCTGAGACCCAGCGGCTGGCGGGGAGGGGTGAGGCGGGGGCAGAGCGCCTGCCGGTCCCACGTCCAGCTCCGCTGCCCGGCATCCCTTCCCCAGCCCCGCAGACAACACACTAAGTAACTGACACACAGGAGCCGTGCAAGCGGCGGTTTTCACAGCAGTGATGAGGATGGAAGTGATAAACAGAAAAGAGACAGGGATCGTAAATCTAAGGGCAACAAGCAGTATTCAGTTCATGAGCTCACTTGGCGGGGCCAGCGTGTAAACCCCACCTCAGGACCAGTGAGCGCCAGGGCTGAAAACACCACTAGGCCCCTGGCGCTCACTGCTCCTGGATGGCCAGGTGCCCTCCACCACCTCCCCCACATGAGGTCACCCTGTCCCTGCAGAGGTGGGTCTCCTGACCCACCGGGCAGCCTGCGGGGACCCGTGGACTGTGTTGGCTCTCGGCCAGTTACCAGGCTCCTTGTAATAAAGCCCGCCCTTTATTATAAGGGGGGGAGGGACGGACTGGGAGTGTGGGGTTACTAGATGCAAACTGTTACATACAGAATGAACAGACGGCAAGGTCCTACTGTGCAGCACAGGGAGCTATACTCAATATCCTGGGGTAAAGCATAATGGAAAAGAATATACAAAAGAATGAATATACGTGTATAACTGAGTCACTGTGCTGTACAGCAGAAATAAACACGACATTGTGAATCAACTACACTTCAATGAAATATAAATTAAAAAGTAAAAATAAAAACAAAGTCTGCCCTGCATCTTTCACAGAGTGGCGGGGGAGGTCAGACGAGAGGAGGGACCTGAAAGCTCGGCTGGGTTGTACTGGGAGGGACAGATCTTCAAGGCCTGCAGGGAGGCTGGGCTCTGCTGGAGAGCCCTGGAGGTCGATGCTCACAGGCTGCTGCGGGCGTGACCTGAAGGAGGAGGCCAGAGAGCCGAGCCCTCGTCTTCAGGAAGGGAGGGGAGGAGGGAAGGGGGCAAGGAGGCAGGCAGGGCAGCCCGACTGCTCCGCACAGCCTGAGAGACGCCTGGCCCCTGCTGCCCCAGACTGCATTCTGTACAACCAGTCACGGGGCGACTCAGGTCCCCAGTGTGTGTCAGGAATGTGCTTAGAATACTCCAGCCCTGCCAGTCCTTACCGCAGGAAAGCTGTCTCAGCCCTCCCGGGCTGCACCGTGAGTGTCCGTCTCTGCGTCTGCCCCTCCCGCAGCCTGGGGGCGTCTCCAGGGCTCAGCACACGGAAACAGCATACGTACAGGCTGTTAGCCAGGTGCAGAGTAGGTCTGGAGCTCCCGGTGTCCCTGCCACGTATCTGGATGTTGCAGATATGACCCAGACAGGTGTGCACACACCTACCGCAAGAGCCACAGTTTCCTTTAAAACACGTCTGTCCAGCCTTACGTGCCACATATGGGCCATTTTTATTACTACGGTGGGTGTCGAACTAGGCTCAAATTTTTTATGAAGTCTAAATATTGAGAAAATATTAAAATGCATAATGAAATAATTAGCCAATTCAATCTTTGGTCTTTCCATCTGCTTGAATTTAGATTTACAATAGCAAAAGTCTGCTATCCATCCCATGCCAGATGTCATTACCAGATAGGAGGGGAAGTGGGGAGAGAGGGAATGTCCTTAATGCTAATTCTCTTCACTCAAATTCGCCTTTGGGGACAGTCTTCCAATCCCTAAACTAGGAGACAGGTGTGTCTGGCACATGGTAGGCATTCAATAAGGATCTGCAGCATGAATTATTAGTCGAACACAAAATAGGGAAGTCAGCTTCTTGAAAGAATCAAGGCTAAAACGAGAGAAACCCAAAGACATTTTAGTACGTTTTCAATAGTTTTCAAAGCCCGTTCAGAGTTTTGATGGTCAATATAACCCCGTTAGAAGGCAAGGACTGTGGGCTCAAGCAGGCCGGGGGGTTCAGTGCTGGCTCCTCCCCGTTTTCTGCAGGAACTCAGAGGCAGCTGCATCAGTAAGATGTGGTGAGAAACGCCCTGGGAGCTGTTGAGCGGTGCCGAGGACCATGTGGGACCCCTGGGGGCAGCACCCAGGAAATGACACTCGCAGGTGCTGCCGTGCGCCCTGGCTCCCAGTGAGGCCCAGTCTCCGTGAAACTTGGGGAGGCAGGGCCCCCCCAGTCCCAGAATGAGACCCCGCAGAAGGATGAACCCTTCCCACCGGGTGCCCGAGCACAGTGCCCCTCCTCCACGGGTGCCAGCCAGGCCTGCCTGGCTCTGCACGAGCCCCTGCACGAAGCCAAGGCTCCAGGACCCAGCGTGGCTCCACGCAGGAGGTGCGGAGCCTCCGCAACCCAAGGCCCAGAAAGGACCCTCCTGGCTCGTGCCAGGACGTAGACGCCAGGACTGAGCGCTAATGGCCTCCTTTTACGACCGCCCGCCCCCCGCCCCCTCCCCACCCCAGGATATGAGCACCTTCACCACGCTCCCCATGGGGACCTGGCCTGGCGGGGAAGCGCTTTGCCGCCGGCCACCCCCCCTGGGTGCGTCCTTGGCCGCACCACTTCCTGGCTGGACTCAGGGTTAGTCAGCTCACCCTGCTGAGATCCCGTTTCCCCAGCGGACCGTGAGAGGCGCCGACCAGAGAGGTGTGAACAGTTGACAGAGGTGACGGATGCAGCGAGCCTGGGGCGCGGCGTGGGTGCCGCCTTCCTCCATGCTACGACACTCTGCTCACTCAAGCAGTGCAGGCTGACTGGACCCTGACTCTGCTGAGAAGTGGGGTCACCGAGGGAAGGGCACCTCCCGCGGCCCCCCACCTTTTCACTTCTCTCTGTACAGAAGACAAACGCCTAGCTCCACCATGCATGCCAGGCTCCCTCCGTGAGCCCCTGAGCGCTCTAGTTTCTGGCGTCTGGTTCTCAAAGCCTTCCATCTACAGCGCTTTATCTGTCACAAGCCCCTCGGAGACAGGGGTCTTGTCTACCAAGCCCAGATTCACGTTAGCTGGTGCAAAAGAACTTGCCTCGGTCCTGGAAGCTGTGCCTCCTGCAGCCTAAGGTTGCTTCCAGAATCCAGGGCGACGAGCCCACACAACAGCCTGTGACTATCCCACTTCCGCAGAACCAGTGTGTGAACAAGGTAATCAACAGACATTGCCATCAGAGTTGCCTCTTCCTGGGAGACACCCTGAGCGAGCCATCCTCTCGCACCGTGCGAACTGTGGGGCATCTCCCACCCCTGTCCCCTTGATAAACTTCTACTCACCCTTAAAAAGCCTGCCGTGGCGACACCCCCTCTGTGAAGCCGCCCCTGACTGCCCTACCCCCGGCAGCTTCATCCTCTGAACCTCACAGCAGTTGGCATAACGCTCTGTCCCTGCTCCCCAGCCGTCCGTTTAATCCTCAGATGACGCACACGCTCTTTGGGACCGGGCAACCCCATGAAGCCCCGCCTGCGCACTGCAGTCCCTCAGGCCACTTGCCGCATACCCAACCCAAGGCAGGCACCGAGTAAAGACTGCTGGAAAAAACACGTCAATAGATAAGTGAACCTGAGTTTTCTCCAGAGCCCCACTCACCCAGCCGAGCGTCTACCACGAGCCAGGCACTGATCGGAAACTCAAGGCAGGGCCACTCATTTTATGAAACCATCTTTTTTGTGCAGTCCTCCTAACGCCCCCACCCCAGGCTTTGCAAAATGGCATCTGCGTGCCTTGCTGAGCTGTACAGCCTGATTTCAGTTTCCCCAACAATCGTATCCTGTGTTCAGCTGTCAGTATGTGGAACCTCCCGACCCCAAGCCCAGCGTTGATAGGTGGCCGTTAGAACCGGTCACTAACACAGATCTCAACGCTGACAGGAAACACGTGATCCAAGTGAGAGCAGCTCCGGCCCCAAGGAGGCCTTTCCTCATCCTGAACCTGTACTTCACTCGTGGGGCCCTGGGCATGGTGGAAGGGTGAGAAAATGCCCACTCTTTGGTCCGTATCTCCCTGCCATGCCGTTTGTGAGTTATCTGTGGCTAGCGCTCAACAGCTGACCCCTCTGGGGTCCTCCTCAGGGATCCGCAGGTCGGGGTGGGCACCGGGAAAAGGATATGATGGTCCAGTGGATGTCCAGCTTGCTGTTGATCTCCAGGCCTCGGGCTTCCTGCCTCTCCTCCTCCAGCTCCTTGGAATTTGCAAACTGCCCCTTCTCCCCAGGGGATTCTGGGAAACTCTCAAAGTTGAACTTGTCCACTTGAATAGCCATTCTAAGAGAAGGGCGAAACAGAGCAGAGAATTAATCAGGAGGGCAATTTCTTCTGTGGGCTGCTGGAAAAGCAGCCCATGCCAGCATGAGACAGGATAATGAATCATTATCGTTAGTAATTCATAACCGATTCACTCCAAGAAAATGAAATAATTGACTCCCAGGGTAGTACCAGCTTCAGAGCTGGCTCAACACCGTTTAGCACGGAAGACACAGTCAGAATGTTCAACCCCAGAAGGAAATCTGAATTCTGGAATAGGGTAAGGCAGAGAGGAAGCAAGGGAAAAATCACAGAGGGGCGACCTGGCAACCACTTACCCCTGGGCCCCCAAAAGCCAGGGGGAACTGCAGCCTCGTCATCAGAGCCCTGCCTGCCGCGCTGCACTTCACCCTTGGCCAGATGGACTTGCTCACACACGCCGAGTGCTCCGCCAGTCGCACAGCTCCCCACCTACCCACTTCCAGCCCCTGAGCCCAGGACCCCACCCTCCCTTCAGGTCTCGGCGCAAGTACAACATCCTCTACAGAGCCTCCCACACTGCTGCTGTGTCCCGCACTCGCAACCTTCTGGCAGTTTCCAGAACACACCAGGCTCTTCCTCCCTTAGTCTTTGTGCCCACAGCTCCCCACATGGGAATGTTCTTCTCCTGACCCTTGGCACAGCTGGAGGCTTTCATCCTTTAGATTTGAGCTTAAGAAAGGCCTTCCCAGCCCACCTCTCCACAGCAGCTTTCCATCTCATCCCTCCCCTCACCCCATTCTCCACTGCGGCATTCAACCTATTTCTGCAATAGCATTTACCATGAGCTGTAAATATTTACTTCTGGATTTGTTAACTGTCTATCAATCCTACCAAAATTCAGCTCCTTGAGGGCAGAGATCCTCTTGTCTTGTTTACCAGTGTTTCCCAGGCCTGGAAAAAAGCCTGCCGGGCACACTGGAGTAACCGGTTCAGAGAAGAAATGAATGAGTGAATTAAGATCCTTCCCTGGATCTAGGGGAAGACGACGGAACAGTAAGACGCGGAGATCACCTTCCTTCCCACAGATACATCAGAAATACATCTACACGTGGAACAACTCCTACAGAACACCTACTGAACGCTGGCAGAAGACCTCAGACCTCCCAAAAGGCAAGAAACTCCCCACGTACCTGGGTAGGGAAAAAGAAAAAAGAATAAACAGAGACAAAAGGATAGGGACGGGCCCTGCACCAGTGGGAGGGAGCCGTGAAGGAGGAAAGGTTTCCACACACTAGAAGCCCCTTCGCGGGCGGAGACTGCGGGTGGTGGAGGGGGAAGCTTCGGAGCCGCGGAGGAGAGCGCAGCAACAGGGGTGAGGAGGGCAAAGCAGAGAGATTCCCGCACAGAGGATCAGGGCCGACCTGCACTCACCAGCCCGAGAGGCTTGTCTGCTCCCCCGCCGGGGCGGGCGGGGCTGGGAGCTGAGGCTCGGGCTTCGGTCGGAGCGCAGGGAGAGGACTGGGGTTGGCGGCGTGAACACAGCCTGCAGGGGGCTAGTGCGCCACAGCTAGCCGAGAGGGAGTCCGGGAAGAAGTCTGGACCTGCCAAAGAGGCAAGAGACTTTTTCTTCCCTCTTTGTTTCCTGGTGCACGAGGAGAGGGGATTGAGAGCGCTGCTTAAAGGAGCTCCAGAGACGGGCGTGAGCCGCGGCTAAAAGCGCACACCCCAGAGACGGGCATGGGACACTAGGGCTGCTGCTGCCGCCACCAAGAAGCCTGTGTGCGAGCACAGGTCACTCTCCACACCTCCCTTCTGGGGAGCCTGTGCAGCCCGCCACCGCCAGGGTCCCGGGAACCAGGGACAACTTCCCCGGGAGAACGCAAGGCGCGCCTCAGGCTGGTGCAACGTCACGCCGGCCTCTGCCGCCGCAAGCACGCCCCGCACTCCGTGCCCCTCCCCACCCCCCCCCCACCCCCCGGCACCTGAGTGAGCCAGAGCCCGCGAATCAGCGGCTCCTTTAACCCTGTCCTGTCTGAGCGAAGAACAGACGCCCTCCAGCGACCCACATGCAGAGGCGGGGCAAAATCCAAAGCTGAGCCCCGGGAGCTGTGAGAACAAAGAAGAGAAAGGGAAATCTCTCCCAGCAGCCTCAGGAGCAGCGGATTAATCCCCACAATCAACCTGATGTACCCTTCATCTGTGGAATACCTGAATAGACAACGAATCATCCCAAATTGAGGAAGTGGACTTTGAGAGCAAGCTTTATTATTTTTTCCCCTTTTCCTCTTTTTGTGAGTGTGTATGTGTATGCTTCTGTGTGACATTTTGTCTGTATAGCTTTGCTTTCACCATTTGTCCTAGGGTTCTATCCGTCCGTTTTTTTTTTTTTTTTTTACTTTTTAAAACATTTTTTTCTTAATAATTATTTTTTTATTTTAATAACTTTATTTTCTTTTATCTTCTTCCTTCCTCCCTTCCTTCCTTCCCTTTCTCTCTCTCTGTCTTTCCCTCCCAGCTCCAGGTAATATTAAACAGCGAAAATCTCCCACAGATCTCCCTCTCAACACCAGCACCCAGCTTCACTCAACGACCAGCAAGCTACAGTGCTGGACACCCTATGCCAAACAACTAGCAAGACAGGAACACAACCCCACCCATTAGCAGACAGGCTGCCTAAAATCATAATAAGTCCACAGACACGCCAAAGCACATCACCAGACGTGGACCTGCCCACCAGAAACAGAAGATCCAGCCTCATCCACCAGAACACAGGCACTAGTCCCCTACACCAGGAAGCCTACACAACCCACTGAACCAACCTTAGCCACTGGGGGCAGACACCAAAAACAACGGGAACTACGAACCTGCAGCCTGCAAAAAGGAGACCCCAAACACAGTAAGATAAGCAAAATGAGAAGACAGAAAAACACACAGCAGATGAAGGAGCAAGATAAAAACCCACCAGACCTAACAAATGAAGAGGAAATAGGCAGTCTACCTGAAAAAGAATTCAGAATAATGATAGGAAAGATGATCCAAAATCTTGGAAATAGAATAGACAAAATGCAAGAAACATTTAACAAGGACCTAGAAGAACTAAAGATGAAACAAGCAACGATGAACAACACAATAAATGAAATTAAAAATACTCTAAAAGGGATCAATAGCAGAATAACTGAGGCAGAAGAATGGATAAGTGACCTGGAGGATAAAATAGTGGAACTAACTACTGCAGAGCAGAATAAAGAAAAAGGAATGAAAAGAATGGAGGACAGTCTCAGAGACCTCTGGGATAACATTAAACACACCAACATTCGAATTATAGGGGTTCCAGAAGAGAAAAAGAAAGACACTGAGAAAATATTTGAAGAGATTATAGTTGAAAACTTCCCTAATATGGGAAAATAAATAGTTAATCAAGTCCAGGAAGCACAGAGAGTCCCATACAGGATAAATCCAAGGAGAAACACATCAAGACTCATATTAATCAAACTGTCAAAAATTAAATACAAAGAAAACATATTAAAAGCAGCAAGGGAAAAACAACAAATAACACACAAGGGAATCCCCATAAGGTTAACAGCTGATCTCTCAGCAGAAACCCTACAAGCCAGAAAGGAGTGGCAGGACATACTGAAAGTGATGAAGGAGAAAAACCTGCAGCCAAGACTACTCTACCCAGCAAGGATCTCATTCAGATTTGATGGAGAAATTAAAACCTTTACAGACAAGCAAAAGCTGAGAAAGTTCAGCACCACCAAACCAGCTTTACCACAAATGCTAAAGGATCTTCTCTAGGCAAGAAACACAAGAGAAGGAAAAGACCTACAATAACAAACCCAAAACAATTAAGAAAATGAGAATAGGAACATACATACAGATAATTACCTTAAATGTAAGTGGATTAAATGCTCCCACCAAAAGACACAGACTGGCTGAATGGATACAAAAACAAGACCCATATATATGCTGTCTACAAGAGACCCACTTCAGACCTAGAGATACATACAGACTGAAAGTGAGGGGATGGAAAAAGATATTCCATGAAAATCGAAACCAAAAGAAAGCTGGAGTAGCAATTCTCATATCATACAAAATAGACATTAAAATAAAGACTATTTGAAGAGAAAAGAAGGACACTACATAATCATCAAGGGATCGATCCAAGAAGAAGATAAAACAATTGTAAATATTTATGCACCCACCATAGGAGCACCTCAATACATAAGGCAAATACTAACAGCCATAAAAGGGGAAATCGACTGTAAAACATTCATAGTAGAGGACTTTAACACTTTCACCAATGGACAGATCATCCAAAATGAAAATAAATAAGGAAACACAAGCTTTAAATGATACATTAAACAAAATGGACTTAATTGATATTTATAGGACATTCCATCCAAAAATAACAGAATACACATTTTCCTCAAGTGCTCATGGAACATTCTCCAGGATAGATCATATGTTGGGTCACAAATCAAGCCTTGGTAAATTTAAGAAAATTGAAATGGTATCAAGTATCTTTTCTGACCACAACGCTATGAAACTAGATATCAATTACAGGAAAAGATCTGTAAAAAATACAAACACATGGAGGTTAAACAATACACTACTTAATAACAAAGTGATCACTGAAGAAATCAAAGAGGAAATCCAAAAATACCTAGAAACAAATGACAATGGAGACATGACAACCCAAAACCTATGGGATGCAGCAAAAGCAGTTCTAAGAGGGAAGTTTATAGCAATACAATCCAACCTTAAGAAACAGGAAACATCTCAAATAAACAACCTAAACTTGCACCTAAAGCAATTAGAGAAAGAAGAACAAAAAAACCCCAAAGTTAGCAGAAGGAAAGAAATCATAAAGATCAGATCAGAAATAAATGAAAAAGAAATGAAGGAAACGACAGCAAAGATCAATAAAACTAAAAGCTGGTTCTCTGAGGAGATAAACAAAATTGATAAACCATTAGCCAGACTCATCAAGAAAAAAAAGGGAGAAGACTCAAATCAATAGAATTAGAAATGAAAAAGGAGAAGTAACAACTGACACTGCAGAAATACAAAAGATCATGAGAGATTACTACAAGCAACTCTATGCCAATAAAATGGACAACGTGGAAGAAATGGACAAATTCTTAGAAATGCATAACCTGCCAAGACTGAATCAGGAAGAAATAGAAAATATGAACAGACCAATCACAAGCACTGAAATTTAAACTGTGATTAAAAATCTTCCAACAAACAAAAGCCCAGGACCAGAGGGCTTCACAGGCGAATTCTATCAAACATTTAGAGAAGAGCTAACACCTATCCTTCTCAAACTCTTCCAAAATATAGCAGAGGGAGGAACACTCCCAAACTCACTCTACGAGGCCACCATCACCCTGATACCAAAACCAGACAAGGATGTCACAAAGAAAGAAAACTACAGGCCAATATCACTGATGAACATAGATGCAAAAATCCTCAACAAAATACTAGCAAACAGAATCCAACAGCACATTAAAAGGACCATACACCATGATCAAATGGGGTTTATTCCAGGAACGCAAGGATTCTTCAATATACGCAAATCAATCAACGTGATACACCATATTAACAAATTGAAGGAGAAAAACCATATGGTCATCTCAATAGATGCAGAGAAAGCTTTCGACAAAGTTCAACACCCATTTATGATAAAAACCCTGCAGAAAGTAGGCATAGAGGGAACTTTCCTCAACATAATAAAGGCCATATATGACAAACCCACAGCCAACATCATCCTCAATGGTGAAAAACTGAAACCATTTCACTAAGATCAGGAAGAAGACAAGGTTGCCCACTCTCACCACTCTTATTCAACATAGTTTTGGAAGTTTTAGCCACAGCAATCAGAGAAGAAAAGGAAATAAAAGGAATCCAAATCAGAAAAGAAGAAGTAAAGCTGTCACTGTTTGCAGATGACATGATACTATACATAGAGAATCCTAAAGATGCTACCAGAAATCTACTAGAGCTAATCAATGAATTTGGTAAAGCAGCAGGATACAAAATTAACGCACAGAAATCTCTGGCATTCCTATACACTAATGATGAAAAATCTGAAAGTGAAATCAAGAAAACACTACCATTTACCATTGCAACTAAAAGAATAAAATATCTAGGAATAAACCTACCTAAAAAGACAAAAGACCTGTATGCAGAAAATTATAAGACACTGATGAAAGAAATTAAAGATGATACAAATAGATGGAGAGATATACCATGTTCTTGGATTGGAAGAATCAACATTGTGAAAATGACTCTACTACCCAAAGCAATCTACAGATTCAATGCAATCCCTATCAAACTACCACTGGCATTTTTCACAGAACTAAAACAAAAAATTTCACAATTTGTCTGGAAACACAAAAGACCCCGAGTAGCCAAAGCAATCATGAGAACGAAAAACGGAGCTGGAGGAATCAGGCTCCCTGACTTCAGGCTATACTGCAAAGCTACAGTAATCAAGACAGTATGGTACTGGCACAAAAACAGAAAGATAGATCAATGGAACAGGATAGAAAGCCCAGAGATAAACCCACGCACATATGGTCACCTTATGTTTGATAAAGGAGGCAGAAATGTACAGTGGAGAAAGGACACTTTAATAAGTGGTGCTGGGAAAACTGGACAGGTACATGTAAAAGTATGAGATTAGATCACTCTCTAACACCATACACAAAAATAAGCTCAAAATGGATTAAAGACCTAAATGTAAGGCCAGAAACTATCAAACTCTTAGAGGAAAACATAGGCAGAACACTCTATGACATAAATCACAGCAAGATCCTTTTTGACCCACCTCCTAGAGAAATGGAAATAAAAACAAAAATAAACAAATGGGACCTAATGAAACTTCAAAGCTTTTGCACAGCAAAGGAAACCATAAACAAGACCAAAAGACAACCCTCAGAATGGGAGAAAATATTTGCAAATGAAGCAACCGACAAAGGATTAATCTCTAAAATTTACAAGCAGCTCATGCAGCTCAATAACAAAAAAACAAACAACCCAATCCAAAAATGGGCAGAAGACCTAAATAGACATTTCTCCAAAGAAGATATACAGACTGCCAACAAACACATGAAAGAATGCTCAACATCATTAATCATTAGAGAAATGCAAATCAAAACTACAATGAGATATCACCTCACACCAGTCAGAATGGCCATCATCAAAAAATCTAGAAACAATAAATGCTGGAGAGGGTGTGGAGAAAAGGGAACACTCTTGCACTGCTGGTGGGAATGTGAATTGGTACAGCCACTATGGCGAACAGTATGGAGGTTCCTTAAAAAGCTACAAATAGAACTACCATGTGACCCAGCAATCCCACTACTGGACATATACCCTGATAAAACCATAATTCAAAAAGAGTCATGTACCAAAATGTTTATTGCAGCTCTATT
This sequence comes from Delphinus delphis, assembly GCF_949987515.2. Classification (NCBI taxonomy): domain Eukaryota; kingdom Metazoa; phylum Chordata; class Mammalia; order Artiodactyla; family Delphinidae; genus Delphinus; species Delphinus delphis. Next base: position 77,068,410 of record NC_082699.1, read on the forward strand.
TACAATAGCCAGGGGATGGAAACAACCTAAGTGTCCATAATCGGATAAATGGATAAAGAAGATGTGGCACATATATACAATGGAATATTACTCAGCCATAAAAAGAAATGAAATTGAGCTATTTGTAATGAGGTGGATGGACCTAGAGTCTGTCATACATAGTGAAGTAAGTCAGAAAGAGAAAGACAACTACCGTATGCTAATACATATATATATGGAATTTAAGAAAAACAAATGTCATGAAGAACCTAAGGGTAAGACAGGAATAAAGACACAGACCTACGAGAGAATGGACTTGACGATATGGGGAGCGGGAAGGGTAAGCTGTGACAAAGTGAGAGAGTGGCATGGACATATATACACTACCAAACGTAAAATAGATCGCTAGTGGGAAGCAGCCGCATAGCACAGGGAGATCAGCTTGGTGCTTTGTGACCACCTAGAGGGGTGGTATAGGGAGGGTGGGAGGGAGGGAGACGCAAGAGGGAAGAGATATGGGAACACATGTATATGTATAACTGATGCACTTTGTTATAAAGCAGAAACTAACACACCATTTTAAAGCAATTATGCTCCAACTAAAAAAAAATAAAAAGATCCTTCCCTAACACCCCAGGCCAACGTTTATCTCCCGCCCACCGCCACTGTTGCCCAGCCCGCACACCTGTATCCACGTTCAACTGAGTCCCCAGGTGCTACAGCCCCTGGTCTCTAGAAGGCAGGAGGGCTCTAGCTAACCACCTGCAGCTGGCCTCCAACTCCCACTCCCATGCCCCTGACAGGCGCATAGCCAGGGGCTGTGTCTTACTGATGCTGGAAATCCTACCTCTTGGCATGAAAATAGGCATACAGCAGGTACTCCACAAAAATGTGTTACATGGATGGATAAAGAAAGGGGGGGAGAAAGGGGGGCTCCTTCGTGTCAGGCCCTGAAGATGACTGTCACTCAACGCATAAAAGTAGGCATTTTCTTTTATTTCACAGTCTGTGCTGTGGCCAAAATATTCCGCTGAGCCTCAGCATGTTCTAATTGGCCTTTGGAGCTTCTTCTTTAACAACCAGGAACTGGTATTCAGGGTGTATAAACATAAGATTAAACCCAAGGAAGAGGTCTTGAGAGCTTGGAAAGGACTACTGGAACATTGGTAAATCCACAGCATTTGGCCAGGAGCGTGACGTTTGAGGGTCAGCTACTGAAGAGTCAGAGGCACTTCTGTGTAAGCGCAGAAACAGTGCATTTCATAGCAAGGACCACTTTCGACAAATTACATTTACTGTTCTTTTCGGATTATACAAGTAGATAGGCTCACTGTAAAAAGCTGGAAAATAGAGAAAAGCACTCAATCTTATACTCTAAGGTTGGTCTATTAATTCTATAGTCTTTTTTCTAAGCACTCGTATTTTAATGTAGTTTAAATCATTATATAAGCATACATACAAGTCACTATATAAGTATTAAATATATGTGACCACACATACATATACACATAATTTTAAGACTTGCTTTCCTCTCTTAATATAGGATGAGCAATTTCGCATCATTAAAAATTAGTCTGGGGCTTCCCTGGTGGCACAGTGGTTGAGAATCCGCCTGCCAATGCAGGGGACAGGGTTCGAGCCCTGGTCTGGGGAGATCCCACATGCCGCGGAGCAACTGGGCCCATGAGCCACAATTACTGAGCCTGCGTGTCTGGAACCTGTGCTCCGCAACAAGAGGGGCCGCAACAGTAAGAGGCCCGTGCACCGCGATGAAGAGTGGCCCCCGCTCGCCGCAACTAGAGAAAGCCCTCGCACAGAAACAAAGACCCAACACAGCCATAAATAAAATAAATTAATTAATTAATTTTAAAAAATTAGTCTGCAGAATATTCTATCATATGACTGCATCATAATTTACTTAACAATTCTCTATTTTACTTAACAATCTAATTTACTTAACAATCCCTATTTCTCATACTTTCAGGTATTTTCCATTCTTTAAAAACTTACTGGTGAAAAAAATCGTAACAACCATCTTTGTGCTTAAATTCGTTCTCTGCATTTATGACTGTCTGTTAGACTCCATTCTAGAGGCGGAATTACTGATTTGAGGGTGTGAAAACCTTTGAGGTTTGGAGGCAGAGGACCAAGTTCCTTCCCAGAGACTTCTTCCTGAGGTACACTACCCCGAGCAGTGCGGCGGGCACGCGCCTCTCTGCACCCTTGCCAATACTGACGATGATCAATTTTTAATCTGTGCTAGTAAGAGGCAAAATGCTGCCTCGCTGATGCTTCAATTTGCAGGTCTGTCTGAATTACTCCTGAGGCTGCACATTTTTTCAGGAGCTTATTAGCCATTTATCTTTCTTCCCCTGTGAGTGCAGCCAGAGTGCTTCTAATTTCCCACCCGGCAGAAGCGCTTCCTACGTCCAAGCTAGCCCGGAGCAAACTAGTGCTCTCTTCAAACAAAAGGTCAGAATATTTCGTAAGTTTCACTAAAAAGGCCAAATTCAGCTCATCGTCTGATAACTCAAAAAGAACTAATAACTGTCAGATGGGTGTGGACACATCCTAATACCCAGCTGTCTTCTGGTCGAATGCAAAAAGGGAGAGAGGCCCGGCTCTCAGCAGCCTTAGGGTCAGAACACACATTGGACACTGGACACCAGGATTATATTTGTGTGACCGTCTTTGGGGGGGGGGGGCTCTTTCAAACAATTTCTGACTGCGTAAGCGTCATACTATATGACCCATCTCCACCCATCAGTAAAGTGTAGCCAGGTGTGCCCACAGAACAGGAGAGGAAAAAAAAATGCAATGCAACGAACACTTATCGCACACCCAGCCCTGGGCTAGGTATTTTCAATACACATTCATCTTTTTTCCTACTGTGGCCTGAGGATGAGTGTGATTTGCTTCCTTTTACAGATGCAATGACGCTCTGTGGGCATAAACCACCTGCCCAGTGTCACAGAGCTGGCAGTCCCATCAAGAGCCGGCCGCTCAGACTCAGCGCTGCTCTGGTTTTTGCTGTATCTGGCTCTCCATTGCTTAGGCAGTGTACCTAAAAGGTAATGGTTTTTGCTCGTGCTGTTTTCAGAGCCGGCGTGGGACACAGACCCGGTGACCGCGGGCCTGCCATCCACAAGAACCAGCGCACCCCCAAACGTACAACAGCCCTCCTGCCCCAGCAGCCCCAGGTCGCGTGCTGCCAGCAGATGTCCCAAAGGCAGTGTCCCTCCTCTCCCACAGATGACGAAATCGAGGCACCAGAAGTTGAGTGGCTCACCTAGGGGCACCCTGCTTAAAATCCTGCAGCCACGGTGGCAACTCCAGGACCCGAGGATTACCCCCCCACCCAAACCCCAGAGGAGCACTGTCCACCTCTACGTCTCTATCTACGTGGGCCTGGGGCACGGTCCTGAGCCCCGCCGCCCTCCTCCTTCCTCCCCTCCAGGAAGGGCCCGGCAGCAAGGCCGGGAAACGTTTCCCAGAGCCGAGTCCTTACACGTGAGCTCTCCGCCCGCCGTGACACGCACACCGGTCCCAAGGGCCAGCACTGTCAGAGGGGGAGTCACAGCCTGGTGCCCTGGGAGGCACCCTTGCTCCAGGTGCACCCGCAGACGTGCCAAGGGGCCCCCTGGCTGGGGGCAGCAGTGCTCCCTGGTGACGCAGCAGGTCCAGAGCCCATCACAAAGCAGCTGCTCGAAGAGGAGGCGGCCCCACGGCCGTCAGGGCCGCTTATGGAGGAACTGAAGCAGAGCTGCTGGGAGCCCCTTGTGGAGAGGAGGACGGGAAACCCAGGAAGAGGATGGGAAACCCAGAGCCACCTAGCGGAGGTGGGGAGGGAGGAAGACCATCTACTGCAGCGGCCCCCGGAGGGGAGGGAGCTGAGGCCCCGGACGGCAGCCCACGTCCACCCCATGGGCACCGAGGCGGCAGAGGGCACAGAGCAGGGGGCCCCGGCTTGGGAGCAGACCACCTGGGCTGGACCCCTAGCTCTGCCCCGACTTGAACATGACCTTGGCCGTGGCCCTCCACTTCCCTGAGCACCTCTGTGGAATGCGGTCGGCAGTAGTGACCTAGAGGGCGGGCGAGGGGTCAGCGTTCTTACTCAGTGCTAGTGACCACGCCATCAGAGGTCAGCTCCGCCACAAGGCTCGGTCACAGCACAAACCCTCTTGGAAGGGTGGCACTGCCTCACAGTGCAAAACCCTGCACCCAAACTGGGGCTAATAAGCCCTGTCTTGTAAGATTTTGTGCAGATTAAGTAAGACGGTCCGCAAGTGCCCAGCACACCACAGCATCCTACAAACAGTGGCCACTGTCACGATTATCAATCCCACCTTACATATGGGGAGACTAAGGGGCTGGGAAGTTAAGGAAATAACCTGAGCTGCTCACGGAAGAGCTGAGATTCGGACCTGAATGAAGTTCTGATGCTGACCCAGCGCCCTAGCGAATTCCCCAGCCTCCTAACCGTACAGCCCCACCACCATTCAATTCTCTTCATCTTTGCCGCATCGGAGTGAAACAGAATTAATACTGCTATTGAATGCCAATTTTCACGTTTAATTTTATGGCCAAATGTGACAATAATAGTCAAGAGTTGGCACTAAAAAAAGGTGCTGTGATTTTTGAAGAGTCTATAAAAAAGCGGTGGTTTTTAAAATACCGTATCATATGATTCAGCCTTTGAACAGCTGATAACCTCGCCAGGGAAGTCATAATGATGACATTTAAATACAAATCAAGGAGTCGGATTTAGAAGGACTATCCACATATAATTAAATTGAACCTTCATTGGGAGATAATTGATAGTTATACGACGGTATTCTAAATTTATGTGGCGCATCCTTCGGAGTCTATTTGACTATGCAGAATGCCAGCCTACTTCTCTGTTTTATAATGAAGTACAATCCAAGTGAAAGGGAAGCGGCCAACCTTCCAGAGTCATCCATCCTGAATGAGAAGAACTTTTGGCAGACAAGAAAACGGCATCAACACTGACAACCTGGATCACACCCAAGAAGATCATTTTCACCTTAAGCCTCATAGATCAGTTATGGTTTTTTAAAAAAAACACCTTCCTTATTATTGTTTTTAATTGAAGAGAACTGTATTCTAAAAATCAAAGCACCATCAGGGATCGCACCAAACACAAGAGTGGCAGCACCCATGGCCACGGGGGGCCCAGCATGTGCCTCACCACCACCAGCTACGTCCGTCCCCACGGCAGCCCTGGCGGGATCACACACACGTGCTGCCCAAGGCCACAGGGAAGGCAAACGGGGCGGAGGACTCTTAACCAGGCCTGGACGGCCCGAAGCCCGCGGCAGGCGAAGACGTGGGTCCGGAGAGGTGTCCCTGCTCCCCGCGCTCCGGGCACACGCAGGGCTGGTGCAGCTGAAGGACAGAGCGCTCGGCAGGGTCAGTGCAGCTCAGACACAAGCACAGGCCTGGGAGCCAGGGCTCCACCCTCTAGCTGGTACCACGCAGAGGCTGGGATCCACCTGGAGGGGAGAAAGCTGAGGTGATGCCAGCTTCAGACAGACCCCAGCCTCTCTTGATCGCCGAGTCTGCCTCTGAGGTTCCAGCCTGTCTGAATCTCCTGTTCCTCATCTGTGAGTTGGAGGCTGTCCAGGGCCCACCGACCTCCTGCCTGGGTCTCTGTGAGTTCAGCGAAGGCCAAGGGTAGGGACTGGAGTGGGGACCATGGCCTCTTGCTGCCGAGACAGCTTCTCGGAAGAATGACCACGTGGTGTGATCATGGGCGAGGGACCAGCTGGGTCCGCAGGAGAAGAGGACCAGGGACCCCATGTGACATCCCCCGTCACACTCCCCCATACACGTGCTCCCCCGTCGTCCACACACGGGGACCCCAGGGCACTGCCCCATCTTACAGACGGGCAAGCTGAGGGCAAACAGTCCTCCTCCCCCAAGGACCTGCCCTCCTGGGGCCCCTCGCCTGTCCTCACCGCTTCCTCCAGGCAGCTAACTCCACTCCCTCGCTCCAAGACTCAGCCTCCCTGCGAAGCCTCCCTGCCTCCCATGCTGCCTTTCAGGCTGGCTGGGGCACCCCCGTGTCACTGTGCCCCCATCGTCCCCAGCGTCCTGCCCTCCTCCTCCCCGAGGGCGGCCAGGGCTCTGCCGACCCATCTCCGGGCCAGGGCTGCTTCCGCCACAGCCACGTGTGCAGCCTCCGAATTACCCCCGCAACGCCGACACCTCCTGTATAAAACTGATATGAGTTTATTCTGTATTAGAGAAAAAGAAACAAAGCAATGCTTCTAATGTCCAGAGGCGCTGGCTCTGAAGCATCGGAGTGTCCCCTTCCATCTCAGCCAACGTTTCTGCGGAAGCACAACCCCGTACCTTGCGTTTCTGTACACGAACAATTGTTTTGGGACCCGTTAAGTACCTTTCTCGGTGCAGAAAATAGTGCTTAATTAATAAAATGAGATTTACTCCTAACGTCATTGAGCTGCCAGCTGATGCCCCTGAAACTGCGGGAAGCAGAGTGAGGGCTGGATCCCAGCTTTCCGGGGCCACTTTTCATTGACTTCTCTCTGCTAGGCCTCCTGCGGGGGGGGCCCTTGCCATCTCGACAGGGCTGGCCGGCCTGCTGGATCCCTGCCACAGGGTTCGGCAGAGGCAGGGACAGCCGGGGCCTCTGTAGTGCGGTGGAAAGGGGCGGGATGGCAGGCCAGTGGGCTGGGGTTCAAGCGCGACTCTGCTCCTGATGGGACGTGGGATCCAGGGCGGGTCACCTGACTTCAGGGCACCCTCTGGGATGGAGAACTGTGTGGAGGAACGAGCACGGGCTTTTTGCAGCCACCCAGACCTGGATTCTAAATCCACGCTTGGTCACCTAGGAGCTTGGTGGCCAGAGGCTGTGCAAAGCAGTTAGGCCATGTGAACAGGGAGCACAGTACAGTTTCTTGTCCTCTGGGGTGTGTGCTGTGACCAGGAAGGTGGGCTGTAAGGTCCCTCTGGCAGCCCAGTTACCTGTGATGATTAAGAACTCACATGGGAACTGGGTATCTGACATGGGGGTTAGTCAGGATTGTGGGGAATTTGGACCACCTGGCATATAATTGGTGATCAAAATTACAGCTATTACTTTGTGGGGGGGGAGGTAAAAAAAAGTTCTAGAGTGGATTGAGATCAAAACAGGAAAGCATTTACAATGGCGTTTATGAAGTAAAAAATGCCAGGTAGATGCTAGGTACTTTATTTCTTCTTTTCACTATCGTGTAATCACAAAGAATATTACACCAAGGCTAACGCAAAAGCACCTGAGCCTCTCGCTGTGTCCTCAGCCCTGCATCCTCCACAGCTCTGCCCCCCGCTCCCAGAGGCCCCGCACAGGACAGGCTGGCGGGGAGACCCCACCAGCTCCTGCCCGTCTACCCTCACCTCCTTTCTCCCTCTCCTTCCACAGCAGGACTCACAGGGCCCCCAGCACAGGACGAGCTTGGCTGAAGCAGGGCCTTCCCTCCCCGGTGAGCACCAGAAACCATTCCAACAGTTCCCTGGATTTGCTGGGTCTCTAAGGGGCAGCTTGGGGTTTTCTCCAACGCTCCTCAATGACTGCTCTGGGGAAGCCTGTACGAAGATCAAAATAGCTATCAGATGCTCTCCCGGTTTTCTGCTATTCTTTTAGTCTGAAAGACCTGGCTTCTGCCTAGGCCTGCCTCTCATCAGTTGTGTCTTTGGCGAGTTACCCACTGGGAGCCTCCGTCCTGGGCCGGCGCGGGGGCCCTTCCTAGGGAGGGGACACGCAAGTTAACCCAAGTAAGGGTCTGGCCACGGTGCAGCCGGTGCCTCATCAGGGTTAGTTCCCGCCTGCTTCCAACCATTAGGAAACGAGCTACTTTCAAGTGGCAGGTGGACGCACTCTGCCTGGTATGAGTGAGTGAGTCCCCGCTCCTCCCCGAAGGCCGTGCTCCACTCGGGTGGGCTGGGAGAGCCACCGAGGCGCTCAGATCAGAGCAGCAGCCTCTGCCGGGGCAGGTGGGCCGTGGCCGCCATGCATCCTTCAGTGAGAAGCGGGTGCATTAACACGCTCGGGCACCTCCGGCTCCTTTGAGTTCTCCCAGAGTAACGTGCTGGCCAGGGAGGGAGAGCTAAGGCAGCAGTGTCCCCATCGTGGAGCCTGCTTCACTCCCATCACCCTGCAGAAGACGTGGCTGCATCATGGGGCGGCCGCTACCTAAAGGGTGAGGGCACCGGCCCGCGTCCCGGCTGGCAACCCCATCACCCTGACGAAGTCGGGATCCTGCACAGCAGCTGCAGGTCAGTGACTGCGCCCGAGGGACACGAGCTGATGGGACACTTCACTGTCGTCCCCTAGTCACCTTACTCCACACGTTGGCCAGCCAACGTGCCAGGGTGGGATGTGCTGTGAGCAACATTAGGGTTCAGCGGGGTGCTGGCCGGGCTAGACTGAGGAGGGAACCTGGGACCAGCCACCTGGGACCAGCGCGACGGTACTAAGAGAGCGGTCGGCACGACGCAGGCCCTGCGCTTAGCATTCAGCGACATGGGCGAACCCGAAGCAGTCCCCATCTCCCTGTGGGAGACAGACCTCGGGCAGATGGGCTGTGAGGTTTGTGATGAGCTGTGACAAGTGTTATGCCACCGGGATGCTCGGGTGCTACTCGGCGTAGAAGGGGACGACCCGTCCTGTCCACCGGCCCTGAAGCTGCTCAGGCTGGGAGTCGGGGGTGAGGTGAGGAGGGAACACCCCAGGTACGGGAACATCACAAGTGGCAGAGCACGACGTGATGGAGCGTGAACGCTGGCTCGGCTCCCTGGACACCAGTCCGACTGCTCTGAGGGGCCTGGGAGGGACGAGGCCAGAGGGGTAAGCAGGGGCAGACCACGGAGGCTCCCACGGCCTCATCAGGGTGCGTGCACATCCCCTGCTCGCTATGGCCGAGTAGATGGCCACAGCGCCAGGCAGGTGGACCCACGCTGCAAGGAGTGTCAAAGGCTAGTTTTAAGAACAAAGGAAAAATTAAAAAAAAATAGTACAAAGAGGAGAGACTGAAGGAGGCAGAGGAAAAGGCAACTACAGAGAGAGAGAACGATTACTGAGTATTTGCAGTTAGCACACACGCCCTCCTTCAAATGCAAGGTCTTACTGTCTTCACAAAGCAGAGGAGGAAACCGAGGCACAGGTGATGGTGTGGTCACCAAGCACCAGGCCTTCCTGGGCACAAACATCCTTCCACAGAGCCCAGGTGGGGATGGCAGCTTCCTCCCTGTGCCGCCCTGGCCCTGGCAGCCAGAGGCCTCCTGTGCACATGGGAGCATCCACAGGTGAGGCGCTGGCTCCTCCCTCCTGTCCAGGTGACGCCTAGGAGGGAGGCTGCCGGGAAGCCAAAGCCCAGGGCCTGGGTCCAGGGTTCCAAACTGAGAAGGCAACCTTCCTCGCTGCATCCCCTGGGGTCGCACAAGGGGGGTGGGCAGGGAGCTGCTGCGGTTTGGGGGATGGGGTTCAAACCCACTCCACTCGGCAAACACGGGGCGGAGCCAGGACGCTCACAGGTTCAACCCCAGGCCCGGGGAGATGAAGAGACAGAGGGAAGCAAACTGGAACATCGCTGGCAGATTTTTTCCTGGCAGATGCTGCTCAAGAAAGGACGTGAGAGAAATACGTGGAAGGGTTTTTGACATCTGGGTTTAAGACAGACCACGGCAGTTTCCCTCATCAAGCTCATCAGAAGCAAAAGAACCCACAGAGTTCAATAACCCGAAAATAGCTTTGGTAGAACAGTTACAGACGGATCAGACAGTTCAAACGATCGGAATGGAGGGCAAGGATCCTGGCACATTGCCAGTGTCAAAGGTAAGTGAAAATATCCTGCATTTGCTGAAGGACAATAACACTTCAATTATCCTCCGCAGAAATTAAAGTTCCCTTGTATAAAAATGCCCCTGTTAAGTGGAGCTGAACCTACAAAACATTACCGTGTTGTATCAGTCTTTCTGGACAGAAATATTTCTACGTTGGGATACAGATTTCCCACCTTCCACAGGACGCGTACCTGCTTCTACCTAACTAGGAGATCGAGGAAGGGAGGGTCTCAGGTAGGGGACGGGGCATCTGGCACTGTATCTGCATCTGGTGGGGGTGGTCCCCTCGCCGAGACCTTGCTCACAGCCAGGTTCCTTGCTGGGTTCTCTACAATCACGTCTCTTAATTCTCACAACCACCCCGGCGATAAATGTTATCACGATCAGTGTCCGAATCCTCTAGAAGAGGAAACCTCAGAGCCATGTGTGGCCCTGGGGGGCAGAGGAGAGGGGCGCTCTGGAAGGCGGACGTGGCCCTATGTCCTTGGAGCAAAGCCTCCTCCCATCACAGCATGTCCAGAAAGGGTCAGAGGTGCCCTGCAGACGCCAACCAGTCTCCAGAGTGGAGTCCAAAGGCAGGTGAGTCACCTCTGCTGGACTCTGTTCTCTCACCAGCAGACAGGGTAACCCCCGGAGAGCGTCCTGAACACTGTGACCTCAGTTTGTCATCTGTAAAATGAGCACATGATCTAGCTAAAAAAAGGTGATCTGTGGATTAATTTGGACAGTGTATTCTTAATAAGAAAGCCTTTTAGAACTCCTAGTTCTTTCATTGCCATTGTTATTACACGATATCTTCCCACCTGTACCTAGCGCTCCACACATCCAAAACCAGAAGCATACCACCTCCCAGCTACTCCCCTCCAGGCCCATCTCACTCCCGCATCACCCCACACACCGGGCCTGCGATCCCCCTTCCCTTTGCCCTCCAGGCCTGGGCAGCAGGCTGTGTGGACTGAACCTACCCCGTCCCCACGCCCTAGTTCAGGCCTCCTGCTCCCTTCTGCGCGGGCCACCTGATGGCAACGTCAGTCTAACTCCCAGCCTCTCCCCTCTCTGCCCTCTGCACCCTGTGTGCAGAACTCGATCACAGTGTATACAAACTGCCCTGGTTCTAAAGGGCTCCTGCCGCCCGGAGAACAGAACTGGGGACGAGGGTGATGATGCCTAAGAAAAGTGGATGCAAAATGCAAGGGACCTCACTGTCCTGCTAAGTGGTTTCCTAGAGCTTCTAGGCTTTCTTTAGACAAAGGGGCCAAGGAGGTTTAGCAGAGGGAAGGCAGCAGCTGGGGGGGAAGGCTGGAGGGGGGAAGAGACCGATGACGAGCCCGTGTGAAGGCTAGTGCAGTGGCCCAAATCCAAACCAAAACCACCATCAGAAGAAGAAAATTTCTAAGGTATGGAATTCTCAAAGGGATTTACAAATTGGAAATTGCCCAATGACCATCTGTGTGCGAATAACATCAGTGTGACCATCAGCAAACAGTGTATACACACAGATATACTTATAAGCACAGAAATAGAATTAAGGGCGATTCCCTTGGAAAATAAAAATTAGAATACATTTCCAGAAGGTCAAAATTCTTTCCAAGAGGCCTAAGTGCCAGGGAGGAAGTCAGTTTTTACAGTGAGAATCCCTACCGCGTACGAGGCCTTTCCCTGCACCAGGTGCTGTGCTCGAGCCTTTCCGTCCCATCATCGCTCAGGGCTCACCGCAGACGCGGCCGCCTGCTGTGCTGAGCACTCTGAGACCCAGCTCTCATCTAACCCCCGTGAAGCCCCTGAGTGTAGCCTGTCATTCCCGTCTGTACTGACGGGGAAACTGAGGCTCCTAAGCCACCCCCGGGCTCCAGAGGGACAGTCAGGGAGCAAAGGTGGAGGCCCCGAGTGCGAGGAAGTCGGCGGGATGCTGGGGGCGGGAAGTAGTGGGGGCCTTGGCCTTCATTCCAGAGGTACCTACACGGGTCCTCACGTCAACAACCGGCTCTTCTGATAAACCTCTTCACATGACTGCCCCAGAGCCATTCACCAAGACGGCAGCCTCCACGTGCCGCCCGACACCAGCGAAGGGAGTCCGCGTGGATGGGGCCACACCAGCCTCCGTGACCCGCCCCGTCAGTCTCCAGCGCCCTCCTGCCGCCGGCACCACGAAGCCCTTACTGTCCCCACGCCGCGTCCACGCTGCGCTCAGCAGTCTGCACCTCCGGCCTCTCACCCAGCTCGGCTCACCCTCAATCCCCTCAGCACCCGTGTTTCCAGCAGCCGCCCTGGTGAAGCACACACTGAAGACCTCCCGCCCCACCTGACCGTGCTCGGAGGACAGAGACGCGGCCTGCCTGCCCTCGCCGTCCTGGCGTCTGGCACAAGGGCTGGCACGCAGTCGGGGCTGAAGAAAGTGGACGCTGAACTGAGAGTCAGCCCACAAGCCTTTCGTGCGACTGCAGGGTCACCCGCCCGGAAGGAACCCCGAGCTGACGGATTTTAAGGCAGCTGAATGCCTCCATTTTATTAACAAGATGCTCCAATCACACTAAGCCAGCTGCCGTTAGTAAACAGGTGCTTCTACACCTAATTGCATATTTCATCAACTCTAGGTTAAATGTCCTACGTCCTAACGTCAATGAGGAAAGCAGACAGGGACAGGAAGGGGTCAGATGTCCCGAGCGTGCCCAGCTTGGGAGAGGCAGCACAGGGGTGCGCGGCCCAGCCTCTCACCCCCCGGAGTCAGGGCAGGGGACGGATGGGGCCAGGGCTGCGGAGACGCAGAGACCTGGTCTCGCGTCCTTGCTCTGCCCCAAGTCTGGGCCATCTCGGGAAGTCATCTGGCTTTCTGCAGCATTTTCTGGCTGTAAAAATAAGGACAAGGAGGCTACCCTCAGAGTATAGCCGTGAGGTTTAAAAGGCCTCGGGCCACGTGCTGAGCACTGAGGATGCACTCCAAGGGCGGGGCTACCTGGAATCATATCCCACCATGGACATCACCCACCCTGGCACTGATCCGGCCACAGGGAGCAGAAGGGAACCAGGCGGGCACGGAGCACGCAAACTCCTTAGGAGGCACGCGAACCCCCAAGGCCTGGGCCCGCGCACCTCCGGGCCTCAGCTGTCCCGACTCACCCGCGTGCCTCCTGCCCCGGGGCCTGCAGCGCTCGGGCTGCTGGGCCTTGACTCCGCCTCGGGGATCAGCCCTGTGAAGGCTACCCTGGCCTGTTCCCGCCTCCGCCCCACGGGAAGTGCAGGCTCCCTGCCCTGAACACTGTGCCCACTGTTTAATAGGTGGTTAACCACACTCATGACCGTGGTGGCTTCACACACACACACACACACACACACGCACACGCACACACACACACACACACACACACACACACGGCTATGAATTCAGAGTGAATTCACTATGGATTCTTACCCATCTTTCACAGACCTACAACTTCGGTGTTCAACAAGACCTGGCTGCATGAATTACTGAAAACTGCCTTTGGTAACCTGAGTGATGCGATGAGAATGAGGGGCCAGCTTTGTTCTGTGGGGCCCCAGGGGGTAGGACAGAGGGACTAAAGTCACGCGGAGCCCTCTGTACCCGTGTGACAGCCCACCCCTCCCACTGACCGTGAGGAAAAGTCTGGACCCGCACAAAGGCAGCCCCCTGAGCTCTCTGGGAGGAGAGCACAGCGGGAGGTGGGACGGGAGTAACTCAGACTAGGCTCCCAACCCCCGCCCCGCGGGCTGGGCCTCCACATCCCGTCTCACTTCTCCATGGAGTGGCCTGGGGCGCCCCCAGTAGACAGCAGCAGGCAGCAGCCCCAGTGGATGCAACTCGGATAGAAACACCATCTTTCTGGCCAGGAAAGCCAGGAAAGGGGGTCCCTGGAGGTGGCAGAGCGTGTGTGTGTGTGTGTGTGTGTGTGTGTGTGTGTGTGTGTGTGTGAATCTCAGGGCACGGGCCCCAAGAACAGACCTGGAATTTGACCCTCCGCACCCGCACGCCGGCCTCAGATTCCGTTCGCCCCTGAGCTGTGGGCGCACAGGACAGGCACCAGCTCGCAGGGCTGCCTGGCTGGGACCCCAAGCAGACACAGGCACCTCAGCCTGACCCCGAGCGGCCCAGGGCGCCGCCGCTGGCCTCTCTCCTCAACCCCACATCCAGTGAGGTCACGTCGGGAGCTGGACTCTGGCCGCAGGGGAAGTATCTGCACCGCAGAATTTGGCAAACGCTACAATCTAGGGTGAGCTGTTAACAACCTAGCAGGTCACGCTGGACAGACCCAAACCAGTGAAGCAGAGGCTTGGGGAACTGAGCTGAAGGAAGAGAGATCTCGACTTCCAGCCCAGGAAGGCGAGGCAGGGTTTACGACTGGAACCTCACTGGACAGGCTGCCTGCCAAAACAAAACCGTCAGTGCTCTCCAGAGGCTCAAAAAATAACCCTCAGAGTCTACGAGAAATATGCTCGCAGTGTCCAAGAGCAAGGTAAAATGCCTGCCATGCAAGAAACAGGGAGTGCGACCAGTCCTCAGGAACCAGCGATGCCAAGCCCACGACACTCCACACGCCAGAGCCACCCGCCCACAAGCCGACGGGCTTAAAACCTAGAGTCACCGGAACACAGCACGACACCTGAGACACGAGCGGAGCTAAGGGGCCTTAAATAACTCCACGACACAGCCAGTCTCAAACCCGGTGCTGGTCTCACATTTGAGGGAAAAGACAAACAATCAAAACCTGCTCGGCCCCTCCACACCTCGGGCAGCCACTGGACCTCGCTCTGCTTTCCTCCTCCTAAAGCCTCAGCCCGCCTGCTTCTCTTTCCAGATTTGCAGGTTTCTGCGGCCCTGCATAATTCCGCTGATCTTCTCAAACCGTGCTTCTGCACGTGGTCTGCAGCTTCGGGAACACAAAGCCACGGCCTGACACGCGGGGAGCAGGAGGCGGGGGTCGGAGGTGCCCCTTCCTGTAACCGCGGCCCCAGCAAGGCTGCGGGGGTCAGCAGAGGGGGTTTAAGAGCACGCCGAGCCACGCAGGGGGCTCCAGGACCCTCTCGCCGCCTTTCCAGCCTCATTTCCAGCCTAGCGCTCTCTGCTTCACCCACTCCAACCTCCTCGAGGGTCCAAACCACAGCACACTCACTTGTAAAATGGGGTAATAACGGCCTCCTCACGGGGGAGGGTTTCCCCAGCCCTGGGAGCAGAACTCGACTCCGACGGCCACGGAGGTAAACGATGCCGTGAGCGGTCCCCTGTGTCTCTACACCTCTCCAGTGCGCACAGGTGACGTGAACAAACACTTAGCATGGTGGGTGGCACGTAACAGGTGCTGGACAAGCACAACTTCACTTCCCTTATATTCTAGGATCACCTGGACGTCACAGACGTGGTAGGGGAAGGGACGGTACTCACGGAGGGCGGGCCCCACAGAGCCTGCTGCCCTAACACGCGTTCGCCCTCCGCTCCGACTCCTGGGATGGGCCAGGCATGAGGGGCGGGGGCAGGAGCCGCAGCCCACCTGGAGCTGACATCACCAGGAGCAGGACGGAGCTCAGGTGAGTAGTGGCGAGAACAGCTAAGAGCTCCCCCAAAGCTCTCTCCGGCAACCGCAGCTACGGCGGGCCGGGTGGATGCGGGCTGGAATCAGACTGGGAAGCAGGCAGCTAATGACCAGGTCGAAGCTTTGGAAAGAGCTCCTGCTTTGCCTTCAAGCAGCACACACAGTGCAGGGCTTTAAGGGAGCACTAGAGCTATTTACACCCTCCTTTCTCCAGCCAAGACATTAAAAGGACAAAAAGGTAAGACTAGAGCTATTCATACCCTCCTTTCTCCAGCCAAGACATTAAAAGGACAAAAAGGTAACAGTGACAAGATTCACATTCAAAGACAATTTCAACTCTTCTAGACCCGTCAAATTCAGTAAGAGGCATTTCCACCTTTGGCCCCATGGAGGAGGGAACTTAGATTTCGTTTTCAGTCAGCCATGGTGAGTGGCGGCCCCTGAGAGACCCCGACATCCCTGGGAGAGGCTCAGAGAGGAAGCAGGAGCGAAGGAGGCCACACAGGGTTACGCTGAGATGAAACCACTGTGGAGACAGCAGCAGTGCTCACCGGACGGCAGGCACATGCCCCCCTTGCAAGATGCAGAGACTGAGGCGCGGGCAGGATAAAGCCCTGCTGGAATCAGCCCTGGGGCGCCGAGCCTGCTCCCTCCACGGCTCCGCTGTCCTGCACAGGAAGCAAGCCCGAGGCCCCAACCCTCACCGTCCCACCTCCCGGGCCGCGCCAGCGGGGTGAGGGCAAGAGTTGGAAGCCCACGTCTACAACTACAAGCATGAGACGACTGGAAGCCACCTCGACCTCGTGGGCTCAGCCTTCTGACCTGACCGTGAGGGTTTCGGTCACAGGCTAACTGCCACGTGCCGGACGCCGGCTGCACTAGGTCAGCTTTGCCCCCAAACCTCACAGCCCCGGGCAGCCACGCCCCCCACTCCACAGAGGACGACGCCGAGGACCTCGGGGGTTACCGGCAGGGCAAACGCACACAACGGCAGTTTCCAAACACGAGGCTTCACGAGTGGAGCCACGTGTGGCTTGAACCCCAGGAAGAAGGATGGACGCTCCTCTGCGGGTCTGGCTCGCCCCTCGAACACACAGCTGCCCCCAGAACCCCGTCTTCAGCATGTGGAATTTTACATCTGAAAGGGGACAAGCACATCCCTCTCTCTGCACAGATTAAATGAACCCAAGCCCCAGCTTCCACAAGGCTGCACACAGCCCCAGGCCTGAGCCCTGGGCCCCGGGGTCCGGGTGGTGCCCTCGCCCCGAGTCTGCTCGTCTGGATGGGGCTGTGGGCTCAGCACAGGCCGCCAACGCAAGGAGCTCAGATCGCTATCGCTAATCTACCCTCCGTGGTAAGACTGAGGCTCTGACCATCCTGTCTCATCACAGAGTTGCTAAGGATCACACGTCCCAAGAAGCAGAGGAGGAAGGGAAACATGAAGGCAACGATGAGAACCGAAACCTGCTTCACCCGGAAAATATGATTGCGATTTATCGCTCCACAGCAGATGACGACGGCCCGTCAGAGAAACTCTGCTGAAAATAAAGAAAAAAATCACCCGGACTTGTTTTGCCACATATCCAAATTAGAAAATGCTGCTCTCCGGATGGTTTATGCTTCCATTTTTTCCTTTCTTCACAGAGAATTTGTCAAGCGTTACAGGAGCACCTAAGAGCAGCGATGTGATTCAAAATGAAAGAAAAGGCTGAAGAAGGTTGGATGCACAGCTTGAGTCTGGGGCAACCCCGGAGTCAGTGGCCTGGAGCTCAGAAGCACTGCCTGGACATGCAAGAGGCACGGGAGCCAGATGCGCAGCTCCAAGGGCGGCGGCCCCGGGCCTTCGTAGGGGGCCTTGCACAGCACCAGGCCTGGCTACTGGCCCCGTGCACGGTGACACATCCATGCTGGGCCAGGGGCTTCGAGGACCACGGTGTGGCCGGCCAGTCCTCTTTCCCAGACACGAGCACAGGTGAGGCTGGGCGCTCTGATTCCTGCAGTGGGAAAGGCGTGGGAGGCAGTATCCCCGAGCCTCGGCCGATCTCCCCTCCACGTGTGATGTGAGCACATGGCAAGCCTGACTCTGATTCGGTGATGTTTCGGGGTAGTTTGTTACCACAGCACAATCCCGTGAACGCTGCCCAGCCCTTCTCCCCGGAACGCCTGTGCACTCTGCCACAGCAGACGAACGCTGAGCTTCAGGGTGCGGTGCAAAGGCCACCACTCCTGGAAAGCTTTCCTGATTCCCCAGCCAGGAGCCATCTTTCTCCTCTCAAGACCCCCAGCCCCTCGTCTGTCCCCCTGTGAACTTTATCACTTTTTTCCCCTGCATTACGGTTCTCATGACCCAGGTTTCCTTCTCCCGCTGTAGGAGAATTTCCCTGAGGACATGCCCCAGCTAAGACTGCTCTGACTCTCACATCTTCTGTCTGAAACAGGGACTCCACAACCATCACCGCAGACACTCACAGCACGCTGCTGGCTTGTCAAGACGCTCAGGTCCCGCACATGTAAGACTCAGGAATCCCCAGACGCTGCCCTGCTGAGACTGGACCCGGCAGAGGCCAGGAGAGCCACAGGCTAACACACCACCTGGCACCTGGCACCGGGCCTCGCCAGTCCTGCTAGAGGAAGATTCAGAGACATGCAATCCAAAGCGCTTCCTAGGTCACTGTTGAGGATGCAGTATATTTACTCATTGGTAAAATGTATCCTAAGGTCCAGCCCTGTAAACAGCACTGGACCACACAGCAGAGACACGAAGACAGATGAAACGCAGCCACACCCGCAGGAGCGAATGGTTAGTGGGGAGACAGACAGGTACTTGCAGACGCGCGACAGATGTGCTAACAGAGCTGAGCGCCAGACCCCAGCTCCCAGAGGTGGAGGGGAGCCCCCTGGCCGGCAGGAAGAGCAGGGCACCCCCAGGACGAGCTCGGGGAGGCGAGCCTGTGGCACCCACAGGACTCACGGCACTTCGGCAAGTGACAGTGTGAGTGCAGAGCGGCAGGGGCCCGCTCGGGCGGGAAGGTGGGAGAGGCTCAGATGACACCATGCTGTGTGCCCAGCAGGGAGCTGCTTTAATACACTGGGCATATGGGTATTGTGAGACCATGAAAACGTGTGCTCCTGAAGGGTAACAAAACAAGCCCTTGTGATGCTGTGGCGGAAGGGGAGGCTACAAGAGAGCGGCCACAACACAGTCCTGGTTTTGTGTCAGTAAACTAGACACAACCATCACTGTGGACGAGGATGCGGGTGGTGAGGGTGTCATCTCTGGGAGGCGGGATGAGTGCAATTTAAAAATCATCTTCTTGAGACTTTTCTAAAATGAACATGTGTTCGTTTTGTAGGGAGTAAGGGTAAGGGATGCTATCTCAAAGAGCAAAAGAAAACCCTGTTCCCGGGAAGCTGGACGGCAGGGTGAGAGCAGCAGCGGGTGGGATGACAGCAGAGGGGACGAGCCCCCGAGCGTGGTGACGGGGTGACGGCGACGGTGCAGGCCGGGGGCTTGCATGAGGGCCACGGTCGAAGCAAACAGGACCCCTGTGTGCAAACGAGCGGGGACAAGCATCGTCCACGTGGGAAACTGCACACGGTCGGGTTGGGAGAGGAGAAAAAGGAGGCAATGCTGGGACAGATCCGGGCAGACGGGAAGGGCTGTGGACGGAAACACTCGGAAGGCAGAGTGTGAGGTGGAAACGTTAACATAAATGTCACATTTTATTCCCACTGCCGCTACACTTTCTAAGTGACCACGGCGTGGGGCGATGGAGCCTCTGACCACAGGGGACAGAGCCAGCGCTGCAGTCAGCACTGCGGCCCGGCATCTGACTCAGTGCCCGTGCGGATCAGAAAGAAGACAAGGCGAAGATACGTTCGGAAGATGCGTGAAGAAAGGTAGGCTTCCTGGGCCTTTGTGCATCTTTGGGGATTTGAAAACAGAAATCAACCTTGCGGAAGATCGATTCAGCCAGAAATATCTTTCAGCAGTCGGGCTGCAGGTTGAAAATGCCACAGCCATTTAAAAAACGAAAAGGAGAAAGTCCTCCACAATGTGGAATTGGCAATTAGGGCAACAAAGGAATTTCTGAACGAAAACAATAAAGCAGGAGCCCTTCCCCCACCTCACGCGCCTTCAAGTCTTTCTCTGGGGAGCTGAGCAAAGCTGCCCCCCAAGCCTCGATCCAGTGGTCCCTCCACGGAAATCCTAGGAGAACGCCAAAGAGGGGCTGGTCATTTGAAACAGTCTGTTTTTATGGGAGAGCTCTTAAATATGCAACCCCTTGAGACATGTAGTGTTGTCCCGCCTTACTTCTTGGAGGCCAAAGGAGAAATACTACAGTTGAGTGAGGGATCCTGTCTCCCAGACCTCCCTCCCTCCCCCCACAGCCTCTTTTTTCTTTTTAATTTTTTTTTTTTTTTTTTTTTTTGCGGTGCGCGGGCCTCTCAGTGTTGTGGCCTCTCCCGTTGCGGAGCACAGGCTCCGGACGCGCAGGCTCAGCGGCCATGGCTCACGGGCCCAGCCGCTCTGCGGCATGGGGGATCTTCCCGGACCGGGGCACAAACCCGTGTCCCCTGCATCGTCAGGCGGACCCCCAACCACTGTGCCACCAGGGAAGCCCCTTTTCTTTTTAATTTTATTGAAGTGTAGTTGATTTACAGTGTTGTGTTAATGTCTGCTGTACAGCAAAGTGACTCAGTTATACACGTATATGTATTCTTTCTTTATATTCTTTTCCACGATGGTTTATCATAGGATACTGACTACAGCTCCCTGTGCCCCACCCACAGTAGGACACTGTTGTCCATCCTACAGATAACAGTTTGCGTCTGCTCACCCCAAACTCCCCACCCCTTGGCAACTTCCAGCCTCTAGGTACAGGTAAGGAGCATCCCCCATCCTCTGGGCCCTGGAACAAGAGAGGCCAATCAAACATGGTCTCTATGCTCAAAGGACTGGGGAGAGAGACGGAGGGACAGGCGGGCAGTTGACGACACCACACTGTGGAGGCGACGAGTCCTGGGAGCCGGAGAATGAGCAAAGCCCAGCTGAAGGCCTGGAAGAGGTCACGCCTGGGCTGGGCACCGCGGATGGACAGCACACACTGCTGAGTGAGTGCAGCCCAGGGGGAAGTGGGGAGGGATGTGCCAGGACAGCCAGGGGGCCAGGCGGGGGCGGCCACAGGAGAGGGGGCCGAACAGGAGGCCAGATGGGGCTGCCAGGAAGTGTGTGCCAGCCAGGACCCCCACCCAGCTTCCCAGGCCCCTTCCTAGGGTGGGTCTGCCTTGCCCACCCCCGGAGGCTTCTCCTCAGGCTCGGGGTCTGCAGGGGTAGGGAGGACAGAGGCCCACTAACTCGGGCTGGTGTGGGAGCCCCCAGCCGTCTGTCCCATGTCACCCCAACCTTACGGGGCCACTGTCCCCACAGTGGCCCCTAGCGGGCCAGTGCTCACACACTCTGATTCCAGACCAGTCTGATCACATCTAGTAACTGTTCAATCAGCATTGCCAACATATTTTCAAGTCCTAAATCCTGGAACTGGAAAGAAACCTCTAAGTTCAGTGCGGCAACGACGATGCCCCAGGGCCCAGGAGGCAGGGTCACAGCAAGGGGCGGACTGAGGGTGGTGACCCCCTCCCCTGCGAGGAGCTGGCAGGAAACTCGTCACAGGAGCGGGGCAGCGGCCGACAGGTGGCCTTCAAGACGTGGCTCCCGCCGTGCTGCCTGATCTCCCGACTTGTCAGGAGAGTCAGAAACTAGACCGAATCTAAAATGTCCATATTTTTTAAACGGTGGCTCGGGATTTTTTAACACGAGGCAGGCCAAATGGATCTGTGAGCTGGACTGGGCCTGCTGGTCCCCACCTCGGACTCTGACGGGGTGCTTGGTGGGCAGGTGACCCCCTTTGAGGACCCACCGCAGGCTCCACCAAAGCACGGGGAGCCCGGTTACTGACCGGAGGTCTGTCATTTCTGAACAGCTCTGTCAGTCGTGTTTTTCTTAATGCGTCTCCTCTGCCACCTCTCTGGGCAGAGAGACGGGGAAGAAACCAAAGCTAAAGTTTAACTGGGGAGCTGCCTGCCATTTTCTACTCCAGCCAATATTATCACCTTCATCACCTTCATTTTACATTCCATACTGTGAAAATCTCATAGCGCCAGATGGAAGGACAGGAAACACTGTAATGAAATGGGGGGAAAAATAAAAAAATTAAAACGTGAATGAATCCGACGATGCAGAAGGAGAGCCCAGACTCAGAGGAACTGCGGGCCCGCGTTCCGACGAGCTAAGGGGGCTGTGGTCTGCCCTGCTGCGTCAGGGCGCATGGCTGGAGGAGACGCAGTGGGACCACACTCCATCCAGGCCTCCACACCCAGGGCAGGAGAGGCAGCTCCGCTGTCACCCAAGGAGCCAGGACCACACCAGCCCAGGGGCGTGGCGAGCACCTCGACAAGGCCCCCTCCCCTCCTCAGCCTCACAGCTCTAGAGAGCCTCTTGCCTCTAGGCTGCGGGGTGCTCAGAGGCACTTGCTCCGTGCTACGTCCACGGAGGCTGAGTCCCAGCTGAGCAGCCAAAGGAACCACGGAGGGGCCAAGGCCGTGGCTGCCCCCAAGCACCCGCAAAAGGCAAGTGTGCAGGCAGGGTGTTCACGGCAGCAAGTGAAGGGGCCCTGGGGTGGCACTTCCCAGCCCTGTCCTCACCAAGAGATGACAGAGGTGGCACTCACATCACTGGTTGTCTGGCAGGCCCAGCCTACTTGGCAGGGGAGCAGCGAAAGGGAACATCTGTCTGGGCCTCAGCCCCGGAGGGCACTGCAACAGGTTGCGGAGGCCAGCACAGTGCCTGGGGGCAGCGGGGGGTGCTATCAGTTTGTCCCCAGGGGGTGGAAAGGGGCATCCCCCGTGTCCCTCAGCCCCGCTCAGGGGGCTGCCAGCTGAGACAGGACATGCATCGGGGTCCCAGGGAGAGAGACCCTGTGTCTCTGGCAGAGTGAAGATGGAGGCGTCAGAGCAGGGGTAGATCATCAGGCTGGTGGTCCCTAATGTGACCAACTGTGACCACTTCCGTGAATGTCACAGGGCAGACTGGCCGAGCGGAAGGCAGATGGTGGCAGAACGCGGCTCTGCAGCACCAGGCCGGACTGTGCCCACCCGGGCTCAGGGCGTGGGCGTCTCTGGCCCACCTGGGCTCAGGGCGTGGGTCTGCCAGACGCTTAGCAAACCTCTTCCCAAAGCAAAGCGGAGAAAATGCCAGAGCAGACCTGAAGGCGCATTTCCTTGGCTTCAAGGAAGCAATCTGAAGACCTGCGTGCAGGAAGCACAGGGGCAGGTGGGAGGCACCAAGAGCAGGGGCTTCAGAAGCAGACACACCCGGGTTTGAGCCCAACTCCCCACCACGGCACTTAAACACTGTGCCTCGGGTTCCTCGTCTGTTATTAATTAAAGACCAGCCTCCCTGATGTGTAAACAGTAAAGAGGGCTGAGGACACTGCGTGGTGGCAACAGTACTGGTCACCCCTCCCCCAGTCCTTAGAGGGTGGTCCTATCTGTTCACCCAACTCTGGGGCTTCCCCCATTATGCCATCCTATCTTCCTGGGGTCAATTAAGGGATGAACAAACAATAGTTACCATTTATTGACTGCTTAGAAAGTGACCAAAAAGGACCCTATTTGGATCACTGTATTTGGGTAACTAATTGTTCATTGGAAAACACGAAATTTTAAAGAACAGAAAAGTTCCAGCATGTCTCAGTAAGCCCCAACTGCTCCTATAGATAACAACTATAAATTCCGGACAAAATATTTTTAAAGACAACAATCTGAAACCACTGGAAGGTGAAGGAAAACAGGCAAACACTGAGAAGAACAGCCACCTGGAAGAAGGAAAAAACATGGATGTTACCCTTTCTTTATGGCTTTTGGCCTGAGGATGAGCTCAGGTCAGCACCACATAGAAGCTAAAGCTCTGGGAGAGAACCTACATCTTTCTTGGCCAACGAATCCGAAGACAGAGTACAGGGAAACCACAGCAACTGGAAAGTGAAGCAGGGGATGCAGGAAAGGACAAAGCCAAAGAGTAGGAGCCCAGAATGTTGTGCATGGACTCTGCCCAAATCTTTGGCTGACTCCTGAAACAGATGTGCATGGAGCAGACTCAAGGCAGTCCAGCCAGCTATAAAAGAAAATGCTAAGATTTGAGATGACCAGAAGATGGAGTTTTCAATTTGAGGCCAACAAAGATAAACACTTGCTATAAAATAAAAACAAGAGATTCTCTTCAGAGACTAGAACAGAATCCAGAGACTCCAAAACATAACATTACAATGTCCAGAATACAATCTAAAATTAGTTGGCTTTTGATGAACCAAAAAGTGTGACACATTCTCAAGAGAAAACACAATCAATAAACTGATATCCATCTTGAGATGCAAATATTGCAATCAACAGACAAGGATTTTTAAAAGTTTTAAAAATTATACTTGAGAATATTAAGGAAAATACCATAGCAATAAATGCACAGATAGGAAAACTCAGCAAAGAAATAAAAATTTCAAAAAAGAACCAAGTAGAAAAGCTGAAACTGAAAAGTATCTTTAATAAAAAGAAGCAATCCAATCTTAAGAAGAAAAATAAAGAATGAAAAAAAAAAAGACTAGAGCTTCAGGGACCTTGAAACAGTATCAAAAATTCTAACATACTTGTTCTTAGAGCCCCAAAGGGAGAAGAAAGAGAGAATAAGGTATAGGAGGGGGAGGGGGAGGGGGAAGGGAGGGGAGGGGGAGGGGAGGGGAGGGGGAGGGGAGGGGGAAGGGGAGGGGAGGGGGAGGGGAGGGGGAGGGGAGGGGAGGGGGAGGGGAGGGGGAGAGAAATAATGATCAAAAAATTTCCTAATTTGGCAAAATACATAAATCTACAGATTCAAGAATCTCAGTGAAGCCCAAGCAGGACAAATGCAAAGAAACCCACATCTAAGCATGTCGTAACCAAACAGCTAAAGAGCAAGGATAAAGAGAATCTTAGAATCAGCCAGAGAAAAACAACACAAAAACATACAGAGAAACACCAATTTAAACCACTACTGGTTTCTCATCATAAATTATGGAAGCCAGAACACAGTGCTGAACAACACTTTTAAAGTACAGAAAGAAAAGAGCTGTCAGCCATAGTTCTATACCGAGTGAAAATATCCTTCAGGAATGAAACAAATAAAAACATTTTAGATGAAGGAAAACTAAGAAACTGTCACCTCTTCTGCAAGAAATGCTAAAGCAAGGGCTTCCCTGGTGGCGCAGTGGTTGAGAGTCCGCCTGCCAATGTAGGGAACTGGGTTCGTGCCCCGGTCCGGGAAGATGCCACATGCTGCGGAGCGGCTGGGCCCGTGAGCCATGGCCGCTGAGACTGCACGTCCGGAGCCTGTGCTCCGCAGCGGGAGAGGCCGCAACAGTGAGAGGCCCGGGTACCGCAAAAAAAAAAAAAAAAGAAAAAGAAAAAAGATGCTAAAGCAAGTTCTTGAGGTTAAAGGGAGACAGTACCAGATGGAACTGGTTATCCTGGGAAAGTGAGCATCATCAGAAATACTAAATGCTCAGGCAACTATTAAATACTTTTTCCTCTTATTTCTTTTAAATACATAGGACTTCTTAAAAGTTAAAAAAATGTTAACAATGTCATGTGGTTAACAGTGTATATAAATCTAGTATCAATGACAAGGATAGCATGAAGGACAGAGGTGGGGCAAATGAACCCATATGGGTTCACTTTATATGAAATGATACAATCTTAACTTTAAGTAGATCATGAAAAATTAAGATTCTATATTTTAATCCCTAGATTACACTAAAAAATATAAAGAGGTATAGGTAAAATGTCCACAGATCCATTTAATTTATACGTGTGTGTGCATATATAGAGAGAGATAAAACTCAGAGATTGTTATAGGAGACAAAAACACAAAATCCAACTGTATGTTGTCTAGGAGGGATGCAACTTAAATATAAATACATAGTAGGTTCAAGTAAATGGATTGAAAAACCTCCCCATGCGAACAGTGTGGTTATATGACCATACTGGAGTGGTTATATTACTATCACATAAAATACACTTCAAGACAAAGAGTATTACCAGAGGTAAAGAGGGAAGTCCATAATGGTATGAAGTGAATCCATGAGCAGTGCATCATCGTCATAAGTGTGCATAACAACAGAGCTTCCAAATACACGAAACAAAAACTGTCTACAATTAAAAGGGGTCACAGACAATTCCACGATCATAACTGGACATTTTAAGATCTCTCAGAATTGATCAAACAATTAGACAAAAAAAAAAAAGAAAAAAAATAAGTGAAGAAATAAGTGAGTTGAACAGTACTATCAACCACCTGACTGGTATTTAGAGAACACTACAGCAAACAACTTCAGCGTATGCATTCAGCATACACACTTTTTCAAGTGCGCAACTACATTCACCAAGATGAACCGTATGTTGAGCCATGAAACAAGTCTCAGTATATTTTAAATGACTGAAATCACACAGAGTATATACTAAACCCTAGTTAATGATATATGTGCCAAGGTTTTTAGGGGAAAATGTACTGATGTGTGCAATTTACTTTAAAATGCATGAACAAAATATGAATTAACAGATGGGTAAAAAGATAAAAATGTAAATATATATGCAATAAAGTATAGCAAAATATTAATGATAGAATCTAGGTGGTGGGTATACCAGTACTCACTGTAAAATTCTTTTAACTTTTCTATATATTTGAAATTTTTCATAATAAAAATTGAAAACATTCAATTATTTTTTAAAGGGAAGTCTCAGAATACTTACGACACTACTGTACATTGTAACTGACTAAGAGGGGGAAATGGCTATGTAGTATTTCCCCAACTTATCCATCTCAAGAACCACCCCCACCCCATACCCTTTTTTTTTTTTTTTTTTTTTGCGGTACACAGACCTCTCACTGTCGTGGCCTCTCCTGCTGCGGAGCACAGGCTCCGGACGCGCAGGCTCAGCAGCTGTGGCTCATAGGCCCAGCCGCTCCGTGGCATGTGGGATCCTCCCGGACCGGGGCACGAACCCGTGTCCCCTGCATCGGCAGGCAGACTCCCAACCACTGCGCCACCAGGGAAGCCCCCCATACCCTTTTAAGGATGATCTCAAGGGAACAGGAGGTCAAAGATTCCACTGGTATAGAAGAATAGGCTCAACCAAAATTTGTGTCAGGTAGACCTGATCTTTATTCCAATTCCACTGAATCCTCACTGTGGAATTACTTCATCGTTCTGAGCCTCAGTTTCATCATCTGTAAAATGGGGCCAATACTTGCATCGACTTGAGGGATTATTTGGGGGCTAAACGGGACCAGGGATGTGAAAAGCCTACCTCAATGTCCGGCATTTAATAGCCAGTTGATAGTTATTACTGACCATCTCCCTCCCCTTCCTGAGCCAGGAGCGCCATGCCTGGACTCATCTTGCCTTCACCAAAATCCCATGAAATCATTATTTTTCTTCTTACTGCAGAAGCAGCAGCAGCAGCTCAGGGGGTTTAAGTGACTTGACAAGCCAAACAGTTACATAGGTGACATAATCATGGAAGCTAAAGTAGAATAAACACAACTGGACCCAAAGTGGTGAGACTTCACAGGCGCCCGGCAGCTGGGACTACGTGAGGGCTCTCCCTAGGAACAGTGAACCAAGAGTGTGCCAAGGTAACAGAACGGGGGGAGCAATGTGCCAAGAAAATGGAACACGAGGAAATAAAAAGAGAGTCGTGAACATTCAGGCGTGCCTACATTGAGGACAAGATGTTACAAGACAGGCCAGGACACTGGAGAGGGGCCGTGGGCAGCTGAGGCAGTGGACATCCACCGCACAGGGCGATGGTGGCAGTAAGGACATCACCTTTGCTGTTCACTGAGCACCTCCTGTGAACCAGACCCTGTGCTGAGAGCATCAGATATAATATCACATCAGTTCTGTCAACCCTAACGAGTACACTCTGTTGCTAACCACGCTGTGGAGATGAGGAAACTGAACGTTGAGGTCAATTAACTTGCCAAGGTCCCACTGCTTCTCTGTGTGTGGTCCCCCAGGTCCCTTGGCCTCCCATGTGCTCCTCCATCACTGCATTGAGCACCTGGAGTAAAGGATGTATCTGAGTCCTCCTTACCCCCCCCCCCCATCTGCTTCTCCTGTTGCTTGGTGCCAGGGAAGGCACTGGTTAACGTGGAGAGAGCAGGCGAGGGAGGGGCTCTCCTTGCTTGACACACATCCCGAACCCACCCCCACGCCCCAGCACCTGCCTTCTTCTCATATATTTGACTCCATGTGGATTCTTGTTACTCTAGTATTTGTGCAGAACCTCCTTGGCCCAAGGGCCTCTGCCCGACCTGTGTCTCCATCCTCCACCGTGGGGCGTCGTGCAGCCAGCACCTCACAGGTATTGCCTGAGGTCAGGACAGGCCCCTTCTGTGGACAAGGACCAAGACCCGTGTGCCTGGTGCAGCTCTGTTCAGCTCGCTGGAGCCTCACCTTGTGAACAGTGCAGAAGACGGGAGCATCACTTCATTTACCCGATGCTCCAGGAGCCCTGGAAGGGGAAGGGTCTGAATTCCGGGCATTCTGTAGAGGGATCTCAAGGGAGGTAAAGGTCATGTCAGAGCACTGCAGCGTTAGGAGAGAAGAAACAGGTCTCTGGGCATCGTCACCTGCTGTGGAGGAGCCGCCCAGGATGGCAAGTGTCATGCCATGGGAGAGTGCCCTGGGGGCAGCACAGGGAAGCCCAAGGGCAGGGCCAGGGTGAGGGGGACTGGCACAGAGGCCTGGCGAGAAACAGGTGTAGTTTATTCAGGAGCTCGGGCAGAGGGTGCTGTGCTGCCCAAGAGGGTACTTCCTCGAGAACCCTTCTCACCAGTGGCCACAGGAGGGTCGGACCAGTAAGTACAGATAGGACTCTGGATCGTGGCCATCAAACCGGAGCGGAGCCAGATGATCTGGGAGGCGCCCGAGCATCACCAGAACCTGTCCCTGGTGGGCTCCGGCGCCAATGGCTCCCTAGGAGCCACTTTGGACACAGAAACTGGGTTACATGTGGCAGTGAAGAAGCTAACCACACCATTTCAGTCTCTCAGTCATGCCTAAAGGACTCACAGAGAACTGCGGTTTACTTAAACACATGAAACATGAAAATGTAAGTTATTCGTTCAAGGAAGAATGAATTCTGCTCTTGAACAGGCTGGGGAAAAGAAACCCCGAAGACGTGGTCCTCCCCATCAGCCTCATCGCCCCACCCCCAGGCACAGCCTTCACGTCCTTCCAGGTCTCTCTACAGAATGCAGGGGCCGGTGCCTGATTCAGCCGAGGCCCGCCCTCTGTGCCCAGCTCACCGGTGACAGGGGGCCCGGGGCCAGGGGGGTCACACGGTACTGTGGTGGCCCTGACATCCCCACACTGGAACCTGCAGGCTGGCCATGTCCGCACGTGGCCCAGGCTCAGAGGCTGGCGTCGGGGCATGGGGGGTGGCCCCTCACCCTGGGAGGAAAGCACCCTGTCTTCAGGTCTGCACAGGCTGGGCACAGCGGGCTGTACCAAGTCACTGCAGGATCGCCTCCTCTTCTAGTCAGCCCAGAAAAGGTGTGCGGGGTTCTGAGCTAAAAGAGCCAGTGGACGGGACGCAGGGGAAACGGAAGGGCACTTCTGGCGCGAGCCTCTGAGTGTGAGAAGACGGCAACGGGAGCCTGCTTTCCCGGAGAGCAAACTCGCTCCGACCGAGGGCGCCGGTGCGCCCTGCACACACACCGTCCTGTAACACTCAAATTTAAGTCAAAAGACTCCCCTCACGGGGGCTAAAAATAGCACACACAAGTCCAATTAGTCCCAACAGCAACCAGCAACTCTGGTTGCCATAGAAACAGCACAGCTAGGACGGTGCAAGAAGGGCTCGGCCCCTCTACCTGCAAGGTCCCCAGGGGCTCAGGCCACCCCAGGTGCCGGACTGGGGGAGGGGCACTAAGACTGTCTTGACAGATGCTCCCTCCAGACACCTGTCCCAGGTGAACAGCATATGACCTAATGCTTTAACATCGAAGTCAGCCTTTCCTTTTAAAAATAACTGAGGAGATCACGGGGTGTAGGGGAGCAAGCACTCGGAGCCCGGTGGGCGGGGTCACGGACCTCCTCCACAGTGAGCGCGAGCGCCTAGGCAGACGGTTCCTCAGAAACAAACGCATATCATGTGCCCATGGGCCGTGTCCTGCAGGGCAGCTCCCCCTCGGCCTCCAGCTGTGCCCACTCCGAGAGAAGACGAAGAGGGACCGTCAGGTGCCTGGTGTCAGCTGCATCTCAGAGCAGCTCAATCCTAGCCACACGGCACCCTCGCGCACCTTCTAGGCTGGATGGAGAAGCCCGACAGGCACCGCAAACCTCTCTGGCCCTCGTGGGCTGAACCATCTGCAGGCAGAGCCAGCCTGGCACCCAAGGGCCAGCCACCCACGCCACCCACAGGTCCCAGTGCCTCCTATCGTCCCCTCCAAAGGCCCTGCGTTCCAATCAAAGCGACCTATTTTCCCCGCCGAACCCGATGCTTTCCCCAATATTCCAGCTCCATCCACAGCCCTGCCAGGGGAGCCCTATGAACACACAGGTCCTCGATGGCAGGTGGCGGCCGACCACGGACTCGAGACAGCTGTGGTGGGGAGTAGAGCAGGCCCGTGGCCGCCGAAGCTCCCCACAGGCCAAAGTGGGGCTCACGAACAGCCGCAGGTTGGCAGGGACCCCATCACGGGGAGAACAGAGCAGGCGGGAGGAAGGCAACCAAGACGGGATGCCCGAGGCAGAGGGAGGAAGAGTGGCCATCGCGGGCCCGCATGGCTCCCTCCCCGTCCCAGAAGCTTCCCCACGATGCCCGCTTCCTGCCCGTAAACCTCTTGAGCCGGCGTGGGCGTGCCTGTGCGATACCCGTGTAGCCCTGTGACTGAGCAGCCCCCTTTGTTTAAACTCCGTGACCCCCTCCCCCGCACCCCCTCCACGTGGTGAAACCTGGCCACTCCACGAGTCCGAGCCCAGATGCCGCCACGCGGCTCCCGCGAGGGCCTCGCTCTCAGCACTTCACGGCTCTCCCCGCGGAACCCAGAGTCCCTGCCAACACTTGTTTCTAGGCAGCTGTCACTCTCTCTGCTGCTTCTGTCTCGTTTTGTCTCCTCTCCTGGACAGCAGGCTTTACGGGGGGCAGGGCCAACTTCTGAACAACCTCTGACAGCCCCGATAGCACCCCGCAGCCCACAGTTCAACCCGTCTGAAGGAAAGAGATGTGGACCCCTCTTTAAAAGTGCTGCCCCACTAGGGACACATGGGTTCTCGGGCCCCCGTGCCTGAAGGGGCAGTCACACAGCCACAGACGGCGGTTCTAGACGGCAGGGAATGCTCCGCACACAGACTCACCTTCCCGGGAAGTGGGCAGCTGCAGGGTAACCGTCCTCGTCCCTAAGAAAGGGCCCTCTCCCCTCTGCAACGATGCACGGAGCAGTCTGGACACCACGACCACTGCCCTGGGAGCACGTGCCTGACGGAAAAGACGAGCCGACCCCGGGTGACCAGCCCGTAAGGGCCCCAACAGGCCAGATGCCGGGTCTGAGTGACAGATGGGGGTGGCTCCCAGCTGAGGCACCTGCTGGGTAGGTGACCAAGAGCAAACCACTGAACCGCCATCACCGCACCTGTAGGAGGAGGCCAGGTGGGCGTCCCGGTCACGGCTGTCACGAGCGCCGGGTGACCTGTCCGCCAGGAACGCCTGGCCCAAGGCCGCCGACACACGCTGAGGGCTTTAAACACCACTTCCCCCGGCGTTCGTTGAGCGCTTCCTGTGTGTCAGGGACTCTCGGCTGCCACGAGTTCCACACATCCACGGCCTTTGGGCAGAGCTTGCGAACAGGTCGTCTTCCCCATTTCATGGCAGATAAAACTGAAGGTCTGAGAGTTAATGATTTCCTCTAAGCCCCACAGCTGGCAAGAGGTGAAGCCAAGCCTGGAGCCTAGAACCGTCTGGCAGTAAAGCCGGCCTGCCCTCTCACAGGACGCCACCACCAATGGCCGTTGTTCCACAGCCAGCACCCCTGGCCACCTGGCCCCTGGGCACTGCAAGCTTCACTGCAGGCACAAACAAAGGAGAATGGGAAGGCCAACCAGAGCGTCCACAGACCAGCACCACCAAGAGAAACCCCACCTCACGGGAGGAGCCCAGTCACAGCCACAACTGCAGTGGAGACAGCCCCCCAGCCAATAAACAAGTACTGGCCGTCAGGTGGCGTCCCCCATCGCCAACTCGCACTGGCTGCCTTGCAGAGGGGAAGGGATGCAGGAGCTGGCTCGGGACCCCTTGTGGATCTCGCCCCAGCAAGACGCGGGGCTTCAAAAGGACAGCGAGGCCACGTGGCCATCACTGCAGACCCCCCAAGGCCTGGGGTCCCAGCCTAGCCCCAAGCTAAGCCACAACCCAAGACCCTCGCCTGTGGATGAAGGGCAGGGGCTGTGGGGTGATGGAGCCGAGGAGATGGTGGTGGAAGGGGACCCGGACCGAGCACACGTAAGGCGCTCCAGCAGACACGCATATACGTTAGCTCATGCACGACTCACAACAAACTGTTTCCAGATGTGGAAATCGTGACGTCCGGGGCTGTCTTGCCCAAGACCAGTGGCAAATGAGCGCCGGGGCTGGGATTCAAATATCACTCTGGCTGGCCCCGTCGCCTGTGATGAGCAAGCCGCCGGCACCGGAGGCCCATGACCCACCCCGTCCCCTGAGGAGGCCCCTCTGACCACCACCGAGCTCCTGAGGGTCTGGACACCCACGTGGTGAGACGCTCCATGAGGCTCCCGTCAGGGCGAGTCTGCCTGCTGACGCCATCCGAGGGGTGAACTTGGCCCCTGAGCCCACTTTCATCCTGCGGGCAGAGGCCTCTACCTCTGCACCTGTTCTGAACCTGCCTCCTGCCCTTGGGATTCTCCCGCCCATCCCACATACGCCTCTAAACCTGACCGGGCCAGCTCCACACACCACCTGTGCCTGTGGCCTCCCCGAAGGCCAGACGACGTCACGGCCACTGTCCGCGGCACCAGAAAAGCCAGGTGTCAACTGACTGCCTCTTTCTAACGCATTCCCTTACTGCCCAGTGGCCCTGAACCTCAGCTTCCTCAACCGGGAGTCGAGGACACCAGCTTCCATGCAGGGCTGTGAAGAGGACGGCAACGGTGCGGGACCCACAGCACTGGCCTGGGCCTGGGGCCCAGCCTGTCACTCCTGCTTGTCCCTGCTGCATGACTGCATGTCCCGGGGGCTCAGTGGCAAGGGAACCCATCCCCAGTGATGCCCTGAGGTGGGCAGGAGGGAGGAGGTGCACAGGCTGCCTGGAGGCTTAACCCCTAACTTTTTAAGATCTGCCTTCTGGGTCCAACTGCTCCCAAAACCAAGTTCTATAGAACAAGCCAAGAGCAGCAAAACACCTCCTTTTATGAGCCCTTCTGAGTCAGAGACCAGCAAGAAAAGCAAAAACAAACCACAAGCAAGGCAGATTACGGGGCATCAGATTCTAGTAGTGAATGTCCGTCTCCTTCCTAACATAATTTAAGATGACATTTAAGTAGTAACAGAGCAGCAGGAACACATTGAAACCCAGAACAGACGAACACGGGAGCGCACACACTTGCAGCCCACAGACTTCCACTATGCGCCCGCTGTGTGGGGCCGGGAGCAGGTGTGGGAACAGTTTCTGAACTTAAGGACTGTATGGCCGACGGGGTTCATTTCGCTATCAGGAGCAGAAGAAACTGTCATTTTAACACTAACAGAAGTTACAAATGTTCCATGAGCTGGAGAAGCAGAAGCAAAAGCACAGAGGTATAAAAGCATAAGCTGTATGTCTCATTCCTTCATTCATTCAACAAACATATACTGAGGACCAAATACGTGCTGAGCGAGCTCCAGGTATATGAAGATTACAAAAAACTTTTCAAATTCCCTACGTCAAGAAGTTTAGGGCCTGGTACAGGTGGCAAACATGGAAACAAATGGATAGAATGTAAAAGGTTACATCTAAAACACAAAAATGCTCACAAGTTACGGGAGAATGAAGTAACGCACTGTGTCTGGGACTGTCAGGCAGGGCCCCTCAGAAGAAAGACTTCATGGAATGTAGGAAGGAAGATGAACTCGCCGGTGAGGGGAGGGCATGTGCTATGGGCAGAAGGAACACACGTTTGTGTGTGTGTGTGTGCGCGTGTGCGTGTGTGCGCGCGTGCGTGCACGCATGCACGCGTGCACGCACGTGTGTGTGAACAGGATGCACTGTGGTGTGTCTAGGATGCAAAACGCAAGGGGGCAAACACACGTATACGAACGAATGAACAAGGAAAGAATCGAGGAAGATGATGTAAGAGATGAAGCCAGGGGACCCTTCCAGCCTGTACCCCAGCATCTGGCATCGATCCGCCCCCTAGCAGCCGGCAAGTTCTCAAGAGCAGAGACGGGATCTTCTGTTACTGAGTCCATAAGAGCACCTCGTATCCTCTTAACACCTGTCTGAGGAACAGACAGGAGGAGGGAAGGAAGGTGGGGAGCTCGTGAGCCACACGAAGGCGTTTAGACTTCACTGCACGTGCAGAGAGGCTCTACACGATGACCCTGAAACGGGAGGGCAGAGCCGGCGGAGGAGCACCCCGTGAAGCCAACAGAAGGAAGGAGGCTGAAGGTGAGCGTGTGGTCCGGCCGGAGGGCTGGAGACAGAGCACGTCCCAGAGGCCAGAGCGGCGGCGAGGGGTGAGGCAGGGTGCTGGCCACCAGGTGCAGGGCCGTACAGAGACCGCTGAAGAAAGCCGCCTACGCACACCAAAGGGGCTGGCGGGAGCCGCCGCTGGCTAAGCAACCCTCGACGCTTCAGGAGATGACACACAGGAAGCCAGTCAACATGGCTACGACGCCCTGGGATGCTGGAGACGCGGCTTCGGTGGCTGCAAACGCAAGTGAAAACGACTCCACAGCTGCCGAGGGGGAGGGAGCAGAGTGAAAGAGCGAGATCACCAGCTGCACGGGGCGCGCATCGCAGCACTGCAGCCTCCCCTCAAGGGAGCACTGACCCCAACGCTGCTTCTCTAGACACGCTTGATTTTCTTTGGGGGCCGGGAACGGGCGGCCTGGGTCTCCGACAAAGACTCCCAGAGCGGGGCTTCCCTGGTGGCGCAGTGGTTGAGAGTCCGCCTGCCGATGCAGGGGACACGGGTTCGTGCCCCGGTCCGGGAAGATCCCACATGCCGTGGAGCAACTAGGTCCGTGAGCCATGGCTGCTGAGCCTGTGCGTCCGGAGCCTGTGCTCCACAACGGGAGAGGCCACAGCAGTGAGGGGCCCGCGTACCGCAAAAAAAAAAAAAAAAAAAAAAAAAGACTCCCAGAGCGGAGGCGAACTGGCCTCCCTGGCAAGACGGCGAACTCCGGAAGGTGCCTGGGTGGACAAGGGGGGCTGAGATGAGGGGGCAAGCATCAAGTTCAGATCTGCCCCAGAGAGCACGAGGCCACCACGTCCCCAGAGACACCCAGCGCTCCTGGTGGACAAAAAGTGAACAGTCTGAATGCACACACCCAACAATAAAATGGGTGGGCGAACACCACGGC
The DNA here is from genome assembly GCF_949987515.2 of Delphinus delphis. Classification (NCBI taxonomy): domain Eukaryota; kingdom Metazoa; phylum Chordata; class Mammalia; order Artiodactyla; family Delphinidae; genus Delphinus; species Delphinus delphis. The sequence goes on from NC_082699.1 coordinate 77,103,467, forward strand.
TTTGGAAAACTGAAGCGCACCTGGTCGTGCAATGTGGTGAGGATTTAAGAAAAAATAACTTGTATATATTTCGAATAATATTACTACATGCACATCACAAACACTGAAAAACAGAAGGAAAAGATTCCCCCACGACTCTCTTCCCGTGCACACTCTGTTGCATTCCCTTCCAGTCACGTGAACTTGCCGTGCTTGTCTTACTTAAGCGTGTTACTTGATTTGTACACATTGTGTATCACACTACAAATACCAGCTTATGTCCTGTCTCTTCCACACATTAAGCGGTGGACATGTATCCACGCTGCAGGCATGAAATTCAGCTCCTCTGCAGTCTGGGCCTGGAGCGGGGGTGATCGGTCCTGATCCTGGGAAATGGACTTCAGATTCTCCCAGCCTCGTGGAAGCATCGGTGGCTGCCCACCAGCTGGTGAACAGGCAGACACAGAGCCAGGGGGTCAGGTACAGTGACTGGGGCCAGGAGGATCCACAATCCCAAGGGACGGCCCAAGAGCTTCGGCAAGCACCTGGGCGGGGCTCCCCAACACCCCCGCCCCGGGTCTCAGCAGCAGCTCGGGGACATCCCAGCCTCGCGGACCACGGCGCCAGGGCCACCTGCTCCAGACGTGGCGTTTGCTTCACTCTCATCTAAGCAGCGTGTCTCCCTTGCCTGTGTCTGCTGGCATCACAATCCTCGTTGTGACAACGGAGCTCGGCATTACAAACTCCATAAAAACACAATCTCTGATGGCTGCAAACAGTCAATTATACAAATGTACCGTAATTCACTAATCATGCCCTATGGTCGGACATATTGGTTTCTAAAAATCACATAGAAATAAACACCCTTGTGTTCAACCCTCACTCTGTAGTTTAGATTTATTTTCATCAGGACAGCTTCCCAGGAGGGACTCGCTCACTGGCTCAAAAGCTTTCAAGGCTCTTTGTTATAGATTCTCAAATGGCTCTGCAGTGAGGCTGCAGCACAAAGGTGCGTTTATGCTCATGGAAACCCTAACACTTCATGGCAGAAGATCCAGACGTGGAAGGGAGAGGGACCCACGAGACCTGAGGCCCATTCCTCTAAAAGCTCATAAATCCCCGTGGACCACAGGGGGCCATGCCCACCAGGGGACAAAGAGGAAATGGGAAAAAAAGCTGACCCTGACCAACGTCCTCAAAGCCCACTTTGTGAGGCACAACCTCCAGCAATGTGAGGACCGGCAGAAGCATCTGGAAGCTTCAGATGCCGGGAAGGTGCCAGGAGTGCTTGGAGCCACAAAGACCTGGGTGTGAAACCCCCCTCCCAGAGCAACCAGCTGATCTCAGACTTCCGCCTCCAGGACTATGAGAAAGAAATTTCTATCGTTCCAAGCTACCCAGTCTGTCGTACTTTGTTACGGCAGCCCGAAGACACCAGGGTAATCTCCCCATCTCAAGGTCCTTAACTCAATCACATCTGCAGAGTTCCTTCTGCCACGTAAGGGAACACATCCACAGGTTCCGGGGATTGGAACGTGGACGTCTCTTAGGCGGGGGGCATTGTCCTGCCTACAGCCCTTGTTAACCCCTTGGTACTGCCCTGGACCCTAGGGAGAGAGACAATGAGGAATGCATGGCCGCTGGTGAGTGGAGCGTCACCACTCACTGGGGAGAGACACCCGTAGACACAGTCATGGCACAGTGGAGTCTAACAGCAGGGCAGGTGCCAGGAACTGTGGGACACAGAGAAGAAGGAAGTGTCTCAGCAGGTCTCCGGCAGAGAGGATGCTAGACTGGGTCTGGGAGAATGCACACATTCTCCAGGTGGACCGAAGAGAGGAATCTGTTCCCTCAGGGAAAGGGCGCAGTGCAGAGCACCGGCCTACACTTGATTCTGAGGGTGCTTCCTCTCTCAGACACCCTGACTCAACCCCCTGCTAGGAAGCCACAGCCTGGGGTCTAGAAGCCAGGACGCCCAGTCTAGCCTGGCTCTCCCTCCAGGCAGCTGTGAGATCCTGAAAAGGCCACTTTGCCTTCTTGCTGGCCTCAGGGTCCCCACCGGTAATGAGCGGTCAGGGCTCTGACGATCTCAAAGACCCCCCTTCCAACTTCAAGGTTCCAAAGTTTGATGGAGTTAAGAGGTATTTTTCAGAACAATCATTACAAATATTCAGAAGAACCGCATCTCCAAAATAATATTAAGAATAGTTTTTAAAGAAAACACGAAGAGATTAAATAAGGTTAAACAAACATGGCAAGAGTGTGTAACTTCAAGCACTCAGCAAATTCTGGGAAAAATAATGTTTGACAGAGGCTAGATTTTTAATTTCCCTAAAATACGAAACATCTCTACCAAGGAACTTTGACCCCAGTGCTATTAATAGGCGCACCTGAGCAGACTATTCAGTGAAAGCAGCGGGGGAAAGCTGTCCCTAAAATTATCCCAACAGCAACTGACTTCCTCCCCGGGACTGAGCACAGACGGAAGCACCACGTCATACTGATGCAAGGAAAGCAGGGCAGGGTGAGGGCGCTCAGCGCCCCTGCCCCCCAGGGCCGTGTCTGTTCTGAGCTGCCCAGGCTGGCGGTAACTGTCAGTCTGTCCACCTTCATTCCCCAGATCTGGGCTCCCTCCCGCACCACCTGTAACTGCAGTGCACAGTGTACGGCTTATTCGTCTGCAGACCCTCAGCACCTAGCACAGGGCCTCCGACATTCGGGCCTTTGGAAAGGTTTGTTAAGAATATTCTTGTGTGGTCTGAAATATGCCTTTTGTAGTTGCAATACTGGCTTGTCTGCTTCCTGAGGTTACAGATGCTCCCCACATGACACCCTTGAAAATTGCCTTTTGTCAGGCAAAACACCTGGGGGAAGCATCAGGTCCTCTCGTCCACCCGCCACCCTGTCTCCTGTGAACAGACTGGGGTCTGCACACACCTCTTGGGCACAGAGCTGGGAATACGGACTGACAAGGTGGTCCTCAGGTTCTGTTTAGCAGAAACAGTGCCTTTTTTATCGTCAGAACTACTTATCAAGAACAAAGGTTCCCAAAGCAAAGCAGCTTCACCTCCTGGTCGCAGGACACCCCTCTCAAGGTGTCCATTAGCATTCAGTAGCCATAACCTCTGCTTCCCTCTTCCAGAAACATCTCCAAAACACAAGAAGCAAACACAAACAATGCAATTACTTATAAAAAATAGAGAAGAGTCCCGGAGGGAGCAAGGAAGATACATGTTATTAGGGAGTCTGCTGTGTGCTGAATGCAGAACAGGTTCGCAAGAGATAATTAACTGGAAATAAAAGAATCCCCTCTAACCTAACCAGCAATACACAGCCATGGAGGAAGCAAGGCAGACAGGTGTCCTGGGGGCCGTGCAGCCTCCATCATGAGGCTTCCCAGAACAACACCCCGAGTTCTCTCCGAGGGAGGTTTTTAAAGAGAAAAAAGGTCCTTGGTACATATCAATTCTGAAAAAAACCAAAAACCAAAAAACCCCCCAAAACCAACTTTAAACAGGATGCTAGTATGAGGTGATGAAGACAGCTGATTTCAACCAATACCAAGGAGCACTTCCTCCAGGCTAGGCCCTGCATAAGAGGAGAGGGTTCCTGGGCAGGGGGGATGAGGTCCTGTCTCGTCCTAGAGGGGAGCTGGACACAGGGAGAGGCCGTGCCATGCGACCCCAGAGCGGGTGCCCCGAATTCCAGTCCTCACTCGGCCTCGTGGGAGTGCGGGGTGGGACACTTGAGGACTCTGGCCCCTCCCACCCGAATCTCTCTGACGGGGGATGGGGCAGCCACGGTCTCAGTCTCGCGCTTTACTGGATAGGTTCAGGCTGCCCACTCTTCCAATTGCTGAGGCTCAGTAAGCAAGTCTGTAAAGCTGGCAGCACGGTGCCCGGCGCGTGCCGGGTGTCACACACATCAGTCCCTTTCTGGTCTCGTGTAACAAAACCTGAGAGCAGAGATTGGGCTTCCAGCCAGAGTCTGACAGGTGCTCAATAAACCCCAGTTAAAACAACAAGGGATTCACTTCCACGCCTAGCACACATGTGCATCACACCAGGCTAAGTGGGTATGTCCGTGAGCCCTCCTCCACACAGCACCAGCACAGTGCTTAGGACACGATGGGTATTCCAGTAATGCCTTCTGAACGAATGTAGGAAAGAACAAAAGAATGCAGAGTCAACTGTAACGTTATATGTTCATACAGGAAAAAAGCAACCATCCTCTAAAGATGGCAAAAAGTGAAAGATGAAGACCCAAAGAAGTATGGCAGTTTCCCTTTAAATGCAAAGAAAGTACTTGGACTCCAGCACTGTCCACATCTTGGTGTCCTTCCTACAGGATTGCCCACCCTCGCCTCTTTGATCTCGGGCTGCCCTGTGATTTCTCTGACCAACAGAATGTGCAGGCAGCGACCCGGGCCCCACCCAAGCAGGATGCTCCTGAGCGATCATGTGGCCTGTACCCTTCCCTTTTCCTCTGCCCCAAACCAGGATGTCTCCAGAGGACATGGGTCACGAATGAAAGCAAAATGGAGCAGAGCTAAACCAACCTGTGATACACACAAAACGTGAGCAAGAAACAAATCTTCCTGCGGCACTAAGTAACTAAGGTTCTGGGGCTTCTGTTACTGCGGAGAAACTCAGCCCAAACTGAATGATAGAGAAAGTGATTCAATCCAGTTCCTACTGGGCCAGGCACTAGGCCAGGAGCCAGCACTGCGATAATGAGAACATGATCCCTGCCCAGAGTGGGCTCCCAGGGCAGAGAGAGACACGCAAGCAAATAAGGACACCCCAGCATGAGATGTAGGGGACGCGTGGATAAAAGGCAGGAGGAGTGGGGAAGCCCTAAGTCCCCGAGGATCAGGAGATAATGCGGCCGACGGGGTCGGGCGGGGCGCTGCACACAGAGAACGGGACGCCCCAAGCCCGCACCATGCTATGTGTCATTTTACTTCAGCACTGTTTCTTCCCTCTTTTTCTTTTTCCTATTGCTATGGGACAGTACTTGGAAACTGGATGATGAAAGAGGTAAAAAAAGTATGCATTATTTTTGGCTTTTTAAAATGCACAATGATTCCAGTAAAACTAAACAAACTCTTAGCATACGATCCAGCTGCCATGCCCCTTGGTGTTTACCCAAAGGGGCTGAAAACTTACATCCACACAAAATCCTGCACATGGGTACTTAGAGCAGCTTTATTCACGACGGCCAAAACTTGGAAGCAACCAAGACATCCGCCAGGAAGTAAACAGATAAACTGTGGTACTTCCAGTGGAATATTATTCAGCGCTAAAAAGAAAGGAGCTATCAAGCCATGAAAAGACACGGAGGGGCCTTCAGTGCATATCACTAAATAACAGAATCAGCCTACATCCTGTACGCTTCCAACTGTATGACATTCTGGAAAACACAAAACTAAGGAGACAGTGAAACGATCACTGACGACCAGGGGCCAGAGGTGAGGGAAGGATGCACAGGCGGAGCACGGGGGATCTTATGATGATGGACGCACGTCACTATACGCGTCATTGTCCAAACCCACAGAATATACAACAGCAAGAATGAAAAGAAAACAAGGAACACTTTCCCTGATAAAAAGCTGGTGTAGGCGGATGGAGGGTACACAATGACATACACACGCGCTCTCTCTTTTTTTTATAAATATATGTATATACATTTAACGGAGAAACTCGCAGCCTTTGCCCCATGGCCTACACAATTCCCACAGCTCTCAGGTGCCTGTTTTCTGACTATGTGCCCCCTGGTCACTAACAAGCCCTGGAAACAGGCTCCTACTATCAGCAGTCTTAAGCTCTTTCCCAGGATGCGATGGATGCCCGGCCTTCCGTGAATCTCAGGGATTTCCAAGACGACCCTGATGTCAGGGGGGAGGACACAGCAGAAGGAGGCAGCTGGACTTGGCCTCTGGAATCGGGCAGCTGGTGGACAACCGATACATTCCTGAAGGGAGGCGTGGTCTGCTCCCTGTACAGCCTCCCCTTACAGGGCCTTTGCCTCTTTCCCTCAGGATGCCCCGTGACTGACACAGCAGGGTACCCCACGCACCTCCGAGGTGACACAAGGGGACGGGCACGTCTGGAGCAGCTGCAGGTCCATAAGAGCTACTCGCTCAGCCTTCTCAACCCCTCCCCGGGCAGGTACCGCCATCAGCCCGGGTGTGCCGATGTCAACACCGACGCCAAGGCAGGGTGAGCAACTTGCCCGAGATCGCGCCACCGGCAGAGGTCAAGGAGGGAGGACCTGGCCCAGGTCTCTGAAACCCTGAAGGCACGGCTTTTCCACTAGTTCTGAAGTGGAGAGATTCTCAGCTACGGCTGCACTTCACACAAACCCCCGGAGCTGTAACAGTATTTTGAATATAGTAAGGATAACGTTCATAGTTCTATGCGTGTGTGCAGGTGTGTGTAAGTACACCTGAGCACGTGTATACGCACGGTGCACATACTGTGTGCATATGATACCTATGCAATATATTCATTCTTAAGTTGAAAGATAGGGAAGGCAACTGATAAGATGGCCCTGAGTGGGCGGATGCCCGCTGTTGTGCTAAAATGCTCCGCGTCACGGCCTCGGGACTGGTACGCGGGGATGGCGCCCCTCCTGCGCAGGCCTGTCACGTAGCCTCGCCCTTGCTCTATCTCATCGTCCAGCCGCTGGCCCTTCCCTCCCAACACACTCTGGGCTCCTCCAGGCCACTGTCCTGTAACACCTGCCTCTCTGGTGCCTGGAGAGGCTCCTGGGAAGCTCCCGACTCACAGGCAGAATGAGCCAGGGAGCCGACAGGAGGGAGCTCACCGCAGTAGGCCTCTCACGAGCCCGCTTCAAACCCTGGCTCGGACACCCACGGGCAGTGTCACCTGGGGTGGGTCACCTGATCCCGCTGAGCCTGTCTCCTCAACGGGCACGCAGAGATGACAGAAGGGTGGGGGGATGACACGAGAGGCCCAGAGGCCTCCTGCTGACGGGGAGGGCTAGAAAGCGTGACCGTGTAGAATACAGAGGCGTCAGCAAGTGGTCCAGGAGGAAGCCTCGGACGCCCCCTTCCCTCCAAGGCCAGGGGCACAGGGGCTCACGCGCTGGAAGCCCAGGGGAGCTCCTCTGCCAGCGCGGGTTTTACTGTGTCCATCGTGGGCAGGTTCCAGCGGCTAACGGGTCCTTTGAGTCAATGTACCTTCGTGGAGACCTTCTGAACTGACACAGATTAAACGACTCCATCATGTCAACACCCACTTCCTTTCAGTTTTGCCACCAGTGGTTCTAATACTCTGCTGTGAGGCTGCCTTGTTATCCAAGTTCCAGCCCAATTTCACCGCGGAAGTGCTCCCTTCTGTGAAAGACGCTAGGTAAGGCAGCCCGAGAAAGGACGCAGCGATTCTTCTGGGCCATCGGTCAGTCTGCTGATAAGCACGCCGTGGACTAGACTCCCAGCCCTGAGGAGGGGCCCTGGACTGGCCTCAGCCCTGCCGACCCCTGCAGGCTCGGGCCCTGGGACCAGCCTGCCCAGCTTCAGGCTGCCCCACACTGCTGGCCGGGACGAGGATCCCGACCCTCCTTTCACTTCTCCTCCCACGGTGGGATCTGCGTCCCATTCCCAGGCCCAAAGGCGGTGTGTGGGGTTGAACGGGAAGAGCTTCCTTAAGCTGGGGAACAGAGGTGCTAGTGGGGCCCAAACAAGAGGGCAGCCCCCGGAGTCCCTCAGGGGCCCAAGCAGGCTCTCTGAGCTTCGCTGGCTACGAGCCCGATCAGGGCCAGGAGAACCGGGTGCCAGCAGCTTGAGATCCCTTGTGGGGCCCCAGAGAAAGGCGCCGGTTATACAGAACGCCTGTCCCGGGAGACGGGGAAGAGCACGCCTCTGCCCCACCTTTTCCCCAAGGTCTCGCTCCTGGGAGGGAGGAGAATAAAGCGGTGAAGTCTTCCAGGTGTCCTGCAGCTTGCAGTCAGCTCCACTGCTATTTCCTCACAGGACCCAACTGAGACCCCAGTTTGCTGGCAGCCTGAATGACAAGCCCAAGGGCACGAGCTAGGCATTGGCAGAGACGCAACTAGAAGCCAGACCTTCGGCTCCCAATGCTGCGCTCTTTGCCCAAGGTCACAGCGTGGCATTTCTGGTGCAGCAGGAAGTGGGCTGCCCCTGCGAGGACAGCAGCTTTGCGGCCATAGCCTCTGGGCCCTCAGAACCTCCCCACCCCGCCCTGGCCATGCATCTGCTGGCCAAGCAAATGGCAACACCACCCCCAGCTGCCCAAACTAGAAACTTCCCTTTCCTTCTCCACAACCCACACCCGCCAACTCTCTAGCCTTCCTCCCTCCTGAGGGTCTCCGGATCCCGACTCTTCTCTCTACTCCAAAGGGCGCCCCCAGGCGCAGCCACCATGACCTACCTGAGACCACCCAGGCTCTCACCAGCTGTCACCCCTTCCAGACACTTCCTAAAAGGTCAAGCTGACACTCTCCTGCCTCGAGCTCTCTTGTGACCAACCCTTCCCCTCCAAAGACGTGGCTTTGACTATGGCTCTCACAGGAGGATTTCAGCCCAGGGTGAAGCTGTCATTTATCCTGAAGGTGAAAACGGGGAAAACCCAAAAGACAAAGACATCTTCAAATGTATCCCTCATTAAAAATGTATTAAGACTCATTGGCCTCCAAGGTCCGCTAAGATCTGGCCCAGACTGTCCACTCATGACCTCCCCCTATACTCGGGCCACAGGAAACACCCAGCTCTCCCATCCTGAGCTGCAGTGAGCTGTTCGTCAAATGGGAAAAATAACCCTTGCCCTGGAAAAACGCAAACATTTACAAGCTTAAGTTAGTTTCAGAGGAAGCAGCATAACGTATGACAAATACACACAGATGCCGCTCGGGCTAACATGTGCCGCAAAGTCCCAGACGTCCTGAACTCTACTTCCCCTCCTCTCCCCACCAGCCCCTGAAACCAGTTCCCGTGGACAGTCAGGATGCTGCCACTCCCGTGTGGGCCGCAGCCTGGTCCTGCCAGACCTGGAGCCACTCAGCTCCAGGGCTGCGTCAGCTACCAGAGGTGGACACGAGGTTTCCCAATCCCGCTGGGCCTCTGAGAGCCCTAAGCGGCACCAGCGCTACCCCGATGTCTCCCCGTGGGCAGCTGCTGAGAACAATGAACCTTAATCATCTGACGGGCCGGACGCTTTAGAGCGGAGAGACACAGGAAGCGGCTTCGCTTCTTCATCTGTTCATTTTCCAAACCTCAGACAGAAAATGCTTGTGTGCTTCATTTTGAGCTTATGAAAAAGAGTTAGAGAATTTCTTAATGTCTACTCATCCGCTGGGGATGAAAAGGCATGCATTTGGGGTGTAAGGTTAGATGAAAGGAAAAGATCTAATAATCATGGCTCCATCACAGAAAGTAGATAAGCAGACACCAGTGCCTTCTGATGGAGATTCTTTGCAAAAAAAAAGAGAAAACTATCACTGAATATGATCAAGCCTCTAGAGCTTACTACCAATTTAATAAGGAATAAAGAAAAAGAAGTCAGTCAGAGGAGCAAGGTCACCACCACCACAGGCACCCAACTGGCCAAATCCCCAACTGGGGGACCTGATTTAGTCAATGAACAATTGTGAGAAAAAAGAGATGCACAGGGAGCCTACAGATTAAAAATGGACGTGAGACTTATCAACCTCTTGAATTCTGATTCCAAAAAATGGAATGGCACCGTGGGCTTCCCATGGCACCGTGGGCTTCCCTGGTGGCGCAGTGGTTGAGAGTCCGCCTGCCGATGCAGGGGACGCGGGTTCGTGCCCCGGTCCGGGAAGATCCCACGTACCGTGGAGCAGCTGGGCCCGTGAGCCATGGCCGCTGAGCCTGCGTGTCCGGAGCCTGTGCTCCGCAACGGGAGGGGCCGCGGCGGTGAGAGGCCCGCGTACCACAAAAAAAAAACAAAACAAAAAAAAAAAAATAAGAAAAAACAAAACATGACACCGAGATCATTGGAAATTTAAACATTGATATTGAGGAACTGCTCATTTTAAAACATGATATGGCATTGCAGTTATGTTTTTTAAAAGAACTCCAATGTTGACTATTAAAATATTTGCAGATGAAACGATACGTCGTCTTGGATTTGCTTCAAAATAACACAGGAAATGGGGCAGTTGGTGAGGGAGAGATGAAAAAGATTGGCCATGAGTCACTAGTTATAGAAGCTGGGTGAGAAGTACTGTGACGGCACCTCTTGTATATATCTGAATTCTCCACATAAAGTTTTTAAGTAAAAGAATGAATAACGACACACCCCTTCCCTTCGGCACCTTCACTGAAGTGGCCCAGAGCCGAGGCGGGCATGGCTGGGCTTCTTCCCCTGCCCATCTGACAGATGAGGTGTCAGCATCAGAGAGTGTGAAGGACCAGCCAAGGGCACGACCAAGGACCAGCAGAGCTGGGGTTGCAGCGCACGTCTCGGCTCGGTCCAGGGCACTCTCCTCTTCCCACCGGATAAGATGAGACCCTTTCCCTAACATGTGGGCAGACACCTTTGGGGGCCCTGAGAGGTCTGCACATGGGGCTCCACGGCCAGACTCCAATCCCCACGAAGGGAAAGATGAGTTCCCAGAATTTCTAGCTGCAGACCAACCGGAGCACCGTGGCTGGGGGAGACTGGGCTTGGGAGTGTGAGGGATAAGCACCAAAGAGAACACAAGACCCGTGTCACGACCCGCCACCTCTTCCTGGTGAACGGAACCAGGAGGATAATCACCACCGTGTCCCCCGATGGGGTCAGCTTAAAGCCTGCCTGAGTCAGGCTGTGAGTGGAGGCGCCCTGAGGAGGCCCCCTAAGGAGGAGGGGAACACTTGTGATGACACTCAGCACGCCCACTGCTAACTCCCTCACTCATGCATATTACCTGAGCACCTGCTGTGTGCCTGACAGTGGATCAAGGTGGTAGAGGGATGTTCAGAGCGGAGCAACACACACACACTGCCCTCAAGGAACCCCCAGTCGAGCCCCGTGGTCCCCGCACAGGGCCACACGCTAGAGTCGCCAGGTGAGATTTACAGGTCCCGATGCCCAGGTGGCACATGGACACACAGAGGAGCAAGACACGGCTCCAGGGGGAGATCGGGGAGGACCCGGTGGGGCGGCTCTATCAAGGCTTGAAGTCCCGCAGTGCTGACCCTGCAGGCCACGTTCTGCTCTCCCATCTGTGCCGAAGGTCGAGGGACCACAGGGGGACGGCCTTGCTCTCTCCGGGCCTTCCTGTCACTTCCCAGGGGTGGTCATCTGCCTGAGATTCCTGTGGGTGCACCTCCCCCGAGACCCCGGGCGTCCCGCCAACCCCCAGCTCCCAACTGCAATGATGCCGGACCATAACCTCGGCCCCCAGACCCAGGGGCGGCAGGTCTGCTACAGCGGACGCCTCAGTGTCGCCCTCTACCCTTCCAGTTACCTGGTTACCAGTTCCCTGGTCAGGCCTCGTTAACAAGTCCTCATAGTAAGTCCCCCCTGTGAAGTGGCTGGGTGGCCTCTGGCTCCTGACAGAGGAGGACCTTCTGTCCCCACGTCAGACACCGCCCAGAAGCCTGGGCAATGCGGCTCCAAGTCATAACTAAGCACTTGAGCAGAACTCCGCAGTCATCTCCCCAGAAAGGAAGCACAAGACCCCCAGCGCACGCCCTTCCCTAGGCCTGGCGGCTCGGACGGTGGGAGCCGTTCTCACAGCTGAAAATAACACGACCTGCCCGTCATGGGGCACCTGCCGGGGGTCACGTGCAGTGCTAGGCACACAGCCTGGACTAACTTCAGGACTTATAACGACCTGCAGGACACGCATCGGCATCCCCACTTTACTTGAAAGCTCGACAAGGCCAGGCGACTTACCCAGACCGCCGAGCCAGCCAGTGGCCGAGCGAGACCGGGCCTGGGCTCTGTGTGGCCCCAGGTCTGCGCCCGCTAGGCCCGTGTCCACGGGGTGGGCGCCTGAACACCAGCCTGCACCCAGGGCGTGGGTGCAGGGAGCACCACCTCCTGCCCCAGGGAGGCTCCAGTCGCTCAGGACAACAGAGGCCACACAGAGCTGCCCGGCGTGTGGAGCCCAAGCGAGTGACCTGGTTTTTCTCTTCTCATGAAGAGGAGAGACTCTCTCCTGTCATCGGAGTCCGCAAACTGCAGCATCTTCCAGGTATCGAATCTCTGCCGCCTGGATGCTTCTCCAGGCTGAGCTCTGACCCCTCTTCTTGCTGCCTACGAATCATTAGGGGATCCTACTGATTCTGGCGCCATCGGGTTTCTCTTAGGAGACTTGCAAAACCGCTAACTGGAAGGGATGCAGAGTGGGGTGGCGGAGACGCTGTGGCCAGGGAGCGAGGCGTCCAGCACCAGCGTCATTCTGCCCGGGGCCTGTGAAGCAAACCTGAGCCTCAGTTTCCCCATCGGGCAGCTGAAAGGACAAGAACACACCAAGGTGCTTTCTCCTGGTTTCCATAAGTTTACTTTCTGAAGGACTCTCCCACTTTCCTCCCAGCCTGAAAAAGGAACAAAGAAAATCCACAAAGTCTTCTGACTCAGAACGGCTGCAGGAGAGACCACCGGGCTGGGGGCACAGGCTTGTTGACTGCAGGGGACAGGGCAGGCCACCCGTGGAAGGAGGCCATGCGCAAATTCCAGCTGCGGTTACACAGCAAAGGGCAACAACACCGGGCTCCTAACAAGGGCTTCCTTGCATGATTCCGTGAAGCGTTCGACAGAACTAAACGAGAGAGAGACACGGAGACAGTTGGTAGGAGGAGCTAGACATTCAGGGCTGGGGCTGTTCTGGGCTCGGGTAAACACCAGAGGTTGGCCTGCGCAGAAATCACCGCTGACACACTCACTGTTCCCAGGGAGGGCACCTGCACACAGGTGAACAATCGCGGGGGTAGAGGACGCACAGGCTGCTCCCCAAACCCCTCTGCGGGGAGTTACAGGAGACCAAAGTCAAAATGAGAGGAGGACAGGACCTCAGTGGTCACCTGGCTGGTCACCTCTCTGAGCCTCAGTTTCTTCACCTGCTAAATAGGGATGATGGTCATGATAGCGACCTCAAAAGGCACGTTGAAGACAGAACACGCAGCCCAGCAAGTAACCGATCACAAGTCATCGCTTATCACGTGATCACTTCTTTTGCTCGTTCATTCCTACAGGAAACATTGTCTGAGCCTCTCAAAGGACCAGGGAAGAAGTTAAAACCTAGAGGAGGGAAAAGGCTTATCTAAAGCCACTCAGGAGGCAGAAGAAGAAAAGCTAAACCGGAAATAAACTGCGGGCTGAATGCAGTGCTGCGCCACAGGCTGGACCCCTCGGACCATCAAGAGAACCCTAGAAACACAACCACAATGCCGTGGGGCACCCAGGCCTTCCCACTGCCGCCCCAGAGCCCTGCCAGGATCCTCCAGATGTGAGGGTCTGGCCCTCCCCAAGGCCTGGACGGCGTCAAGGGGAAAGTCTCAGAGCGCCGAAGTTGTACTTGCTCTAGAGCCCGTCCCTGCCCCTCTGGCGTGACAGCCATTCTAGGACCCGTGCGGTGCACCATCCGGACACTGGACAGGGCTGACCTGTTCTCAGTCAGCCAACGGCGAGGCTCCCCAGCGAGGAGACGCCTGGACCAGACGTGCCAGGCCTGTCAAGCAGGCAGTGGCTCCTTGTGAGTGAGGGCGGGACAAGGCGGGGTAGCCTGAAGCACGGGATGAGACGGCATCTGTTACTGTAAATTAAGAGAGATTTGTGCATAAATGAGGGTTGTCGTGAAATTTAATTTTAATGGTTTGATAATTAAGCAAAAACACAATAATTATCATACCTTAATTTTCCCAGTACATTTGCTGCTGGCGACACTGTATTTTCTTAAGGAAGTTCATGCTGTTTCACTCAGAAAAGCGTTCTACTGTTTCTGGTCATCTTTTGAAACTGGAGGAGGGGGGATGCCCAGTTCTGGGGACATAGCCTAAAGAAGTGTAGGTAACTCCCGTGGAGGGGTATGGTGGCAACTGCGCAGCCCTGGGTTCCAGTTACAACGAACTGCGTGGCCCTTGGCAAGTTCGAGCTCTCTTACACATAAGCAGAGATGGGCACAATGCCCACAGCTTGAGGATGAGGATTAAAGGCAGAGATGCTTGTGAAAGTGGGTTCTTCTTTACACCACCCCTCGGGTAAAAATGAATGTTACTACAGGCATCTAGCTGCAAGTCTGGAGGACATTCTCAATGTCACGACCGATGGCGTGGAGCCCCAGGAAAGGCAATCAGCACAGACCAAGCGTCACAAATTGTGTATGGCAAAAGTGAAGTTAACTAATCGTGCTTAATTACAGAACTGATGCATCAACCAGGCCACAGAAAGAGAGATGAGTCACCGATTTCCAAAGGACCTTTCACAGAAAAGATGAGGAAGGTGAAAAGGTACTTGCTACATCCATTTGCTGAAACGTTGTGTCTTAAATTATAAGATGACATAGATATCCCTAGGAAATACGGGTATAAGAGTGGTATTTCCAGTTTAAAAACTCGAATGTGCAGCCTGTGAAGAGGCCCTTCACGCCACCCCATGCACACGCCCCTTTCCAGGGTGTGCTGCCCCTTCACCTGGGCTGCTCTCCCTTGCACTCCAGCTCCACCTCACTCCTACTCAGTGTCCTGTTCTGTATTAGCACCACTTCCTCCAGGAAGCCTTCCCAGCCCCAAGCTGGGTTTCTTCCTCTCAGCTTTGGATTCTCCTCAGCCTGTGCGACAATCCCTGACTTTTTTCCACACCAAACATAAGTGCAGTGAGGACACAGTGAGGACCTTACTCACTATGCTATCTCCTGGCAGGGCGTGGTACTCGCTCGCCACTCGGGAGGTGCTTGTTGCAGGAATGAATGAAAGCCTTCTGAGCCGGACACCCAGCCTGCTCCCCCGCCTCCCCGACTCCTGCCGGCCTGTACACTTGACAATGGACTTCAGCGCTAGTCACAGCTTACCTAAGGCTGCACAGAGCAGAAAGAGGAGAAAACAGAACCTGCTTCCCCCCACCCCCTCCAGCCCATCTGTTTTTTTTAACATCTTTATTGGAGTATAATTGCTTTGCAATGATGTGTTGGTTTCTGCTTTATAACAAAGTGAATCAGTTATACGTATACATACATCCTCATATCCCCTCCCTCTTGCGTCTCCCTCCCACCCTCCCTATCCCACCCCCCTAGGTGGTCATAAAGCACCGAGCTGATCTCCTTGCGCCATGCGGCTGCTTCCCACTAGCTATCTATTTTACGCTTGGTAGTGTATATATGTCCATGCCACTCTCTTTGTCCCAGCTTACCCTTCCCCCTCCCCGTATCCTCAAGTCCATTCTCTAGTAGGTCTGTGTTTTTGTTCCCATCTTGCCCCTAGGTTCTTCATGACCATTTTTTTTGTTTGTTTTTTAGATTCCATACATAGGTGTTAGCATCTCCAGCCCATCTTAAATCACCATTCCAAGCTCAGCCGTGGCGTCATTCAGACCTGGGTCCCACCAAGTGCCTTTGACCTCTGTACTCAGTCTGCTTGTCTGTAACATGCGGACAGAATCTCCTATGTGAGGGTACTAGGAGGAGTGAGTGCCTGACCTGCAAACACACGGGGCTCAGAAACTGTGGCTCCAAGGACACGTTTCTCTTGTACTTGGCACGCCTTTCTACCCGGAGGGAGGGGGAGACAGATGCAGGCTCCCAACAGTCTAATTGGAGTTGGTCCCTCTCCTGGACTGCAGGTCACCCTTAAAAGGATGTCAAATGCCTTGTGACCCAGGATGCCAGGGCTCTGAGAAGAGCAGCATCACAGCTACGTGGATTCCAGGAATACGGCTTTTCACTGAGGGTGAGGCTGTGTCACCCTGGCAGAACCCGTGGTTCATCTGCCCACTCCCCAGGGAGCAGTGGGAAGGTGGCCTGCCACGCACTGGGAGATAAAGCCAGAGTCTGAGGGCCACCGCTGCCCTCACCACCGGGGAGAGCTGGCCCGCCCTGCTCTCCTCAGAGTGGCCGAGGCTGGCCGAGGGCAGCCCTCATGAGCGCCTAGGGAAGCCTGAGGTGTGTGTGTGGGGTGCCGGGTGACAGCCTTCGGGGGTTGAGCTCAGGACTCCGGGAGGGCACTAGGCTCCAAGGAGACAGAACCTGGAGGTACGGGGACAGCAGCCCAGGACTCAAGGGGCTTCCACCTTGAGTCCACCTTGAGCTCAAGGTCCACCCACCACAGCTTCCTCCCCCAGACCTGCTCCGTTAGACCAAAGACCTGGGCCCTCTCCACGGAGGCAGAGCATGTGTCCAAACCAGGCAAAGCTGGAGAGGTCTGGAAAGGGAAGTGCAGTGACTCCCTGCATCCCCGCGAACGCTGGGATGCCCGGTGGTCACCCCTGGGTTAGCGGGGGCAGTGGGAGCAGAGCCAAAGTTGACTCCTCAGACAGAACGGAGCATCACAACCTCCGGTTTACCCCCCCCCCCCACCCAAAACAGCAGGAGGTCCCATCAGGCAGGAGTGGCAGGGCCGCCCCGGCCGGGGAGTGTCATCAACTCCCGGCCATGAGGGGTCCTTGCTTACTCATCCTGTGGCTCCTGGAGCCTGACGCAGGCACCGCAGAGCAAGTTCTCAAAGCATCAATATTTATCGAATGAATATTTTATGAATGAATAAAGAATGCGTGAGTTAGAT
Organism: Delphinus delphis; assembly: GCF_949987515.2. Classification (NCBI taxonomy): domain Eukaryota; kingdom Metazoa; phylum Chordata; class Mammalia; order Artiodactyla; family Delphinidae; genus Delphinus; species Delphinus delphis. The sequence goes on from NC_082699.1 coordinate 77,120,154, forward strand.
GCATCAAGAAACGAGAATTTAAGCAAAAAGCTTAATAAGGAAGAAGCCGGAAGCACAAGACTGAACTGTGCTTATTTGCGAACGGGTTGTTAACATCGCTGACTTCTGTGGCTGACAGTGAGTCAAGCTTAGAACAAGCTCAGCAGTTTGTAATTTTTTTAAAGCAGGATTTATGTTGGTGTCATGAGACGACCAGAAGGATGTCCTCTGGGATCCCAGGCTACATCAAAACACCTAGACGAGGCAGACAAGGCAGGGGGCAGACGGTCTCCTTCACAACTTGGGGACCAGCACGGGGCCCAGGGACGCAGCAGCAGCCCAGGAAAGAGCCTGTCCTCACGCCCCGGAGCCAGAACACTCAGCACGGCCGCCACGGCCTCCGTGCACGAGCACGTGAGCCCTGCACACGCCCACACAGCAAGAACCCCCTAGAACGAGGAGCTCTTGCGAGGGAGTGTTTCCTTCCTCTCAAGGGTTAGGCCATCAACGCCCTCCCAGCACCAGCCCCAGACAGCAAATACGACCGTGCATTTATATGTCATCATCATCGATAATGACATTAGACAGCCACACCCTGGAAGCAATCTCGCGGTGGATCAGCGTGGAGAGGGATAAACGGTGCATTCACGAACGAATCACGAAGAGCAGTCAGAAGGCAAAAGCCTGATTCACAGTCGACTCCAGAGCACAGCGCTGATTTAAAGTTATAAAGACACGCAGAAAACGACGTACGATATGGAACCACTAATGACATTAAAAAAAAACTGAATACAGTGCTTGTTGTGCCTATAAATAAATACAATAAAGCAGTAAAGTGTGGAGTGGATGATGCCATGGCCTCCGAGACACACAGACTCTGGGAGGAGGAAGAGAAAGGAAGGTGGGGGCGGGGGCCGGGGGCGGGGCTGTCAGGCTTCGCTGCTTTATTTATTTATTTATTTATTTTTGGCTGTGTTGGCTCTTCGTTTCCGTGCGAGGGCTTTCTCTAGTTGTGGCAAGCGGGGGCCACTCTTCATCGCGGTGCACGGGCCTCTCACTATCGTGGCCTCTCTTGTGGCGGAGCACAGGCTCCAGACGTGCAGGCTCAGTGGCCATGGCTCACGGGCCTAGCCGCTCCGCGGCGTGTGGGATCTTCCCGGACCAGGGCACGAACCTGCGTCCCCTGCATCGGCAGGCGGACTCCCAACCACTGCGCCACCAGGGAAGCCCTTCGCTGCTTTTTCAGTTGCTTATTTTTTTCCAACATTTTCTTACGAGTTGAAAGAATTCCTCGGAGAATACTCTATATACCCACTGGTATATTCTATAATTAACATTTTATTCTATTTGCTTTATCAACTCAGTCTGTCCATGTTCCCATCCCTCCACCCATCCAGGAATCTAGTTTTTTAGGCATTTCAAAGACTAGTGCAGATATCATACACCACCCCCAAGTCCTTCAACAGGCAGAGTTTAACATCTGCTTACAGTTTTTCTTTTGATACAAAATCGACTCTCAGAGAAATGCACAAATCTTAAGTACACGTTGGCTAAATTTTAACAATGGCAAGCACCTGTGGAACCCACACCCAAATGTCAAGCTATACAACACGGCCATCACCTAGAAAATCCCTTTGTGCCCCTTCCTGGTCAAAGCCCATCCCAACCTCTCCAGAAGCAACCGATTCTCTGTTTCCACCGTCACAGAAGAGTTTTGCTGGATCTGGGATCTCAAATGAACGGAACCACACGGTACATTCTATTTTGGGTCAGGCTCCCCGCACTCAGCATAAGGTTCCTGAGATTCTCCCATGGTGATGTATTAGGAGTTTATCAGTTTTTGTTGTTGAGTAACATCCCATTAGGAAAATGCCACCACTTGTTAATTCATTCTCCTGTAACAGAGACCTGAGCTCTATTTTTTGGCTTGGAACATTCTTTATAGGTCTTTTTGTGAACATATGTTTTTAAATTTTTCTTGAATAAATAACTAGAGTTGGAACTGCTGGGCAGAGTACGTGTATGTTTAGTTTTGTAAGAAACTGCAGCAGCCTCTTCAAAAGTGGTTGCACTGTTTCACATTCCCACCCAGGCATGAACCTTCCAGCTGCTTCATGTTCCTTATGGACACCTGACATTGTCAGTCTGTCATTTTAAGCATTCTCATGAGTGTGTAGTGCTCTCTCATTGCGATTTAAATTTGCATTCCCTCCTCCCCACTGACCAATGGTGTTAACGTCCACTATTTTTTTTTAACATTTTATTTCCTTGAGGGAGAGAGAGAGAAAGAGAGAGAGAGAAGACAGAAAGACAGAAGGAGACAGAGACAGAGAGGGAGACAGAGAGGGAGAGATCTCGAGCAAATATAGCAAAACGCTGAAACCTGAGATATGGTATTGTAGTATCTAAATTATTTTCTGTATGTTTCAAGTATTTTGCAATTACAAATAAACATGATATTTCGCTCTATCTTACTCCAGCTATACCCCCACCTATAAGGGTGTGGCCCTAACATCCCAGCTGCGCTTGGGGGCACGGCTCCTGGTCTGGAGAGAGGCCCAGAGGAGTGGGAGTGGGTCAGGCCCTGGGGAAGCGATCCCCACCACAGCAAAGAGCTTCTTTCCAGAGTCACCGAGCTCGACCTGCCTCCAGACCTGCCCCTGTGGCCCCGGCTCTGCTCTTGGTCAGCTCTTACTTCCACCTTGGCTCCCTGCTCGCCTCTGCTGGACCAGGGCACGTCCTGCGGCTGACCCTGGCCAGGGCCCACCGGGGCCACCTCTCTTTGCCCTCCAAAGGCTGAGCTCGGGTGACACAGCACCTCTTCCAGGCACCTCTGCCTGGCCTGTCTCCTGTGACATTAATTTCTCCAAGGAACTTCCCATTGACATTGATATGCGTCCCTCAGATCAACACCCAGTGACCCCAGGTACAGCTTTCTTAAGAATTTAGAAGTGAAAGGTCTTGCCCAGATGTCTGGGCGTCCTCAGACATGGTGCCTGAAAGCATCTGTAGCTGAGGTGCTGCTTCCTTGGACGGACACCATTCATTTCTACCTTGACTTTACACTTGGCTCCAATTTGCAACCACGACCGATCCTGTCACTGAACTTGAATAAGGGCTGTGATGCCTCTGAAAGGGGGACCAGACTGCCCACCCTCTAAGGTCTCGAGGCTGGACTGTTTCAGCACCTCCCAAGCAGGGTGATGAGAGCAGGGCCAGGGAGCACGTGGGGCCGTGACGACACTCACCGTTGGCACTCGCCGGCGTGCAGGACGAGCTCTTCATTGCTCCGGGCGCTGACTGTCAGCTCGTGCTCCGTGGAGTTGAAGACGTCCAGGAGCAGGTGGCACTGCCGGGCACTGCGGTGCAAAGACAAAACCAAGTTCAGCATCTTCTGGCAGCCAAAGAGGAGGGTGACTCCGCTTCCCCTAACCCCCGAAGATTTTATACCACTGGAGGACACGAGAAGTACGATTTATCAAAATGTCATGTACCCCGGGACACAAAGGCTTACGAAGAAGATGCATTCTGAACTAATTGTGAATTCTACACAATGGGTTTGGACAGGAGGTCCTCCTTGGTCCTGGGACACATGCTTACAACCCAGCTCTGCCCTTTACACACTGAGTGACCTTGGGAAGGTAACTTGAGTTCTCCAAGTCTCACACGTGTGACCGCTAGGACGCGTGACCCAGTGGGAAAGCACTCGGCATACAGTGTCATTCAATAAGTGACCACGTCATGGCCCTGGATTTCTACGGGTGCCAGGCCAGGTGCTGCGCAGGGGTCCACAGAGAGCCGTACCCATGCTGTCCGTGCACATGTCCACCGAGAGTCCTCATGGGGGCCACCCCTCACTCCCCCAGAACTGTGGGTGACACCTGGGGTCACTCACCACCCACCTGAAACCTCCTTTCCCTGGCCTTCTCTACCGCAGACAGTAAAACTGCAGTAACCAAGTTCCCGCCGCCCCCTTCCCCAAGGGGAGTGCCATGGAACGAAGTTCCAGCCAATAACCAGCTTCTGGAGACTTTTCATCCCAAACAAGAAGACAAGTCCTTGAGAGGGGAAGGCGCCACCCTTCCACCTCCTGACTCCCTTTGCTTCCTCCCCGGGGAGGAGCAGGATGCCAGGAAGCTCAGGGACTCTAGGGGGCGATGGGGACGAACGCCACGGCTGTGGAGGGCAGAGTGGGGCCCTGGGAAATGATGGCACAGACCCATTAGCTACATGTGAAAAACAAAATTCCAGCCACGTACGCTTCGTTTGTGCTAGCTGCCATTTGTCAGGTCCCCATTACGGTCCAGTGCTTGCCTAAAACTAACACAGCATCTCAAACACCAAGTGTCGCAGCTGGCTCATGACAGCTGATGGATAAGCGTCCGCTCATCAAAACGGGACAACCGGGCCTAAGACAGGAGCAAACAGCAACAGAGGCAGCAGCCATCCTCCTTCCTGGAGGAACAGGGTAAGGAGACTTTCAGAGAAGAAAAAAAAAAAAGCCTCAGAGAAGGATCTGTGCTCTGGTCTCTTTCAGCTGAGCATTTCTTCAAAACATGACCTTCCATAGGGCATCTGAATTCTCAGGTGTGTTTCCCAAAGTGTGACAAGGGAAGATTTCGCTGGTTGTTAAGCAAAGGGGAGACAGGACTCACACCCACACGTGCCGGCTGCCTGCATTGCTTATTTCATACAAAAGCCCTGCAAGGTTGTCCTCCTGAGATCCACTGATGGAGAGGAGAGGAGAGGAGAGGAGAGGAGAGGAGAGGGAGGCTCAGGAGATGACGAAAAGTGCTGGTGATGACCGAGAGTCAAGACATCGAGCTAGAAATCCTGTAGCGCTCACAGCAGATGAAGACACATATTCCAACCCAAACTGCGTCCCCTGTTCTTTCCAGAGAAGGGAACCGAGGTGGAGAGGGCGCAGTGACGTGTCCAGGGGTTCACACACGCACACACGCGCGCTCACATACACAAAGACTGACAGCATCCTAAGGCCACTGGGCATCTGTGAGATACCAGATTTTCAAAACACACACGTGCACTTACTCTCAAGGGAGATGATAAAAGTACCCGCCTGATCGTCCCGCTACGCACTACGAGACGTCGCACGCCACGTCTTGAGCTGATTCTGGGTTCTGTGGGTCGGGGTGTCCTCCCCAGAGGTTCAGCACTTGGAAAAACATTCATTAGCTCTGACAGCTGCCTCCGAGAGGCCTCTTCACTCAGCTCACATGAAAATGAGCTTTCGAGAATGAAGATCTATTCTGCCTTTGTCATAACTTGATGAAATCTTTAATCACAGCAAAACCTCTCATCAGAAAAGGAAATTCATAAAACATTTATCAGAGGCAGAAAATTGAAGTGATATTTAAAAGCAGGAGAGAAAAGATTCAAATACATGGTGTTTTCACCCACGGAATATAGTTGTTAGAAAACTGCACAGGAATGAACAACGTCGGAATGTAATACTTTTTTGTCCTCTGTTTTTTCTGACTCACTGTCTGAGTATGGGGGCGCTTGATCCAGTGTTTCTGTTCCTCCTAATTGCTGGCAGGATGAGATGCTGGTGGATCTTTGCTTTCTATCTATTATTCATAAATTAATTCCCTTTCCCAAACTGCAGTAGCACTGTGTGCCCACCATCGTGTCATTTACTCTGTTATCTTTCCATACCTCTTTGGATGATTCTGTTAAGTTTTAATCTGTGTTTGAGCATATAATTTACTTTTAATTCTTATTTGCTTTTTGGTTTTATTTTTGGTTTTTTTGGTTTTTCTGGATCCATCTTTCTGAAGTACAGGGAAGCCCAGGAAAGCTTCCTAGAAGAACCGAGATCAGAGTAAGGCTTCAGATCCATCTGCCTGGTCAGCGGGTGGGAGTGGCGGGGTGGGGGGGAGTGCCCAGCAGCAGGAAAGAATCTGGAGTAAAGTTGGAGGGAGGAGATGAGGCCGCCAGGTGGAAAGGAGAGGCACAGCCCAGGCACAGCGAACAGTGCGTGTGAAGCCACGTCTATATAGTTAGTACGCACTATTTCCTATCTAGAATTAGGACAATTAATTTATTAATTCATGTAACAAATATAAATATCTACTGAGTACCTGTTGTGTGGCAGGTACTATTCTAAGCACTTGGGATATGGAAGTGAACAGGAGAAGCAGGATCTCTGCTTTCACAGAACTCACACTCTTATGAGGGGACAGGGCTAGGAAAGATAAGAGGAATTGAAAGTGAAAAAAAATTAGTCATATTTGGTAAAATGAGGAAAAATAGGTTCAGAAAGGTTGCTAAATACAGAGTTAAGACACACATCCACACACAAAATCAATTCTTATATATCAACTAAAAACAAGCACAAAATATAATTTTTAAGAAAATATATTTACAATAGTAATGTACCTAGAAAAAATCTAACCAAATACATGCAGGATGTTTACGAAAAAAATTCTAAAGTTTTATGAAATGATATTAAAGGGGATGAATAAATGCAGAGATGTATTATGTTCAAGGATAGAAAAACTCAGTATTTTTAAATAACTCACTTCTTTCCAAATGTATATAAATTTAATGCAACTCAATAAAAAATCCCAACATTTTTCTGGTGTTGGTCAAACTTGATACACTGATTCTAAAATTTATATCTAAGATCAAAGGGCCAAGAACATGCAAAACAACAACGAGGCAAATTTTTGGAAGAGACTTGGCCAGCTAGATATCAAGAGTTGTCATAAAACTGTAAAAATGAAGACAGTGGGGCAATGATAAACACATCAATGAAGGAAAAAACAGCCCAGAAGCAGATCCATGAATATAATAAGGTAATGGATATATGACCAAAGTAGCAGTGTTGGTTATTAAGAAGGAGGTTCAATAAACAGTGCTGGACAAATGGTTATGCAGATAGAAAGAAAATGATATCCCTACATCACACCATAAACAAAAATAAGTTCCAAACAGACTGAATAGATAAATGTAAAAAGCAATATTTAAAATCCTGTAGAAGAAAATACAGGTGAACAACTTCTGACCTGAAAGAGAGAAAGATTTCTCAAATGAGTTACAAGACATACAAAATATAAAGAGATCTTCAACCAGGGCACCAGAATGCACAATGAGAAAAGGACAGTCTCCTCAATAAATGATGTTGGATAAAATGGATAGTCACATGGAGAGGAATGAAACTGGACCCTTACCGCACACCATATACAAAAATCAACTCAAAATGGATTAAAGACTTAAATGTAGGATCTGAAACTGTAAAACGACTAGAAGAAAACAGGGGAAAACCTTCTTGGCATAGGTCTGGGCAATGACTTTTTGGAAATAACCCCAAAAGCACCGGCAACAAAAGCAAAAACAGATTAAGGGGGGTTGTAGCAAACTAAAAGCTTCTGCACAGCAAAGGAAACAATCAACAGAGTGAAAAGGCAACTTACAAAATGAGAAAAAATATTTGGATACAGTAGGTCTCAAAAGGGGTTAATACCCAAAATACATAAGAAACACAAACAACTCAATAGCAATAGCAATCATCATCATCATCCAATTAAAAAGTTGGCAAGGGCTTCCCTGGGGGCACAGTGGTTGAGAGTCCGCCTGCCGATGCAGGGGACACGGGTTTGTGCCCCGGTCCGGGAAGATCCCACATGCCGCGGAGCGGCTGGGCCCGTGAGCCATGGCCGCTGAGCCTGCACGTCCAGAGCCTGTGCTCCGCAACGGGAGAGGCCACAACAGTGAGAGGCCCGCGTACCGCAAAAAAAAAAAAAAAAAAAAAAAAAAGTTGGCAAAAGACCTGAATAGACATTTCTCAAGAGAAGACGTGCAGATGGCCAACAGCTATATGAAAAGGTGCTTAACATCACTAATCATCGTGGAAATACAAACCAAAACCACAATAAGATATCACCTCACACCTGTTAGAATGGCTATTAAAGAGACCAATAAGTGTTGGTGAGGATGTGGAGAAAAGGGAACTCTCGTGCACCTGTGGGAATGTAAATAGGTGCAGCCATTACAGAACAGTGTATACCTTCCTCAAAAAATTAGTAATAGAACTACCCTAGGATCCGGCAATCTCACTTCTGGGTATATATCCAAAGGAAATGAAATAAGTATCTCAAAGAGGTAAGTGCACTCCCATATTCACTGCAGCATTATTCATAATAGCCAAAATATGGGAAAACCTAAGTGTCCATTGACAGATGAGTGAATAAAAAAACTCGTCTCTCTCTCTCTCTCTCTCCTTCTCTCTCTCTCCCCCTTTCACACACACACACACACACACACACCCCATAATATTATTCAGCCATGAGAAAAAAGAAAAATCCCACCATTTCTGACATGGATGAACCCAGAGAACATTATGCTAAGTGAAATGAGCCAGACACGGAAAGACAAATACTGCATGATCTCACTTACACGTACAATCTCAATTAGTTGAACTCATAACAGCAGAGCGCAGAATGGTGGTTAAGCAGAGGTAGAGGGGTGGGGGAAAGGGGGAGAGGTTGGTCAAAGGATACAAAGTTTCAGTTACGCAGGATGAGTAAATCCTGGAGATTTAATATTCAGCATGGTGACTGTAGTTAAGAATACTGCATTGTATACTTAAAATTTGCAAAGAGATTAGATCTTAAGTGTTCTCACTATGCACTCACAAGGTAACTAGGACAGGTTACAGATACATTAATGAGCTTGAAATGTGAAATGAAATGAAATGTGACATGACTGTGTTAACCATTTCACAATGTATATATCACACTGTACACCTTAAATATATACAATTTTACCTCAATCAAGCTGGAAAAATATATAGCGGAAAAGACTGAAATGTTTGGCTGCACTGAAATGAAGCACTTTTGTACAAGGAAAAACATCAAAGTCAAAGCAAAGAAAAGCTAGCTGTGAAAAGGTGTTTGCAACACATAAACCTGACAAAGGATTAGAATTCTGAATTAATAAAGAACTCCTGTAAATCAATAAGAAAGAAATGATCCAATGGAAAATTGAGCAAAGAACAAGACTGGACCATTTAAAGCAGAGGAAATCCAATGGCCAATATATAGGAACAGAGTCTCAATACAACTAGTAGTCAGAGAAATGGAGAGAAAACCCTCAGGTATGACTTCCCACCCAACCTATTGGAAATGTTTAAAATGTGCTCTAAGACCAAGTGTTGGCCAAGATGTAGATGAGCAAGAATCATGGGAATCCTCATTCAGTGCTGCTAAGGGTGTAAACTGGTACAACTCCTTCACAGGGCGGGTTGGCACAACCTGGCCAAGTGGTAGATGAGAACCCTTTGATCTAATGACTCAACCTGTAGGCATGTATCTTGGACCAACTCTCAGAGTTCAGCACAAGGATGCTTCCTAAAATGTGCGTTGCAGCCTCATTTATAAAATCAAAGAACTGCTTTTAACGAAGCGCAGGCAACTGGAGAGCAGACAAATAAATCTGTAACCGTCATACACTGGAAACCTAGATATAAGCGAAGATGAATTAAGAACTACCAACCTCAGCACAGGTTAAGTCTCATGTTAATAAGGTTGAGAGAATAGCAAGTTGCAGGAGACAGTTACATATTTATATCAAGTTTAAAATATTTAAAAATACTCTATATTGCTTATAATAATCAACTGTAGGGTAGTAGTCACTCCTGGTGAGAGAGGACGAGAATAGGGTCACAGGGGAGCACACAGAGTTTTAACAGTTTCATTTTTCTTTCTTTAAATTAGAAAAATAGATGCAAAAACAGCAAAATGTAAAAATTTGACAAATCTGTGTGGTTGGATAGATTAGCATCCCCTTGACTTTTCTTTATATGCTGCTTATAAGATGTAAGACATGTTTTATAAGAGGTATTTTTAAAGTCACTTAGAATGTTGTCTTAGCCGGGGTTCCCCCGGGAAAGCAGAGCCTGAGAAGAGGGCTGGAGTGGAGCAGGTGTTTGGGAAGGGGATGCTGAGGGGAGCAGGGCGGGGGCACGGGGTGCGGCGAGAACGCAGTACCATGGTGCCTTACTGAGCTGGCTACCATGTGGACCGCTGGCGCTCACCCTGCTGGTCCCTCTGAAGAGTCACGGACTGTGCCTTGAAGTGTGCACCTCAGGCAGAGGAGAGGGGATTACTTCTCCACCAGCCCCCGCCCTCCCTGGTCAAGCTCCCCCCGAAAGGAGGCAATTCCCCAACTCCCCACACTGTGCGGCAAGTGCACCTGTGCTGCGGCCCCGGAGAAGGCTTTCAGACATTCCAGAACTCGAGAGCTACGCAGCACAGCTGAGGTGAGGTGCTGTCAAGTTACCCCTGCATAAATCGGGCTGCCAGAGAGATGGCTGGTGTAAAACGTGGGCTAGGACTTGAGGCAGAGAACCAGACGCGTGGCTAAGAAATTTTTTTTTTTAATTAAGTGCATCTCCTGAAATCATAAACAGAGATTAAAAACTGACTTCAGATGTGACGGCAAAGGAGGGCCTCTCTGATGAAATAGCATTTCATTTCAGACCCACACAACAAGAAGGCAATCATGTGAAGGTCTTGGAGGACCGCTTTCCAGAGAAAGCAGTTAAGACCAAATCTTAAGGCATGGTGTCATCAAGGGACAGAATGAGCCAGGAGGAGAGTGGTATGAAATTAATGACAGAGGAAAGGTCGTGACAGAAAGTTTGGATTTTATTCTAAGTATGATGGGAAGCTATCTTTAGAGTCTTAAGCAGATGAGCGACATGAATTGGTTCATGTTTTTAAAAAAATGACGAGTTCCTATTCTGGAAAAGATGCCATAAGTACAAATAATCCACTGCGTCTCCCCTACTGAACCCAACTATAGGTCATACACATAATGCACGGAGCAGCTATTGGAAGATTCGAAGAGTAAACTATAGAAGGTGGATTTGGGGAGGAGATCTGAAACCGAAGTTTCTCTGAACTTCAGAGCGAGTTTCCATTTCCCTCAGTCCTACCTGTGCTAAAAGGCGGCTCAGAGGCACCCATCAGGTACAGACAGGCAGAGCTCCGCGAGCTGCCTCTGTGCCAGGTCCAAGGCGTGGGAGAGGGCACCATGAAGGTGTGTTGGGGGGTCCTGTGGGCTTTTTCTTTTTTCTCCTCCGTTTCTCCCAGCCCAGCCCCTGGGCAGCACTGCTATGTGACAGTGCCACGCTGGGTCATGGCTGCACAGCATATACAACTCCGAGGCCAGGAAACCATCTCTCTGACCCAAGGGACTGAGGTCCCATAAGCACAGGGCCAGTCCCCATCACTTTATTTCCCTCTCTGTCCTCTGACCAATTAGTCCCACACGGAGACACACAGAGGAAGAACTCAAACCTTGGCTTTGTTGTGGGCAGACAGCGAAGGGAGGCGACTATGGAAAGGAGAGAGATGAAGAGCGCCATTTGCTAAAGTGGTACCTGACCTGGGCTCACTGTGGAGCAAGCACGAGGGGATGGATCCTGAGCAGTAAACCACGGGCTTCGGTAACTGAGCTCCAAAGAAGAACACTGGGCGGCACACAGGACTGATCCAAGGAGGACCACAGACTCTAAAACCAGAACTGCAGCACAGCCCACACAGGGCACTACGGGACCATGGTGTGGACCACCCACCAGAACAGAAATATCAGCATTCTCCGCAGGATCCAAACAAGACCCCAGCACCTCACAGCATTGTAGTTGAAATGTCCAGAATATAGTCCATAACCACTCAGCATAGGAAGAACCCAGGAAAAAGCCAACTTGCAAAGGAAAGTAAAATCAACAGACAACAACCTCAAGATGAAAGTCTTAACAGAAAAAGACTTTAAATACGTTCCGCAAAGTAAGGGCAAACACACTTGAAACAGATGAAAAGATAAAATCTCAGCAAAGAAATAGAAGATATAAAGAGGAAGCAAAGAGACACTTTAGAAAAGAAAAAACTGAAGAATCCACCAGGTAGTGAATTATCTGAGTAATTGAGGGAACGAGTAGACATAAAATGAGAAAGGATAGAAAACAAACAATACCATTGACCAACTGGACCCAACTGATGCTTAGTGAACATTCCACCTCCCCCAAAAGTAGGATATCCATACTTCTCGAGTTATATGCAACATCTACCAAAATAAACCATTTCTAGGCCATGATAAAAACCTCTAGCAACTTTAAAAGAGTAAAAATCACACAAGTATTTTTTTGAACCACACAGGAATTAAACTAATATATTTGAAGACAGATTAATAATTTATCCAATGGAAACAGCTGAGAGAAAAAAACGGGATAAAAACAATCTTCTGAGACAAGAAAGGCTCTGAAAGTCATGTCATAGGAGTTTGAGACACAAAATAAAACACACACACAGCTGTTGAAGAAATAATGGCTGAAAATTCCCCAAATTTGGCAAATAACGTAAACTTACAGATTCAGGAAGCTCAGCAAACCCCAAGCAGTATAAATTTTTAAAAATCTAGGCCCAGAAACATCCTAAGCAAACTAAACTTTCAGAAGCAAGAGGAAAGAAGCCACCTGAAAGCAGCCTGAGTGAATAAGGCTCTGGTACAAGGGAAACGATTCCAAGCCTGAAGATTGCTTATCAGAACACCAGTTTTGCTTAATGGGTATATAACATCTTAATGGGTATATAATATCTCTTACTTATAATAAGTAAGTCATTTCATTTCTCTGAGTCTCAGTTTCCCCAACGAGGACAAGAATGCCTATGTCATGGAATTATTAGGAGGCTCCAATGGGAAAAAAAAGTGCAAGTGCTTTGTAAAACTACAAGCGGAATATTACATAAATCTGAGGGGTGGCGATTATTATTAGCTTGGTTGCAGTCAGTGGAGCGGCAAAAGGGAAAGCACACAGCCCGCCAACAAAGCAATCCCAGCTAATTACTCAACACTGACTCAGCTAAAAGTGACTATGAGGAATTCCCACGCCAAGGTCTGAGTCTGTCTAAAAACCATGGCATCATGCCCAGAAAGTTAAGTGGGGCTCTTTCTCCCCGAGTCTGGCCGAATTCTCTCAGCCCCTGCAGGGTCCAAACATCACCGTTCCATCCATCCTAGGGGCGCGGTAAAGTGAGTGAAGACACAGCCAGACCGGTAGTGATGGCCACATACACCTTTGGCCAAACCCATGTGGTCTTTTAAAGTTCCATAAGCCTGCCTGTTATCAATCAGCCTTCTTTCCTGAAAAATTAGTAGTCAGTTTCAGGATGGAGAGCTTTCTTGTAAGTCTTAAGAAAGCCAGGGAGCTTATTCAATCTAAAATGACAAAAAAATAATGGAACAAACAATCAGAATGTTCTTCGGGTGATATTATCTCATCTTCACCTCTGCCACACAGGTTACGGAGCTTCTAAATCTTACTGAAGACTCTGACAGTAGATTTACTGTCCATTAGAACTGGGTTTCCCAAAGTGTGATGTGAGGACCACCTGAAACAGATCCCCTGGCTCTGCAGGGGACAATGGATCAGCGCCTCGGAGGTGTCACACCCAGGGCTCTGGTGTCCTCCGGGCCTGGGGTTGGAAGAAGCTGAGTCTTACTGGTGAGAAAGACAAGTGGGTGGCGGTGGCACAGAGACACAGGAGACAAGCAGGGGAGGCTTCTGGAAGGAAGCGGCTCCTGCATTCGCTGAGGGACCAAAGGCTTGAGAGCAGGACTACAGGCGGACAGAGCAGAGCACGGAGCAGACAGGGCTGGAGCAGCACGGACTGTGCGAGGAGCTTGCAGGAGTCTCCTCGGAGTGAGGAGGCGCGTGGGGCGGGGACAAGAAAAGGCAAGGCAGACAGGCTGGGTCAGATTGTGCAAAGCCTTGTGTGCCGAGCTCTGGAACCAAAACATGACTTACAGACGACAGCGACTCGTGGAAGGACCCTAAAGGAGGGACAAACTCATGCTTGTGTTTTAGAACAAACACTTCAGCAGCTATTTGGGGAAAGAACTGGAAAGAGAAAACGAAAGCAAGAGACTTCGAAAGGCTATAGCAACTGTCCAAGAAAGGGAGGGAGAGGCTGGCCCAAGGGACAAAGGTGACACGCCTGAGTCAATGCAGAGTTACTGAGGTGGAAAGGACAGATCTGGTGACCGACTGAAATGTGGGTACAGTGCCCTGTGGACGGCTGACACACACCCTGGCCTCTGACGGGTCTTGGGGGGCTGCACATAATGAAGGCAGGAAGGGCCTCTGTTTCTGATTTTTTAATGAGTAAGTTTTAAAATAATGTTTTAAAATGTTCCCTTTAGATGAAACAAGTTGGAATGGCTAGAATCCTAAAGACATACAGGATAACAAGCATCGGCAAGGATGTGCAGAATTGGAACCTTCAAGCGCTGCTTGAAGGTTTGGGTGGGAACGTAAGATGGTGCAGCCGAGCTGGAAGATGGTCAGGCAGCTCCTTTAAATGGTTAAACAGTTACACATGATCTGATAATTCCACTCCTAGGTATATACCCAAGAGAAATGAACGCTGGCCCACACAAAAACTGGTATGTGAACGTTCATAACAGCATTATTCCCAACAGCCAAAAAGTAGAATCAACCCATCAACTAATGAATGGATAAACAAAATGTAGCATACCCACACAGTGAAATATTATTCAGCATAAAAAGAAATGCCATACTGATACTTCCTTGTGGGTGAACACTGACAACATTACGTTAAGTGAAAGAAGCCAGTCGCATTTTGTATGATTCCACTTACGTGAAATATCTAGAACAGGCAAATCTAGAGACAGAAAGTAGATTCGTGGCCGTGTAGGGGAGGCGGAGCGGGGACTGCTAATGGGTACAGGGCTTCGACCGGGAGAATGAAAAGTTCTAAAATTAGATGGTGGCGATGGTTGAACAACTCTGTGACTATACTAAAAACACTAAATTATACAGCTTAAGTGGGTGAATTGTGTGGTATGCAAACAATGTTTCCACACAGCTTGCATGTACATGCAGCGAGAGTGCCCGGGGGTGGTGGAGGTGAGGTCAACACGCTCCCGGCTCAGCCACAGCACCGCGTCACCTCACCAGGGCGCAGCGCTCAGCGCCACCGTGGTCTCGACGAACACATCATTTACTCTCTGTTATACTGTCTACTTTGCACTCATAATGGACCACAGGTACGAGAAAAGAACCACGAAGACCACATGTTAAAAGGGGCACAAAAATGAACACCAAGACACCTGTGCCTCAAAATCCAAGGTTAAAAAGGTAACATAAAATGACAACTATGTCGTATTTGGCTTTTCATTTTCTGGGAATGAAGACAAGCCCAATTCAAAATGGACGGAAAAGTACTTAAAAATAACTTGAAATCATGGTTCAATGTAGCATCGTTTGCAATTAACTCTATAATGATTAAAACTTTGAAAATGCCAAATGCAAAAATTCTAAATGGAAGGTCACAAAAAACTCTGGCCAATTGTTGATGATAGACAATCTACCTTTTAACATACGATGTCAATCCCTAAATCAAGTATGACATGGGCCTTTTTAATTGGTATTTATAAATCATACTTCTTAACATAATTAGTGTATATTACTTGTTAAGTAGGACAATCTTTAAATCTGTCTTTAAATAATGAATATTGATAGCATTCTTAAATGAACATTAACACATAACATTCAATAATGTAATAGTTCAAAATAAAATACAGATCACTTAAAATTATTGATTGTAATACTTTAATAATATGTATGGTTGAGACATAAAATAGGTCCCTTCAAGGTACAGCCGTGTGAGTGAAGACAGAAAAATGGGAGGTGATTCACCGCCTGGGCGGCTCCTAACTGGTGACACTGGGGACCAGAGGGTGCTAACTGCTGTGTCAACCTAAATGACATGTCCAGCTGCTCCCGCCATGGGAGGTGGGGTCCCAGCTCCTGCCTGTGCAGATCTACACTATGTTAACACTTGGAAAGACGATGAAAAGCGTGCTCATCATTTCAGGGAACACAAGCCAACAGGAGCAGGAAGGGATGAAGCAAATCCGTTAAGTCATTAAGCTCCTTCCACCAGAGATTCGATGAATGGGTTAGAGAGAGATGGGAGCCCTGGGGCAGACCCAGCCCCCTCCCATCACAGAAGCAGGTCTCGTCCGCATGCCCTCCTCTGTCCTCCCCAGGGTGCCCCTCACAGCCCAGCCTCAGTGAGGGCTCTGGAGAGGGTGAAGCTGCTGGGCGGGCGAGGGCTTCCCTCTGAGTAACACAGCTCTGGTCTTCGTACCAGCCACCCAGACGTGAGTCCCCAGCTGGGCTGTCCCTGTGCCACTTCCACACGGAAGAGAGGGAGTCCTTGCCCTTGACAACCGCCGTTTCTCAGTTTTCTACCTGTGTCAGGCACTGTATTAGACGCTCTGTGAATTGATGCATTCTTTAAACCTCACCGCAGCCCTGCAAGATCAGTGTTCTCTCCATTTCAAGATGAAGAAAAATGATGCTTAAAGAAACAGGAACGACTGACTCAAGACCACAGGGCAAATAGTGGGAGGATCAAAATCTGAAATTGGATACAGGATAGGTACAATGGATACAGGTACACTGGGCTCTGAAACCTGTGCTCATTAAAATTCTAAACTGTTGTTAAATTTAAAACCAATTTAAATCAACACAGCAACGTGAAAAGGATCAACCGTGATGAAATCCGACATTGAAACTGCCTTTATTACATGTCTGTGAGCAGAGGCTCCCTACGGCGTGGAGCGGTCCCACTCCATGGGGGGAAACGGAATTTTTCTTCTAAATGTCTGGGGAGAAGCGCCACGGCGTGTCCGGTTGTATGATTTTTATTCAGAATGTGACAACTCCCACGCCTTACGCCCTGCTCAGGGGAGTGTATTTTCCACAGAGCTCAGAGTAGCAATGTATAAGATCGGACCACTTACCCTAGCAGCCTAGAAAGAAGTTGCTCCTGAGGTGAGGGAGGCCAGGCACTCAGACAGGGCGGCACGGCCCAATCCATTTCAATCTGGTCCCTAACAACATTACCAGGCAGCTTGGTGTGAAAAGTGAATTTTAATGGTAATTGATCTCCTAAATAAAAGTCAGCTGAAAGCTAGGTACACCCCTGAAGGAAGGAGAATGGTTAAAAAAAAAAAAAGCAATGAGAATTCCACCTCCCATCTATATTGTGCTTTGGCTTTGAGAAAACACTGGGCCCTCTACTGTTTAATTTGATTCTCTTACGCCCTATGAGGTGAGCAGAGCCGGTGATCACTCCAGGGAGGGACAGGAGGGCTGAAGCTGTGAGAGATACAGAGATGCTTGCAAAGACCAGGGGGCCAAGGGAAACCCAGGTCTCTGGAATGCCAGTTCAGCGTATGTGTGGCAGGAAGCATGGGTTTTGGTGCCAAGAAGGCCAGAATGCAAATCGAATCTCTCTTTCTCATTAATGTGCAACCAGGGTGAGTTATTTAACATCTCCATACAGCAATGCTGACTTCAAAGGGCTCTCTGGAGTTTAAATCCCACCCACTTTTGGTCTCTTGGGTATTTATTCTTAGGACTCCCTGGTATATGTTGGATACAGACCTTTGTTGCATAAGCACATCGTAAATATCTTCTCCCAATGGAGCTTGCTTTTCGATGAGCTGAAGTTTTTAATTTTGATAAAAACCCTCTTATCAACTTTTTATTTTACGGTTAGTAGTTTCTCACTCCATCTGAGAAACCTTTGCTTCATGGAAAACTTTTAATTAAGAATTAAAACTAATTAACTAATTAAAACTAAAAATTAAACTCTTCAACTGAGATGACTACCTCAGGGATTCTATTTTCTCTTGTACCAACTTTAGTAATTCATGTCTTTCAAACTTTTTTCCATTTCATTTAAGTTGTCAAATTCATTGGAATATGATTTCTCACAGTACACTCTTATTATTCTTTTAATGTCTGCAGAATTTAGCCATGCCCCCCTCTTTCATTCTCATTATTAGTAATTTGTATGTTCACTCTCTTTTTTAAAATTCTGACCATCCTGGCTATAGTTTACTAATTTCATTAATCTTTTCAAAGAATCGATTTTGGGTTCCATTTAGTTTACATATTGTTTTTTCATTTTCTATTTCATTCCTATCCACTATTATTATTTTCTTTTACTTCACTCTTTATTATTTATTTTCACTCTTCACTCTTTATTATTTATTTTCTTTTACTTCAGTTTATTCTAGGTACATTTTGCTCTTCTTTATCTTACACAGACACTTATACCACTGATTTTAAGCCATTCAACCTCTAGCATAAACATTTAGTGTTCTATGATATCAGTTAGCTGGAGTTGTTTACTAGTCCTGTGCAAGCTTTCTATATCTTTCCGTTTCTTTCTATATTTTCCTTGTTCTATCAAAAACTGAGAGACAAGGGCTTTCCTGGTGGCGCAGTGGTTGAGAGTCCCCTGCCGATGCAGGGGACCCGGTCAGGGAGGATCCCACGTGCCGCGGAGCGGCTGGGCCCATGAGCCATGGCCGCTGGGCCTGCGCGTCCGGAGCCTGTGCTCCGCAACGGGAGAGGCCACAAGAGTGAGAGGCCCGCGTGCCGCAAAAAAAAAAAAAAAAAAAAAAACTGAGAGACGAGTGCGGAAATACCCAACTATAATCATCTGTTCCCGTCCCTCCCTTCAGATGTCGGTTTTATTTTGAAGTTATGTTTCTAAGTGCATTTGCATTTAGGACTGTCGGGTACTCTTGGTGACCCTTCCGTCATTACAGATTATCTGCTTCCTCTCTCTCTTTTTCTCCTGAAAGTCTACTTATTTGATAATATATCCATGCCATCTTTCTCATGATTACTGTTAACATGGCATGCCTTTTCCCCCCCATCTTTTTGCTTTTAAACTGTGCATATTTAATGTGAGTTTCTTATAGAAAACACAGAGAGTTGGCTCTTGTATTTTTATACAGTATGACAATTTCCACGCTTTTCCCCACCACATATATATCCAGTTCTTCCATCATCATTTGTTGGAAATATTTTCATTCCACATAAAATTGTTTTCATACCTTGCTGGTCACATGATCAATCGATCATACATGAGTGAGTCTATTTCTGGACCATCTATTATGGTCCGTTGATTCTCTATCTTTACAACAATAGCATTCTCTCTTGATTACTGTAACTTTATGTTAAGTCTTCAAGTCGTATAGCTTAAGTCCTCCAACTTTGTTTTTTTGTCAAGTCATATGCTTATTCCATTGGCAATAATCTGTTCCACTGTGAAATAATTTTAAAAACAGCTTGTCAACTTCCACCCCCCCAAAAAAAAGTCCTGTTGGGATTTTAATTGGGATTGCATTGAACTTATAATCAAATTTGGGGAAACTGGTGTCCTAGCAGTAACTGACACTTCCAATCAATAAACATGGTATCTCTCCCCAACTATTTAAGTCTTTCATCCATATGTCACATCATGCACAAAACTTCATTTGAGACAGATTCTGGGAAAAACTTTAACTATAAACCTCCTCAAAGAAAAAGTGGCAGAGTATCTCTGTAACTCCGGGGGGCAAAGATTTTAAATGTAGCATTTAGTTCAGTTACATTTAATGTAATTCTTGGTACGGTGGGTTTAAATCTACCACACTGCTATTGGTTTCTATTTAACTATATGTTCTTTTCTCCTCCTTTCTTGCCACCTCTTTCCCCCTTTGGGGGGTTATTTTTTAGTGTTCTGTTTTATCTCTCCTGGTATACTATCCATACCTTAAGTCATTGCTCAAGGCTTTACAACATGGGTCTCTAACATCACATTCTAACTTCAAATAATATAACATTTTGCATATAAAAATGTCCATTTCTCCCTCTTTTTCCATTTGTGACTTTTTTTTTTACATATTCTACTTCTTTATATGACATGCACTACAAAATTAAATGCTATTATTTCTTTCTTAGACAGTCAGTAGTCTTTTAAAGAAATCAAAAAGCGAGGATAAAAATTCTCATACCTAACCTGCTGACTTTATTTCCGGGATTCATCAGTCCTTAATGTAGATCTGAGTTTCCGTCTGGTATTATCTCTGCCTGATGAGCTTTTCCCAGGCTGATAAAACACGAGGACTGTGTTCTCTGTCCATCTCTGATCCCAGTGGGTGCTTCACACAGCACCCAAAACATTGGAGGTGTTGGTATAAAGGTTTACAGTCTGCTAAGTGCTTTATTAGACATACAAAGAACGTACAGGGGAACCCACAGAAGGACCCCCACTCTGCCTGGTCATGGTCAGGAAAATTTTATAAAAACGTAACATATATCAATGGCAAACAGACATTTTCCAAAAGGTTAAGTGAAGGAATGATAGTTTAAGAAAAAGAACAGTTTTAGAAAAGGAGGTATGCAAAGGCACACTGGAGTAAGCTGTCCTGACACGTCCTGGTGATGGTGAGAAGCAAAGTGTCTTTCACATGAAGTGTGGAGGGACTGGGGACAAACAGCTGAAGAGGAACACCTAGATCAAAAATTTAAGTACCTTGAATATCAGAGTGGGGACTTTGAACTTTATCCCGCAGGCACTGGGGAAGTCTTTAAGCCGGACGGTGACGTGGGAACGTTCATGTGTGTCTACAGGACGATGCCGGAGCAGGGTTAGAGGCAGGGGGACTGAGTAGACGAGTATTTCTAGAGTCCCAAGGAAAGACGGCAAAGACGTGCAGTGGAATGCAGGGACATCAGCTCAACCCACAGGATGTGGGGCTCAGTTAGACTTAGCAGGAAAGGAAAGGGAGGATTAGAGGAAATCACATCTCAAACCCCAGAGCAGGGATCCGAAAGACAGAGAGTGAGGCCAACAGGCGGGCAACCGGGCGCCAAGCAGCACGCCAGCTAACCACCAGCTCTTCTGAGCGTGCATTTGCACCAAACCACAAGGCAACATTTTTCTCATCTTAAACCGTCATTAAGAACTGCAGGGGCCATGACATGGAAGCCAGATATCAATACGGCGAAAATAATCCAACTCAGTGACAACCTGTGCGGCTTCTAAGACCTATTTATATGAGCAGTGGCAGCAGGAGGTGAGGGGATGAAAAAGAACGCACACCAGGAGTGGACCAAAGCACAGGAAGGGCCTGAAAAACTCTAACGGCACCTGGCAGGCATCCTTGCCAAAGCTTCCCGCCGGCAAGTGCTTTGACGCTTTATACAAATTCAAAACAGAGGCAAGCGTTGGCAAGAAAGACCATTACTCTGTGGGTTGAAAAAGTGATAGATGATGAATGTGATCAAAATGTGCTTGGGCTGAGAAGCCCAAGCAAAGACATTAATTCTTGCTGAAGCCATTCTCCAATGGCTGGGGAGAACGGCAGTCTTTCCTATGAAAGTCTTTCCTACCCTTACTTTTGGGGGCTGTATCACTCTAAAGAGAGTTTTATATCGACAGTAACATCCCTCTATTATACTCTGTGGACTATAGAGCCCACTGGTGGAGGGGAGAGGGATGTTGCATGTGATGTTCTCTCCCCCACAGTCAAGGATAGACAGGTAAGTATAGCCTTAACTCCATTAAAAATAAGTAATACTGGGACTTCCCTGGTGGCACAGTGGTTAAGAATCTGCCTGCCAATGCAGGGGACACGGGTTCGAGCCCTGGTCCGGAAAGATCCCACAGGCCGCGGAGCAACTAAACCCGTGTGCCACAACTACTGAGGCTGAGCTCTAGAGCCCGCGAGCCACAACTACTGAAACCCACGCACCTAGAGCCTGTGCTCCGCCACAAGAGAAGACACCGCGATGAGAAGCCCGCGCACCGCAACAAAGAGTAGCCCCGCTCTCCGAAACTTGAGAAAGCCTGTGCGCGGCGGCAAAGATCCAATGCCGCCAAAAATAAATACATTTATTAAAAAAGAAAAAAAAGTAATAGGAGCCCACTCTATCCTACCCCAGATGGAACGTGCCCCTGGACGTGAGAGTGTGGACATGCCCGGGGGCGATCAGGACCTGCCTTCCAGGGCGGCTCCCACCTGGGCAGGAATCTGACCCCAGAGGGTCTCCATTTGGCTGGAGCCCCACCCAGTGCTTCGGACCCCACTGCTCCCAGTTCATCACAGGTCAAATTCGGGGGTGAGGGACTGTCATTCTCCCACCTAAGGGAGGAATAACCTCTAGTATCTCTGACCACTTCTGGGTTTGAAGTAGACAAACTGGTTTCTTTCTCCTTAAAGGAAGACTAGGCCTGGAGAAGTAATCAAGAGAGAAAGCCTCTTGCAAGTAGGGTGCTCTGGGCAGAAATGACCCCACGCTCCAGATGGCTGGGAGCTCCGCAAAGATGGGGCTGAGACGCTGGGCAGCCTGGCCCTGCCTGCACAGTCCTCCTGGGGCGCCCGAAGTGACACAGACAGATGTGCTGGACGCCTCCAGAAGTCTCCAAGACAGAGAGCCATCGGCTGAGCCCCTGCTAACAGGAGAGCTGAACCAGACTGGAGTGAGCTCCAGGCTCAGGACAACGGGCGGGAGCCCTGTCCTGCACGGTGACCACCAGAGGCAAGCATACCGCGCCACCAACAGTATTACTACAGCGCGTGAAAGGTATGAAGTCCAGGCACTCCCGTCTCAATGAAGCGGCATCGCTCTACACTGCCTGTCTTCGCGCCGCCAACAGTATCACTACAGCGCGTGAAAGGTGCGAAGTCCAGGCACTCCCGTCTCAATGAAGCGGCATCGCTCTACACTGCCTGTCTTCCTGAAGAAGACCTGGGGAGGCTAAATAACTCAGCACAGTGGACAGGGGGACCACAACGAACACCAAGGTCAGAATTCCAAACATAGCGCCCTCAGACTCTAGAACACGACAGTCAAAGAGCAGAGGTGCATTTACCTGGTTGCCGGCAGCGTACTGACTCGTGTGAAGAATACAGATGGCTCAACCTCTACGTGCAGCCCCAGCGAGAGGTTCCTGTAATATCCTTCAATGTGGCCCGGGCCTCCGGAGTATTTGAAATTCAGGATAGCTTCCAGGGTCTAAAAAGATGTAAAAAATGGTAAGTTAGTACTCTCTGTTGCCCGCCATTCCCCCAGGCAGCGGACTTCACTCAGGTAAGGCTGAAGATTATCCCAACTGGTAACGTTATTACCACGGGCAACTCTCACCCAGGGCTGGCACCTGGCACCTGACATCTGGTACCATCTTTCCTCCCATGATGCCCTGTATCTAACACCTACAATTCTCAGCCTGGAAACACGAATGGAAAAAGGAGCTCCAGAATTACTCTGTGATGGGATATAGCATTTGGGAGAGAAAAACACATTTCAATCAGCATCACTTAAACACACAGATCAGGTTGAGGGGGGAGGAGGGACTCCCATCAAGGAGCTAGAACGTGGCTCCCAGGCTAACAGCGAGTAAGGCTGACAAGCTACAAACTCATGACACTTCCTTGAACCCACAGAGATAAGGTCACAGGGCAACCACATAGCCAGAAGGCCAAGGAGGAACAAGGTCCTTCCAGGAGGGACAGGGTGGGGACACATCTCACCAGGGGCAGAGGCAGCCACCATACAAGCTGGCAGGAAGGAATCAGCTCAGACGTTAATGAGCTGCTAAAGGCTGAGTAGGGGCTCTATTGATAGTGAGGACTCTCCAGGCCCAAGGACAGTTCCCACCCACTCCGGGTCTTCTCCGAGGACCTCCCTGGGGGCTTACACAAAGGACTGGCAGGGGCAGGAGTGCAGGGGAGCCTCCCTGGTGGTACAGGCCTGGCATAAGGGGTCAGGAGCCAGCATAGGAAGAACAAGAAACAGAAACCCCAGCTCCAATCCCCTACCCCCATCCCGACCCCATCCAGACCCTTCTCTCCTCTAAAGCAAAATCTTGAGCTTCCGGAGGAGGGGGAGCCAATGCCAAGGGCACAAAGACAGGGGTAAACATCCGTTCTAGTGAGGGGAGGGCAGACGCTGCTGGGAGGGCCAGGAGCCGGTCCCAAGCCAGGATCCTAAAGCAATGCCACTAGAGACAGAGGCAGGAAACCCATTCATACACACTGCCCACCACTATACCAGGCAGGGGATGGCTACTCCTGGGGGAAGGGCAGGAACGCCGAGAGCCCACACGCAGGATCCAGGGGCACGGCTCCGACCTAGGACTGAGGCAGCACGAGGACAGCAAGAGGGCCCCAGCTGCTCCTGGCACAGACCTAGCAGGCACCCAGTAAGAAGCCTCTGGGGGTGGCGTGAAGGTGTGGAGAGACCCCGGCCAGGTGCTGGTGGGCAGGGAGGGCTCAGGGCTGAGGATGGAGGACCATTATGGGAAAAACCCCTGGTACCTACCTCAGCAGCCCCGACTTTCTTCCCCTTCCCCCAGCACAATTCGGAGCCTGTGCTGCACCAACGGTAACCATAGCAACAGGAAATCTCAAACCCAGCTCAACTTCTCACTAAAATGACTCAGCCTTCCCCGGTAAGGTCCTAAAACAGGCGTCAGCACACTATGGCCCAAGGGCCAGATCTGGCCCGCAGCCTGGTTCTGTATGCCCTGGAGCTGAGAACAGTTTTCACATTTTTAAAAGGTTGTAAAACAAAACAAACGACAAAACCAAAGAAGAATACGCGACAGAGACCCTAGGCAGCCAGCAAAGCTAAAATATTTACTATACGGTCCCTCACATAAAAAGTTTACCGATAAAACACTAAGAAGAAAACAGGAGGACATCTTCATGACCTTGGATTAGGAATGGTTTCGCAGACATGACACCAAAAGCACAAGCAACAAGAGACAACAGGCTGGTGTCTTGGAAACCCAAGGAGGGAGAAGCTCTGGGATGAAGGGCCAGAATGCCCATTGCTGCAGCCAATCCACGTAAAAAGGGTCTGAGAAAGCGGCCATCACACTAATGGCGATGAACTGGTCACTAATGACCCTAGTGGAAGCCTTTTCCAGAAAGGGAAGAGTGAGGGTGAGCTCAGAGCATTGTCTGGGGCTGACAGTGCCGGACGGGAGCCTCAAAACCACATGTTCAAGGTGGGGACTCAAGCACATTCCCACCTGCAAGAGCCAAGAGAAGCCACACTTGCCAACGGCAGAGCAGGTGCCTGCCCACCTGTCCTCCTGCTCTCCTCCCTACGCTTCAAGAGTCACACTTCAATAAGCCTTCCAGGCAAGACACGGCATTTAGCCCTCAGTCATTGCTTTCACTGACCGGCTTCCCCTCTCCAGAAGAGAGGCAGCCACAGCTACACAATTATTTAGAACTAAAGAAAACCACCTGTGTATGCATGCTGTCAGAGGCCATCCTAGGTGGAGAGTGGTTTTCCTCTGGGAAGGCCAGAGTACAGAAATTCCAGAGACAGGCAAGGCAGCCTGGCGTAGTGTTTCACCATTCTCAGCCTCGGTTTCTCAAGTGTTAAGTGGGGACAATAATTAACACCTATCTCACTGGACTTTAATGAAGATTCAGTGAGAAAACGAAGTAGCAGGACATATATGCACTCACTAAATAGGTTCCTTTCTCCTTCTGCGACGTCACCACCTGACACCCTAAGGCAACACGGCTTAAAACAGGAGGAAATGTGAAACGTGTTTCAATGCCATTTGTTTATTTATTTATTTTTTATTTTTTTTTTTTTTGCGGTACGCGGGCCTCTCACTGCTGTGGCCTCTCCCGTTGCGGGGCACAGGCTCCGGACGCGCAGGCTCAGCGGCCATGGCTCACGGGCCCAGCCGCTCCGCACATGTGGGATCTTCCCGGACCGGGGCATGAACCCATGTCCCCTGCATCGGCAGGAGGACTCTCAACCACTGCGCCACCAGGGAAGCCCTCAGTGCCATTTATTTTATTTAACATTTTTCGTATCGTGGTAAAATGCTCGTAACATAAAATTTATCATGTTAACCATTGTTTTAACCACCGTTAAGCGTGTGGTTTTGTGCATTAAGTACTTCCACATGGTTGTATAACCATCACCACCATCCATTTCCAGAATTTCTCATCTTCCCAAACTGAAACTCTATACAAATTACACAAAACAAATCTACTCCCCTCTCCCCCAGCTCCTGGCACCCACCATCTACTTTCTGTCTCCATGGATTTGACGAATCCAGATACCTCATGTAAGTGGAATCATTGCATTTTTGTCCTGTTGTGACTAGCTTATTTCCTCAGCATAGTGTTTCCAAGGTTCATCTGTGCTATAGCTTATATCAGAACTTAATTCCTTTTTAAGGCTGAATAATATTCCACTGAATGGATATACCACATGTTGTTTATCCACTCACCTGTCAACGAGCACTTACGTTGCTTCTACTTTTTGGCTATTGTGAATAATGCTGCTATGAACATGGGTGTACAAATATCTGTTGGAGACCCTGCTTTCAATTCCTTTGGGCATATCCCCAGAAGTGGAACTGCTAGATCACATGATAATTCTGTATCTAATCTCTTTAAGGAATCACTATACCATTTTCCACAATGGCTGCACCATTTCACATTGCTACCAGCAATGCACAAGGATTCCAATCTCTCTACATCCTCAACAATACTTGGTTTTTTTTCCTGTTTGCTTGGTCTGTTTTTTAATAATCACCATCCTAATGGGGGTGAAGTGGTATCTCATTTTGGTTTTGATGTGCATTCGCCTAACGACTAATGATGTTGAGTATCTTTTTATATGCTTACTGGCCATTTGTACATCTTCGTTGGAGAAATGTCTATTCAAGTTCCTCAGTCCCATTTTAAAAGCTCATTGTTCCAACTCACCTCCCACCACTCCTCAAGACCTATATGTTTACAGGGTCCCTTGAACTTTGGTCCTACTAATTCTCTCAACCTGTATAAATGTTACTCCTACTTCATGGCCTCTCAAAAGCCATGCCTTCTCCAGTAAGATGGCTATACTGCCTTACTTTAAAAGGACTCCGTGAAATACAGATTTTTAAAAAATACTCAAGGATCATATTTTGGTTTCACCAAAGTCCCAAATTTTCCCATAGCATAAAGCACTGTACCGTCCTCTCAAAACGATTGCCAATTTTATGTCTTATACTTCTGAAAACCCTTGTTTGTGAGCAGAAGGTAAGACCCCCTCATACACACATCCAAATAAACCTTTCTGGAACGACTTTCTCAGTCCAGCTGACTCTCATCTGTTTGGTCTATTCTTTCATTCCTCTTTTCAGTCGCTTCCCGGGTACTTTCTGAGTGCCAGGATCTGTGCTTAGAACAATGAATACAGTCTGGTCCCTGATCCCAGAAAGCTCACTAAATGTTGAGTCAATGAATGTCTGAGTAAATTAACTGATAAATAAGCAAATAAAACCAATCCATCACCCAACACATACATGGCAGCTTCCACAAATTGCAAGCATGGTGGTCAAGGAAATAAACAGGTTCTCAATTATGGCCTTGAAAAGCCAAAATCGGTGAAGTAATAAAAATGTCACACTGTCTTTTTTGTTTTTTAAGGTAAACTTAAAAGTTGTCTCCAGGTAGTGATAGAGTAGAAATCACCTGGGAAATGAACAAGAAATACACAGAGATAGAGAACTGTCAAGTACCATATAACAAAGAAGAAATAGTCTGTGTTTCTATCTTCTTGGAATTGGCTGTTTATTTACTCTGTAGAGAAGCAAGGAAAAGATATAATTATGGGGGAAAATATGTAATTTATGAAAATCAAGCACAGAAAAGATTTTCTAAAATTGAGTATTACTGCCTTTCTTCCTTGATTAAAAAAAAAAAAAAAAACCTCAGTCCCCCAAAATTAGAATATCTTAATAAAGCCATAAAGTGGGGTGATAAAAGACAAAGGATGTCCAAGCTTTATTTCATCAAAACATAAGGAGAAACAATGCAGTACTCTGCCATAAGACTTTCCCTTCTTAGAACATGCGATGGTCTTTACTTTGAGGGAAGACTATTATAAAAATCAGAAATGGGCAAAGAATTAGAGAAAAGTTACTTTCTAGGTATACTATCAATATAATTTATTATTTGAGCTAAAATGAAAGGTCTTTCAAGAGCTACCTTTTATTGGGCACCTACTAAGTGTCAAATGCAATGCTAAGTTGTCTTCACACATGGGCTCTAATGTTATGAGCCCTACAAGGAAAGCTCAGTTTTCGCAAACAAGCAGTTAGGTGACTGGCCTATGCCACACACCCGGGGAGTAGCACATCCAGGGTTCAAATGCAGAGCTGCATGGCTGCACAGCCCTCTCTCTTTCATGTATGCAAACTGCTCAGAACAGCATTCATTCATTCATTCATCCACCCACTCATTCACTCACTGACCCCGAATGAATGTCTACTAAGTGTAAGGGACTATGGCAGATGACACGATGCCACCCCTGAGGGCTTGCTCAGGTCTAGTCAAAGACACAAGCCCCTAGATATCTAAGACAGTTGTGATATATTACATCAGAGAGGAGCGTCCTAGTATATACCAGGATACAGGGGAACAAAGCCCGTGTGTGTCAGGTGTAGAGTTGGATAGGAAGAGCCAACAACCCAGCAAGGAAGGGAGGACTGGGCAATTATTAAATAGAAATCGGACAAATAATGGGAGAAAAAAATCAATTAAGCTAAAACCTATTTTGTGAAAATATCAATAAAAGTGACAATCCTCTAAGTTAGGCTGATCAAGGAAAAAAGAAGTGAGAAACTAATTACTAACATCAGGAATGAAAACGAGTATCTGTACAGATCGTGCTCACATGAAAAAGACGGTAAAGAAAGAGTGTAGACAATTCAGTGCCAATAGATTCAACAACTCAGGTAAAATGGGCACGTTACCAACGGAACCAACAAGAAATAGAAAACCTGAAGAGCCTCCTGCTAAGTGAAGACATTGGATTCATAAACTAAAACATCCTTCTAGTAGGAATGGACCTGAGCAACACCAACCATCAAAACAGCTCCTCCTCAAGAAGCCCAGAAGTCCCCTGGTGACTGAGAAGGGTCAGGACATGAGGTCCAGATGGAGGAAGATGTGTCTGGGGACTGTTAAAAGGCCAAAAGTCTGATTTCTGGTACCAAGAAAAGCAGCCGTTTCATCTTTTTTGTTGTGAGCACATGTTCACATCATTTGACCATTCTTTTTTTTAATTGACCTGTCAGGTTTTTTCTTCCAGATATCTAGGAGGTTTTATATATTGAGGAAATTACTCCTTGCCTGATATAAGCTGCAAATATTTTTTCACATTTGGATAGTATCTTTGGGTTTATTTACGATGTTCTTCGCCTTGCAGAAATGTTTAATTTTTTTGCAGTTAATGCATCAGTCTTCTTTTTTATGTCCCTTGCACCTTTTTCATGGCTCCTGAATCATGGTTAGAAACACTCTCCACACTCCAAGGTTATAAAATATTATTCTCCCCTGTTTTCCTCTATGATTTTAAGGTTTATCTTTTAAACTTTTAACTTCAATATTATCTCAAAGTGACAGAAAATTTGAAAGGAAAGTACAAAAACCACCCCGTTACCCAACTCAACAACTTTTCACATCTTCTCTCATTTTTAAATTCCCTCTCTTCAGATAGAGACAGAAGATAGACAGATACATAGATAGATAGATAGATAATGAAATAATGACGATAATGGTGTCTGCAAGTTCTGTTCCTATTTTTCCATTAGTAATTAACAAGCAATTTGTGTGGAGATGCTTTGAGAGGTGATAAATACCTTATTCCTCATTAAACTCTCACTCACTAGCTTTAGCATCCATTGACAATTTTCTAACAACACAATTTTCTTTTGCTACTAAGATGCTCTTGCTTCAAGGCTTTTCCAGTGAACAAACCTGAGAAATATGTGTCTGTACATACATACATATATATTGGCACCTTGCTGTAGATAGATATGGATATAAGTATATATATAAGATACAGAAATAAACAGGGAGTTCAGAGTGATACCTCAAGTTCCAAATTTACACCACAAGATTCATTCTCATTTTCCCACACCTGTGACAACCTTCTCTAATGTGAGAAACGTAGGGTGCATCGTGCACCCTCCTCCACAGGACACAAGTCAGTGCCTGTTGTCCCCACCTCAGCCGAGGGCCCACAGGGAGAGGACTCCCGGCGTTCCACCATTAGACCTGGCACCTGCCCTTCATGGGTATGGGCGGGACAGAGAGCTCAAGTCCACCCTAAGACTCCGGGCCCAATGCCAAGTGCACTATAAGATCCCATCCAACGTTAAATCCGCGACAACAGGTCTGCCTTTGATCTCATCAGACTCACACCGTGGCACCTTCGTTAAGCGCCTAATGGCATTCCAACCTCGAGTGTGGAACCGTAGTCAGGTCCCTTCGCTGTGCGCTGCCTCTTTGATAGGCCTGGGCCCACATGGTCTGTTAACCTGGGCTGGAAGCATGGACACTCATTCTTTCAGATGGCTGAGATGAAATTACGGCTTTACGCCAGAGACGTACAAGAATCAGAGGCTGCCGAAGCCCGACGAGGCTACTCAGGATACAAGGCAGTGACCACTGCAAAGCCCGCGTGTCACGAGGCTCTGCTTTCCCTGGAACTGGGCTGCTCCTGATTTAATTTATTTCTGCTGATGTTTTCAGTTATTCAACAACCCTTCTAGCCTGTGGCCTTTGCCCCTTTCTCACTCCAGCAAACGTCCTTCTCTAAACAGAAGACAAACTTTCTGACGCTTGGCCAGCCATGGCACTTCTAGGTCCCCGGAGCAGGTGACCCTGGTAAATCCCACCCCCCTCGGAACCTCCACCCTTTATCTTCACAGTGGGAGGCAATTTAACAGCTGCTTTACAGAATTCTTTTCCAGCTCAGTTGGTACAACAGGCCAAGACCAGAGCCGCCTGTCCTGCCCAGACCTCAGGAGTCCCACGCCCAGGATGAAAGCTGAGCAGCTGAGACTGAGGGGCGCCCTTGTAAGCCCTCTGTTGGGCTTCTGTCCCCGACAGCAAAGGCTGACTCTGGCACCTAGAATTTCTTCTGGTCTATAATCTGCTCTCCCATTTTGAGATCCTCCAGAACATCTCGGCCAACAGGAAAAGAGGTTAAGGAAATAAAACTGCATTTTAATGGCCATCTATTACTATACATTGAATTCCACTTTCTTTATGCATCGTGTAGTTTAAGCCTCAAAATCCTTCAGAGAAGAGCTCATTAGCCCCATTTTGCAGGTGAGGGAAGGAGGCTTAAGGAAGATTAAGCAGCATGTCCCAGACCACCCCTCTGCGGAGAGAGCGTGTTCTCCGTTCTCCTGTTTCCACGTGAAGGACTTTCCCCGAGGACTCTCTCCCTCACTCTTCCATGCCCTGGTTCACATGGAAAACACTGGCTACCCCAACTCCCACTGGCCACCCTGAGGCCTGAGAGACCAATACCGGGGTTCTCTGGTTGGATTTTATAGCCCACCTCTGCCCGGCACCTCTCCTCACTGAGGAGCTCTACCCCAGAACTCGTGTCAGTCCCCAGGAGAGCTCGTTTCAACACAGTGCTGGGCCCCACAGCAGCGTTTCTGATTTGCAGGTCCAGACGGGGCCCGAGAATTTGCACTTCTAAGGAGAGCCCAGGATGCTGAAGCTACTGGTCCAGAGACCACACTCTGAGAGCCACCACGTGCAGATGGGGAGAGGAGGACAGCCTCCCTGACTGGTGAGATGGGAAAGGATGGGTCTTGTGGGCTCTATCCCTTCCCTGTCCTCCACTGGCCCTGCAGGCTGGCCCGAGTCCTAGAGCCGGCCCTGCGGGTGAGAATCATGGACTTCAGCTCTGCCCTTGATTGTGTGGACACTCTAATTCCACGGTGAGGCACTGGGGAGCCCACGTGGCCACAGCTAGGCCGGCCCTCCCACCTAGCTTCTCCGGGTTGGTGAGCTGACCATGCCACTCCTGCACACACCTCTCTGATGTTCCAAACTTAGATTGTGCAAGCAGGGTGCTAGCTGGGCTCCTCTCAAACCCTGTTACCCGTGTGAAGACAGCCTGGGGCTGACAGTCTAACACCACCCACCTTCCACGGTTCCTCGGCAGGCCAGGGAAAGCCACCACCCCAACTGTCCAAGAGACGTCCACTGAGCCCCGTCCCGGGCTGTCCACCATGCCGCACGTCCTGCCGAGAGCATGAGGAGGGGGTCAGACTGTTCCGGAAGAGGCTGGAGACAAGAGGAAACCAGGCTGACCCTTTGCCAGTGTGACATTGGACCCCAGCTGCATGAAGGCAGGAAAGATGGGACGTGGACCAGTGGAGACAAGCAGGGCACCCTGGCAGGCCAGCCGCCGAGCTCTGGCCAGAGCTCCCTCAGGGCCTGGGACTGAGTGCTGGGCCACAAGCAGCTGAACCACAATGACAGAAACAAGTCACAACAGACCCAGACATGGCTTTACACTTAGCCACTGACTCTGAAGACCTCACCTCTCAAGGCCATTGGCCAACAGAGCCTCCCACGTGCTGATAATAAAACTGTGGCTTGAGATGTAGAGAACAAATGTATGGGCACCAAGGGGGGTAAGTGGCGGGGTGGGGTGGGGGTGGGATGAATTGGGAGATTGGGACTGATGTGTAGACACTGATGTGTATAAAATGGATGACTAATAAGAACCTGCTGTATAGAAAAATAAATACAATTTAAAAATTCAAAAAAAAAAAAAAGAAACTGTGGCTTGGACTTGTGATTTGTCCAGCCAGTCGCAAAGCTTGTCCAAGGCAGAACTTAATGCCACACCTGCCCAACTCCTAACTCCCTGTAATAGACAGCCATGGCACCGCTGTAGAAACAGTCATTATAACCCACTTAAATTCAGGCCCAGCCCTGAGAGTCCCTCCAGGCACGGCGGTGCCCCCAGGGCTGGCGCACAGCCTGGCACGCTGCCCAATGGAGGAGTTCAATCATCGCTTACCAATTAAATAAATAAATGAATGAAAGGAGTACCTTCAGCATTGATATAAAGAGCTTTCAGAGGATTACAGCTTCCTAGCCTCTGGGAGAATAAATCTCTATTATGAATGGAAACCTTATAGTCCCGCAGATGCTTTTTTTTCTTAATGCACAGCTGCATAAGAGAAAATTATCCCTTGTGGGCTAAATATGCCTTTCTAATTACACTCACCTAAGACACATTCACTCTAAAGGCTAAGAATAGCTAAATAATATAAATGACAAAGGAGTAACATTCTGTGTCAGCTGAAAACATTAAGCCAGAGGTAAGCCAGGATTAGTGAACAGTCAATAAGTCATAGCAAAGGATCATTAGTATTAAAAACAAAACAGATGCACAACGAGGGCAGAGAACTTCCTCCCCAAATGGGAGCCAAGCCGCCGCCAAGGCGTTTGGTTTCCTGCCTCCCTTGAGTCCTTGCCTCTGGCCACCCTGCCGGGGGCACGGCTGAGGAAGAGAAAGGTGGCAGCCGGGAGCCCGAGGACCCGTGCGCGGTCAGACGCCGCCGTGCACTTGCTGGCTGGGTGCCCGGGGCAGGCGGCCTCGCTCCAGCTTCGGGCTCCTCTGCGCGATGACACGACGAGGGCCCCCTCCCTGCTGCGCGGTTGTGAGCAATGAGCGAGAAAACGAACAAGGGCGGTGGGTTTAACAAGCCTCAGCTCCCTCTGCTTCCTCAGGGAGGACACCTCCCTCCTGACAAAGATGAAGGCGGACGCTCGCGGCCTCTTGGGGAGATGAAACCAACGGTCCAAGCGCAAGGACGCCGCCCGCTCAACCGCCACACAGCCAGGAGCCCCAGATCCACTGTGTTCCGTGACTCCTTCCTTTCTCCAAATAGTCGCTCTGACTCAGTGTTATTCTACTTCACCAAGAAAAGTGAAAAGCAGCTATCACCAAGATGACGATTTGAATGTATTGATAGTTAATATTCTAGCAGTACTGGCTTTCCAGACATGAGTTGTCCTTTTCAAAAGAATGGTAGAATTGCAATGAGAAGCAAAAGGAATTCGGGGACTGTTTTTACCTGAAATGTGGGGCGGGATCCAGACTGCATTATGAGGCAAGCCCACCTTCTACCTAAGGAACACCCGGATAAGAAGCCCCCAGGGTTGGGAGGGGAGACTAAAGAGACGGGTGTGGGCAGGCTGAGAGCCATGCTGCCCCCCACTCCTCCTCACAGGGAGGGTGAGAGGGAACTTCCCCCGATGCCTCACAGCATATTTAGAGTCTCAGAGTACCTCCCACCAATATTTATATTTAGTTTTCAATAAGAGGAAAACTAGCAACTTTTGAGCAGAGACCTGACAGGTACCTCCTTAGCCACGGGATCAAAGTTGCCATCGTCAGGAACGAGACATAAAGGCACCAGTGCCTCCTGGGTGATGCCTTGAGAAAGGCACACATTGCTCTGAGCTGTTCCTGCCCAAAATGCGTAACACCCATTTAATCACCAGAAATATCAGACAGTCCCAAACTGAGGGACACTCAAAAAAATAGCTGGCCGGTACCCTTCTCACGTGTCAAGACCAGGGGAGACAACGACGGACTGAGGACCATCCCGATGAGAGGGGATGAAGGATGCCCGACTCCCAGACGCACTGCCCCGTCCTGCACCGAATCCTGACCCAGAAAATGGAAGCTAGAGAAGTGGCCGGAAAACCACAACAGGGTTACGAGTTGCGAGCATTGTATTAAGGTTACTTTCCTGGCTCACTAACTTTACCGTGGTTACGCAGGACATTAGCACTTGGAGAAGCCAGGGGAAGGGTAGGAATAAATTCTCTGTACTCTTTTGGCACCTTTTTTGTAAATCTGAAATTGGTTCAAAAGACAAAGTTGAAAATGGTTAACGGTGAGCAGGGAGCAGCTGCGGCAGCAGCTGTGATACACTGAGCACCTTCTTAGTGCAGACAACACACGGATGGCGGGGCCCACGCCAGCCTGTGCACTCCCACCTGCAGCCTACTGTGCCCACTTCACAGATGAGGAGACTGAGGCAGATGGAGGAAGGTCCCACAGGTGCCGAGCGGTGGATCGGGGTTAGGAGGACGGGGAGGTGAGAGGCGCCCACACCAGTAACACCACAGGCTGGCTTTGCCATCACAGGTGAATGACGGTGGCCCAGGGCCTCTGCCTGCACAGCCCTCAGGAGGAAAGCTCCTGGAGCACTTCCCAAGGTGAGGCCGTGCCCTGAGGGAGGCGGGAGGGCGCTGGGAGCCGCAGGCAGGGAAAGGCCTGAGCACCTGTCCTGCCTGGGCCCATTCACGAGCCCCTCGCCTCTCGGTTCTCACCTTCAAAGGGAATCCTGGGGGTCTCTTCACCCCGGCCAGAGAGCGCTGGCACCGGCCCAAATGTGGCCACAAAAATGACTAAAGAGTCATCCATTCAGTCCGCAGTGACGCTGAAAGCTTAAGGTCCCCAGGAGTGCAGAGAACACTGAGACTGGACCTGGGCAGAGCAGAGCTGGGAAGGAGACGACCCCCTGAGCATCTGCGTGATGTGAAGCCCACCCACCTGCTGAAAGGTTACGCACATGCTTTCACTTGATTATCATGAAGTCTTACTAGATTTGTATTACATTTGCTTTTTATAGATGAGAAGAGAGATCTGCAAAGGTCAAGGCACGAAGTCCTTGCAGCTGGAGCTGGAAACAACCTCTGCCCCAGCAGCGCCAGGTGTGTCTCCATTGCACCAGATTTCCCCTAGGGACACACAAACAACCACAACCGTCTGCTGGGCGCTCACATCTAGCCCCCCTCATTTAGACTGAGAGAATTCTCTTACCAAAAAATAATTTCTCTAAATGCTGTCGGGTACAAACATCATCTCAAGCAGGAGGCTGGGTCAGAAGGAGCACAGAGAAGCAAAGCAGCACAACCGCTCAGATACTCAAGACACTTAAATACGGTCAGAGGCGGCGGGCCCCACACCCACACACCACGCGAATGCGGCGCGCCAGCTTCCCAACCGCTCTGGCCTCCGCTTCCCCTGGTGGAGAGGTGGGCCTGGCATGCTGGGCCGGCGGTGTCACGTCTAGGAGCCCACGTGCGGGAGCAGCAAGCCTAGCCCGGCGCCTGGGAAGAGCGCAGCGAACCACAGGCGGGGCAGGGGGCTGGGGTGGAGGGAGCCAGCAAGCGAGTCTCCCCCCGACCCTCCGCGTCCAGGGCAGCGTCGCGTCTCCTGGAGCGGCCACGTCCATGGCCCACAGGCCGTGGGCGGCCTCACATCACACTGTGTGCCAGCTTTTGTCTTCCTAAGCACAGCGCATACGGGAAATTCTTGGCAAATGTGGCAGCTCACGGGGCACGTCTAGTCCAGTCTCCGGGATGCTGTCCCTGCTTGGTTGTAGAAGATTCCTGGGTCAGCCCTTAAATGAGCTGAGATCAAAATCAGTGTCAATGGAAAATTAATTTCCTTTCCCCCCGTCACTTCTCAGAATCTTTAATATATAAGGTGCCGGGGAGGGGTGGGCTGGTGCACTCTGATGTCACTTTATGGCTCGTTCCAAATGCCCTGTAAACATTCGCAGGGCTCAGTGTCAACTCAAGGGCAAATAAATGCGAATATTAACCCACTGATGAAACCGCCTTGCAACTCCCTCCCGACTTTCCTCTTTCCCTGCATCAGGATGCTGCCCTCACCTCTCTGAGCCCCATCTTCCTGGCTTCCTCCATGAAGGCTTCCTCATCCCTTCAACCATCCATGTATCCATCCATCCATCCATTCATTCGTTCGTTCGTTCATTCATTCAGCATCTCCTGCTCACTAGACACCTCTGGCTCCGGGCCAGCTGTGCACCAGGATACAGGGATGGAAAGGCAGGGCCTGGAACCACAAGTTCTCACAGAAGGGTAGGAGAAGACACCACAGAGACAAGCCAGGCAGGAAGGGCCCTGGGGAAACACGCGAGACGGCAATGGGTCTCCACGAAGGGCTGGGGGGAAAGCAGACGGTGTGGGGAAAAGACTTTTCAGGCCAACGGAACTGCATTTGGCAAAGCAAGCAAACACGGGATGCCCCGATCGGAGAATCGCTTGTCATAGCAGGCGGGCTTCCGGCCAGAGCAGAAAGAGCGACAGACGGAAAAAGAGGGAGGAACTGAGATGGAGAGGCAGGCGGAGGCCAGATTACGAAGGGCCTTCGAGGCAGTAGCTCTCAAACTCTGCTGCAGACCGAATACTCGCAGACATTGTGCGGGCAGTGGTG
The DNA here is from genome assembly GCF_949987515.2 of Delphinus delphis. Classification (NCBI taxonomy): domain Eukaryota; kingdom Metazoa; phylum Chordata; class Mammalia; order Artiodactyla; family Delphinidae; genus Delphinus; species Delphinus delphis. The sequence goes on from NC_082699.1 coordinate 77,157,145, forward strand.
CCGTTTCTTAAATCTATGGTGGCGAAGCACCATCTCCAGAACACAGATTATACCCATCCAAGTGTCAAGTTCAAAGAGTTCTGACAAATATACACTCGGATAATTGACACAGCAAAAAAGATAAAGCTTGTCCATCATCGCCCCTCCAAAGTTCCTCTCTGCCCCTGTCGGGCAGTTCACAGCGCTCCCAGCCCTCGGGAAAGCAGAGATCTGCTCTCTACCACCCTAGATGGGTTTGCTTATTCTAGAATTCACACAAGTGGAATCACACAGCATGTACTTTCTGTGTCTGGCGGCGTAATGAAACCCATTCCTGTTTCTACGTGCGTTGCAGCTTGTTCCTTGTTATCGCCAAGAGTACTCCACAATCCTACAACCATCGATTTATGTGCTGTTGGACACAGGGGTTATTTCCCGTTTGGGGTTGTCCTGAACAAATGCGATGAACACTCACGTGTAAGTCTTGCGGAGATACAAGTTTTCATTTCTCCTGGGTAAGTACCGAGTAGGAAGACTGCTTCCTTGCACGGGAACTATAGGTTTAACTTGCAAAGAAACCACCAACAGTCCTGCAAAGTGGATGGACCATTTTACGCCGTCCCCAGCAGCACACGTGTCTCATTTCCTCCACTCCTCGCTGACTATCCAGGGCAGCGGTTGTGCAGGTGTGTCTCATGGTGGTTTCGCCTTTAATTCCCCCGAAAATTTATGATCGTCCTCACCTTTTCACAGGTGTGTTGGCCATTCATATACCTTCTCTTGGTGGGCCAAATTTTTGCACCTTTTTAACTGGGTGGTTTTATTAAGTTATATAATGTATTTATGTATTCTACAAACAACTCCAATGGTATTTTCAGCAATAAAAGTTCCCATTTGTTCTTTTTCTCTTGTTTCTTTCCTCATTCTGTCTCTATGTTTCATTAAATCCTTGAGCACAGCTCTAATAACTGTGGCCACATCGGGGTATGCCGACACGCTCACAGCCTAATCATTTCCGAGTCTGTTGCAAGGCACGGACTCTTCTCCATGGGATGCTTCCTGTGTTTCTCCTTCTTTTCAGGTGTTGGTGGGTTTCGTGTTGAGACCCGGAGGTCTGCGTCTCTCTCGTCTTCCTTCCAAGAGTGTCGGAGCCGGTTTCGGCTGGCGGTGAAGGAGCTCAGCCTGCTCTTTCCCAGGCTTGTTTTTCAGCTCTCTCGGGCAAGTCTCGAGGCGTGAGGGGTGGCCCTCACCTGGCGGTGGCTCCGCCTGAGAAGCCGCAGGTGTTCACCATGACTGCCCCCAGCCATGCGAGAGTGAGCCCGTGGCGCCGTGCAGCTCACAGCCCTGGTGGTTCTTGTCCTGGCTCCCGGGGGTCTCTGCCTCCATGGGGAAGGCTTAGGGTTCAGCAGTGAGCTGAAGGTGACCCCTATGCAGATCTGGAGCTCTCTCTTTGCTAGATCCTTTCCTGGTCCTCTGCCCCGCAGTTTCAGCCACCTCAGCCTTCCTAGACACTGACCTGCATCCCCTCAGCTCAGCAAAGCTGCCATATCCCTGGCTTGAGTTCCTGCTACCCACACCTTGGCAGGACGCCAAGGCAATCAGAGGGCTCACCTCATTGTTTCTCTTCCTTCAGGGGTCACACAGCGCTGTGCTGGTTTTTTGTCATCTTTCTGTGGTCTGACAACTGTTATTTAAATCCTTTCTTCCCCAATTTCCTAGCGGTTTACAGCAGGAGGGCAAGCCTGCCACCAATTAACTCCATCATGGCAGAAGCTGGCGTTCACCTGGCGAGCCTTTGGAACAACAAAGTCAACGCACAGGCCACATTCCAGACCAACTGAATCAGAATTTACGGGAAGGTCCCAGGGTCGGTAGTTTTTAAGGTCACCAGGTGGTGCCAATGTTGAGCCAGTCTGAGAAACAGGGCCTTGCAAGGGAGAGGTCGCATGGTACAGGCCAACGCTTGTCAGTCACATTAAAACTGCCTGGGAGACTGTACAAACCCCACCTCAGATTCTGATTTGGTCAGCCTGGCATGAGACGCGGGCATTTTTTTTTTTAATATCCCCGGATGATTCAGATCTGATTTGAAGCCAGAATGGAGAACCAGATCTATGGGCACTGAGGAGCCATCGAAAGATTTCAAAAACCGCGAGGCTGCCATCCGGTCGCATTAGGCAGTTGGTGTAATCCCTCGATTCACAAACGTCCCCAAGCTCCGCGACGGGGCAAGTCGCCCACAGGAACACGGTCCGACGGCCTGTTTCGGCCGCTCCTGCGGGCTCCCGGCCGCCCTCTTGGCGCTGGGCCGCAGCTTCAATCCTGACCCCTAGTCCACACAGTCGCCCTCCGAGGAGCTGGGGCTATGGACACAGACAGGGCTGGTCTCCGCCCTCAAGGAGCCCGCGGTCACGGGGGGGGGGGGGAATCGGAGAAGCAAACGGACGCAGCAGATGAGCACAGTGCTTGGGGCGCTCCGAGAGGGGCTGGTGGCACGCTGGGGAGCCAGTCTGGGAAGCCGCCCCAGAAGACGGGTGTCTGCGCTGGGTTCTCAAGGCTCAGGTGGCGTCAGCAGGATGAAGGAAGTGGAAGCGTTCGGCACATGCTCTCAGTCTAAAGCGAGAGGAGTACGAGGCTGACTAGACCAGGAGCCTGGGTGGGAGGGCAGGAGGGCCGGGAAGAGGGCGGTGGCCAGGGGCCATGCCGTGGGGACACGGACCTCACCTGTGCACTGCCCCGGCCCCAACATACACGTGTGGGTGCCCAGTACACAGAGGTACTCAGTGAACACTTACAACGGTGCCTGGCACGCAGCGGTGCTCAGTGAACATCTGAGGAATGAATGGAGGGTCTTCGAGGCTCTTCCTAATTTGGCCTCATGTACGCCCCGCGGCCCAGCCATAACATAACAAGGTACTTCTCCACGTCAGCAAACATGGTATGTTTGACTCACACTCTTTCGTACGTGTGGCCCTCTGGCTTATCATGCACTCACCTCACATATCCATCTAGTAAATTCTGACAGACCCTTCATGAGTCAGTCACAGTGACTTAACTCTGGGAAACTACCCTACCCGGCCAGAGGAGGTACAGGAAAAATGTCTGTTGAATGGGTGGATGAACACAGAACAAGCAGAGTGGCCATAAAGGACACTTAGATTTTGATACTGGATAAAAATGATGCCTGAGTAGTATTTAGACTGTTCAGTGCATACTTTCTTCATAAAAGATTTATCTCATCAGGACGCTGAACTAACAATAACTAAAAACATTTCTGCTTTCAAAGAATTATCTCACGTCTCCGTAAGAGGAAGCAACCGGAGGGTGGGGTGTTACCCTTTGGGTTACCCTCACACGCCCTGCCCTCAAGGCACACCCCGGCATCCTGGTCCACGTTCACGCTTCTGCACCTCTGTTAATGCCATGTCCTTCTTTTCCACCAGCCAAAATTCTACTCTTTTTTGAGGAGAAATGGCAGTCCTTCAGTGAGGCCTTTCCTGGGGAAAATGAATTCCTGTTTCTCTGTGCATTTCAGTCACCGTTTCTCTAGTGTGGTTTTGTGACTCTGCACATCCTAACAGCAGACCTCTCTATGACATAATCCAACAGCCCATTTTCCCAACTCAGCTGATATATCTGGCAGGAGTAACAAATTCCTGTGCCAAGTACACACTAAACCACATGACCCTTTCCTAAAAGACAGCATCTCATCGTGTTTGCACAATAATGGGTTGCGTGAAATGGTCAGCATTTCTTTTAGTTTATCCCATTCTACAAAGTAACATTTATTGACCTATACCTAGAATTCTGTGTAATATGAGTTGGAGATTTCAATTATAATGGCAAAATAAGAAGTAAGGGCAGAAAAAGACGGAGGGACAAGAAGACATTTTTGCGTTGATGAAAAAAAGTGAAGAAAACAAGACACAGGATGAGAGGCTACCTGTGGCAGAGGGCTCTCCACGCAGGCTTCCCGAGCTCCTGGAGGCCAAGAGCCACGTCTGACTTGTCAGTTTCCTCTGTGCTCAGCATAGGGTCTCAGCCAAATGAGAGAGTTGAAAGATCACAGGAAAACTGACGTGCACGTCCTAGGGGCCTGAACACTGGACGGTTAAAAGGCTGGCAGCAAGCTAGGTGAGAAGAGAAACTGTAGACGCTTGTCCTGCACTTTTGCAAACACTGCCCCATGTATTTTGGCAACAACTTGAACCCCGGGCAACAGGATCTATACAAAGTGTTTCAGTGGGACTGGTTTGGACATCAGGTTATGGTCTGGATGTGCCTGCTGGTACATGGAAGACTCCCCGCTTTCTGCAGGGCTGTAAAGGCCTGTACCCATAGGAGCCCACTGAAATGTCTGCCGTGGACCCTAAAGTGATGGCACATCTTCCCCACACAGGAGGGAATGATTCCATTACTTTACACAACTGTCATCTCTCCCTTCTAATGTGCACAACCTTGTGCCAAGGCAGTGGTTGGTGATTTCAGCAGTTAGATATCGTCCCCCTGTGATAAAAAGAAAGAAGTGGCGTGCGAATGGTTAACACACCTTGAATCAATGTTCCTTGCCTCCTGGCTCACTTGCGTTGCTTTCTGATTACTTAACTTGTGGCTCCTTTTCAAATAGAGAAAGCCAGTGTAAAACGAAAGCACTCATTGAGCGATGGTCTGATACAGGGGGCAGCTCAGAGACAGAGTCAACTGGGTGTACTGGGAAGGCAGGATCATTTTGTAAGCCACAAGAGACCTGGGCCTAGGTGAGGACAGACTGAAGAGGCAGGAATGGTCTCAGACGGCTGTGAGCTCCTCGATGAGGTGACCTCGCTGTGTTCAGTGTGACGCCCCGTGGTCGCACAGAGAACGCATGCTGACCTGCAGGGAGCTGAGCTGAACTCGTATGGGCTGGGGCGAGGCCCACGAGTTTCCGAAAACAGGTGGTCTCCTTGAGAAAATTACCACCAGAACGGGTGGTCAGTGAAAATGGAATGAATCCACGAGTCATTATGTGCACGGTGCAATTCTCAACTAAATTACCAAGGATTTACTATGTGCAGAGCCCATATAAAACCAACATCTAGGGAACAGTCACTTTGTTGTTTTTTTTAAAGTGTGAAAAGCAGACAGAGATCAAAACTCCCTGGTACCAACACAAGGGAACAGAGAACCTAAGGGAGCCATGACGGGGCAGGCGACACCCGACGACTTCCCACACGGGTTTGCCTGATGACAGGCTTCTCTGTCGTCTCCATGGAGCGCTTGCAAGAAAGCTATCAGAGAAAGAAAGGCACCTGCGCGGGCCATCCAAGCCACCTGGTGACAGGCACCCTCTTCACGACTCCAGGTGGAAGTCTGGGGAATATGTATGTAGAAGGACAGGTAAGAGGAACCTTGAATAGTGTAAAAATATTTCTTCTCCTTGAAGCATTTTAGTCTCACAACCTTTCAACAGAATGGAGGAGTCATTCAGAAAAAAGCAGTGGCTTAGGAAAGACCTTTTTCTTCTAAGTTTTTTCACTGTCAAATTTGGCTCTTGGCAATAGACCACGCGTCTGATTTCCCTCAAATTCCGTGAGAAAACTACTGTCCGCAGTCCACTGAGGTGAGGACAGGGCAAGGCCTGTGGATTAACGTAAAGCAACGGGAAGAGCTAGAAGGCCGCGTGCAGGGCCTCCTTCCCAATGTCTTCATTTTGCAGACGAAAATCCGGAAAAAAAAAGTGTCTTCACCAAGGTCACAGAGTAAGTACATGGACGGTATCAGTACGTTAAAGGAGGTGAGTATAAAATGCAAAAGTTCTCTGTTCTTTCAATAAGCAGATGCTATTGACACAGACCAATCCGAGCCCATGCAGAGAAAGGACAGAATCAGTGAGAAGCCTGAAGCCATGTGATAACAGGAAACGCTGACACGAAGGAAGGAGGGAATTCCAGGGAAGCTTGGTCGCCATCTTCAAAGCTCTCAAGGATGTGGAAAGAGGAGGGAGGCGTGGATCACACTGACCAAGTAGCAGAACCAGGATCCACATATAGAATGTCTAGGAAGGCGTATTTGTGTGCACATATGGGAGAGCTTTCTCATCAGGCAAGTAAAATCTGTGTTTATGCACTCCTTCATTTATTTTTTTGGTTGCCTGTACTTGGCACTTACCAATATTACGTGTGTGTGTGTGTGTGTGTGTGTGTGTGTGTGTGTGTGTGTGTGTACCACCTTGTATGGGAATTGTCAGCCTCCTTCTATGTCTGAGCTCCTTGCAAGCAAGGACTGTGACAGATTCATCTTTAAACCTCCAGTGCTGCACTTGGCACTCAGTCATAGCACAGAGCTGTCTGGGAAAGTAGGCAAGGCTTCATGGAGAAATGACATTTGAGCCATTTAAGAAAGAAATGGTGGCATCTCAGGCGATGGAGAGAGGACAGGTGGCTTTCCAGGCAAGAGAAACAGCACAAGTGAAGGCACACAGCCTGTGCCCTGTTCTCTGCTGGCTGAGGGCAGCCCTGCAGTCACAGACACCAAATGCAACCAGAAGGAGCCTACTCAAACCCCCGCGGGGCCTGCAAGAGATGCTGCGGTCACCGCACATCACGGCAAAGCCTGCTGAGCAGGTGCACAAGGGACAGAAAATTTTATGTTTGGAAGAGACTTTCACTGGGAAATTTTACATAATTATAAATTAAATAATTTTCACTTTCAAGGACATTTCCATCGACAATATTCCTCACTCAAAAGAACATGTCAACCTCAGCTGACTTAATGGAACCAGGCTAATGGATAAAACGAGAATGGGTGATCAGCTGTATTATGAAACTCTTGAATCAAAACACCTTAATTAGTCCATTTGTATTTTGCAGGCAGCCATCAAAGCCTAATCAGTTTACCGCAAACAGCGCTGCTCTGGACACTTGTTCGATCCTTCATAACAAATAGCGACGCTGCGTCTGGCACAGCAATACCGCGTTGCCTAGTAAATTAAATCAGCGAGTATTAACTACCTGAATTATGCATGAACCTTTCCACTGTCAATGTAAATATGATTATTTTATCTGTGTTACTATATTAAGTGATTCATCCTTGAATTTCCCTTGCATTCACAATATATTGAGGATTAAAAAAACACTAGAAGGAAAACAAGACTTTAAAATGATGTCAGAAAATATTCCTTTCTGAAGTGCACAAGCCAACCGGCCATTGCAGAGTCCGGGCCCAGCACACACAGAATGCCTGCCAGCCCTTAGCTTTGAATATAGTTACGCCTATGAAGATAGAGCCCCCGATTCCCCTCCTGAAGCCACTGGGCTCACTTAACTTTTAAAGAATGTGAGCATAACAGCAGAATCACTTAATTGTACAGAAGAAATAAAAATGCAGCCCAATCTTGCTATTCTACCAGCACCACCCAGTACAGCACTGGTGCAGAGGGCCCAGAATCCAAAGTCAGACCTCAGTCAGGGTTCACTGCCCACACAGCCAGGGCACATTAACAATCAAGGCCTCAGTCCATTCCTCTGAAAAGAAAGGATCGTGCTACCCACCTTGAAGGGCTGGGGTGAGGATATCTGGTGGACGTGGGTAGAGCACCAGCCTCGGCAAAGCGGTCTGAAATGGCCTCACTATTACTCTCCTGTGGTTAGTCCCCTCTGGGCCGTGTCCACACACACACAACTTATAAATGGACATAACCTCAGTGAACTTCGGTAACTCACACGCATCTACCTTCTAATGCCCATATCATATACCATTACCTAAATGGACCAGAAACCACCAAAAACGTCCCCTGTCGGTGGGCGTTCAAGTTGTTCTCACATTTGCTAATACAGATAAAGTTTGGGACAACATCTTCGTGCATGCCTTTTCCCACAGTTCTGAATTATATGAAGAGAGAGGCAAAAGACAGGGTCATCACCATAGCACAGACTATATGTACTGACATGCGGCCTTCTTCTTAAGAGATTGTACCAACTTACACTGACAACAGAAACATGTTAATATACCAGTCTCCACATACTGTTGCCAGCACTGGACCTAACATTTTAAAGACTATACATACACACGTGCATACATACAAAATACATATACATGCCTAATGCATACATCATACACATACACACGCATACGTGTATACATGCCTGAAGCGTGTGCATATGCACATGCCTGATATATACATATACACATGCATGAAGAATCCATGCATCATACATACGTAGGCACATACATAATACACACAGACAGGCGTATGTAATGATGGCTCAAAGATATGTGAGTTTTTCTTTGAATAATCGGAACAATTAGTAATTACAATGAGACTTTAAAAAGATGGGCGGGCCTCGGTGGCAAACGCGCTGGAGAAACGTGAACAGAGCTCCTGCCCCAGAGCAGGTCCCAGAGCACAGGCTCCGTCGGGGCCGCAGCTTCCACACCAGCTGCCTTGCCCATATGATCCCACTTAATCCTCACAACCATCCTAAAACGCAAGTAAGGATTTTCTTCCTCCAGTTGACAGATGAAGCAACTGAGGCTCCGATGAACGGTGCAGCTTTTCTAAGCTGATACAGTTACTAAGTGATTGAGCCAGATTCCAACTCATGATTTTTGAAAAGAACAACAAAGTGATTCAATGGGAAAAGCAGAATCCTTTTTCACTGACGCACTCGGTATAGCTAAGACATCAGTTTTCCCCAAATTTATCTATAGATGCCTGCAACAGTCACAGTTCCGGCAGGGATACTTGGTAGGAATCAATGAGTTGATTCTAAACGTGATATGGAAAGGCAAAGGAACGAGAACAGAAAAACATTTTGAGAAAGGAGTTGGAAGACTCACACTACCTGGTTTCCAGACTTACTCTAAAGCTGCTATAATCAAGACACATGGCGAAAGAGACACATAAATCAACAAAACGGAAGAGAGTCCAGAAACAGACCCACACCCGTCAGCCAACGGCTTCTCAACAAAGGTGCAGAGGCAATTCAACAGCGAAAGCAAAGCCTTTTAAACAAACGCTGCTGGAGCGACTGGACATTCATACACTGAGCGGCCTGTCAGTCCCAACTCATCCCTTCCATAAGAAGAGAAAGTAGAACCAAAATTAATCATGGTGCTCACATAAAACCTAGAGCTCCAAAAGTTTCAGAAGAAAACATGAGAGAAAATGTCTGCTACCTTGGATTAGGCAAAGGTTTGTTGAATTCAGCCCCAAAATCATGATCCACAAAAGAAAACAAAATCGGTAAATTTTACTCCATCAAAATATTAGACTTCTAATCTTTAAAAGACACTTAAGAAAATTAAAAACACCAAATAACAGAAGGGAAGATGGTATTTATAAAGCACGCATCTGGTAAAGGTTTTGTGTCCAAAAGCACATAAAAAACTCTCAGAACTCAATAATATGAAAATAGGCAACCTACTTCTTACCAAAGAAGACATACTGGTGGCAAATAAGCAAATGAAAACGTGTTTAACGTTATTAGTAACTGGGAAATACAAATCAAAACCACGCACCCATTAGAATCGCTGGAAAACGAACAGAACTTGGAAGACCGAGGGCTGGCAAGGGTGCAGAGCCCCGAGAGCTCTCGTTTGCTGCTGGCGGGAACGCCAGAATGGTGCAGCCGCTGGAAACCAGGTGGGCAACTTCTCATAAAGGACGAACATGCACTTGCCATGTGACCCAGCAACCCCACTCCTAGGTACTTCCCCAAGAGCAATGAAAACATGTTCACACAAAAACTATAAGAGAAAGTTTATAAGCAGCTTTATTCATAACCACCAGAAACCGGAAACAAACCAAATGTTCTTCAGCTGGTGACGGCTAAGCAAACTGTAGTACACCCAGACAATGCAACGCTGTTCTTCAAGCAAAAGGACCAGATTCCCAACACACTCAACACCATGGACGAATCTCAAACGCATCACGCCACGTGAAAGAAGCCTGACGGCAAAGGCTACGTACTTTATGGTTCCATGTGCTCAGGAAACATTCAGGAAAAACAAAACCGATCAGCGGTTGCCAAGGGCGTGGCACAGGGAGCAGGCCTGCCTACAAGGGAGCATGAGGGGACGTTTTAGGGAAAAGGGACTGTTCTGCACCTTAATTTTGGTGGTGGTGGTTACATGTATCATTTTGTCAAAACTCCTAAGGCAGGCAGAGGAATTACCGTGCAGAAAACTGAGAGGCAGCAGAGCTGCAGTAAGACTGAAGGCCAGGGGAAGGGAAACCCGGAGAGACAGGAGACAAGTCCAGTGACAGCCTCGGACGGGGAGAGAAAAGCCCGACCTGTGCAATTATCGTGGTCCTTACAGAAACACACAGTTTTCATCAGAACAGTGAATGTTTTATCCTCATCTGTCATGGAGTTAAAATAACTAGATACGAAGCATATGAAAACCCAGTAACACTGGTCGAAACACTGACACAGAATGTCTTCAAAGCATGCGGTTTCTCTCCATTTAATTGGAAACTGCTCTCAGAGAAAGAAAAACACTGTCCCGCAATCAGCCTACAGCCAAGGAGAACCTATTCCAAAGCGTTTCCTTATTGCTTTCTCTGCTTTCAAATCTCTCTACATGGTCACTTGCAAAAGTACAAAGTTTTATGGAATTTTAAAACAATTTTTCACAATTATATTTAGCAAAAGGCAAGAAGAAAACTGCAAAAGTGCTAGACCCTTCACGGCAGTGGCTCCCTGGACGCCGTGGGGAAGACGCCACTCGTACTCAGGCTGCATGGCACGAAACTGGCCAGTTCGACCCCCACCCAGGCCCTCCAGCACTCTGTCACCCCCCCACCCCAAATCTCGGCCATGGCGGGGAAGGAGGGGTGACAGCAGCAGTGGATGGGGGCGAGGTCTCAGTGGGGGAAGGGCTGGGGTCACGGAGGGCTTGGAGGTGGGACAACGGCTGGCACGAGGTTTCAATGACAGGAAAGAGCTTCCTGGGTGGGGAGAGGCAATTCCCCCAGGAATGGTCGCCACCTGGGCAAAGCCCCGAATCACAGGACACGGTGGTGTGATCCAGCAACTGAGCCCCCGTTAAGAGGAGGCAGCTCAGGGTGGAGAGCGCGCAGCCCCCCGCGGAGCCCGTCTAGGAGTGGAGAGGACGGCCCTCCAGGCACATGCGAGACAGAGCCCCAGGTTCCGAAGCCGGGCCCCAAACCAGATGAGCTACCACACCCCGGCCCCCGGCAGTCAGCAGGAGGCCTGCCCCACGATCGCTCAGGACACTCCAAACACTCAAGTCAGCACCACGGTCCCCAGAGCAACCGTCCAGCTCTTCAGCCTTGGACGCCAAAAGTGACAAAAATGAACCCGCGAAGAGTTCAGGCTGTGTGTGGCCAAACCTGGTTCAAATCCTGGTTCTGCTCCTTACGAGGCGTGTGAATTTGGCAAATTCTTTAACCTCTTGTTTAACCTCAGGAGCCCCAGAGAAGTGAGGGAGACCCAGCGTGAAGGAGAGCCCAGGGGGCGGCAGCCTGTGTGCGGGGACCTCAGATCACAGGCTGTCCCCGAGACCAGGGGACCGAGGATACACCACCTCGCCCCTTTATCATGACAGGTAACCACAAAGCCTACACACACATCGCAGCACAAAGGTACCACTTTCATCTGGTCAGATGTTGTTGCACGTGTCAAACTTTTGCTTTAAGAAGCCTCTCCCTGTAATGATCAATTCTATTTCACCAAAAGGCCAAATTCCCAGAAATGGAAGTGCCGCCGGACAATCCGTGAAAATAAAGTACATCAATGGTCCGAAATAAGGGTTGTGACAATGAGCCAGCCCTCAGTGGTGCCAAGCACGGGCCCTTAATAGTTCTCCTTGTCACTCCACGCTCAGCGTTGGCGAGACTTGAAACCACGCTAGTTAACTTGCCTTCCACGTGCAATTCAGAACAGACAGGCTGAAAAATACAAAAGAATACAAACAACCAGGAAGCCTGACTGTGATTTCCGGTGCGGTGGCCGGAGATAGATGAGTTATGTGCGTGTGACTGTCGACCCTGCCAAGAGTCCTACGTCCCCCCACAAAACAGGCACCAAACAAGAAAGTCCAAGGTGCTCCACAACCATCACCTCCTGAGGTCCTCACGTTGGGCCAGGGGGAAGGTATTGCAATGGGCCCACTGTGTCCACGGTCACATCCCAGACTCCTGTGCGCTTCCAGCCGGGAAAGCCGCTTCCTCCAGGAAGGCACCTGTTGGCTCTGCGGGTGTGACTGGGGGTTTCTCAGAGAAGGTAACCGCGCAGCAAGATTAACATCGAGATGGAACTGCCCCTCGCCGTCTGTTCCCAAATGCCTCTCCAGCGGACGGACGGACCGCTTGCCTCCCCCGGGGCACAGCCCCCCGCGCTGCTGCTCCCACCTGCCGCTCCCCTGACACCCACATGGCCAGCTATTCAATCCTCCTCCCTCAAAGCCCGCTTAAGTGCCCTCCTCTGAGAAGACTGCCCGGACCTCCTCTCCCCTATTCTGGGTTCACTCCGACACGGTCAAGGTGAAGAAGAAAATCAACGCGTTCAAAAATGCACGCTTGATGCTGCTGTAAGATATTCTACATAAAGACACAAATCAGGGAAAACTCCTTCCTGGGCGTCCCGCCTCCACCCCTTTTTTTTTTTTTTTTGGTTTGGGAAAGATGGCCATACGCACGTGTTCAGTCAATGTTCTATTATAATGAAAATAAATGTAAAGTTGTCCACTACAAACATCCTAAGAGGTCGGGGTCATAAACGTATCATTAGACCGGCCAGACCAGCTGCCTATCCCCCAGTCCGCGCACATCTCCCTGCTTCTCTCCATCCTTGACACCCAAGCCAAGGCCTGGCCCCGAGGAGGAACTCCATCAATGTTTCTTACAGCGCTTACTGAATTTACCAGGTATCCGGCAACGGCTCTGCCTCTCCCCAGGGACCACAGGCGCCACTGTTCACCCTGTACTGCTCAGGGCCCAGCTTTCTCTAACGCACAGCACGTCCTCACAACGAGCCCAGAAACTAAACGAAACTGAAGAATGCTTAACAAGGGAAAGATGCTGTCAGTGGAAGGAAAAGCTTTAAAATCCGGTGACCCATTTCTCCCTTATCTGAAATTTGAGTTTATATCCAGCTCACATGAAAGCCTCCTGTTTCTGTTATCAGACCCAACAGCTACACGAACACCACGTGTTCCTATGACCCGGTCCCAGGAGCAATCTTTTTCTCAGGATTCAAAGGAAGAAAGAATCTAACACGTCACATTAGACAGCAGTGTGTCTTCTCTGGATGAAAGACGTCCTGAATGAACCAGGGCATCACTGTTTTCCTCCACACAGGGCTGCCTCAATGGAGGCGGCTCCCAGGCTGCGTGGTGACAAGATGCCCTGAAAGCTCTGGCAGAGAGAGCGTTCTGATTTGCCGAATAATGAAGGCAGGTGAGACCAAGAGGAGAGCGTTACAGGGCTTGATGCTTTCATGCATTTTAACAACCTAATTAACATTAAGGTGGTGACAGATACACAAAAGAAAGGGGGTTAAGAAGTTAAGGATTATAAACTGTTCTACTTGAACATACTGCTTTGAATAGGCCAGTGCTTGACAAACTGTTATTAACTTCATTTTTTTCCAGTCTGACGTTCAAATTAACTTTTCTGCTAGAAATAAAGCTTTTGCAAAAGACTGTTAAAAGGAAAAGAAAGAACGCACTTGTTAAACAAATCAAAATGCTCTGATTTGCTTTGAGATCACATGAGCGCAGGTCCAAATATGTTTCCGTTAAGCTCACATTGGTTTGAGGTCATAACAACGAGAACGTCCACTGCTACGGAGCATGGGGTACGGTAGGCAGCCTCCCATACAGCTGGTGCTGATAAAGTGGGACAGCCCTGCTGGAAAGCAATTTGACAGCAGATAACGAGGAACTGTCAAACGTTCACATCTTTTGACAAAGCAATTCTACTTCTGGGAATCTCTCCTAAGAATATGATCTGGAATTCGGAAAAAATCTTTCCAAGGAGATAAATATTTATCACAACAGTGTCTATTAAATTAACAATACAAGGTAACCACAAGTTTGGCAAACTTACGGTTACCAAAAGGGGAAAGGGAGGGAGGGGTAAATTAGAAGTTTGGGATTAACAGATACACACCCTACATATAAAACAGATAAGCAACAAGGTCCTACTGGACAGACAGCACAGGGAACTATACTCAATGTCTTGTAATAACCTATAATGGAAAAGAATCTGAAATAGAATATATATATGTATAACTGAATCACTTTGCTATACACCGGAAACTAACACAATATCGTCAACCAATTATACTTCAATTTAAAAAATTAACAATAAAAAGGTCAGTACCTAAACATCCAACACTTGGAAAAAATATTTAGAATATTCTGGTAACACTGTGCACTGGAGTATCACACAGCCGTTAAAATGACAATGACAACGCTGTTGACTGAAAGGTACTAACTGAGTGGAGAAGCCAGGATACAGAAACCTCCATAAACCTTGGCAAATGGAAAGAGCAAGCACCACAGCATCTGACGGGCAGGGGCTCACATCTGACCTCTGCCATTTACTAGCCGTGCCAGCTTAGTGTCCAGCCTCTCAAACTTATCTGATCGTCAGATTCCACATGTGTAAAATGGGGAGGAGTAAACCCTCCCTGGGAGTTGTTCTAATGAAAAGCTTAGAACAGCATCTGTCATATAGGAGGCACTTGATAAATGGTGGCTGTGATTGTTACAATAGTGTGTAGGAAAGAGAATAAAAACGGTGATGGAATCAAATTTTCCTGAGGATGAGGGAAAACTGCATCACTCAGAGATTGCTGGGGGGATATGAAATGGAACAGCCACTCTGGAAAACATTTTGACAGTTTTTTTTTTTTTTTTTTTTGCTGGTAAACTAAACATGCCATGACCATATTCCCCAGCAATTGCACTCCTGCTTATTTTCCCCGGAGAAATGAAGACCTATGCTCACACAGAAACCCGTACATGAAATTTTCTGTCAGCTTTATTCATAATAGCCCCAAACTGGAAACAAGCTACACGTCCTTCAGTGGGTAAATGGTTAAACTAACAGTGGTACATCCATTCTACGGAATAATAGTCAGCCATGAAAAGGAGTGAACTACTGAACGAACCCAGCAACCTGGGATGACTCTGCACAGAATTATGTGAGTGAAAAAAGCCAACCCAAGAGGCCTGTATGGTGTAGAACAGTGGATTCTAGGGGTTAAGGAAAAGCTGGTGGGTGTGGCTCTAAAAGGACACCATGAGGCATTCTCGGGGTGATGGATCTGTTGTCTCCTGACTGTACCATGATGCCAGTATCCGGGTTGTGATACTGTGCCACAGTTCTGCAATATGTCACCCCTGGGGGAGGCTGGGTGAAGGATGCACGGATCGCTTTGTACTACTTCCTACAACTGCATGTGAATCTACAGCTGTCTCAAGATAAAAAGTTTAATTTAAAAAAAAAACAGTGATTGACTCTGGGCGGTAGAACCATGATTGATTTTTTCCTTCAACATCTTACTCTTTTTAACATTTTCTAGAGTAAACTTGTTATGCTATTATAATGAAAACAAATCCCCATAAACATAAAACTGTCCACTAAAAACTTTAAATGGATGAGGTAAAAGCAGTATCGTTGGTGCCCTTGCTTTCAGACCCCCTCTGATTTAGCAGCTTTAATCCCGTGTGGTGGCTACTCGGTGGGGAGCTTGCTGAGATCATGCTCCTCTCCTGTTGTCTAGAAGCCTCCCAAGTGGCCTGCAGCACTGCATCCAAGCCATGAATGCCTGGTCCGACCTACCTTTCCCAAAGGCCAACATGAAAATCCGATGTATCTCATCACCAGGGCTGACCCTGCCTTCTGAGCTCTACTGGGGCTGCTCCCTGCCTGTTCAGCGGGACTGGGTCCCCATAAGGCTCCAGCTGGTGCCCAGGGTCCAGGGAACTCTGGCCGGTTCTCAGCCAGACGACCTGCTCCCCTGCTGAGCACACTGGGTCTGGGCGACACCCTCCCCATCTTGGAGCGCTCACCAAGCATGCTTCAGTGCCAAGCGCGGTGCTAAGCCCTCTATTAGGGTCGTTACTCCTATTTGATAGACAGGAAACAGACACCCGGAGAGGTGCTGTCATTTGCCCGGATGACAGGGCTGGGGTCAGGCCCGGGCTGGGCTCTAAAGGCCGTGCTCTCGATCTCCTCACTGCGCTGGCTCTGCATTGGCAGGACCTGCAGCTGAGTCATCTACAAAATATGGACACCGGACAGAGAGAGACACGGAGAGACTGAGCCATGTTTCCCTTTAAAGGCCCGCGACTTCTAGAAGACGGGGCTCCCCCGTCTGGTGGCGCTGGTGCTGGCTCAGAACAATTGGGCCGCGATGAAGCCTCTTCCACAACCCACACACCCACCTCTAGTGGGCGACGCCAGCCGTGACTGTTTACACCTCAGGTTCCCTCTGCATATTTTGTTTGCAGAAAGGATGCTGCTGTTTAGATTTTCTTTAAGTACGAAACCCACTAGGACTGTACCATTAGTACAAAATATAAATTTCAACTTCTACCTTCAACGTTCTAAGAAAATCTCTCTTTAAATAAACCATCCTTTCTCTTCCACGCAGAAGGTCTTTATGTTGTAAAGTGAGAATCACCGAGTCCCTTGAATGCAAGCACCAGGGCAGCTCCATGGGCTCACCCGGCCAAGCACTCCGTGGATGCAGACGTGCCCAGGGAAGCACAGGGCTTCCGATTTCACTGGGTGACAACTCTGCTCTGTTTCAAAGCAAACATCTCTCTCCTGTTCCCAGTCCACTTAGAGAGGAAAGGGGTAGGTCCTTCACCACGAGGCCCCACTGAGACCCACCCCGAGCCGCACAGCGGAGAGGAGAGCGCTGCTCTGGGTAACGATGACCTCGACTGGCGCTCTCCACGTGGGAGCCCAGCCTGTCTCTGTCAATGAACCGCCTTTTATTCCTCTGATTCCCTGTTAAAAATAAACATTTCTTTTTCAAAGTGCTACCAGAACTCTCCCCCAAAGCTGCTGCATTACAGCTCCCTCCCCGCACCGCCCTGGGAAGTGCTGCAGTGTCTGGAAGAGGAGGCCGCCCAGGCTCACAGGGGCAACCCTCAGACTCCAGTTTCACCCATGACGCCCCCGCTGCCAGAAGCATAAGATGACCTGCCAGGCTGCAGAGCTCCCCTCTGCTTTTAGACTAAACGGATGCAGCCAAACTCAGCCGTGACCTAACCACGGCTTAGACGGACGATGTGTTAGAGAGGTAGCTGGTAAGGGGGCCGAGGGGGGCACGCAGACTCTCAGGTGCGCTCGCGTCAGGCAAGTGCAACAGGGGCTCAGAATGTGGGGGGCAAGGGGGAGGGAAGGTGGGAGAGAAGAGAGGAAGAGAAGGCAAGAGAGAGTGCTTAGAGCTGGGGGAGAGAAGACAGGGGGAGAAAGACAAAGGGACACAGAGTGAAGAGCAGAGAGGCTGAGAGTGACGTGTCTTCCCACCAATAATCCCTCTGCCCCTGCACTGCAACCCTCAGCTGCCCTGCCCTCTCTTAGGAGGGCAGAGGCATCCCGGTGGCTCTTGGAGACCACACTCCCCGCGTGTGCGTGTCAGCCCCCGTGGCCTCCTGAAGCGTTTCGCCCCCATCACTCGTCTCTCTCCTCTGCTCCCCCTTCCTTCCGTGCCAGCTTCTCTATGTTGGAAGCTAGAAAGGCACTGGCCCAGGGCCCCTGGGGCCAGGGGCTTTCCAGAGCAGAGACTTCTCAGGTTTAGAAAGGCCATGGGGTACACACACCACTTACTAGGCAGCACCCTGTAACCAGACACGATAAGTCCGCAGGAAAATCCGCAAATAGTCGGCTACTGAGTGAAGGAAAGACAGGCGTTAAACGGTCTCACACGAATTCAGGGCAGGTTTCACTAGCCAATAGGTTGGAGCCCTCTGCACGAAAACACCTCTCTCTGCGCCCTTTCTGGGTGTCGGAGCGGCGGGTCAAGGGCCGTGAGCCTGCCCGCGTTCAGCTCCTTCCTGACGCCTCTGCAGGGATACGGTGGGGATAAAACTGCCGCGACCTCAAAGCAGGGGGGGAGTGAGGCGACCTCCTGAGACCCCCTCTCGGGTGGACCCACACTGAGCCACACGAGGCTGTACAGGGAGCGCACTCAAGCTGACACGATTTCACTCTACTTGGGCCGCGGTGGTTTTCTTTAGGTTAATACAGCTAATCCCAAGTGGGGCTGACGACCCTCTGAAACACAGTGAGGGAACGACCACCAGGACCAAGCCCACAGCATCCCTCCAAGCCCCGTCTCAGCCCCCCAGGTGTCTGGTCCGCTCGGAGCGAGGCGCAGCAGACAGCCCCCCCCAGGGAGCCCACAGCCAGGCATTGCAGCGGCCCAGCTCTGCTGCCAGGCTGCTCCCCACCAGCTGCTCACGGGGGCGGGCCCTGAAGGCGGTGTGGGTGGGGAGGGGAAGGGCGCGTGTACACAAAACCCCCTTGTGCGGCGCAGTAGCCCACTGGCCTCTGAGAGCCGGGCCGGTGAGGCTCTGCCCAGAGCTGCCAGCTCCCCCAGTGCTGAGGGGATGGAGTCCCGGAGCCTGAGAAGCTGAGCCAGGCTTCAAGGCTGGACAGAAGACAGCACGGAGGGAGAAGGAACAAAGCATGAATATACAGGGATAAGTCATTAATGCTGAAATGCCAGGTAAGAGCCGACGTTCCTTCGGACTGAAGACCAGGCACTACGGTGAAGCACCTGGTGGCGGCCCAGGTGCCCGGCCCCTGCCCTCGGCGCCCCCTCTCCTGTCACTCGCCCTGCAACCCCTGTGAGTCTGTCCACTTGTCAGCACCCCGTCACGTGTGACAGCCCTGCCGGCTTCACAAGCCTGGGGCCAATGCTGAACAAACGGCGTGGAAGGGGAGACGGCAGCACGGACCAGCGAGGCCAAGTGGGGCGGAGGGCGCCCGCGGCACTGAGCAGATAGAGGCAGACGGTCTGCCGGGGCTTCTCACCGAGTTTGCTCAAAGGAGGCCCCTTTTAGCATCACTTGCCTCTGGGCAGCCACTCTGCTGCCTCTGCTTTTTGGGCGCCGAAATATTACTACCAACCGTGTCACCTGCAGAAACCAGCAGGCTTCCTTTGGGAGACGACGGAACATCGCATTATAAAGTTATGGGCAGAGTTACTATTGGGGGAGAAAATTAACTGCCGTGATGTAGATAAGCGTAGAGATGAAAGACGTGAGGCAGGCCGCAGCGAAGCAGGGCACGAGGGGCCTCTGAAGTCGGCTTCAAAGGGTTCTGATCTGCTGGCCCGCCCGCTGCGGTTCAGTTACAAAAATAACAGAGAATTACACACTGCTCTCAGCCCGGGACTGCTTGACCCGCAGTCTCTCCTTCTCTGTCAGTGGCCCTCCACAGCCTCGGGACAGAGGCCAACCACCCCCCCAGCATGGCTTTCAAGGCCTTCGGAGGTCTGGCCCGTCCTGGCCCGCAGACCCACCTCCTGCCAGCCCCACAAGCTACCCTACGACTCAGACCCACGACCCTGAGCCGGCCTCCGCGCAGCCCGCCTGCCAGGGCTCGGCCCTCTCCTCCGTCCAGTGGGGCCTCCCCACTCCGGCCTCCTGCCCCTCAGCAAAGCCCCCAAGACTCATCAGATGCTTCTTTACCACGTTAATAACGGGAGCACTGTTCATCGAGCACCTAACCGGTGTCAGAGGCCCTGCTACCAGCAGTCCCTCCGCCACCGACTATCCAGTACTTGATCCGCTAAAGCATCCCGATCTCCTTCCACAAGCGAGTACCGCACACCCTCCGAGAGGCTGGGCACCCCCCACCATGGTATCACGAGCACGTCCCTTTCCCACCCCACCCCACCCCAACCCAAAGAGACCACTGCCTTCCTTTCAGCAAAGGAGGGGTGACAAAGAGCAAATACCCCAAAATGGGATCATCTCTGGTTGCTGGAAACAATGGTGACTTTGCAACGTATTTCTATATTTTTCATGTTTTTGGTTTTGTATATGAACATCGAGTGTAAGGGATTTAGAGTCAAAAATTCTTGGTTCTGCCACTTAGCAGTCATGGGAACTCGGGTAGATTACTGAAACTCCTAAGCCTTATTTCCCTAACCTGTTAAATGGGATTAGGACATTTAGATCATCAGGAAGTCAACTTAGGCAGTGTGCGTACGGTACTCATTGCATTGCCTGTGCGGCATCTGTCGGGTGATTACCACTGCTTTCATCATGGAGACGATGAGCTTTTCCAAATGTCCTCCGGCTCACCCTTCTCTCTCATCAGCCCACATGCAAGCCATGCCCAGACCCTGCAAACGCCGGCCGTCTGAACCTCCCGAGTCTGGGCGAGGAGCGCGCCCCGCTGCCTCTGTGGCAGCGCCTCTCACACGCCCCGGCACAGATCCGTGTCCTTCTCACTCCCCGAGGTAGAGTCTGGGCAGGAAGTCACTCCGGGGCCCCGTGAGCTCAGCCCACGTTCCTCACCGGCACGTCACTGTCACCTGAAGAACAAGCCCAGCAGCCAGTAGCCAGGCTTCGGACGGAAGAACTAAAGCCGCACAGACTTGGGAGGCCGACCCCACCTGCTCATCGGGCAGACATGGACGCCGCGCCCTCCAGGGACAAAGGCGCCTGCCCAAGGTGGCCTGGCAGTGACCCGAAGCCTGCAGTCGGAGTCCCAACCGGGACGGCCACCCCCTGTCCAGACCCTCAGCCATCCTCACGGTGCCAGCTTTCCTCCTCACCCCCCAGCCCGGAGCCCATGTCTGTACAGACCATGAAGCCAGCCAGCACAGGCTCCACACTGACCCTGGCTTCGGCGCGGCCCCTCGTGCGCAGCCCAGCTGCTCGTCCCCGCTCCCACCACCGGGCACGTTCTGGTCCGTCATCTCCGGGCCAGGTCACCCTGTGGACCGGCCTGTCACTCCCCACCACACTGTGCAGCTGGGAGGACCACGGTGACCCGAGAGCCGTGACTGGGCGTGTTTGCTACATGCAGGGGGCGGCCGCCCAGCACCGCTAGGCCTGGCCCGGGCCCCGGGGTGTCATCTCTGCTACACAGAGGACACGCGGGGCTCGGCCTCCACCAGCAGTGGACAGGGCTCGGGCAAGGACACGGTATGGGCAGGTCAGGCCGGCTCCGAGGCCACGCGCCCTCACTCCAGGCCTGGAGCCAGCGTTCCCCTCCCAGCTCCCACCACGACCACATCCGAGAGGTGCAAAGGAAGGGCTGCTCCGGCGGACGCCTGCCCAGAGCCACCCAGCTCGGCTGTGCACCCTCCGTCCCCACGCCTGGCGTGTGCTGGTGAGCTGACAGGCGTGTAGGAAGGGAAGGGAACTCCTCAAGAACAAGACCTGGTCTTTACCACATCTGCATCTCTTCCAGCTCTGAGCACCGTGCCTGGAAGGCGCGTTGGCCGTGCGGCACAACGGGCGAGGCCAGGGCAGAGAACAGCAAGGCAGCCGACAGAAGCGCAAGGCTCTTCCAGCTGCTCTGCAGGGCACCTGTCGGAAATCTGACGACTGGCTGTCATTCTGAAATAGCTACATTAATGAAAAGGTGAATCTTTATCAAGCAACAGTTTCCAAATAGAGAAAGAGGGAACAGAGATGAAAGGAAAGGAGAGAGGCAGGAGGGAGGGGGGCCACTCCTGATGAGTTCGGCGTCCCCTTAAGGCCTCCAGACAGGCCCCCAAGAAACCCCGCGGCACTTCTTCCCCGGCATGGAAGAAGACAAGACAAACACAAAAGAACTTCCAGACACTCATCAGGAGGAAGGGTATGATATGCCAAACGAAGACTCGCTGCCCCCCATTCCCAAGAAACGTAACTTCAAGCAAGGAGAGCAAAACAGTGAACAACAGACGTAACAGATAAGCATGTCATACAGCACATGGGCGACCGAAAGTGCGTGGAAGGAAGAGACAGTGGGGCAAAGCAGGGGGTGGGCCACGGGGGCAGAGGGCAGGAGGAGAGGGGCGTGAAGGCTCAGGATACGCCTTGTTCACGGAGAAGCTTACATTTCAGCAAAGACTTGAGGAGGTGAGGGCATTAGCCATGTGGATGCCCAGGGGAAGAGCATTTCAGAAAAAGGGAACAGCCTGTGTGAGGGCAGCAAGGCAGAAGTGTGCCTGCCTCGTTCCTTCGACAGCAAAAACACGCTGGGCTGGGGCTGGGGGGAGGAGGTCATGGATAACCTTTCAGGCAATGGTGAGCTCTGGATTTTACTCTGAGAAGCTAGGGAGCCACTAAAGAGAAGTGATGCACCTCACTCAGGCACCAGGTGACAGGACCCCTCAAGACAGACCACAGGGAGAAAAGCTAGAAACACGGAGACAGGTTAGGAAACCACTGTGACGATGCAAGTGAGAGCTAATGGTGCTTTCAACAGTGGAATAGGAGGGAAGTACCAGAAACTGGGGGGGGGGGGGGGGGGAGAGGGGGAGAGAGAGAGAGAGACAGAGAGAGGGGGAGAGAGAGAGACAGAGACAGAGAGACAGAGACACAGAGAGAGGGGGGGAGAGAGAGAGACAGAGACAGAGAGAGACAGAGAGAGGGAGAGAGGGGGAGGGGGAGAGGGAGGGGGGAGAGAGAGAGAGAAAGAGAGAGAGGGAGAGGGGGAGAGAGGGGGGAGAGGGAGAGAGAGAGAGACAGAGAGACAGAGAGAGGGGGAGGGAGAGAGAGAGAGAGAGAGAGAGGGAGGGAGAGGGAGCGGGGGAGAGGGGGGAGGGGGGAGAGGGAGAGGGAGAGAGGGGGAGAGAGGGAGGGAGAGAGAGAGAGAGAGAGAGAGAGAGAATTTACTCAAGGATTAAGTATGAAGTTCAAGAGAAAAAGTCAAGAAAGACTCCAAAGTGTTTGGTCTGAGCAACAGGACGGATGGAGCTGCCATCCGCTAAGACGTGTGCAGAGCCGGTTTGAAGGGAAGGTCACTTCCAAGTACGTGGAGTTTAGGATGCCTAGGAGATGTCCAGCAGAGGGGCTGAGAAGGCAAGGGAATGTGAGTGTCTGCAGTGTGGGCGAGGTCACCAAAGGAGTGGGTGTGGACGGAGCAGAGGACCGGGACGGGGTTGGAACTTTCCTACGCTAAGAGGTCAAGGTCGAGCGGGGACCCAGCGTCTCCCGTCCCTCTCTGCTCCTTCACTGTCTTTCAAACACACACTCTTGGTTCGGTTTGGGTTCTTTCCTGCCCACTTCACCGAGGGAGGCTGGAAGGAGAGGAACTGGAGGCGCGAGTGGAGCCATCTTTTAGGGGCAGTTGCAAAGGGAGGGGGCGGAGAGCACAGGCGAGGACTCTGGGTGCCGGGCCGGGTCCACCTCTGAGGCCGTCTCCAACCCCCTCGCTCCCGTGCGCCTCTCTGTCCACCTGCAGACGTGGCCTGGGCTGGACAGCGGCCTCCACGTGCCCACGGCTCCCGTGTTCATGGAGCGACCGTCCTGGACGTGTCCCAGGAGCCAGGACTGTATCTGACTTGCCAGGGTGGAGCGCGATCCCCACATACACAGCCAGGAAAGAAATGAAGCAAAGCTGCAAGCCAGGCTCCACGGCCGAAGGGGCCCGGCCGAGCCCCTGCTGCCCCAGCCCACCTCGAAGAGAGGGACCGAGGTGACGAGAGGCAGGGAGTCGGCACAGCAGCGGCAGAGGAGGGTGAGCCGCGAGAAGAGCCATTAGGAACGCTCCTTCTGCAGAGGCTTTGCTAACGGCACCATGGGGGCAATTATTCACCTCCCTGTGCCTCAGTTTCCCCCTCTGTAGACCAGGACTGGCACCAGGACTCACCTCAGAGACTTGTGAAGGCCCAGGAGGGACACAGTAAGGCTGGGGCCCTCCCCAGGGGACGTCTGGCCGTATCTGGAGACAATCGGGCTGTCACAACTGACTGGCGGGGTTGGCTCCCGGCAAGTGGAGAGTGGAAGACAGGACGCTGGTAAGTGGCCCCTGCAGCCACCTAGCAGCAAACCTCAGGGGGCTGCTGTGGAGAAAGCCTCACGTGAAGCGTCAGTGCCTCGCCGCTACCAGGAAGCAGTAAGAAAGAGCCGGCACAATGTTGCTAACGGCGCCCAGAGCTGCGAGCTCAGCCGGAGATGTGCTCCCACTGCTCTTCTAAAGATGAAGGTCCTGAGGCTCCCAAAGGCGCCATGACTTGCCAAGTAAGTGGCAGAGCCAGCCCACTGCCCACTATTGCGCCCCCGTCCGGGAGGGGAAGGCAGTGCACGCCAGCACCCACTGCCCACTATTGCGCCCCCGTCCGGGAGGGGAAGGCAGTGCACGCCAGCACCCACTGCCCACTATTCCGCCCCCGTCCGGGAGGGGAAGGCAGTGCACGCCAGCCCACTGCCCACTGTTCCGCGCCCCGTCTGGGAGGGGAAGGCAGTGCACGCCAGCACCCACTGCCCACTATTCCGCCCCCCGTCTGGGAGGGGAAGGCAGTGCACACCGTCCGGGAGGGGAAGGCGGTGCACGCCAGCATCTGACTCCTCAGCTGCAGAAATGTGTGCTTTTCAGCACGTGAATGGCGCTCTCTGAGTGAATCATGTATTAGCTTTGCATCTCTGAATTCCGGCACTGGACCATCCCTTTGCTCCATTAGGTTCCTTCCTTCTCTCAACATTTACTTAGCACTTCTCCTGTGTACCGAGCACTGTACTGAGCTGGAGACACGGGGATGAAGTTGTCTAGGGAAGGCCGCTCTGTAAACAAAGAATGACAGTCTAATACAAATGCAATGCCAGAGCTAGAATCATACAGGCGTAGGGCCCGGGGGCCAGAGAAAGGACCCAAGCTTCCTCTCTGAACCGGTCTCAAAGACTGAGGAGTTTCCTAGGCAGACAAAGGAGGGAGCAGACTCCAGGAAGGGGGTGAGCAGGAAGCAGCATGGGGGACCCTCAGGAACAAAGGTGACTTAGACCCTGGGATCCCTGAGACACTCACCACCTAGTGGACAGTCGGATACACAGATGAGCGCTCAGGATAGGTCACACCAAGGATAGGCAAGACGGATGACAGCAGGACGGGAGGAGACAAGAACCAGCTATGGAAAAAGAGGGACAAGGCCAAGGGTTTTCGGCCCTGGTGACCGAAACACAGTGTTTCTGAGGCCGGAGGACGACAGCATTGGCTCCAGGTGCCATGAGAGGGGCTGTCCCCTCCGCCCAGCCCACCTGACACAGGTACCTCTTAAACATCTCTCTCGTGATTAGCGTGCTTCCCAGAGTCACCCCAGAGAAGCGAAGCCTCCCCGCCTGTCTCTAACCCTCTTGGGCAGAGTGATGAGCTGTCATGGGCATGCTGGCCGACTCTGCCCCAACCCAGTAAGCCAGTACCCTGTGCACACCCACACCCCAGGGCTCCAACTCCCTGGCCTCCGACTCAGCCTGGATGGGCACGTGCACAGTTCCTCTGATGCCCGCCACGCATGGCCAGCACCCATGCGACACGAAGGGCGGCACAGCCTGGTCAGGGCTCCACGCCCCGAGGCTCCACGCAGGTTGACGCGGACCCAGACGCAGTCCTACCTTGCCTCCTCTGCACCCCTTACCCGGTGCCTCCCCTTTGCCAACTCAAGACCACGAAGTCGAAGACTTCGGCTCCTGTTTCCTTACTCTGTTTTGCCAGCACCGCATTATAATTAGCAGGGTCACCCAGAGGCTCCGTCTCAAGGCTGTGCTGAAACAGCGCCTGGCGTGTAATCAATGAGCTACGAACGTGGTGAACTGTCGCGCAGATTGGTCCTGCACTCTCAACAGTCAGCTCTTCCCTGCGACGTCGGCTAGCTGCACTGAATCCACCTCCCTGTCCTGTTCCTGGGGGTGATTCCCACGCCGACCAGCCCAGTCCTTCCTGTTCTTGGTACAAGCTCTTCCTTCTTTGGAACTATTCGGTTTCCCTAGCTTACAGAGAGAACACAGCTACACTTCACAGAGATACAGGCTCGGAAGAGACACAGAGCTGGGTACATACACGCTCTCTCCATGCCTGTCCACCTCCTGGAACCTGCTCCCTCCACCTCTCCCCACCCACCTGGTCAATGCACCATCCTCCTTCAACACTTCACCGCGACGGTCCCTCCTCATCTCTCATCTCTCTCTCCAGGCCTTCCCCATGCCACCTCTGTCCTCCAGTCCGTCTCAGCCACATAACCCGCCAGGAAGGAGCCAGACGGCACGTGATCTGAGGCAGAGGCCCCCTCGAGGGGATCTCCCCATGGACAGAGAGCCAGCAGGCGGCATCCCCTGAGGGCTGGGTTGCCCGTGACATCAGACACGTGCGGCACAAGGGCACATCCCTCACCTCCCTTTGGAAGCAGGAACGAAGGGAAAGAGCAATGGAAAGTCCAAGCCGAGTTCAGTCACCAAGCGGGATGCAGATTTTGTAACGATGAAGTTTTTTTAATGTCTCCTGCTCAGATCAAAAAGAAACACACGTGACAAAGTTCTGGGTGATGAATCACACGGGGCTCCGCTCCACCTTCAGAACAAAGGCAAGGTCAGCGGCGCTTCCATGAGAGCCTCTCGGCCCCCAGACAAGGGTCGAGCTGCCTGCGGAGCCAAGGTTCCGGCTCCCACAAAGTGAGCACCAGGTTTGCATTTGGGGGCCAGGCAGTATTCACAGAGAAGGCTGGAAAAGCTGCTGATAGAGACAGGTGCCTGGGAAATTGATCTGACACAAGATCAGAAGAATTTCCCAACCGTCAGACCTAGAAGAGCAGACAAGACGCCTGAATGGGGGCTTCTGGGTCCTCACCATGTCTGTTTGCGCCATGTCTGTCCTGCAGAAAGGCAGCCAAGGTAGGCCTCGCCGCGATGCCTACAGGTGAGTGATGCCAGGACTCAAGTCGCAGGGCGAGCTGGGCTGGGATCGCTACTCAAAGCAACCGTAAGTGGAAAGAGCCAGAGAATCACTGTGAGCTACCTCCTTGGGAAGTTGTGAGATGGAACAAAGAGCCCAGGCTTTGGAGCAAGAGAAAACTGTGACCTCCAATTTTCCCCTTACTAGCTGGATGACCTCGGAAAAGTCATCTCACCTCTCTGAGACTCCGTTTCCTCCTATGAAAAAAAAGATGACAATGCCTACTGCCTAAGGGTTGTTATAAGAATTAAACGAGATAATCTATATAAAAAGCTTGGACCCTGCCAGCCTCCAAGGAGACTCTCAAGAAATAGATCCCTTTCCCCTCTCCCTCCTTGAGTGCTACTTCTCTTTCTCTCCCCAGCAACTCATCTGCCTGGCATGTAGTCCAGTCTTAATAAACACTTGCAAAAGTTCTGATCGGTTTCATAGGTGCCTCTGTCCAAAACAGTTGTTATCCTGAACTCCATGGGGTCCAAGATCCTCCTGACATCATAAGGGAGATATTCCTCGTGTGTAGTTTTGTTTTGTTTTTGAGGAAGTGACCCATGGCTTTTCTTAGAGATGCAAAGGCACCCCTGACCTGGACTAGAGAAGGACCCCCGCACACAGGCACTGACGCCGCCATCAGGCAGTCGTTCCTCCCTCCACTCAAGTCCTCAGGCCCGGGTTCAGTTCAACCACCTCCTCTGAAGTATCCCAGCAATTCCCGCCTGTACAAGTCCTCAGTGACTGCGGACTCCCAGACACAGAGAGGCAGGACTGGAGGGCCCCTCCGGCGGCCGTTCCCACCTTCACTCAAATATTCCACTCGGCTCTGTGGCTCCTACGGTGGACACACAGTGCTGCCCGCTGAGGCCACAACAGCAGGGAGAACGGCGCCATCCCCGGGCTCAAGGTGATCTGCCGTAACCCAGTGATGATCACACATTACAAGGGAAGCTCGGGTTCTACCGGAGCACCCAGGGGGTCGGCATCATCGGAGGCCAACGGTATGGTGGGAGGGGCTCTCAGTTCAGGGAACTGACAACTTGGCTGACGCTGGAGAATTAAGGAGGGAACCAAGGGCAAAGGGCGGGCGGGGAGAGGAAGGGCCCCGCAGGCAGGAGGCAAGCGCTCGCCAGAGTTCACAGGCGAGAGAAATGGGATCATTTCATCCCGGCCAGGCCACGCAGTCGCCCGGAGAAGAGATGAAGCCGCCAGGTGAGACGTGCTGCCGGACAGGTAAGTGTGTGGACTGTACAGCACGTGGCCGGAGGAGACGTGAGAGTGCGCGGGGGGCGGGGGGGTGATCGGGCTCCTCGCAGCAGCGCGGGTACAGAATCTGTGCAGACAAGTTAAGACTGAGACATGCCCGAGCTCTTCATCTCGCCCACAGTCTAGGCCAGAAAGGGCAAGTGTGAAGCACTCGGTTTTCAAAACAGGAAGAAAAAGAAACATATATGTGCCCGTACGTGTGTATGTATGTATAAATAAGACATCGTCTGGGTAAATTCTGAACTTAATGATGAATCACTGATTCACAAACCTACAAGGATGAATCGGGAAAAGGGAGGGTAAGGAGTTTATCCAGCCCAGCCCTCTATTTCCAAACAGGGAAACCATACCCTGGAGAGGAGAAATAACCAACTATACAATTATCAAATTAGATGCTTGGTTATTGGCAAAACCAGAATTCAAACCCAGTCTGCACATTCCCAGCCCTGAATTTCCCGGGGGCACAGCCCTCTGGGATTCTGCCTGCACCCCTGACGGCTTCTCATGGTCAATGGGCAGTGCTCCCTCAGTTTTCATGAGCTATTTTGGTCTTGAGCCTCTGGAGAGAGACAGCGCCGGCCCAGAGAAGGGGCTTCAGCACATGTATGGGTTCGACTCGACAGCGTTTTCCGCTTGCACATCCCGCCCCCCACCTAGAACACACGGCCCCCCAGCCCCGCCCCTCAGCTTCCCAAGTGCACGTGCAGGAAGGCGGGCTCAGGGAGCAAGCCTGGGGGAACAGCGGTTCTCAGCCTCTCCCCACCTTAGGACATCATCTTCCTGGCCGTGGCTTTTGTCTGTTTTGTTCTGCTGTGTCCCCAGGGCCTAGAACGACGCCCGGCTCACAGCAGACCCTCCACAAACACGTGTGGAGTTAACGAAGCCCCAGATTTCCGCGGACTTCTGCCTCCACAGCAGCTCCACCTTCAGCTGCTCTGTGTTCGGGGATTCTCACTTGACACAACGTCCTACCGCTAAGAACACATTTAAAGCAACTATTGAGAGGGTAGGGTTCTTTCCTTTTCCTTATTTCCAGAAGCCTTTATACTTACTGAAAGAAAGCACAATAGAAAAGGAGTTTCCAAAAACCAAAACAGAGGTAATTTATAACAACCCAAAATAC
Source organism: Delphinus delphis (assembly GCF_949987515.2). Lineage (NCBI taxonomy): Eukaryota > Metazoa > Chordata > Mammalia > Artiodactyla > Delphinidae > Delphinus > Delphinus delphis. The sequence goes on from NC_082699.1 coordinate 77,186,364, forward strand.
TTTACTTTCCCTTTCCAGTTCTGAAGCGAATGTGATTCCAAAAATGCCTCGAGATATGTGTTCAAATTTTACAAAAATTATGTGCTGAAAGGGACACATCACCAGCAGAGGGGAGGCGAGGTCAGCCAAGTCCCTGACTGTCCGAGGGCCGCACAGACACAAGGCCGAGGGCCCTCCCTGGGGAGCCCCGAGGACGGCCTGAGGGGCTCCAGGCCAGCTCTGCGAGGGGACAATGGGAGTAGACAGGGCCTGTCTCGGACAACCTGGGGCGTGTGGTCACTCTAGTAATACCAGCTGGAGCTCATTCAGTACAAGCTACCACGCATCCACAAAGGGGGCGGTGATCACCTGGTCAGGGGCCGGGTCAGGGTCTAGCGAGATGCGCTGCCACTAGAAAACTGCTACTGAGAAAACAGGCCCCGTGGTACAATGGAGCCAACACATCCGGGTGTGAACTCCAGACCTGCCACCTGGTCGCGGTGTGACCTTGAGTCCAGGCGGTGCGACTTCCCTCACAGGGTTACAGATTATAGAAGAAAAGGTGGTGGGACTCCGTCTGGACTCCAGCCTGTGTGCACAGAGGGCGGCAGGCATGGTGAGAAGCCACTGAGAGGCCCGCTGGGCCCCCAACTCCACATCATACATCCTGAGGGAGGCGGGGCAACTGATCCAAGCTCCCCACAGCGCGTCTCCTCGGGAGCCAGTCCAAACCTCTCCCCCGACGGCACAGAAGCAGAAGACAGACACAGCCAGACGTCCACCCTGCCGGTCTGCCCCGGGTCTCACAGGTACAGAGGAAGGTCTCTCTGGGTTGGGTGGACTTGACATCAGAGCCTTGGGAAAGTCCTTATACAGAAGCCCTTCATGCCCAAAATGCTCTGGGGAGCCTCCAGGTCCACTGCCCACCCTGCCGTGCCCCACGTGGTGGGTCCACACGACAGCTGCGGCCGCCCCACGCCCCAAGCTTCCAGCTGGGCTCAGGGATGGGAGGCGCCAGCAGGAGATGAGCGGGCGGAGGGAGTGAGGCCAGAGACCCCTGCCTGCCGGGCTCCTGCCGTCCCGTCCTGCAGGAAGAGCCCAGAGCCCTCACGCAGCGGGCAGTTCTTCGCTGTGGCTTCCTCTCCTGGCCCCTCCGCCTGGAGCGTTCAAGGCTCCCGCCGCAGCCGGCCCCTGCCCTGCCACTCACTCACACGAGCATAGAGGCTCCCTTTATTCCACCCCCACCCCCCCCCCAGTTACCCAAGGGTACCGCCTGCCTCGCGTGGGGACCCTGAGGACACATCCATCCGTCGGGAGCCCCTTTCCTTTGCATTTACAATCAGGCCCGGTCTGGGCTCACCCTGCACCAGGCACCTGTGAGCAAGGTGACCTGCAGGACCTCCTCCTGGTCCCTTGCACAGGTGGGGAACTGAGCACCAGAGGGGTCAGCAAGCTCGAGGCCACCGCCTTCAAAAGGGCCGCCCCAGCTCTTCGTTCCCCCGGCCTGCCTCAGTCCAGGCTGGGCTCCAGGGCCAAGTCCCAACCCCGTTCCTGCCCGGCTGCTGCCTCAGAGATTTCAGAGAGGAGGGGTGCGGGGGAGCCTAGAGGACAGCCTGCCCCCCTCCCAACCCCAGGGCGGCGCCTAGGATACACAGGCCCTCAGCAGCAGCGGAACTGACCCGATGCGATGCGGGAGAGGAACACAGCCACAGGCCCCGAGACACACCTGACCAGCCACGTTCACGTTCCCTCGGGACAGGCACTCCCTAAAGGTCACAAACGTATGCATGAGGACAACATGGAAACTTACTTCAAAACTGCAGTAAAACAGAAGAAGGAAGGAAACTGACGATAGTATCTGTGAAGCCCTGATAAGAACAAAGGCAAGGTGCTCTGTCCTGAAAGTGACCCATTTGACAGACGGATACACAGAAACAGTGAGCAGACAAGACTCCTTAAAATATTTATGACTTTAAGTGCCTGAAAAGCAGCACGCTTCCCCCGGCGCACACGCAGGACACTTCATCATGGGGACACTTTAATAAGGTGCCTTCCGCAGGGGCGGAGAGCACGGGGGACTCGGTGGTGCTGCATGAAACATTCACAGCTTTCTCTAGAAAGAACATTTGTGGGTGGTCCTTACCTTCCTCAAGTTGGCCATTTTTATAAACAGAGAAGTAGTAATAAAACTGACGTGGCCACAGGAAGCTCTGGCTGGTTCTGCCTCGCAGGCATGAGGGAGTGGAGAATTCTGGACGGCGGCATAGCTGCCACACTCAGCCTCACGCCCGGCTCTGAGCTACGCTCCCTCCACACATCATCTTTAATCCTCTCAGCAGGCCCTGGGCTGCCCCCGTCTTTACGTGTGGAACCGCACTCAGAGCTGCGGGGGTGCAGCTGTTCCCCCCTACCCCAGTCCTCCCGTTCACAGGCGCAGACCTCCTGCCTCGAGGCCCCGCCGTGGCAGGTGCCGAGCCACAGCTCACCCCCAGGGGTGTCTCACCCTAAGGCCTCCTCTTTTCTACCACGTTCTGCTGTAGCTTAGACACATCCTCAGTGTTTATGTTCCTCTTGCGTTGACATGTAATAAAACATATTCTTCCACGTAATTTTTCACTCACCTGTTCATCATTTCCTAGTCATTTATTCATGCAGTATTTACTGAGCAGCCAGTAAACGTTATGTACGTATATACAAGGCCACTGCGGGACGGGGAGTAAGCCCAGTGTCACCTGGGGAGCAGAGAGGAGGACGGGAAAGGCAACACCACGGCCTGACACTGAGTTATGAACCACGGAGACACGACGACACACAGCACGTGGCCCCTGCCCGGAAGGAGCTTGGTCTCAGGAACAAAGAGGCAAAAGCAGCGGCATCCCGGGCAGCGTGTGCCGTGGCAGGTGGAGGCTGACGCCACTCCCGGCCTGCGCAGGACGGAGGGCACTTCCAGCTGGACATCGGGATAGCGCCAGGGGCGAGCGGCATGGAAGGTGGGCCTCTGAGGACGCACGGGGTCGGAACAGTGCTGGTTTGGGGTGTGCCCGTAGAGAGGACCGCTGAGCTGAGCCTGGATGTCGGGGGATTCTCCAGGCGGCCGGGGTCCGCAGCTGAGCCGGCCCCACACGCGCGTTCACCGCCTCCTCTGAGAGCCTGCTGCCGAGAAGAGCTGTTGCTTCTCCACCCTCAACCTTGAAGTAACTTCCCAACATGTGTATGGCTCTCAGACAAGTCATCCCACCCTAGAAATGGTGGCGGCGGCTCCACAGAGGAACGCCGGCAGGGCCCTCGTCACCAAGAGAGTCCTGTGGGCATCGAGTGGAGAAGGAAGGTTGGCCTGTTCGGTACAGACCCCACTCACTGCCCCCCTGGGAGCTCTGACGGTAGGAAGCACACATGTGTTTTCTGTGCCGTAAGTCGTCACAAAGAGGCAGGGTCCTTGGAGGAGGCCTCGAGGATAAGTTCAGCTCAGGACGGGGTGGCTTCGCCAGGCCATGTGGCTGGTAGGACCAAGCCAAACCTCTATTTCCGACTTTACTGGTAACGTAGGGGCTATCTTCATCTCCTGACTCATTTCTACCTTTGAATGCGCTTCAACCCAGACCCCACACCAGAGCCCATGCTTTCCACCACATCCTCAAGTCAGGCCCACTCATCTGCAGAATTGCTGGTTCATTTGCAAACTGGCTGATTTGGGCATATGGACCACAGGAGTTGCCCTAAAGTCTCTGGGCAGTAACCATCCCTTCCGACATCCCTCCCCAGGCCCTCCCCCGAGCACCATGGCACCCTCATGGTCCACCGCTGGTACTGCTGCTAAGTCGTGTGAATCCTCCCCGGAATGCATCCTCCTTTGGAGCAAGGGCTGCATTTCGTTCCTGTTCACATCCCGTCACCTGGCCCAGCATTGGCTTCAGAAGGACATTCTCCTCGGCCATGTGTGGAGCAAACTGAATGCTGCCTCAGGTCGTGCATCCAGCAAGCATGCGTGTCCAAAACGAGCCCAGCACTGGGTTCATAAGGATGAAAGTGATGAAAAGATTAAAAAACTCTTTCCAAAAAAGAAGATATTCTGAACACCAGCAGCTGACACTGCAAAAGGCACATGGTCCTTTAGGGCCACATAGCCTAAAGTAGAAATCTGTTATCATAGTGTCATTAATTTGACGATCCTCATTGACAAAAATCTGAGTTAAGCTTGATCAAAAAGATGACATTAATGCAGTCATTCTTGGCACTCACGGTAAGCTCTTCAATCCCAGCACAGGCTGCAATCATAACGGGACCATCCGTCACCGATGCAATCGTTTCATGATTGCTTTTACACACTGGGTCATCACATTCAAGACTTAAAGACCAAGGAGGAAGAAAGCGGTGAAGTGTCGTGATTAGGAGAGCAAGTAAGAGGCGCAGGGACAGGAAAGCATATGGGAGGGGACTGGAGAACTGTGCCCCCCACAAAGACTTCGTGGATACAGAAAAAGCTTCTGGAACAGGAGGGAAGTAAAAGTAGTCAAGAGGCAAGAAGAAGGGAGGGAATTGCTGATGATCCAGAAATAAGGCTGTTTTCCAGGCGAGGCGACCACATATACACAGAACTTGAAGAAAAAGATGCAATATCCATCCACTGAATGTAACCCACTCGGTTACACTCAGCCACGAGTCTTCTGACCGCCTCCTGGGAGCCAGACTCGCACGAGGGGTGCAGGGAAAGAGAAGATGAGAGGCTGGCTCCTGACACTCTAACCAAGGGCACAGATGTCAAAGTAACTAACCACACGGTGGGGCACTAACAGTAGCCTGAGAAAGCAGCTGTGCTCCAGTAAAGATCCATTAAAAAGAAGCACAGGGACGGCACAGAGAAGGGACTAGTCAACCATCTTAGAAAAGGGGTCCAGAAAACGGACGTGTGGACATGGCAGGGGCGGCGGGTGGCGGTGGGGATGAATTGGGAGGTTGGGATTGACATGTATACACTACCACGTGTAAAACAGACAGCTAGTGGGCACCTGCCGTAGAGCACAGGGAGCTCAGCTCTGTGCTCTGTGGTGACCTAGAGGTTGGGATTGGGGGGCGGGGAGGGGGGGGAGGGAGGGAGGTCCAAGAGGGAGGGGATATATGTATACATATAGCTGATTCACTTCATTGTACAGCAGAAACTAACACAACACTGTAAAGCGACTATACATCCCCCAGTAAAATAAATAAATAAATAAAATATTTTTTTAAAATTTTTAATTAAAAAAAAAAGAAAGAAAAGCAGCCTGGAGAGGAGAGCATCAAGTTTTCAAAGGTGGGTTTAAAAACCAGTCCCACGCTTCTGGGCTGCGGGGTCATGGGGCGCGCTGCCCCCTCAGCCCCGCCTCCTTCGGAGGACAGACACCCTTGGAGGGACGGGGGCAGTGGGGCTGGGTGAGGCAGCGCCTGGACATGTCTACAAGCCACCCCACCCCGGGCACCGACGGGGTGTTCATGAAACGTGTGATTATGAATATTATTGGGGGGAAGGAAAGACCACAGAGCAGGGAGAACTGGAGCTGGAATCCGAAGGAGCCCCCGGGGTGCACGAGGTGGGGGAAGGTGGTTCCAGGCAGAGCGGCAGGAAGCGCCAGGCCACGCCAGGCCGTGAGCGGTGACAAGACACCATGAGTTAGGGGACGGCCCGCTGTGCAGTGGATGTGGTCAAGGGCGAGTGAAGAGGCAGAGGCAGAGGCAGGCAGAACGCACGCACCCCGGGTGAAGGAAGCGGGCTTTTGTTCCAAGGGCCGTGAGGAATAATGAAAGGGTTTAGAGCGGGGGTGAGGTACAGCCCTGTCTGCCTTTTAGAAAGACCACGCCGGCCACGACGCAAAGTGGAGAGGGTTCACTCTGCACCTGTCGGAGGAAACTGGCCAACTTTCAGAGGCAGGAAATTCACACCTAAAAGTGAGTGTCACCCCCCTGGGGGCAGGTTAGCCTAAATACATATCACGTGTTCTCTCTCTCCTTGTGCGAATTTCAGGACAATCCAGTTAAGCAGTCAACTAAACCCCCGTTCTCCTTGCTTTGAGAGCAGAATTGTACTGAACCCCAGGGAGCCCATGAGTCATTGGTTTGGCGTTTGTCATTACTTTACTGACGCTGATGCCTGTAATTTACAAATCTGGGGAGCCATTACAGAGTCGCAGCTCTCTCTCAGGCACTAAAAATTGATTCATCACGCTCCTGTTCTTTAAAGACAATAATGCCTGCTGTGACTGTGAGGATAAGTTACCCCAGGCTGTGCTCAGATCTGGGGTGCACCCTTCTGGCAGCAGGTGACAAGCGTGCTGGCTCTCAGGGGAAGGGCTGCTGGCTGATGCGGACTCAGTCTGCCAGGATACAAAATGTGAGTTGGTGGGCTGGGAGGGGAGTGGGCTCAAAGGCTCCTGGGGTGCCCTGGAGGTAGGACAGGCTGAGGGGGGCTGCGCAGGCGGGGCTTGGGCTCTCCCACGTCACTCAGATGCTGCCAGAGTCCACATAAGGAGAAGGGGGTGGGTTGTGCTCTTGCCAGAAGCTGTAACGTGCCCTCGCTCTACATTGTGAGGCAGCGTGGGGAGAAGGGGGTCTCTGGAGCCTGAGAGTCTTACTAACTTAACTTACACAGGTTAACTTACTCAGACTCAGTCTTCTCATCTGTAGCGGCGAGAGAGAACGTGTTCTTGTAAGATGGCATAAGGGTCAGATGAGATGAGGCACACGAAGTGCTTGGCACATATAGCTGGAACACCGTGGCAGCTTTATTTAGGGCCGAGCAGCGAAAAGCACTTCCTACAGGAAGTGAAACAGCCTCCAACATGCCGCTTAACAGGACTCAGCGAGTAGCAAAGGTAGGCTTGATACCTTCCCTCTTAAAAGGAATTTGGAAAATAGATTCTGATTCAGCACTATATTTGTCCTAAGAGATACAACATCAAATGCACATTGTCTACAAAGTAAAAAATAGATTCCTCCCAAGCTTTTGATCTACAAAGGCCAACTGTGCGTGCGCTGGTGGGTAATTCATCTCTGTGACTCAGCTACAGTATTTACCTGAAATCACTGGCAATTTGAAATCACATCTGCATAATAATTTCAGTGCTTACAAAATTCATAAAAACCTATTTTCCCACAAAAATTCCACGAGATGGTGACTATTAATCCCATTTTACAAATTAGGAACCAAGATTTGCTGGGGGTGAAGCCCTGTGTGGCGCACTGAGGTGCTTCCCCTCTTCCAAGGAGCAGGACCCTGATGGCTAAAGTGTCCCCAGAATAGCAGGGTAGCCAGGAGTGGGCACCGGACATGAAGTTCAAAGTCGAGCCAAAACAAAGCTTCAGTACAGGTAAAGCCAGATTTCTACCAGGCTTCTGGAGAGTGACCAAAGAAACACACACATCCTACCCTCAGAATCCAGGCAGCACCTGACACTGAAGGAGATTAGTAAGTGGTGGGTGAATGAATTTCCTTCATTACAACTGTTACAGCCTCCGAAGGGGTCCTGGGACCCCAGCTCAGCAGGCCAAGGATTCGATCACCTCCAATACCTTCATCAATACTGTCTGCGGTCTCTGCCCGGCCCACCATCGCCCCTTTCTTGGGAATCTGTATTCCTGTCCATGGGCAAGGCCACCAGTAGTCACGCTTGTCAGTAACAGGCTTGCACCCCACTGGCCCCAGGTGACAGGACCAGGGGAAGACACGTGAGAGAAGCTGGCCCAAGAAGATGCCTCCTCCTAGAATTACGGAGTCGGGGCTGAGAGAATCATCAGTCAGGGCTGCTGGTGTCACCTGTGGCCGCGTTAGACGTCTACTGCGGGGAACCGTGGGTTTAGAGAAGCAGAGGAGCTGGTGAAGAGAGAAAGACCAAGGAGGGGCAAGAGACCACCGAGAAAGCAAGAGCGAGGGATGGGGCCCGCTGGAGCCGAAAGCCCGGCAGGCTGGTCTCAGAGCTTTCCAGCCTGGGGTCCCACCTGCAGCCCAGCTCCGCAGTGTGCCTGCCCTGGATGCCGGGAGACACCAAGTCTGTCCCCCAGTGCTTTCCCTCTTTTGCTCAGAACGGCTTGAGAGCGATTTATGCTAACTGCAATCAAGAGTCTTAATTTAGACAAGCCCCTTCCAGGTGCAGTCACACCAAAGCCGTCTGAAGTTTAAGGGGCTCCAGGAGACCCAGGGGGGCACAGCTGTGTTGGAAGATACAGGGGAGGAGCGGGGAGCCAGAGCACAAAGGCGGGGCGGGGGGGCAAGGGCAAAAAGGAGGCCAGCCCAGCAATGCCGGCGCTGTCAGCCTGCAGCCTGCGAGCACGTGGCAGGAGGGTTGTCATTTGGAATGAGTTTAGGAAACCAAGGCTAATTTTATCCACAGCCTAAGAAAGCTGATCGGGATGATGAATTGGCTGAGCAAAAATGCAAACGTGATACGGCAAAACAGGAGTCCTTTCAGGATCTACCCCTAGGATGCCTGTCCTCAGTCCCTCTCCACCCTGGGTCCCCACCAGGCTGGGCACTCTCAGCGCCCCGCCCAGAGCGGCCCCCAGCCCGCCCCGCTGGCCGCCATACCCTGGCTTCTTCACGTATGGTCCCACCCGACCCCTAGGGTCCAGCTCCAACACAGTAACTTAAATGAACGTAATCCCTTCAGGTACTGTCACGTCATCTGATCACCACACAGACACATCTCGGTAGGTATGAATATTCCCCGTCTTAGATGTTAAGAACTGCAGTAAGAAGAGGTCAGTAACTTCTCCAGGGTAGCTCGGCTGAGAAATAAATCAGTGTTTAACCAGGTCTTCTGACTTCAAATCCATTCACCTCATGCCATGAGGCCTCCCAAATGTCACGTCCTTCCATGTTCGTTTAAGCGGGATGGGAACTCCCCCCCTTCCTCTCAGCGGGGCTCCCGCAGAACTGATGTACCTGCCCTGCCGGCTCTACCTGCACCTCTTGCCCCACACCCATCTCAGCAACCTGTGTGAGATTTTCAGTTCCACCCAGCTTCATTGCACTGCTTTTCTTCCATCACTCACTCGTTCATCCTTTTCATTAATCCGATCAGAATGGATGGAGACACGATTCCTTGGCTCGAGCCTTATTCAGCCTCCTTGATGCCTCGTTTCATGTAATGAATACTCAGTAAACGTTCAGGAAGTGGGTGAAGATCAACGTGAATCTGTTTCTCAAGGAAACCCCCGGGTTTTCAGTACGTGGATGTGCGGCCCTGGTCTAGGTGCTGCGACAGGTTCCACACGAGGCGGCAACATGGCCCAACCTTGAACTGGGTAACATCCACACACACCCACAAAACAGAAATTAAGGCAAATTTGGACTCCAAAGATGCTCCCTCCAACTCAAAATATGGTGTAATGTCTTTTCCTTATTTACCAGAAAAATAAGCACAGCCAGACCTAAGCTCAAAGTGATGAATGAAGCAGGGACTCTGCCAGCTCCTCTCTTCAGTAACTGGAAAAAGAGATCGTTAGCACTGCCCTGATTTGCAAGCTTCTGAGTTAATTAATACGATATAGCGTGCCTCTCCCAGAAAAGAATGCCAAATAGATTTTGCTTTTAAGATTTTCAGTTCTACCCAGCTTCACTGCGCTACTTTTCTTCCATCACTCACTCATTCATCCTTTTCATTAATCCGATCAAAATTAATGGAGCACACGCTAACAAATACTGTGCAAGGTTCTGAGCGTACAAAGCGGCAAATTTTTTAGAAGTCAAATAACTACACAACACATGGAATCCTGGAAGAGGGGTCTACGTGGCACTGCATGGTAAAGCGAAGAGCGTGAGCTGTCCCCGAGGACATCAGGGAGGCTGCCACTGAGGAGGAAGCCTTGCCTCGCGCCTTGGAGGGCACCAGAGGGCACCCAAGGTGTTGTGGGACCTTGGGACACAAGATGAGTGGTGTCGAGAGACAGGCTGCAGAAGAAAGAACGGGAAAGATTGAGACGGCTTGGCTATCCAAGGAGCTCGGGGTTTGTTCCAGAGGCCCTGGGGAAGCCACAGGCAGATCTTCATTGAAGGAGGATACCCTGGTAACTGGCCGGGCCTGACCAAAGGCAGGGAAGGCCACCGTGGGAGGTGTCGCAGTGGCCCAGGAAGAAGTGGCAGGGCCCTGGGAGGAGCAGCAACGGCAGCACAGGATGGATTCAAGGGAGATGCCCCAGTTTTCTTGCCAATGTTCTATTTATAGACACACTGTGAAGTTATCACCAAAGGCAAAACTGTGTGCCTATCCTCCTGTAGACTCGACTGTAAGTCCTCTGATGGAAAACCAAGGGCTTCACTTCGGCCAATACTTACTTAGGCCTCCTCTGTAGAGCTCTGTGCTCCCTCCAGCAGGGGCTAAAGTGATAAGTAAGACGAGGTCCTCTGTCGGTATGACAGCCCCAGATGGGACGCTTCAGGTGGCTCCCATGACCCCACCTTCTGGTGCTCGTACTCCGTGCGGTCCCCTCCCCATGAACGGGGGTGGGACCCGTGAGCTGCTTCTGGCCGAGGGAACACGGCAGAGGTGACAGGCTGTGTGCGATCACGTCACAGGAGACTGGCTCTCGTCTTGCTGGAGGCTCTCTCCCCCTCCCCCTCCCCCATGCTGCCTCTGAGGAAGCAGGCAGCCCTTTGGAGAACCCCCACGTGGCAGGGACCTGCAGGGCGGCCTCTAGAAGCTGAAGGTAGTCTCCAGCTGACAGCCAGCTAAAAATGGAAGCTCCCTGTCCTACAACCTCAAGGAACTGGACTGTGCCAACCACCTGAGGGAGTGTGCAAATGACCCAACCCCAGCAGAGCCCCAGATGAGACTGCAGCTCTGGCCAACGCCTGGACTTCAGCCTTGGGAGGACCTGGCTAAGCCAGGCCCCGACTCCTGGCCCACAGAAACTGTGTAATAATAAATATATGCTGCTGTAAGCCTCCAAGTCTGTGGTATGTTGTCACAAGTAAGAGGTAACTAATAGAAACAGTATGGATAAACAAAAATCTTAGAACTAGGGAGACCTAAGTCAGTTCCCAGATCTGCTACGTATCAGCTCTGCAACTTGGGACAAGACACTTAAGCTCCCTGAGCCTCCCTTTCCTTTCTAGGAGAAATAATGCCTACGTGCTAGGGTTTCCGTGAGAATTAAAGTTTTTAGGAAGTGTATGACTAGATCAGACGCAAAGAGGAACTCCATCAACTATCACTCCAGGCCTCTCCTGTACCTGCAAGACCAGGTGCTGAGGAGGAAGAGACAGACGGAACACCGCCCCTCCCCGCAAGTGCCAGAGGAGGGGGCCGGCCCCCGGGGACAGCACACAGCCCAGCACAAGCGCAGCCGCTACTGGAGCCGCGCGGAGGGGCAGCTGAGCTGGCCTGGAAGGACGGGACCGGTTTCGGAGGCCGCCTTCTGCAGCCAGGCAAGCCCAGCGTCACTCAACCGTCTGCACGCACGGCGTGCTTGCTGCACGCACACCTGGAAAAGGTGTCCTGAGCCCTGTAGCATTCTTCTTCCGTCTTACATACCGGGCAAGACTCACCTACACAACCACCGGCCTGAGCTCCCCTTGTACATCAGCCCAGTATCTAAAAGTTAGGGCCTCCGCAAATGAATTTTTTCATTTTCCCGAAAATTCTGACCCCCCCACACACGCCCCCCTCCACCCGGTCACCGCTTGCCAGCCCCAGTCCCTACCCCCACCCCTGGTGCCGCCGCACATCTGGCTGCCTGCCCCGAAATGGACTGCAGACCCCCGCGTCCCCCCGCTGCTGCCGTCACAGCGCCATCCAAAGCACCCCACCCCCTGCCCGAACTCGAGGCTGGCCTTCCTGCAGCTCCATTTGCCCTCTTCAACTTCTCCACGCTACAGCCAAAGCGGCTATTTTGTTTTTTTTTAAGTAAAATTGTAAATTCGACTTCCCTGCTTAAAAACCCTTCCCTGCCGTCCACAGTCTCCTAGTCAAACCCAGGCCCCTGACCCCACGTCCAACGGGGCCCTGTGCGACCTGGTCCCGCTGGCTCTGGACCCTTGGCATCCGCTTCTCCCTGTCCTCCCCAGTGCTCAGCCAGACCCCTCCTCACCGTGTCGCCCCAGGTTTGGTGCCTTCCCCCACCCCACTGTGCACAGCTGGGCTGCCCTCCTCCTGCGGGGCTGCCTCACGGTGGCCTCCCACGGGCCCTCGCCGCACCCCACCACGCCACTGTTTCGGTCATCACTCCTCACGTACTTCTGTCGTTATCACTCATCAAAAAGTATAATTCCACATACATTCACTCCTGATGTATTCTTTTTGTCCTCCCACCAAGACCACAAGCTTCACAAGAATAAGAATGATGTCTGTGTGTTGCCTGCTGTATGCCAGGGGCTAATGCAGGGCCTGGCCGCCAAACGACATGGAAAGGCATTTGCTAACTGAACGGAAGGCGTCCGCTCTTGCGAGGGATGTAACGTACCCTGGGAAAGTGGGTCAATGAGGAGAGGCTAGGTCATCCCGTGACCACCCCCTACCCAAACCTCAGGGGCTTCCAACAGTGTCCTACGGGGCAGGCTCTGGTCCGTCTGCACGCTGGACCCTGGCTGAAGCGCTGTCCTGCCCAGAACACTGCTTGCCCCCACGCGGAGGCACAAGCAAGAGGCCACGCCCACGATGGCTCTTTCAACTGCTGCTCAGAGGCAGCGCGTGCCCTGCTAGACTCCTGTGACCGCTGTGACAGATGACCACAGACAGCGCTTGAAACGACACACACTAATGAACCTGGCAGAGGTCGGAAGTCCCAAGGTCAAGGTGCTGGCAGGGCTGCACTCCTTCTGCAGCTCCAGGGGGACTCTGGCTCCGTGCCAGTTTCAGCTTCCAGAGCCACCTGCGCTCCTTGGCTCAGGGCCCCATCTTGGCGTTACCCCGACCTCTCATTTCCGTCGCCACATCTCGTCTTCCTGAGCCTCCCGCCTCCCTCTGACAAGGGCCCAGCGGGACAACCCCGGGTAACCCCCATCTCGGGCTCCCTAACTAAGCACATGTGCCAAGCCCCCTGCTGTGTGAGGCCACACCTCGCAGGGCCTGGGGGTTAGGACATGGGCAACAGTGTCTCTGTGGAGACACTATCCATTTACCACAAAGCCCCTTCCATTCACACGGGCCAAAACAAATCCCAGGACCAAGCCTGCCATCCACAGGGTGGGCGATCTCTTGGAGAAAACTGTCTCGTTATTTGGCTCTAGGGAATACACAGTTTTATATTTTGCAGAGCTGGAAGGGAAGGTGTTCAGAATCCTCAGGTTTGAATCTTGTCATTTTTAGAGCAAAAGTACCCTGAAGGCAGCTCTGGATAAAAGGTGGAGGCATCGCCGCTCCGCAGCGGGGCGGCCTTAGATAAATCCTGACACTGTTACTCGCACCACTGGATGACGGTGTCCCTTTGCCGGTTCCTGACGGGGGCTGGGAGGGCCGTGAAGCAGGAATAGGAGTGGGAGGTCGGGGCAGGTGCTGACAAGGGGGTCAGGCCATGCAGAGCCCAGGGCAGGACACCACGCTCCCTGAGGCTGAACGGGCAGCCGCCCAGCGGGTCCAGAGCGGGGATCACAGGGCTGGGCTGCTGCTCTGAAAGCTCCCTCTAGAGGCTGTGAGGGATGCACAGGAGAGGGGGTGGACTGGAGGCGAGGGAGCCGCGCAGGAGACCAGGGCGCTGGCCCAGGAAGAAACGAAGTGAGCCCACCCCCAGGACTGCAGCAGAGACCCGATGACCCAAACAGACTGGAGAGAGACCACGCCTCATGCATACAGAGCTCCAGAGAAGGCAGATGTAACCTGCGCTTCACAAAGGTGGCAACGGTCTGCGGATGAGAGTGACGAGTGGCAGGCGGGGCCGTGGGACCCGGGGCTGCGGGCAGGAGAAATTATTCTAAATCTAGGTGGCAGTGGTGGTTTCAGGGGTGTATGCCTCTGTCAAAAGTCATCCTCTGGACTCCTCAACCAGCATTTTACTGTATTGTACGTAAATTACACCGCAGTGAAGGAGACCTAAAAGAGCCGGCCGGGAAGACATGGAGGCTGTCAGCCGGGGGAAGAGGAGAGCAATGAGAGCCTCCCTGGGCTCCAGGTCGGGTGTGAGCCAGGAGAAGGTGGGTGAAGGGAGAAGGCTCACAGGAGAGGGAAACAGTGGGTCCCGGCTGGAGCATTTTAAGCATGAGACACAGTCTGCGGCCACCAGACAAGTGAAAACTTACCAGGGTCTATTTCAGAACTGGACTTGGGAGGCACCAGGTTCCAAACAAGTAAATTAAGTAATCAAGCCCCGACCTGCGTGGAGGGGGGTCTCTCAGAGAATATCAGCACCCCGCAAGCCAAGCTAAGCAGACACTCATGGAAACGTGACGTTTTATAAATATATAAAAGCTCCAAGATAGGGTCCAATTTAGTCTGGGGTTGAATACAAGAAGCACAATGGTCCCCAAATTAAATGACATCATCCGTCAAAAGAGCAGCCTTCTCGCTTGAATTACAGCAGCGTGGAATTTTAAATGAGAAGGCACCATTTAATTAGGACAATGCATTTAGCCAGAGCAGTAGCGGTGAGGAGAAGTGGCTCGGCCGGGCTAACTTTGCCAAACCCCCGTCGCCCAGCCGACAACTGCCAGGATGTGAGGGACGCCCTGCAGACTTGGGGGCCCGGCTCCGTGCCACACGGCGCACAGACCAGATGGCAGGCGGCCCCGAGCCGGGTCTGCAGCTGAGCCCCCTGTCCCCTGAGCCACGTTGGTGCCTCCCTAACAAGTACATCTGGAACCACCAGTCCTTTATTCGTAAACCATGGGAGAGGTACACCCCTTTCCAACAGGCTGTGAGGATGAAAGATGGTACCGTGCAAAAAAAAAAAAAAACCACAACTGTTTAGTATGCTGCTTTTCTCAAAGCAGATGTCAGAGTCGCTTCTTTCGGAACAAACGAGGGTCTAGACAGAAGCTCCTTGAGGGCATGTACTGAGTCAGCGTGGCTGGCTTCCCGGCGTGCTGGACAGGGGCTCAATACGTGTGTATCTGTGCATTAACAACGAACAAGCAAACGAATGAAAAGGATCCTGAGCATACACATACACAACGAAATATAATACAAGTGAAGAAGCAGAATTAAAATGATTTTCAGTGAGTTAGCTACTGGAAGGAAAAGCTCAATTCCGTAATGACATGCCATACCCTATACAAGGCATCACTGCATCATCACACAGCTCTCTCCAGACAGTAAACCTCTCGAGGACAGTGGCCACGTTTTATGCATGACCATATCCCCAGCAGACAGACTAGTACCTGGTATACAGCAGGCACTCAATAAACATCCAATGAGCTAAATAAACTGAACAGTCTTCTGGCCTCAATTTAAAGAGCCATTTTAACAATGTGAGGTTTTAAGCCACAGATTTCACTGATGATAAAAAATATATTCCAGAAATTATTTCCTTTGATCAGTGAACATTTAAAGGAGACAGTTCTTGGTGGCAAAGGCAATCCCATCATGGGAAAGACCCACCATATCCACAAGTGTTGCTCCTACACATAAACTAGCAAAAGTCTAAAACTGTGATCGTATAAGTTTACAAATATCTGTCTGTTGCTTCGCCAGATTCTTGCCAAAAATGAAGGCCCTGAATAAGAGATAAGGCAGTTTCACTAGATTAGCCTGAAGTCATAAATGCTAAAGCCCAAATTTACCTTTATGATGAAAGAATAGGCAATACTGCATTTTTTGCAGGGTGAGTAATAAACCAAAAAAGATAGCATCTACCCGACATACTAAAATGATTCAGTGAAGATTTAAATTGACTTTCTAGCCAAAAATAAAGATGGGACAGACCATGACATACAGAAAAGGTTAGAGTTCACCATCTGTTTAATTTGTTTTTATCAACATCAAAGGCAAGAAATGCTCATCTTACTCTCCTATGGCTCTCTAGTCACTGCTTATTTCCAACCACCACAGTATAGTTCAGTTGAGATTATGCTTGATACTGAGACAGCCTAAGTATGGCTTCATTTACTTTGAAACGGGGGGAAAAAAGGGTTTTCACGGAAACCACTCACAGCTCCGGCATTAGCACGCTATCCACAAGGAGATGGCTGGCGCTCAGAGTGATCGTGGTGGGCCTTCTGTCACCCTGAGCCCACCCAGAATGGGTGGTTGAGATGTAGGAAACAGTGAATAAGGGTCTGAGGCTGCACAGCTGAACACCAAGGATGGGCACACGGGCTAGTAACCTCAGAGCTGAGGGGTGCTACGGAAGCATCTCAGGGAACGTGTGCCTCCACCCATCCTCCTCTCATCACAAGTCTGGAGCCTCTGCATCCAGAAGGATGAGAAACTCGAAAGTTGGGGGAGGCAAAATCATTTTCTCTGAAAGCGGTGACAGAAGGGAACTGGCACTAATTGAAGGTGACTGCGGTCACACACGGTGAACCCTCAGAACCACCCTGCGAGGCAGGGGCCATCAGCATTCCACTTTACACAAGAGACGCTGAGGCTCAAGGAGATGGTGTGACTCACCAAAGGGGCCAACATGATTTAGCCAACAAATGGCAGAGCTCAGATTTGGGGACAGGTCTGAAATCCGTCGCCCTTTCCCCCGTCCACGCTGCCTCCACCAAGTCCTTCTGACGATGAGTCAGCGCTGTCCTGTGAAACCTGCACCCAGGGGACTGGCTGGCTCTGGAAGCAGCAACTTCACAGCCGTCTAGCTCCCCATTCAAAGCCTCCTCTGCGTAGATCTCCGCCTCTCTGCCAGCAAGGTGGATTTTCAGTTAACAGAAGGCAAAGCCCTCCTTCCTAAGTCACCTCTAAACCTTAAGCAAATTCTCTGCTTGAACCAGTTTCATTAGCAGCAGCAGCAGCAGCAAGTGGCATCCCATCTCCCTCTGAGCAGTACGGCCCTGACGTTACCGGGTGAGGAAGGGAGATTGGGTGTGGGGTGACTGAGCCCAAAAAGGCAGCAAGCTCGGTGGCACCAACTAAGGTGCGCCCAGTGTAAGGAGTAAGAGCCCAAAGGCGATGAGGAGGACATCCGTGGGTGGGGCCAGCCCGCGGGGACAAGGGGCTCTAGGTGGAGGGGTGGTCTGTCCTGGTTGGTGGAGCCCAGCAGCCCCGTGTGAAGGGCCATGTTGGGACAGGAGGGGATCCCAGTGGAGGGCAAAGTGGGCTGGGGCATCTGCACAGGGGCTGAGGGGGGCGTTTACAAAGGGTGTCCCCACACCTGGGTGTGAAGCAGTCTGGGGGATGGAGCCTGAGCAGGGTGAGAAGGATGTCCACAGGAGGGACAGGGACGGCCTGGCACAGGGCTCAAGAACCCAAACGGGGTGCGGAGATCCCACACGGGCACTGAACAATGAGTAAATATGCAAAGGACAACGAGAGCCAGACTTCTCCCGGAGAGAAAAAGAAGTTACAAACACGGAGAGAGAAAACTGGAATAAAGCCAGCAATACTGCCAAGAACTCATGTTTCTCGATAGAGAGAGAGAAATCATAATAGTCGTAAGTGTGTATATAAGCACACGTGCACATATATAACCTGCCCACTGAGAGGGCCTCAAAGCAGTGACACGCCAATAGCTTTGGGCACACTTTGCTCTCAAATCTTGGCTTCTAAGGAACCAGGGCTCCTGGAGAAACAGTCGATGACAGAGCTGGAACAAAGATAGTACAACATTAGCTTGGAATATCTTATGCCAGAAAGCAAGGAAGCACTCAAAAACTGATGGACACGTGTCAAAAAATCAAAGGCATCTCGAAGGGGCTCCCACTGGTCAAATCTGAGAAAATGTGGGCATCAAACTGAACAGTGACAGTAATGGGTTAGACCACATGGAGCAGAATGAGACCGTGAGCTCACACTGGTGCGAATAAATGAGGGAGTAGATCGGGTGAGATGAGGAACAGTGTCCTTACACAGACTCACAGGACCTCCCTGCAAAGCACCCATGAGCTTCAGGGTAGCTCCCCAGTGGAGAATTCTGGCAGGCATCACCTGAACCAACTATTCGTGATGAACAACATGAGAATTGGGACAAAGAGAAATCGTGAGCCACCGACGGATACAGTGAGAACACAGCACCATTTTTGTGACGTTGCTGCCAAAGACACACAACCTGAATCTAATCAGGAGGAAACAGCAAACCCAAATGGAGGGACAGCCCACGAAATTACTGCATTATACTCTCTTAAAATATCGAGGTCATGAAACTCAAAGACAGTCTAAGGAAAACCAACCCAGACGGCAAGAGGGAAGGAGACCCTGAAGACACAAGTGCTCCAAAGCAGGACCCTCTGTCATAAAGGCCACTACTGGGACAGCTGGCAAAATGGGAATGGGGTCTAAGGACGGGCTGGGGGTTTCCTTATTCTGATGATTATACTGTGGTTATATAAAGAATGTCTTTGTTTGCGGGAAATACATAGTCAAGAATTTAGGGGTGATGGCATCAGGTTGACAAGTAACTCTGAAAAAAAAGTTCTTTGTACTAGAAACTTCTATTAGATTGTGACTGTTTCAAAATAAAAACTACACAAAAAATTTGTCAAGCATAGTAAATGCTCATCATTAAAATTTTATAAAACAGGAAAGAAAATTAAAATAGCCTATTATTCCATCACTAAGGTAACAGCTATGAATTCCATATGCAGCTTTTCAGTCTTTTTTCTATGCATAGATTTTTTAATAAACTGAAATTATACTGTAAAAATATTTTATAATGTACCAATACTTCTTCAACTTTCTCAGTGGCTGCATATTCTTCCATTAGAAAGTTGTTCAATAATTCACTTAATCAATCCTCTATTATACCACACTCAGATTGTTTCCAATTTTTCCTTTGTTATAAATATAACACTGCAATAACCCTCTTTGCACGCAAAGCCTTTTGCGTATTGGATTTTTTTCTCCTTAGGGTATATTAGAAGTGGAATCATTGGGTAATAGGATATAGACTTTTTAAAGGCTCTTGATACACGGAGGACCGCCAAACTGCCCCACAGAAACATTATACTGAGCTACACTACACAAAGTATATTGACAGCATCTGCTAAAAACGGCTTTGGATTTTCACACAATCACCATCTGCCCAGCGCTTAGCTACTTAGAAGGCTTTCTCCTAGACACACAGAGCTCATCTGGCCTCTGCAACAATGCTCCGAGGAAGGAAAGAAATTAGTGTTAACCTCTAACTACATATTGAGAAAGTCAAGCTCGGTGGGTCAAGTGGTTTTGTCTAGGCCCCAAAGCTTGCAAGGGTTGGAGCTGCGCAGGACTTGCACTCTCCACAGTGGAAATCTGCTGCCCTTTTGTCCTAGCCAACTTTGTCTCCTAGCCAACTGACTTCTTCTTCTCCCAGCAATCACACCCAAGAACTGCTCCTTCACAGAAATCTTTAGGGAACAAAGTCTTGAGGTTGGGTTGCCCAGACTTAGTTGCCCACATGGTCCTCTCCACCCAGACATTCCAGGGGTCACGGATAACCACTCACCTGCACACATGTTCAGTAGCATCTCATGACCCGGACTTTGGCAATGGAGTCTGAGATTTGACATCAAAAGCATAAACTAACTAAATAAATAAATAAAAGCTCTTGTGCATCAAAGGACTTATCAAGAAAGTGAAGAGACGACCTACAGAATGGGAGAATATATTTGAAAATCATATCTGATAAGGGCTTAATGTTCAGAATATATAAAGAACTCCTACAACTCAAGAAAAGCCAACCCAATTAAAAAATGGCCAAAGGACTTAGCTATTTCTCCAAGGAAGATAAAAGCACATGAAAAGATGATCAACATTGTTAGCCATTAGGGAAATACAAACCAAAACCACAGAGATACCACTTTACACCTACTAGGATGGCTATAACAACAAAAAATAATAATGACAATAACAAACATTGGCGAGGATGTGGAGAAAGTGGAACCCTTGTGTGTTGCTGGTGGGAATTAAAGTGCTGCAACCAATGTGGGAAACAATCTGGTACTACTTCAAAAAACATGTATCTATATAAACACACACACATTCAGCACAATACAATTTTTCAAACAGAATTCTAAATAGCTGCTGCACTTGGGGTGGGAGCGGCAGGCAGGGTAAGCAGTGCGGTGGGTAGGGCGGTGGGTAGG
Organism: Delphinus delphis; assembly: GCF_949987515.2. NCBI lineage: Eukaryota > Metazoa > Chordata > Mammalia > Artiodactyla > Delphinidae > Delphinus > Delphinus delphis. The sequence continues at coordinate 77,206,462 of NC_082699.1, forward strand.
GTGGGGCGTCTGGGAAGGCAGGGGAGGAGTCTTTCATTCTGCAAGCAAGGGTTTTAAGGAGAAGAGTGACAGAATCGACTGTTTTGGAAAGATACATCATGATAATAAAACAAAAGTGACAAACTACTACATTTCAATCAGGAAAACTATAAATTACTGCAGGGGGGAGATGGGGGCGAAGAAAAGGAGATAGATCACTTTCTCTGCCTTCCTATCTGTGATGTTTCTATAATGTGGAGAGGAAGGCAATTACGCTCATCACGCCCTAAAGAGACAGGGGGGTGGGTGGCTAGGAGGCCAGCGGGGCAGGGCTGGAAGGGAGAACAGGGGGAGGGACCTGGTCTGCATAAATCAGGTTCCCACCAGAGAAAGCAAAGCTGCGCAAAACCAGGTGACCAGCGGGAGCCCACACAGGAGGACAGGGCAAAGCAGGGCTGCCTGGCGGGCTGGGCAGGATGGACCCTGGGCTCGGTGACTGCGCCGAGTTCCATCGCGGCTTCCTACTGTACACTGATCGCTCAGTGCCTGCGGGCAAGGATCTGTGAGGCACTTTGGGAAGGACCAAGATGAATCACAACTCTAATCCTGGGCTCCAGGAACTTAAAGCCAAGGGTCTGGGCGGCCAGGGCTTCAGGAAGAAGTAGTATCTGAGTTGAGTCTAGAAGGGTGGGTAGGACCCCGAGGTGCAGATGAAAGGGAGCATTATACGCGGCAGGAAGCACACACACAGCCAGGGAGGTGGCAGAGCACCGGGTCCATACTCGGATTCGGGGTATGGCAGTGCAGAGTGCAGGGTCCACGCTAGGACCTCGGTGGTGGCTGTATGGATGCGGGGACCACACACGGATCCAGGCACAGCGGAACATCTTCTGGGCGCCTCCTGCAAACAGACCTGCCTCACCCCAGGCTACCAGAGCGCTGTCCACTCACCAGAAGCACCAGGATCCCCTGGGAGCCTGTTAGAAATGCAGTCTCCAGCCTTGGCCACACCCCTGACCTGCTGAATCTTCTGCTTTGAACAGGACCCTCAGAGGATCCATGCTCAGTAACATCTGGGAAGAACCTGCTTCACTGCATTATCTCTTTTAGCTCCTGTGAAGTAGGTATTGGCAACTCCACTTTGAATATGAAAAATGGAGGCTTACTGATATTATGTATTTTGTCCAAGACAGCAAATAAGTTGACTTTCAAATCCACATATGTCTGATTCTGAAATCTGTGCTTTAAGCATATGACGTGGTGTCACCAAGTCTCCCTGAAATATTGGCACATACACGGCACTATGACTGTCACATTCTCAAGGCAATAGTTAAAATAGCGGCTGATGCTTGGGCAGCACAGACCAGTTCAGGAGGCACCGTTTCTCCAGTTGGACACACAACCTCTCTCTGCTATTTTAAGAAAGCTTGGGAGAGGCCAAAAGGACGCCACACACCCTAAAGGCCCTTTCTAGAACCATGCCTTTGCCAGCTCTGTTATCTGCCTGACATTCTCTCAGTGCATCTCCAGGCTCCTCTATGCTCTTGTTCGAATTAATGGTAGTTTTCAGTTCAGGTCCAGATTGATTCCAGAGGGTGAGAGACCAGCTTCTTCCCTGTAGCTGACGCTGCCCTGAATGAGAACGGCAGCTCAGAACAATAAGTACATCCTGCCTTGTCCACTAAGAGTCTAAACAAGCAGAAATATAGAATGACAGGAATGTAGCTAGTATGCTCTGCCTTAATGAGAAAGATAAAACAAAAAACAAAACAATTCAGAGAAAAAATAGTGGGAGGGGGTATTGGCTTCAGACACAGCAGCAGAGTCAACCCTGACCCAGGTGGGTGGTGATGGCCGCAGCACAGGGCACAGGGCCAGGTGCAATGTCTGAAGATGCAGAGCACAGGTCGGCACACAGGCCTTTCTGGACCACACAGGAGCCCAGCGTGCTGACTCCCAGACAGAGCCTCGATGGCATCACAGACCAGGAGCGGCCATGCAGGACACCGGGGGACAGGAGTCAGGGACAGAGGTCAGGCACAGGAGTCCATGGCGCACACACTCTAGAGAGGAGGGCAGCCAAAGAAAGGGCTCCAGAAGCAAAGGACAGTGCAGCTAGAGCATCCCTCAACTCTTGGATTCAACAGGCACAGGGGTCTGAGGGAAGATGGTAAGTCAAGGCTCGGTGGGTGCCCGTGGTCCTGTTCCCTCACTGGGGAGGTCTGGCCCCGCCTTTCCTGGCGCACCCCGACCCAGACGTGAGGCCCATTCAGATTCTGTGATGCTTTCCTTAACACTCTCCCAGGGACGGTAGGTACTCTCCCCTCCTTGTACCAGTTTTACCTTTACACCACGCTGTGCTCCAAACAATTTTCTCACAAAAACAGCTACAGAGCTTAGAATCCAGCATTTCTACTCTGAGGTTTATATCCAGCAAAAAACATGTAAATATGTGCGCCAAAAAGACACAAGAAAATCCATCCAGCATTCTTACATAATAGCCCCGAACAGGAAAAAACCCAAAGGCCCATTAACGGTAGAATGAATAAGTCACGGTATATTCATACACGAGGATGCTACACCCCGGCGAAAAACGGATAAACTATTGTCACAGCAACGTGGATGAATCTCACCAGCATGATGCAGAGGAAAAGCCAGATACCAAAAAAACGCGTATTGTACCAAGTCATTTATGTCAAGTTCACAAACAGGCCGAACAATCTATGGTATGAGGCTCTGGGATAGTGGTGACTTTGGGGGAGAAGGGGGTGGGGACTGAGCAGGGGCCCCATGACAAGGACCTCCATGGGAGCTGCTGGTCTTCCACTTCTGATCTGAGAAGTGGCTACATGAAAGGATTCAATGTTACCCACATTGAACTCACAGTTATACAAGGGTATTCACTATTTCATTAAGCTGCTTTATGATTCGTACATTTTTCTCACCTTAAGTTTTAATTCAATAAAAGCTTCAAGGAAAAAAAAAATAGGGCTTCCCTGGTGGCGCAGTGGTTGAGGGTCCGCCTGCCGATGCAGGGGACACGGGTTCGTGCCCTGGTCCGGGAAGATCCCACGTGCCGCGGAGCGGCTGGGCCCGTGAGCCGTGGCCGCTGAGCCTGCACGTCCGGAGCCTGTGCTCTGCAACGCGAGAGGCCACAACAGTGAGAGGCCTGCGTACCACACACAAAAAAAAAAAAACCAACTACCATTTACTGAGCAAATATCATGGAACAGTGGGGGGGTCAGGCAGAGTGCCCACGTGCATGATCTCACCGAGCGTCGCCACCAGCCCTGCCAGGTCGGTGCCATGGTCGTCTTCCAGACAGGCACCTGCAGCTCAGAGCCACTGTGATGGGTGGCCTCCAGCACTCAGCAACCAAAATTTAAACCAAGGGATTTTTCACAGTAAAGCCTGTTTGATAGTTTCACTAGACTGTGGACACCAGTAAGCATCTGTCTATCCAATGACCTCACTAACTAGACCATGAGTTCTCTGACAGACCGTAACCTGCCTACTGTTCTGCTCTGTGATGTCCTCAGTACCCAGAACAGGCCAGATGGTACGGTGAAGAAGTGGGGACCACATAACAGCCAAGACTGATGGAGCGCTAAGTCAGGGTCAGGCACTGTGCTGAGAGCTTTTCCTAGAGTATCTCATTTAATCCTCATCATGACTCTGACGTCAATACTAATACCACCTCAACTTTACTGATGATGAAATGCAGGGGGTGAAGACACATATGCTTGGATGTATGAATGAAAGAATGAATGAAATGTAAGGGCTCCTGCATTCCCCAGGACCCCAGGCAATAACCACGGCCCTGAGAACACAGTGGTCCGGGGCATCTTCCAAAGTTTGTAGCCGCTTCAGCCCTCGGGTTGCTGCTTGCTCCAGTGAATAGTTCCCTGTTACGGCGTATTTTCAACTAATGTAGAAATTGGTTCCACCTTCTCCTCTTTTGAAGTTTTAAATGCCAGAGAAGCCCCGCCAGCCACGAGGGCGTTCAGTGTAGGACATGCCATGAACAAAGGCTTCTTTATGCCCCAACCAACGGTGCCAGCTACCTCCCGTCAAACTAGGTAAACCCGTGAGCCCCCAAACCACCCTACAAGGAAGGCACACATGAGCTTATTCTAAACCCACCTTGAAATGGTAATTAAGCTGACACCAAGAAAGGATTGATAGTGTAGTCTCTTTACCAACTATATGGCATTTTTAAAATGGAATCTTTACTCAGAAATCCACTTCTCAAGTATGTACTGTCGGAAAGTGCCAGATTGTTTCTGAAATTTGTTTGACATTTTGGTTACTTCCTAGGCAACTGATACCAAACAATCTAGGCAAAATCCTTTAAAAGAGAGAACAGAAACCCATCTCAGGGCACACAGCTTTTTTTCTTTCTTTCTTTAAATAAAAGATTTTTGAGAAGACCATGCTGTGTTTTCTATTTTCTAGAAGCTTCTCCAGAGGCCTGTAATCCATGGCTGCCGTCCACCAGCATGTTCAATGATGAGACACACTGGACAGCACGCTTCTTTCTTCTTGTGGTTAACAAAAACCATACTGCAAAGTCTGACTCGTGTGACTGATCTACAAATAAAAATGAGTAAGTAGGGTCCACAGCATTAAGTTTCAAAGTCAGTGTCCACGGAAAGCCCAGCATTTCCTCAGCTTCTGGGAATTCAGTTTTCTGGGATGCTTTCAGGTGTGGCTGATGAAAATTCCTGCGTTACTAATATTCCTAAGTTTCAGTTTCCTCATTCCAGAGAATAAGGATAGTATCTGTCATGCTTATTCTCAAATACAGATGAAAAGAGAGAACGAATGTGAAAGTGCCTGGTACATCCCAGAGTCTCTGCACCAAGTCTGGGGCTCCTCACGATTTAAACCACATGGACATGTGCCACCTCCCTCCTGGCTCCGGGCACCCACACTGGGTTGTGTTCCCTTCCCTGGCCCATTCCTGCCAGTGAGCTGTCGGTTCCAAGACGCAGCTCTCTGCCTCTCGTGTGTCCCCTCCAAACATGTGTGCGACGTTCCCTGGAAGCTGGTCTCACTCCAACACACACAATTCAATTTATGAAAAGGTAAAACACACAAATCAATGTTAGATACTGTTAAGTGAACGATACATTTTTAGTGGAAGTACAGAGAGATGCATAGGACTGTGGTTTCCCTCCATGAAAGCGGGGAGGCTCTGGCTGGGTCCTCGTGCACATGGACTTCAAAGGCATCAAAACAATCCACCCCTTGGCTGGACGGTAGATATACAATTGCTCATTACGTTACTCTTTATACCTTTTGGTATATCTCAAGTAGTTCCTAATAATTTTTTTAAAACCCACTCCACCAAAAAACCGTCCGTCATTTCTTAGTTTTATTCCAGGCTTCCAAATTTCATTTCACCTTTGACTTATCCAGCCAAATTGCTCCCTCCAGAGATGCGTGTCTTCCAATTAAGTCGTGAGTTCTAACTAGCGAGGATCATCTCTCTTTTCCTATTGGTATGTGTAGCTTTGTGTCCACTTAACACCTTGTGTCCCACTGTGCCCAGCGTTTAACCAGAGCGTAGAAATGTGAATGAAAGACAATTCACTTCCACAAACGATGCTCTTATATGCCAATTAAGAAAAATTCAGTGCATTTCAGAATTCCGCAGCAATGCCTCACATCCCACTATCTTTCTGCCTCCAGAATCGTGCCACATTATTCACGTAGCTGTCTTCATAAAGCAGGAGGCAGACCAAGCCAACTTCTGTCCTCCGTCAATAGCAATCCCTCCGCTTGGCACTCTCTGTCTCCCTCGGTCCCGCCAAGGGTATCTTTCCCGCCTCAACTCCCACTAGATTGCTTCCAAAGATTCACTTAGGCTACAACCACTGCCCCTACAGGCCAAGAATTGTCGCACATTTCCCCCCAGCCAAGAATTTTTCTCCACCTCTGCTAATCATAATTAATCCTTGAGGATCAGCCCAAATGTCAGCTGTTCTGTTTCTATGGAGCATTTCTGTCCTTTTTGTAACACTGATTCTGTTCTTCACTCCGGAGTAACTAACTGCTTGCTTCCTCTTCCAACTATAAGCTACTTGTGGGTGGGAGAGGCAGCCCCATATCTAACACAGCACAATGAGGGTTGGTTAAAAATGGGGGGAATAAGTCTACTCATCGGATTATATCTCTATGTACTTTGAATCCAGTGACCTATGAAACCTTTCAGGTAAATCAGGACTGGACTTATATCCCAATGGATGCCAGTCTTAGAGCTTGTTGTAGTGGTGTTCCAGTTAATGAATGAATATTAATAAAGAGATACTTGCATTGTTTAAACCAATAAGTTGTAAAGTTAGAGAAATGACAGGTAGTGAAGCAGGAACAATGTATCTTAAGGGACTGAGTCTTCTTTCTCTACACATGTGAGTCTGTATTCAAATTTAAAAGATGATTTTAGGGACTTCCCTGGTGGCACAGTGGTTAAGAATCTGCCTGGCGATGCAGGGGACATGGGTCCGAGCCCTGGTCCGGGAGGATCCCACATGCCGCGGAGCCACTAAGCCCGTGAGCCACAACTACTGAGCCTACGCTCTAGAGCAGGTGAGCCATAACTACTGAGCCCGCGTGCCACAACTAGTGAAGCCTGCGCGCCTAGAGTCCGTGCACCGCGACAAGAGAAGCCACCGCAACGAGAAGCCCGCGCACTGCAACAAAGACCCAATGCAGCCAAAAATAAAAGAAATAAAAAATTCTAAAGAAAAGATGATTTTAGCACCCCAGTGCTCAGCAATAGCTACAAAGCTAACTTTATTGTTCTAGTTTTTTTAAGGGCAAGGGAGGAGCCTCTACTAATATTGATCACTCATGCTGCCCATTCATTTACCGAGTTTATTCACTGCTTAAGCATAAAATGCACTCAATTTTTGTTTCCATTTCAGAGACCATGTATGCATTCAAAGGCTACTGAGCGCCCTGGGGAACAAAGCGCACCCACTGACAGACTCTTCCCAGCTAAAGGGTTAACGGTAGCCATGGCGACCACCTCCAGGAACAGCATCATCTGCAGCAGCATTCATGCTGGGCCGTCCACAGAACGGTTATAAATATACCTATTAGCAGCCTGAGCTGAATCTTTAAGCAGCGCTGTTGGGAGAAGGGATACCTAAAAATAGCTCCACACGATCGCATTTGAAGACGTGTCCTCAGAAACACTGCATCTCGTGCACATATTCACACACGCACAGAATGAGTTTCAATTTTCTTTTTCCCAAGTGCCAAGAAGTGAACACTGGAGGAACACAATAGACTATGTGACACTTTATGACCTTTGTCTTTCACTGTAACATTCCAAAACGCAGCCCCTAAGGCGGAAAGGGGGCTCCAGCTTCACCAGCTGACTGGAGGCACTGCCCAAGCACCCTGCGCAGCAGGGCGGCTCCCCAGCGGGCCGCACAGGTCACTCGCACCGGGAAGGCTGTTCCTACAATGACCTATGACGCAGGAGGACGGGCAGCGTGAATAGGGGTATCCCTTCCTTACCCCTAGTCCACCCCAGGTCAGAGGCCATGTCCATGCAGTCTTCTCTAATTTCTGCTACTTCTATCTGGAGGGACATCTTACCCACATGGCTCCTAAAATACGGGTCATTTTCCACATAGGAGCAGGGAGCTCAGAGCCAGACTGCTGCAGGCTTGAATTTCAGCTCAGCCACACTGTTAGTTTACTTGCATAAATAAATCAACCTCTCCAAACCTTCATTTCTTCATTTATAAAGAGGGATTATGAAATGCCTAAACCAGGGATTTAAGGAATCAATCAGAGAGCAAAAGAAAGACGCCCGGCACCTGGGGGCACTCAACTTGCAAGTTCTTCTCTTGTGTTCCTCACTCTCTTACCTACTCCCACAGACCACAACCCTCCGGAAGGCAGGGACCGCGTCACCCCAGCTCTGCATCCACGTGGCCTGGTGCCCCGTGTAGGGACAGCTGCTTGGGGAGCAAACGAACGAGTGACTGTAGCTCCGTCCCGGCCCCGAGGACACAAGCACAGAATCGCACCGCCACCCAGCTAACTCCCCTCTGCTGCCACCTGTCGCAACTCCTCAACCGCCCATCAGTCAAAGGGAAGAGATGAGACCATGTTCTAGCTACAGTCCTAAGGACGTGGGCAGCAGAATGCATATGGCTAGGAAAAGATCTACTTAGACAAAGAGGGGAGCGCCAACATATGCCACTGCCCTCAAAGAGCAACTCGGGCCCCAGCGGGGAGCTCTAGACCTGAGGGCCCCACGCCCCAGGCCCCTCAACCAACGGGGACCCACGCAAGGACTCTCCGTCTAGCGGGTTTGGCTTACCTTGTGCAAAAGCCTCCCTCTCTCCTCTCTCAGAAGGAGACACGGGACCTGCCTCACAGGGGTGTGGTGAAGCTATCTGAGATACAGCAGCGCAGAAAGCACTGGGTCTTCTTCCCCCGCTCCTTGGGCTGTACCCCTAGAACGCTTCTCTCTGGCTGGGCTCAGCCCAAGAAGGACAGGCCGCAGACCCAAGGGCAGTGAGAGAGGGGCCTGGGTGTCTCCCTAGCCCAGTGGGGCTGGGACCCCCGTGCCCAGAGCCTTGTCCAGCCATGCTTCCATGGCTGTAGCTCTCAGAAGGCTCTGGTTACACCATTCGGTCCCCACAGGCCTAGAGGGGCTGGCAGCTCCCACTGTTGTCAGCTGCTGAGGGCCTTGCCCGCACACAAATGCCACCTGTTGCTCTGCCCCACTAGGACCCTGACCCCCAGAGGCGCTGGCCTTTGCTTCCCTACAGCCTGCCCCTTAGAGGAAGAGAGATGTCTAGGATTTGGGGGGCTCTCTGAAAATTACAAACTCTGTGTAAGTTTGCCCATCCCTACTCCTCTATAAAAAAGAAGAATCTTAAAATCCCTTCAACCAACCCCAATCCCCTGACTGGGAAGAAAATACAGTGAGTTCTGGTCATTCTCCTTTTTATGATGGGATCCTAAGGGGAGACATAAACGATAAAGAAGAAAGTCTTCTAAAACCTCAAAACCAAACTAACTCACTAAGGGAATTCAGAGGTGAGTGTAGGATTTGCAGAGCTCACCTTGAAGCCGCGGTCGAGTTTGGCAGGAACACACGTGTGACACTGAGCAGTAGCTCCTGGTGAACAGGCCCCGACCGTGCGTACTGTGCCTACAGGTGTGCTTTATGTGTACGTACGCGGACGCGCACACATGCACTCCCAGACACGCCCCTCCAATTTGTACCTCCGGAACAAGCTAACCAAACGGCCATCCCAACAGGCACTGGAAGGACAAACACCCGTGAGGGGGCGGGACAGGGGTGCGGTCAGGGGTTTTCTTGTATTCTGTACTAACTCTACGTCTGCTTTCGTCAGAAGGAGGGCGGGCAGGCAGGCCGACTGGCAATATGGTAAAAATGTTAAGAACCCATGAGCTGAGCGGAATAGTAACGGCTGTACAGTCATCATCCACGCATTCAAGCCCACGGGGCTACGAGAAGTCTTCACATTTTGCCATATGCACTTCCAGGTGAAGCCCCCCAGTGCCCCGCCTTCCTCCTCAGAGGTAACCACTACCTTGAGGTTGGTGTGTGTTCTGCACATATATTTTTACATGCTTACTACATGTATGTAGATACAGTATTGTGCTGCATGTTTTTAAACATGATGGAAATGTAATCATACTCACTTTATTCTGAAACTTACTGTTTTCACTCAATATATGATCATGTCCAGACTTAAACATGCTGATAAACGTAGATTTAGTTCATTGTAACCACTGTGTGGTATTTCAGTATATGAATTTAACACATTTTATTTAACAGCCCCCTATCAATGGACATTCGGGTGGTTGCTAATTTTCACTCTTCAGACAGTGCTGCAGGGAACCCTGTGCTTGCCTCCTTGCTCAAGAGCTTCTCTGATGTATCGTCCAAGGAGTGGGGATTACGGGTCAAAAATATACGTAGCCTCAACCTCATTAAAAATGCCAAATGGTTGTACAGATTTATACTTCGGCCAACGCTGTACGAGAGTTCCTCTTTTGCTACGTCCTTACAGTTTCTGGTATTAAAGAATTTGTTTTTATTTTCCCAATCTGATGGGTACATTTTACAACCGTGAAACTATAGCTGTCCCACCCACCCATACATCTGTCCCTCCAGTCACTTACTCAACAGATATTTAAACTGTCATACGCCAAGCATTTTGCTAAAAACACTGAAGACACAGTTAAAAGACAGACAAAATCACTGCCCTTTTGGAGGAGCAGGCAATACACAGAAATAAAACAGATGATGGGGCTTCCCTGTTGGCGCAGTGGTTAAGAATCCACCTGCCAATGCAGGGGACACGGGTTCAAGCCCTGGTCCGGGAAGATCCCACATGCCACGGAGCAACTAAGCCCATGCGTCACAACTACTGAGCCTGCGCTCTAGAGCCCGCGAGCCACAACTACTGAAGCCCCCGCACCTAGAGCCCATGCTCCACAAGAGAAGCCACCGCAATGAGAAGCCCGCGCACCACAATGAAGAGTAGCCCCCGCTTGCCGCAACTAGAGAAAGCCCGTGTGCAGCAACGAAGACCCAATGCAGCCAAGAGTAAAATAAATAAAATAAGAATAAATTTAAAAATAAAAGAGATGATGAATGGAACGTCAGGAGGGTCCTGAGTGCTACGGAGAACACTAAAGCAGGACCACAGGGTAGAGGGTGAGGGAGCTGCTACTGATGCATTTCCCTGGCTAGTATTTACAAAAGCATCATTAAGAATCTAATCACAGGGTTGGGCACCGGCAGCATGACCCTCGCCAGCTCAGGCTTCCTCTCCTGGGAAGGGCCGGCTCACCCCCACTGCCCATTTCTCTGGCTTCTTATTGATTCCCACATCCATGAAAATCCCTCCTCCAGTCTGGGGACCACTCCTCTGTTGGTGGTGTGTGCTGGTCACACCTCCCTTTCTGTGGATCCTTTCCCTCTCTGTGTTTTTAACTCTTTCTTTACTTGCAGTATATCATACATACTAAAAGATGCAAAACATGTAATGACATGTGACTTAGCTTTAAATTTTGTTCAGATAGTCTCCTTTACAGAATTTTGTATAAGTTTAATATAATCGAACTGGTCAGTCTTTTCCTCTATGGTCTGTGCTTTATATTCCAAGACTAAGAAACGCTCCCTAAAATGGTAAAGTCGTAAACATGTTGCTCTTTCATACTTGTGTCTTCATCCTACCCGATGCCAATTTTGTTTATCATATTCCAATTCTCTTTCTTTCTCCACATGGATAACCCAATGTTCCAGCATCATTTATGAAAAGGTTCTGACTTTCTCCCATTGATTTATGATGACCCCGGTCATTCCATATTCCATCAACTCTAAAATTCTTATCAGAACGTTTTTATAAAACTGTGTTAGGTCTGCCATCTGGCTGGCAACAATTATAAAACATCATAGATTGTAAGACGAATTTGTATTTCAGAGATAAAACAAAGGTGCTTCTTAGAATTAATGAAACTGGGTGTGTCAATTTTCCCTGTACCTATGGACCTGATTTGGACCTTTCTATTCCCTTTTACAAAACATGTCTACCTGTCCCTGCACAATTTATCAGACTGTTTTACTTACTCTTGGTTTATAAGCCTTAGTACCTCACAGGGCAAGATTCCACGACTTGCTCACATGCTTCAACTGTCTTGGCTATTCCTGGCTCATTCTTCCTCCATAGGAGTTCTAACGTCGGGTTGATTTTAAAACTAGGAATTTTTCTAGGGATGATATATAACACAGATAAACCTGGAAGTAAGTTGACATCTTCACAATATTGAGTCTTTCCATCCACGAACATGGAACACAGTGCATGGTTTCATCAGGTCTGCTTTTTTTTTTTTTTTTTTTTTTGCGGTACGCGGGCCTCTCACTGTTGTGGCCTCTCCCGTTGCGGAGCACAGGCTCCGGACGGACGCAGGCTCAGCGGCCACGGCTCACGGGCCCAGCCGCTCCGTGGCATGTGGGATCCTCCCGGACCGGGGCACGAACCCGTGTCCCCCGCATCGGCAGGTGGACTCTCAGCCACTGCGCCACCAGGGAAGCCCTTTTTATTCCTTTTATACCCGGCAGAATTTGATTTGCTAATGTTTTATTTTGGTTTTTTGCATTGTGCCACCCATGAAACTTTGGGACCCAGAACGCACCTAACTGCTTCGTATTTTTTGATTTGTATTTTTTAAAATGTTTACCTTATATTTTAACTCACAGAGGTATTTTTGATTTCTCCTTTCAGTTTTTTTCTGTTATTGCCTAAGCTCTTTTTCTGGCAAGAATGAATCAAAGCAGGACCTGACCAGACCTGGAATTCCACACCAATTCCCTGTCTGCAAGTCCATCTTCACTGTCTCTCCTTTGCTAAACCTTTACCTAAATTCAGTACTTATTCCCTTAAATGGCACAAATATATTAAAGGTCCTGGTAGGGTATCTGGCAAATAACAGAATTGATTCAATCCAATTAATAAATTGCTAAATGTTCAATACACTAGTTGAACTTTCAAAACAAACTTTCTTCAAGAACAGAGAATTTGGAAATGTTACATATTTAAGGAATTTATGAGGATATACTTGGTAAATTCTTCACCAGCTACCCAATTCTTCTACGTGCTGGACCTCCTAAATCCCTTCTCTGCTTCACACAACGCTGAACACACAGGGGAAGCTGTGTGGCACGAGACGCGTGTGCCCTTTGCTACAGCAGGCACCTGTCTGCCCGCCCCTACCAGAGCAGGTTCCAAGGGTTTGGTGAAGGGCTAAATTCTACATTCAACCTCCAAGAATGTATGTCGATGGTCACTGTGCATCCAGGGGCGGGGGGAGGGGAGGTGTGCTCATGTGCATATATACATATGCACATTTTCCCCCTCAACTTATAGTCAAGCCAATGTAAGGATCCCCATTAAAAGAGCATGCTCCTAGGGACTTCCCTGGTGGTCCAGTGGTAAAGAATCTGCCTTCCAATGCAGGGGACGCGGGTTCAATCCCTGGTCGGGGGACTGAGATCCCACATGCCGCGGGGTAGCTAAGCCTGCGCACCACAACTACTGATCCCGAGCGCCTCAGCTAGAGAGAGAAAAACCGCACGACACAATTAGAGAGAAGCACGAGCGCCGCAACGAAGAGACTGCGCACAGCAACGAAAGATCCCGTGTGCCGCAACTAAGACCCAATGCAGCCAAAAAAATTTTAAAAAAAGGAAAATAAATATTTTAAAAAGCACACTCTTAGAAACCAACTCTATTTAAAATTATTTTTTTAAAGACCAGCCCTGTGGCATTGTGGCATTAATTTGAGCTTTTAAGTGTTACCTCCACCTTAATAACATGGCTCTTGCCAGCCTCTCTCCTACATTACATGCCTCTTCTACTTTATAATGAATAGTCACTAACCAGCTTCTCGTAGGTTCTCACACAGCAGGCTCTGAAACCACTTGCCCTGTCATTAATACACTCCATAACCTTGGGCAAGTTGCTTAATAACTACAGGGCTCAGTTTTCTTACAGGAAAAAAAGTGGGGATAAAAGCACTCATGTTGCAGTATAATTTTGGTAAGTAAATGCAATAAAGTATGTGAAATTACCCATTACGTAACACAGGTGCTCAGTAAAGACAAGTTTCCTCACATTTCTACTCAAACATCCACGTCCTCTTTTCTCTCTGTATGACTGCCTCCCTGTCCCCCTTTCTGGGGTCCATGCTTTACTCTACCTTCAGCAGTGGACAGCTAACCGCCCACTTTAGGATGAACCTAAGCAGAAAATCCAATAACGCATAAATGCTCCACAGGCAACAGCTGTCTACATCAGAATCCCTCCCCTACGCCAGCCACAATGCCACGTCCCTCTTATTCACTGTATTCGTAAATGAATTCTTTCCTTTTGTGGGGGCAGCACATATGGTCTCAGCAGACATACAGACGTCCACGTCTCATCAGTGTCTTAATGTCTTGGTTGATGCCTTACTCTAGGCCTGAGACAGCAAGGCATAATCAATAATTAGAGGAGGCACACAGTTGGTTGGGCTAACACTGTCAAGATAAGCTGGCTGTGTCAGAAAAACAGCGCTTCCTTCATCGTAAAAGAGTCATAATATTTATTTATAGCTGGATAACTTCATGGCAGGAAGATGGGAAATCAAAGAATAAAGCAGAACTTACTAACATTATCAGAGTTATTTTTATCTTAAGCGTGAACATCACTCTGAGGCTCTGGCCTAAATCAGCATAATTACAATGATCGATGAGACAGACAGAAAGACAGCTCAATCACCAACAACGCCTCCTGCTTTTAAAAAGCATTTCATATGTATTATTTCACTTGATTCTCAAGCCACAGCGAGTTCATTTCCAGAAGAGGACAGTGAGGCTGGAACAGGCACAGTGACACCATCATCCAGGAAAAGCACACGGAGTCAGTGCCCAGGCCCCCAGGGCCAGACACACGCCTTGTGCACAGCGCCACGGGCTCAGGGGCTGCAGGAGGGAAGCACACACAGCCTCTCGTATAGAACGTTCAATACAGAAGAAAAGCAGCCATGCATTCATTCACTTCATCAGGAAATATTTATCGAGATACTACTTTGTGCCAGGTGCTGGCTCAGGTCCCAGGGGCACGCAATGAACAAGACAGCCAAAGCCCTGCCCTTGGGCTTTGGCTTAGGGGAGCCTATCCTCAAGTGGTCGTACAAACGAGCCACGAGGCCCAGAGCCAGGGGAGTGTGTGCGGGGAGGGGAGAAAACAACCAGACCGCTGGAGGGGGTCAGAGACACCTGCACACTTAGCACTGACACACTCAGACCATCTTAATAAAAATGATGCCCTTGTGACGCTGTCATGATGCTGTCCCTTCTCCATTCAGAGCCATCAACCGCATTTTCACTTGACTTTCACACCTGGATTCTGGACTCCACTTTATTACCCTGAATTCTCTTCTAAAACAAGTTTTCTGCTGTCAGAGAAAAGAATCCCCAGTTTTTGTCATGGACTCACTACCTGGGAAGAAACTTGAGGATGGTCCTTTTAGCATCTCCTTCATACTGCCCAGGCTCCTTCCAATGTATCACGATGCCACAAACTGTCCACAAGGAGGCTCAGGATGGCAGGACGACAGGGTGCCTGCCACCCCGCCGTCCCAACCTGCCTCGCCGTAAACCTTGTGTCCACACTGACTCAGACCCCGTGGGGTTCCTCCAGAAGGCTTTCCTTTCAGGCCTGTACCTTCCAACAATCTTGCAGCAATTCAGAGAACACTTCAGGCAATTCAATGAGTGATTCATATCCAAAAATACTTATGCCCACCTTGCAACAGAAGGCCTGGAGAGGTTCTGGGAACCAGTATGTTCGTAGTTCTGAGCACGAGATGAATGACGGAACGAGCAAGATGAATAGAGTTATTCTCATTTTGAGCTCAGTTTTCCTATTCATTGTGGCAATCAGATCGTGCTTTATGAGGACTGCAAATTGTTAATTTACAGCCACGTTCTCTTGATCATGTTTCCAGAAGGAGCTGACCCATTTGGGAGTGGTTTTCTAGTTAAGTTCACAGTCTCCAAAACAGAAAAAGTGCACAGGTAAGTCTTTTACATTTTCAATCTGTACTTTGCTGGGCTAAACCAGTTGTCTGGTGAAGCTAAATAAGGTAATATATATGAAAACACTTCCCAGGAGGCAGGAACTATTATTATCATTATTATTCCACTCCTGAGAGTAATGGTACCGTCAACCTCTTATCTCGTCCCCACTGCTCTGGTCTCCCTGCAAACGAAGACTAGTGGGGGCCCCCGGCATGGTCAGTGTATCCCAGACGGCCAGCCAATCCCAAACAGACCAGGAAGGTCAAGACCAAGTGCAGGCTCCTTGGGCTCTTAAACAGGATTAAGAGTATTATTCTCTCAGATTAGTGCCTGGCCTTCATATTGCTTATTTGTGAAGCGGGGATAAAGTATCCACACACAGGGTTGCTGGGCTGATTAAAATGTATCTAAGTCATCTTCTTCCAAGGTGCCGGGCAAACAGTTATTAATTCCCTGCTCATCTCATCCAAGTTTTTGCTCAACTTGACCCAGTAATGTGAAGCACAAATATGAACCCCGAGAGGCCTGAGGAAACTACATGAGAGGACTCTATGTAACACACACACATATACACACACACACACACACACGTATGCATGTATCTACGTAGGTATGCATGTATAACGCTACAGACTCCAACTGGATGACCGGGGGAAGCAGGAGAGCCCACCACGCCATGACACGCGGTACGTGTGGCAGGACGTGTGTGAGGAAGACATGCCCAGGCAGAGCGGGAGTGATGCACACACACTGCGGCTTAGCATGTACCAGGCACTACTGCCAAGCTCTCCATTCTGCTACCTCACTTTAATCATCATAACGACCTCATGTGAACCGATGATTATCGTGGCCCTCACTTTATAGATGAGGAAAATGAAGCCCAAGAGTTCCTGGGGTGGATGCAGCCGGATCAAAGGAACCGGTGCCCAAATCACCAGTGGCCACAGGTGCTAACTGGGACCAGGAGAGGAGACCATCAAGACACAGACTGAGACCGACTGGCTGGTAACCAAACCCCAGCCGTCCCCACAGGAAGAAGAGGATAGAAGGGGCGCAGAGATTGTCGTGGGGCCCTGGAGCCAAGAGAAAGGCCCCAGGGCGTGGCTGGGGCGCTGTGGTGCCTCGCCTTCCGCACTGTCTCCTATAGGCTTTTCCCATCAGTGACTTAAGTAAGAACAGAATAAGCAAGTTTATCTCAATCCCTTGGACACCACGGTCTCTAGGGAGAGCAAACACAAGAGACAGCAGAGCTGAAATTCTAAGCGACTTCTAGTGGCTTACATATGGCATCAAAAGCAGTGAGATGAT
Source organism: Delphinus delphis (assembly GCF_949987515.2). Lineage (NCBI taxonomy): Eukaryota > Metazoa > Chordata > Mammalia > Artiodactyla > Delphinidae > Delphinus > Delphinus delphis. The sequence continues at coordinate 77,223,380 of NC_082699.1, forward strand.
GTGCAGCAAAGGTTCATCGACCTCCCACATCTAGGCTGCAAGGAATCAACTGCACGGGGACAGATAAGCGGAGGTGGAGATTGACGTGGGATGACGGGACGGAGGAGGGCCAGGACACCCAACAGGGGATGGACACGCCCTCAGGCCACGTTAACCCACACAGGAGCCCCTGCACAGAGGGCTAGTTGATCTCAGGCGCTCGGAGCTGGCGGACAGGCTGGATTCCACCAGCTGGTGGATAATCCCTCCTACTGAGCCCCCTTCCTTCCTCTCCGGACTAGTCCGCTAGGGCTGCCAAAATAAAGTAACAAAACGGGTGTGACTGAAACAGCAGAAATATATTGTCTCCCAGTTCTGGAGGCTGCAGGTCTGTGAACAAGGTGTGGGTAGGGCTGGCTCCTCCCACGCCCTCTCCTTGGCCCAGAGGTGGCCACCTGCAGGTTCACACGCAGACAGTAGTTAAGTCTTCCGATCCAAGAACACGGGACATCTTTCCCCTCACCTAGGTCTTCTGTAACTTCTCTCAATGATGTTTTACAGTGTTCAGTACACAAGTCTTAACACTTCTTTACGGTAAGTTTATTCCTAATTATTTATTATTTTTAATAGCATTATTAAAAGAATTATTTTCTCAATATCCTGCAACTTTGCTGAACTCATTTATTAGTTCTAATAGTGTTTTAGTGAATGACTTACATGGCATCATGTCATCTGCCGGCAGAGGTAGTTTTACTTCCTCTTTTCTAAACTGGAGGCCTTGCATTTCATTCCCTAGCCCAATTATCTGGCTCAAGCTTCCTGTACAACGTTGAACAGGAACGGCAAGAGCGTCTCCTTCCTGGTCTCGGGGAGCGTCCTGGCTTGCACCATGAAGAAGGCCCCGGCAGTGAGCTTTCACGGCCACCCTTCACCCGCCTGAGGGTGCTCACTCTCTTCCTGATGGGGGCTGTTTTGTTTGGGGGGTTGTTGTTTCGTATGGCGAAGGGTTCCTCACAATCTCATCTGCACATCCCTTCTCCCCACAGATGTCAGGGTGATCTTCCTAAAACGCGGAGCTCATCCAATCACAGCCTCTATCTCAGACTCCAGCGCTTTCGGGAGCTCCGAGCCCCGCACGGCTCCACCCTCGTTTCTTACCACTTGCGCTGTGCTCTTTGCCTCCGGCAACAAGCTGATGGAGATTTGACCTGACACCCTCTGCTGCTTCTTCCCTCCATGACTTTGCTCTCCCTTCCTTCTGTTTGGAATGCAATTTCTATGACCACCCATTTCCCCTGCAATTCTTTTAAAACTTTGTTGTATTGCATCTTAGAAACCTTCTGTAAGCAGAGCCTAGGAGAGCTCCCTTTATTCCACGCCGACAATCTCTATGTGCCTGTGCATCCTTACAGCCACCACATTACGACTGCATGTTTATGGGCCTATCTTCCCCAACAGACAATCAACCCTTTAAAGCACCATCTCTGCCTTACTGACCTCTGTCCCACCAGCATCTGACCCGGAGCTCAGCACAGGGCGGGTAACGTGCAGCCTTGGGTGATGAATGAATGAATGAATGATTAAGCCCATCCTCAACTTTCCTGGCAGAGTGGCTTTTCTAAAGTGCAAATTTGATCATATACTCACTTGCTAAAATCCCTTCAATAGCTGCTGATACCTGGCAGGATGAAGTCCAAACTTCCCTGTGGCATAAAAGATTCTCCTGGACGTGCCCCAGCCCCACATCTCTCCATTCCTATCTTCCGCTACACACCCCACTCCCTAAACCCCCCAAAACCATCACGACCCCCTAACACCAGAGCTCTTTCAAGCCTCCCCACATTTGCCGGGTCATACCCTGCACGGACTGCCCTGAATGTCCTTCTCCACTGCTCACCTGGAAACCAGCCAACCCCTTTTTCAAGAGTCAGCCCAAACATCGCCTTCGAGCTCTAGATCTGTTTACACAGCTGTCTACTTTGCTTGGCTATTTCAAAGGCACCCACACTCCCCGAATCTGAGCGTGAACCCATGACCAGGTCCGCCCTGCCTCTCCCAAGGAAGAGAACTCCTTTCCTGTCCCACGTTTTCCCGCTCGGCCGCAACTCCACTGTCAGTCCCAACACCCATCTCAGAAACCCCATCTCCTCTCTTCATATCCTCCACCACCAAGTGCCAGCCTTTCTGTTTGCAAATATCTCTGAAATCCATCCATTTCTCTCTGGCTCTACGCCATCACCTTATCCAAGCCATCATTGTGTTTCTCTTGGACTAGTGTTAACAGTGTCCTGATTGACCCGTTTCCACACTGGCCTCCCCTCCAACACCATTCCCCAAGCTTGAGCCGGGGTGCAGATCTTAAATCTCACCCCCCTGTCCCTCCCCCTCCTGCAGTCCTCCAAAGGCTTCCGCTACCCTGATAAACCTCACCACGGCCCACGGGCTGCATGGCCAGCTTCCCCTGACCACCGCTCTACCCCCTCGCCCTGTTTCCCCTGCTTTCAACATTCACTCCGCCCCCATCCCTCTGCCGAGCTCCCACTCATCTTTGGATCTCAGCACCTCCTCGGGAAAATCTCGTCCGACACCCTTGTCTAGGTCAGTCTATGACCTCATAGAATCACATTCCTTTTCTTCATAGCTTTTGTCCCAGTTATTTGAATCGGAGGGCTATTGTACAGACTATAAACCTGGTGAGAGAAGGACTGTGTCATTGTGGTCCAGCACACACTGGCTCAGAGAAGGCACTCACTGAGTATCTGCTACGTGAGTAAATGTACATGAAATCTTTACTCATCGCAACCCTCAGGTAGAAATGACCTCCTCCCGCCTTTAGGCTCCCTGTTCCTCGTGGGAAGGCTAGCACAGCACCGGGCTACGCTATTAAACCGCTGTGCTGTTAGGATTCTGTATTGATGTGTCTCCCCCTGCTGGACTGTGCGTTCCATGTGGTAGGAAGCTCTTTCATTACAATCCCTGACACTTAACTGATGCTCAAGAAATATCTCGTGATGGAAGGGCTCACTCCTTGGACGGGTAGACCTGGGTGCTACGATTTAAAAGGGCAAAAGTTCTCATTGGTAACACGAGGGCAAGGAGATCTAGATGGGTTTCCAAATGGGGACTGTTTAGCTCAAGGATACAAAGCTTCAGAAAAGGGAGAGCCCCTTTCCTGCTAGGAGTCTGTAAGGTGGAGGCCCCAGAAGGCCGGGGCTGGGACCTGTGGGGGGCAATGTAAGGAAGCACCTGAGCTCCCGCCACTGGGCGTGACCACACAGAGAGCTCACAGCCACTGCTCACATGCTGCAGAAAAAAAGCCCTGTACTTGGTGGAGACTGGACTGAAATTCTTTCTTTTAATTCAATTTATTTAATTTAAAATAAATTAATTTAATTTTAAATATTTGCTGGACACCTATTACATGAATGCTAGGAACAAGGGAAACAGATACAGAGGAGACCCACCCAGCACCCCCAGGGCGCCTGCAGATGACTGTTCAGACGGCTTCTGGCCCTTGGAGCCCAAAAAATAATAATAAATTAAAAGGACAGTCCAATTTGTTTTAACGAGTAACCCTTCGTCCAAATAGATAAATTTCTGTGGATCTATTGACACGTGACCCCTGAGTGTCAATGCCCAAAAAAGCAGGCTAGCTAAACCAATTGAGTGTATACTTTGGTTCTTGCGACAGTTGCCAAGTTGATTGGCAACGCTTAACAGGAACAGGGGCTATGTTCTAATAATAACAACAAAAAACATCTCGCTTTTTTTTTTTTGGATATACTTGCAAGCCTTGAAAATGGCTTATCTGAGAGCCAGCACTTTGCAAGTTCAAGGGCATACCTTGGAAACCACAGCAGGCAATGCCTTTGCTCGTGGCCTACAAGGAACGTGTGGAGAGGTGAAAAGCACTGGGGCTGGGAATGAGGGGGCCCGGGCTCCTGAACCTGGAAGCAGGGACCTACTTAATGTGAGTGTACAGCTCAACAACGACCCCTCAGGAAGGTCAAGTGACTTCCCCACATTCATTATTTATTTAACTATTCAACAAATGCTGAGAGAGCACCTACTACCACCAGGCACTGAAGTGAATCATAGAGTCCCTGCCCTCAGTGGAGCTGCCTTCCCAGCGGTGACACCAGGAGGCAGGGGAGCAAGTCCCCCACCCACTCTATTTAACACAGAAAGCAGCAGGTGTCTTCCCCGCAAAGGTTTGCCTCCTATCAGCCTCCACATCATGTCCACAAGGAAGGCATACTAGGCAAGAGAAAAGAGTCTGCCCATTAGATAAAGCAGAATTCCATGGATAATGCCAGAAGTTCTTCTGAATCTCATCCTAGCCGCTCAGCTCAAGCAAAGAGGGAAATCAGGTCTCCCACTCTGCAACTCCAAAGAAAATCAAGCATTACATGTTAAAAAAACAACAACAAATAAACCCAAATCAAACTATCGATACTATTTCTAAGATAATCCTCTTTTCAGGTCTGGGTGCCCACCGACAGCAGTGCAGCTCAGCACTTCGCTGAGAAAGGGCAGCCCTGTGTGGTGAGACAGAGCAATTGCAATGCTGTACGTTGCCCAGAGGCCTCGTTAACTTCTAACAAGTGAGTTTCCTGGCCTCTGTTCTAGAAACTGCTGCCCTATTTAATAGTCAAGGAAGAGGAACAGATACCAGGGAACCAGACTATCCCGAGCTTTGAAACAAGAGCAAGGACTATCACCACAAACACACGTTAGGAGCAGCCATCAATCACCGAGTGCTCAGGATGTGCGGTTTTATGTGTCCAGGGCCTAAATCACTGTCTGATTTGGTCATACGTGGCTATTACCATCGCATTTTACAGGTGAGGAAGTTGAGGCCCGGAGGAGTTAATGACTTGCTGAAAGGTCTCATAGCTAATAACTGAGGATCCCTAGAGTTCCCTGGAACCCAGATGGGCCTCATCGGAAGCAGCAGGCCTAACCCTTCCTCCACGCTTTCCTTTCATGACACAGAATAAAGTATCGTGTGCAGGCTTCACGGAGCCCTGGCTGTGCTCCAAGCACCCTGCAAGCATGATCCCCACTCTGCACCACACTCAGAGTAAGTCTCATCCTAATCTCACAGACGTAGAAGCTGCGGCTGTGAGAGGCAAAGTGGCTTGCCCACGACGACACAGCTGGCAAGGAGCAGAGTCAGGACCCACCCCTGTCCCGCTGCTCCAGACGTAACTGTTCATTCAGCTACTTCATGCAGCCACAACAGAGACTCGAAAGCGGGCTCGAGCTCTAAACCCGAGAGAAGCAAGGCCGATGGGCAGAGACAGGGAGAAGGGGGATGCAGACGTGAGTCCGGCTGGAACAGGCCACCAGGGTGTCCAGAGCAACCCCACAATGCAGAGACACCAGCAAAGGAAGCCTGATTCCTGACACGACAGCCTCCCAAGGCCAAGTCTGAGAGCTCCGGCAGCACGGAGTTCAGAGGGGCCTTTCCCTGGAGACGCCGCCCTCTGCACCACTGCGGCCCTCCTTCTCTGCACAGGGCTGCCCACCAGCCCTCACTAGCCCTCTGTTATGACGCCAGCCCCAGCGTATGACACTGTCTACCTGCCCCAAGCTCATGGCCTGCCGCTAAGTACAAACTGCTCATTATTCTCCACTGTACCTAGAGGATCCACGTGAAATTGACAGTGATCAAAATGTTCTGTTTGCTGGTGCGGGAAAAACCCAAATGAAAGATGCAGAACAGCCCAGCCCGCCGCCGGCCTCACCTGCCACCACGCGAGGCTCTAGTGATCCATCGGCCGCCCTCAGCCCGGCCGCGTGAGAGCCCTCGGAGCTCCCCGACTAGCCTGCCGTTTTCAGTCCTCTGCTTTTTCAGACGCTGTTTCCTCCGAGTGGAAGGCTTTTCCATGCACTCCAACCTAGTCTGTGACTGGTTTTTATTGCTGGGCTCCTTCTTAGTCTGAGTTCCACAGAGACAGGACTGATCTCGTGCTCTGTCTTCCCAGTACTAACCCACTGCATAAGGCGCAGCGGGTGTTCAATAAATATTTAACGAATGAATAAAAGAATAAACTCTATGTAGTGGGGCCACCACTTCAAAATAATTCAGTTGTGGGAGGAGGGTAGAATCAAAAGCGTGAAGTCCTGCGGCTGGACAGGGTGACGGTGGTACCACAATGTGAATGTGCCTCAGCCTCTGACCTGTACACTTAAAGGGATTAAAATGGGCAATTTTATGTTCCATATATTTTACCACAATTTTATAAACTAAATAATTATTTTTAAAGAACAGGGTCCATGCTCTGCACTCTCTCAGCTCACCAGAGCTGCCTGCTCCCAGCAGTGAGACAGGGCTGAGGGACAAGGAAGGTGTGCCGTCCCCGCCAGAGCTGCAGCCCCCCACCCAGGACCCTCAGCAGGTAGCGTCTCCCACCTGCACACCAGGTGGATCGATTTCACAACGACGGGCAAAATCAAATCATTCCAGAATCTAACCCCATGCAGAGTCCTGCACCCAGGAAGTGTTCAATCAAGGACAGCAGCCCCCAGACATAGAGCAGAGACAGCGTGTCAAGTTCCCTGGACGCTATTGTTGCTGTTTCCCAGTAAGGAGAAGCAAATCCAAGACTGATGCCACCTCAGTGCTGCATGACCCGACAAATGAACGGGGCACTGAATGAATGGCTTCAGTAAGACATGGAGAGGGCCGGCAGCAGGGCCAGAGGGGTTTACAAAGCTGCACTGCACGTCTTACATGGAAGCCCACACCCTGGGAATCGAGTCTTAAAATCACATCAATCTATTCTTATATAATACTTCAATATTTTCCAATAATTCATTGCCTCTGTTTTGATAAATTGCACCTTAAAGGGAAAATCAACAGTAGAGGGAGAAGGAGATGGGGAAAGGAGAGAGAGACAGAGCTCAGAATACAGTTACCAGTTCAGACATCAAGGAATGGATAGGTCAATGCAAGAGCCTGTTAGCTCCGGACCCAGGAGGAGACTTGTGAAAAGAGAATGGACTTAGAAATCATATTTAAAAGAAGATTCCAGAATAATTAACAAATAAAAAGAAATTTTTTGAGAAACTAAAACTATCTCACCTAATAAAGTTATCTCAAATTATAAAAGAGCTGCTAACTTAAATCTTGAGTGAAGATAAGATATGTAGAACTGGGACTTCCCTGGTGGCGCACTGGTTAAGAATCCTCCTGCCAATGCAGGGTACACGGGCTTGATCCCTGGTCCCAGAAGATCCCACATGCCGCGGAGGAACTAAGCCCGTGCGCCACAACTACTGAGCCTGCGCTCTAGAGCCCGTGAGCCAGAACTACTGCTCCCGTGCGCTGCAAATACTGAAGCCCACTCGCCTAGAGCCCGTGCTCCGCAACAAGAGAAGCCACCGCAATGAGAAGCCCGTGCACCGCAACAAAGAGTAGCCCCTGCTCGCCGCAACTACAGAAAGCGCAAGTGTAGCAACTAAGACCCAATGCAGCCAGAAAAACATATGTAGAACTGAAAAGAGTAAAATCATTGTGTCTTTCATTGAGTATGTGAGACAAGTGGGGAAAAGCAGACACCACCAGGCAGCTCCCACCAGCCCGAGGTTCTAGGCAGTGGGGACACAAGATGCACAAGACTCCCCTCTCAGTCCTGACTCATTTCTCATTAAGTTTCACAACCAAACTTCATAAAAGTAACTCCACTTGCTGCTTCCTTCATCCCAGTGACTCCACGACCCTTCACAGGCTGGCTTCTTCCCACATTCGCTATCGAAACCTCTCCATCACTTCCTGAAGTTGTCCACACCGCCCATGTTGCCAAATTCAGGGGATATTTTCCACATTCTTCCTATCAGACCTCCTTGCTATCAATTGTTTCACCTGTTTTGACGACCTTTGGTTTCTGTGACCCACCCTTCCTCCTGCTGCCTCTTCATTGTCTTCCGTGAACATCCATCCATCTTATCATCCCTACGACATTGCTGGTGCAGACCCTGGCACGGCCCAGCTCTTCTGCCCCAGGGTCACACCCTGAGCGGTGGCCGCAACGCCACGGCACCCTTTCCTCCGCCTGCACTCACTGCCAGGCCTCCACCTCTGGCTCAGACCTGTCCCCTGAGGCCTGGACTCGTTTGCACAACACGCTTCTGTGCTCCAGGCACAGGGGTCAGGCCTCAGGGTGTCCAGGTGCAACTCCTGTGCTTAACATGCTTCCCAAACCCCTCCCCACTCAGCCAGGCGCTGGCATCACCTCCACTCAACAGGCGGAGCGAGAGCCACTTGTGCTTAATCTCCCAGCTACAGCACTTGCTATTCAAGCTTATCTGAACCCAAAAGCCACACACACTGTCTCCACTTGAGACAAAAATGCAGGCCACTGAACCAACCAAACACAAGTACTGGCCGTCAGCTGCCTTTATTTTCACAAGGATACCAGGTCACCCAAGACAGACTCATCTAAGTGACAGCTCCTCATCTTAAAAACAAAACTTACACTCAGGTTCAGGGGATGAATGCACCAAATTTACGTCAATGGCAATGACACACCCACATACCGCAGTCCCCACCCCCATTTATTTGTTGTTTCAATTACCCGCGGTCAGCCTCAGTCCAAAAATATTAAATGGAAAATTCGAGAAATAAACAATACATAAGTTTTAAATCACACGCTGCTCTGAGGAGCATGACGAAATCTCGCACATCCCACTGCGCCCCACCACGGATACCATCCCTTTGTCCAGCGCATCTTGCCCGTTAGTGGCTTAGTAGCCGTCCTGGGTGTCAGACGGACCACCGCTATAGCAGTGCTCGTGTTCAAGTGACCCTTGTTTTACTTAATAATGACCCCAAAGTGCAGGAGTGGTGATGTTGGCAATTCAGACACACCAGAGAGACGCCGTAAAGTGCTTCCTTTAAGTAAAAAGGTGAAAGTTCTCTGTTTATAAATAAATCATATGCTGAGGCCGCTAAGATCTACAGTAAGGCTGAATCTTGTAGCCATGAAATTGTGAAGAAGGAAAAAAGAATTAGTCCCAAAAATCATTTTCCATGTTTTGGTAACAGCCACACTAGTGGGCATGAGGTGGCACCTCACTGTGGGTTTTTTTTTTTACAAATTTATTTATTTATTTTATATTTTATTTTTGGCTGTGTTGGGTTTTCGTTGCCGCGTGCGGGCTTTCTCTAGTTGCGGCGAGCGGGGACTACTCTTCGTTGCGGTGCGCGGGCTTCTCATTGTGGTGGCTTGTCTTATTGCTGAGCATGGGCTCTAGGCGCACGGGCTTCAGTAGTTGTGGCACTCGGGCTCAGTAGTTGTGGCTCGTGGGCTCTAGAGCGCAGGCTCAGTAGTTGTGGCGCACGGGCTTAGTTGCTCCTTGGCATGTGGGATCTTCCCGGACCAGGACTCGAACCCGTATCCCCTGCATCGGCAGGCGGACTCTTAACCACTGCGCCACCAGGGAAGTCCCTCTCGCCATGGTTTTGATTTGCACTCAATAACTATTTTTGATTACAAGTCTCATCAATATTCACTTTAAAACACTCGCAAGTAATGCTATTTTTACTTACTTAAAAACGAATGAGTTTTCCCAGGTTGTGCAGGGACGTGCAGCTCTGAGCCGTGTCTCGCGCCGTGCTGCCCTCCTTCTTTGCCGGCTCACCTGCCCACCTCCTCCGGGGACTGTGAGCACGGGTATCTCCAGTGTCTGGTAGTTCATTCAACAGGTGTTGACTGAAAGCCTCTTTTTAATGTTCCAGGCACCACTCGAGACACTCGGGGCACAGCAGTGAACAAGACCTCGTCCTCACCCTGGTAAAACTTACATTCTGGTGAAGGAGACCTACGATGAAATGTTCCAAGATAACAGGTAGAGTCCAGGGCTCTGCAGAAAAAGCATGCGGGGGCAGAGGGTGCAGCAGGAGAGAGACGCACCCGTGGGCCGGCTGGCCTGGCCCCAGGCCGGGTCCCCCACACGCTTTCCCCTCGGGCAGCACCTCCCCTCCTGGTCCTTAATCCATCTGTCCCGGCTTTATAGGGAGGACCAGATATGAGAGCAAGAAACGCCGCACAGAGGAACACGCACTCCACCCCGAAGGGAGCGAGGAGCGTCAAGGAGCCCTCGGAACTCTTAGCAGCAGCTGCTCCTGCAGCATTTCCAGGGGCCCCTGGTCTGAGGTGAACAGCACCGCCCATGGGTGCATGTCCATGCTGGCAAAGGAGTGCTAAGATCAGCACTTGGGAAACCTTTTCAGCAGAGTAACAAAAGGAGCAGCAAAGAACATAATTCTGGAAGTACACGGGAACAAAGCAACGAAGGAGACGAACCCAACAGATTTGAAAACAAAAATGGCTCAAATATCTTACATAACTTTTTATCAAGCCTTTTCCTGAAAGCAATAAAGTTACTATATGAATTCTCTTTGATGTTTTAACAAATAGAAGCCCTATCAGAATACTGGGATTTTTTCTTTTTTATTGTAGTGTAGCTGACGTACAACTCTATTAGTTTCAGGGGTACCGTATAGTGATTCAACATTGATGACATTACGAACTGATTGCCAGGATAAGACTAGTAACCATATGTCAACACACAAAGTTATTACAACACTACTGACTACAGTCCCCATGTCATACATTACATCCTCATGACTGATTTATTTTATAGCTAGAAGTTTCTACCTCTTAAACCCCTTTATCTATGTTGCCCACTCCCCGACCGCCCCTCTCTGGTAATCACCTGTTTCTTCTCTGTATCTAGGAGTCTGTTTCTGTTCTGTTTGCTCGCTTGTTTTCTTTTTTAGATTCCACATATAAGTGAAATCACACGGTATTTGTCCCTTGACAGTGGGGTAGGGACAGTAGGAGCTGCACCGTGACTGTCCTCTACTTCACGCGTCTCAGAGCCACATCATCTTTCATTTTTGTTCGATGCCATGCGAGGCGCTCTATGTATCATCATGTCACTCTGCGAAAGGAGACATCGTTACGCCTGTTCTCTAGATGAGGAAACTGAGTTCACAGAAGCAAAATAACCTACCTAAAGCGACTCAGCTAATAAACAGAATAGCCCCGGCAGGAAGCCAGGCATGTCTGGCTCCAAGTCCACGCCCTCTGCTTTCTGACCCACTGAAATGTTTGCGGACCATCTGACACGTTCCAGGGGGTGTGGGAAAATGGTAGGAAAAATCCTCGCCCTCAGGAACTCAAAATCCAATTACAGAAACCTACAGACATCAAACTTTGATGCACGGTAGAATGAGTTTACAGAGGCTCCAGGAACACACCATAGAGTGGGGGCAAGAGCCCTGGGACAAATCTGCTAACAGTCAGGGGCCTTGGAAAAGCAGACCCAGAAGGAATCTCTGAAGGACAGCAGGGATACACGGGCTGCTTTACAGCCCAACATCCATTCATTCCTCTTCTGAAAATGAAGCCCCCTTTTCCTTGGAGAATCATCCAGCCCCGGAGCCGAATGCACGTGCCCTGCTGGGAAGGACCCGTCCCCAGCCGTGGCCCACGCCAGCCTCCGCTAATCTGGGGCACGTGACTGGGTGCCGGGAGGCAGGTACAAGATTTCTCGGCCAACAAAGCGAAGTGCACGTTCTTTCCCTCATCTTGACACAGGCCCAGCGTGAGGTCAGCCACGTTTCTGCCCCATAGAAGCAAAGAATGGTGCCAATTTGCAGGAAACAGAAGAGGGAGTTAAGAGATGAAGGCTAAACTTGAAAATAAAGCTACACCAATGCTTTTCCATGCAATGAGCCGATTAATTACCTCTTGAGAAAACCACTTAGAGCTGGGTTTCTGCCATCAACAGCATCAAGAATCCTGCTCCAGAAATCCGGACTCGGAATGAGTACACGGCCACTGGAAAGACAGCTGCAGACAGAGTAGGACCAGTGGGAGCAAACCCCTCCTGGGCACACGAGGCACACACACACACACACACCCCTCCTGGGCACACAAGGTGTAAACACACACACGAGGGAGCACGCACACTGCCTCCCTACACCTCCTAAAGGACAAGCTGTCCTGACCGGTGCACATCTGCAGCATGGACTGGATGGCCGTGCTGGCAGGTGAGTCACACTGCATCCTTCTACTCTTTGTGTGTGTCTGTTGCCACCAGGAACACAGCTGGGAGAGTGGAACGCACCAGGGTCCACCCTACAGACCCAGGCATTTGTTCCCCAGCCCCTCCACAGAGCTGGGGCCAGACAGGAGTGGGGAAAGCACAGAAAGGACGGGAGCCCAACTGAGGCCTCCAGCTAACCAGGCTCTGGGCCCCAAGCCTGTCTGCACCAGAGTTCAATCCTGTGGCTTACGGGGTCTTCCCACAGCCACTGGTGGGCTCCCTGAGCCCCGTCTGGACCTTCGTGCTTACACAGCCTGCTCGGGACCTCAGGCAGGGAGGGAGAGGTGATTAGCAGGCCATCTGGGCATTCTGGGCCTCTGGCTATACAATCAAAATGCCTTCCTCAATCTCAACATTCTTACACAGAAATATTACAGGAACAAATAAAATTGTATCACTAACAGTAGACATAAATAGGTAGCTGGTAGTATATATAGGAGAGGGAAAATACTCTTTTAAAAGAATAAAGAAAAATTACTAAAGACTGTAACATTACTCATTTATTCATCCATCCACTGAAAACACTGAATTTTTACCATCTATATATATATATATGAAATTAAGTAGGCAACTGCTGAAGATGAATTCCTCTGGAGGAATAGATCTAAAAACCTTTACTCATAAGTCATTGAAGGTGATTGTGATTATCTGTGCTTACAGCTGTGTCCTGTTAAATCGTTTAAGAGTTATAAATTGCGAGGACCATAAATAGCCAGACATAAAAGTAACCCCCAGAGTCACAGCACATAAAAGAGCTGAGGTCCTCGCCAGGAAGGCTCTCCCACCCCCTCTGATGCCCCTCACACAAACTCCTGACCCTGGCGATGCCTGGAAGTGCGTCTGGGGGGACAGAGGGATCCCAGCAGCTGCAGGCGCAAGCTGGGACATCACCTGTGCTGTGTCCTGGTGCAGGAAGCAATATCTATACCTTGTAATATACTAAAAGGGAGATTTTGGTGTGGAGTACGACCACACCAAACCAAGACACTCCGTGCCAAGGATCAAAGATGCAGAACGTAAAGCCTCTGTCTTCAAGAGGAGGCTGCTTTAGTCGGGAGGACAGAAAATTAACAAAAATGACAACTGCTGCAGGTGCCAGATGGAAAAGGCTCGAATCCAGACTTAGAGAAAGGCTGGGTGACTCCCTGAAGGGCAAGTGAGCAAATAATGGGAACTCAATGCAGTAACTGCTGTGGGAAAAACAAAGGAGGAAGTGTTTCCTTGTTCAGGAATGGAAGGGCAAGTTGAGGAAGTGACATTGGGCTGGGCCTGGAAGCATGAGTCCATCCGAAAAATTGCAAAACACAGCAGAGCATTCTGAGATGAGAGGATTCCATGAAGAAGAGAGGAAAAGACAGCCACCAGAGATAATGCTGAGAGACCAGAATCATATCAGATTGAAAAAAGACCTCTGATGCCAGTTTGAACTATCTTTGGCAGACAATGGAAGGAGATTTAAGAAAGGAATAAGCTAATCAGATTTTAGTTTTATAAGAGATACAATAATAATAACAGCAGTTGACATTTTCTGGGCACTTAGCTAAATGCTTAGCACTGTGCTGTTTTCCATGAGTTTAGGAAGTCTCCTGCCTATGGTAAGCGTGCAACAAAGTGAGCTCCTACCATTGTTACAGCCAATCCCCATAAAAAACCTACAAGGAAAGTACTATCATTCCCAATTCTACAGACAACTAAACTGAGATTAACATTACAGGCCAAGGTCAACAGCTACAAAGTAGTTGGGTCCAGCAATCTGACTGCAGAAACTGCCTCCAAACCACTACGCCTGCTGGAAGTGGGTCAGAGAATGGACCAGAAGGGAGAACCTAAAGCCAGGGTGGGGGCAGCTAAAAGGCTCACAATTGTTAGAGCCAAAGATCATGGGGCCCTGACGTGTGAGAGAGCAGAGAGGGACACACTGAGAAGTCACTTCCCACCCTGGACAAGCAAGGATAATGCGACATTCTATGGAGTCTGAAGTCTTATTATATTTACACCATCAGCTAATCGATGAGACTTTTGATTAATACTTTACATTTAATTGCAAGAAAGGAAGGAAGTGGGAGGAAACAGAACTAGAACCCTTGGGTTAGAGCCATCTCCTGTTTAGGCCTCTCCCTGTCTTATGAAAATCAGTGATTAAAATGTCTTAGTCAGAGCACAGACCTTCTGGTCTTCCACTCACCTGCAGTAGGAGAACTGCTTGTCTGCAAGCATTTGCTAACTCTGGTCCAGGGTGTGTCTGTAGATCAGGGCTTAAACTCAGCTAGCTACTTGCTGAGAATATACACGAGGAAGATACGTTTGATTGAGGCAGAAGAGTATATGGTGGGCCAGAAGACAGAACGCGCTCCAAACCCTGGCTCTGTTGCTTACTCATGTGAAATTGGTAAGGGGCTCAGCACCTCTGAGCCTCTGATGGTAACAGCATCTGTGAGATGGAGTTATGGGGAGCATGAGATACAATGACAAATACGAGGCGCCTAGCACAGCAGATGACGCGGTAGGAGCCCAGTAAATGCAGCCCGCTGTTATAATTATTATTCAAAAGACGTGAGTGGGGATGGGGTGCAACGGCGGGCAAGACAAGAGAAGGGGAGAAAATGTTTAGCTCAGGGATTTTTTTAAATTGAGGTGTTCATTCTCATGCCATACAATTCGCCCTTCAAAAGTGCTGTACAAACAACTAAAAACAAAAATCGCTGTACAATTCAGGGGCTTTTAGTGTATTCACAGAATTGTGCAACCATCACCACTATCTAATTTCAGGGTATTGTCACCACCCCCAAAAGAAATCCTGTACCCATGAAGCAGTCCCCCCAGATTGCCTCTCCCTTCCCCAAACCCCTGACAACCACAAATCTGTCTCTAAGGATTTGCCTAGTCTGGATACTGCCTATAAATGAAATCATGCAACATGGGACCTTCTGTGACTAGCTTCTTTCACTTAGCAAATATTTTCAGGATTCATCATGTCACAGCATGCATCAGAACTTCACTTCTCTCATGGCTGCGTAATATTCCATCGCACGGACACCCAACAGTTCGGTTCTCTGCTCATCAGCTGATGGACATCTGGGTTGTCTCCACTATTCGGCTATCATGAACAACGCTGCTGTGAACATTTGGGGACAAGTCTCTGTGCAGATGCATGTTTCCAATTCTCTTGGGCATGTACCTTGGGGTGGAACTGCTGGGTCGTACGATAACTTTGTTTGGTTTTCTGAGGAACTGCCAAACCGTTTTCCAGTGCAGCTAGGGGTTGGTTTTGACTGTAATCTAAAGTCAGTGACATTTTTAAATCTCTTTAGAATTTAACAGAAGAAGAAAAACGTGGCAGTAGTAGTTCTAGCGCTGCCTGGTTTCAATCATCAAATCTCAGAGTCCACCCAACACGATTAATTTCCAGCAGATATAACCACTTTCCACACGCCTATGGAAAAACAGCGCACAGCTAGCGAGAACCAGCCAACCAAAGGGTGCCAAAGAAAACTGATCCAATAGTTTCCAAAATAACTGGTTTTTGAATTATGAATTTCTATTATGCTGAGAGTAAGGGATTTTTTTCCTTGAGGGAAAGGGAGCAAACAGAAATTGGCACCAGAGTTGTCACGAGTGGTTTTTAGGCTTATAAAGCATAATTAATTCATTTCTTATGCAATTAAGCGAGCAATAATGCTGCTCAACTTAAATGCCCGGCTAGTCTCTGAAGGTAAGTTGGTTCCAGCATATCTCCTACTTTAAATCCATCACCCAAACAGAAGAAACTGATGTTAAAGAGATTAGAAAATTTAAGGTTCGCATCTCCAAAGTAAATTCCACTTGCTGGTAAGACCAATTCAGAAACAGAGAGGTAACTGGAGTCTTAAATACATGCAGACAATAGTTGAAGATCTATAGGTGAAAAAACAGAATCAAATGACTTCCCTGGGTTTTAATCATGACACTGCCATTAAACAACTGAAGGAACTTAAACAAATATTTAACTCATTTGACTTCGGCCTTTTAGTGAGAATATACTTCGCGATAGTGTGCAACCATGCTACTATAACTTCTGGAATGTATTGATGATTCTTCACTTGCACAACAAACATATACTACAGATGGGAAATAATAAGTGAAAGGCATTTAGCACTATCGTTGGCACATGGGAGGCATTCAATAAACTAACACTATTATACTAAATACACACTTCAATGAAGCAGTGAGTACCTATGCCAAACACTGTTGGGCTACGCTCTGGAGGCACACGCATAAAAGTCATTCCTTGCTCTGAAGAAGCTGAAAGCCTGGTGGGGGAGGCAGGAAAGGCGGCAATTACAACTCAGTGTGAGCTGAGTGATTCCATAAATAAAAATGCAGGGTGCTACCGAACACAACAGCGGGATGAATGGCGAGGAAACAAAGTCAAAGACGACTCCTCTGAGCGCAGCAAAGTTGTTCTAATCAATTTTACGGAGAATAATTAACATGCAATAAAACGCTGCCACATTAAGTAGACAGAACTCCAGCTTTAATAAATGAATTCACTGGTGTAACCACCAGCACGAGCAACACGGAGGATATTTCCACGTCTCCTCAAAGCTCTCGTCTCCTCCCTGTCAATGCCAGGGTCTGTCCCACCCACAGTCCTCAGCAACCAAAGATCCGCTTCCTGCCATTACAGCTTAGTTTCACACATCTCCGAATTCCCTAATCATACAGTATGCGTCCTTGTGTTTGGCTTCATCAGCAGAGGGCTTCTGACATTCATCTGTCTTCTTGGGCCTATCGGTAGTTTATACCTTTTGTAGTCAAGTGATAGGTCCGTTGTACAGATACGTCAGTTTGTTCATTCATTTACCTGATCACGGACAGTTGTGTTTTTCCCAGCTTGGGTCTATTATGAATAGAGCTGCTCTGAACACAGTCAAGTCTCTGTGCAGACCTATGTTTTCACTTTTCGAGGGTAAATACCTAGAAGTAGAATTGCCGAGTCCTAAAGGTAACTTCGTAAGAAATGGCCAAATCGTTCTCCGAAGTACTTGTACTAGTTTACATTCTCATTAACAATGGAGGAGAGTTCCAGCTCCCCTACATCCTCACCAACACTGGGAATAATCAATTTTCTTCATTTCAGCCATCTAATAGGTGTATAATGGTATCTCATCATGGTTCTAGTTGGCATTTCCCTACTGACAAATGACACTGAGCTTCCCGTGTGCTCATTTGCCATCCATGTATCTTCTTTGATGAATTAGCGGGTCAGCCTCTTGCCTATTTTAAAATCAGGTTGTCTCCTTATTGTTGAGTTGTAAAAGTTTTTTAATATATTCTGGATACAGGTGCTTTAACAGATGTATGTTTTGCAAATACTTACTCCAAGGCTAAAGCTTATGTTTCCATTTCCATAAAAGTGACTTTTGAAGAGTATGAGTTTTTGATTTTCACAAAGTCTAATTTATAATTTCGTCCTTTACATTTCATGCTTTGTGTCCTAAGAAATTTTTGCACACCCCAAGACCAAGATTTTTCTCCAATGTTTTCTTCGATGAACTTTACCACTTTACCATTTATATTCCAGGTCCATGATCCATTTCGATTTAATTTTTATCCATGTGTGGGGGAAGTTACTTTTTTGCTTACTGATAATTAATTGTTCCAGCATCATTTGTTGAAAAAGTTTATCCTTTCCCCCTTTCAATCACCTTGGCACACTGATCCAAAATCAATTGAATTTACATATATACATAGGTCTATTGCTAGACTCATTTCGTTCCCATCAATCTATGCATTTATCCTTATGCCAACACCACACTGTCTTGATTACTGCAGCTTTGTTGTCTGGGGTGCTTCAGGTCCAATGCACTTCCACATAGATTTCAGAATCCAGTTATCAATTTCTTCGTAAAATAAGCCTGCTGGATCTTATTCTAAAGATCAATTTGGAAAGAACTGTGATCTTAATACTAGGTATTACTACCCACGAATACGCACAGCTCAGTATCTTTCTATTTGAGTGTTTTTCTGAAAGAAAATAAATCTTACAATTTTCAATATGCGGTTCTTACACATCTTTTCTTAAATACATTCCTAGGTATATGATTTTTTTTGTGGCTTTTGTAAATGGTATGCTGTTTTTAATTTCATTTTCTGAATGCCTAATAATATATAGAAATAAAATTGATTTTTGTATATTGACTTTGTATCCTATTACCCTGTTAAATTAACTATTCTAGTATACCTTCTATAAATTCCTTAGGATTTTCTGTGTACGTAAAACTGTTTCAGGGAAATAAAGAGTTTTATTTCCTCATTTCCAGTCTATGGACTTTTAGTTCTTCTTCACTCTTTATGGCACAAGCTAGACTTTTCAGTACAATGTTAGATAAAAGCAGTAAGAATAAGCATTCCTGCCTCCTTACTAACCTGAGGAGGAAAACATTCACCATTTTGTATCACATTAAGGACAGATTTTTCTGTGGATGCCCATTAGCAAATTGAACAAGAGTCCATCATTTTTTAACATCCAGCTTACTGGGTGTTTTTGTACCATAAATGTGTGATTTTTATAAATGCTCTTTTAATATTTCTATTGATATGATCATGGTTTTTATTCGGTTAATATAGTGAATTAAACTAATTGGACTTTGGATATGTAACTAACCTTGCATTCTTAGAATAAATCCCACCAGATCATGATTACCTATTTTATATATTGCTGGATTTTTTATCTTTTAATAAGTATATCACTGGATTCTATTCGCTAATAATTTTAAGGGTTCTGTATGTGTGTTCACGAAGGGTATTAGTCTGTAGTTTTCTTGGAATGTCTTTGTCTGATTTGGGTATCAGGATAATGCTATTCTCATAAAATAAATTGGGAAGTGTTCCCTCCTCTAATTTTCTGAGAGAGTTTTTGGAAAAATTGCTATTTCTTCATTACAATGTGATAAAATTGACCAGTGATGATGCCTGGCCAACATTTTCTTTGGGGGAATATTTTAAAACAATGAATTGACTTTCTTTAATAGGCAGAGCCTATTTAAGTATTCTGTTTTATCTTGAACCAGTTTTGGTACTGTGTCTTTCAAGAAATTTTTCCAATTCATCTAAATTATCAAATTCAGTTGCATGAAGATATACATTAAAATCCTTTATTATCCTAGTAATGTCTGTAGGGAAAACTGATGTCCCACTCTCATTCCCGATACTGATAATTTATGTTCTATTTCTTGATCAGTCGGGCTAGAGGTTTATGAATTTTATTGATCTTTTCAAAGAACAAGCTCTTGGTTTCATTGGTTTTTCTCTATTGTTTGTCTTTAATTTCACTGATTTCTAGTCTTTACTTTCTCCCTTCTGGTTACTTTGGCTTTAATTCATTCTTCTTTTCTTCTCTTTTAGTTTCTTCAGATAGAGTATAGTTCATTAATCAAACAATTTTCCTTTCCTAATGGGGGCTACAAGTTTCCCTAAAGGCAATCCTTTAGGTGCATCCAGAAATTATGATATACTGTGTTCTTATTTTTACTCAATTCACCATGTTTTCAAATCGCCCCTGTAATTTCTTCATGTAACTCAGGGGTTATTTAGAAATGTGTTACTTAATTTCCAAATGTTGGGGTTAATCAAGACATCTTATTGTTATTTATTTCTAATTTAATTTTGTTGTCAGAGAACATGGTTTGTATGATTTAAATATTTTTAAATTTGAGACTTGATCTATGGCCCTGCATAAAGTCTACCTTGCTAAATGTTCAACATGTACTTGAAAAGAATGTGAATTATTTTGTTGCTGCGTGGAATGAGCTATAAACATCAGCTCGATCAAGTTGGTTGCATTATTGAAGTCTTGTATATCTTTACTGATATTCTTTCTAGTTGATCTATCAGTTACCAAGATAGGAGTGGTAGAATCTCCAAGTTTAATTATGGATTTGTCCATTTATCATTTTAATTTTGTCAGTTCTTTGCTTCCTATATTTAGAAGCTCTGTTATTAGGTGCCTACACGTTTAAAAATGTTACATCTTCCTAAAGAATTTACCCATTCATTATGAAATGTCCCTCTTTATTCCTGATAACATTCTTGGTCTACATTGTCTTATTAATATAGTGTTCCTGCTTTCTTATAAGTGTTTTCATGGTATATCTCCTGCAATCCTTTCATATTTACTCTGTTTTTATATTTTAAATGAATCTTCTGTAAGAAGCACATAGCTTGGTCTCTTTTTTGTTGTCCAATATGGCAGTCTCTACCATTAAACTGAAATTTTTCGACTCTTTATATTTAATGTAATTATGGATGTGATTGGGTTTAGTTCTACCATCTTGCTATTTATCTCATCTCTTTTTTGTTCCTTTTCTTCTCTTTTCCTGCTATATTTTAGGATTGAATATTTTTCTTAGGGTTCTATTTTGTCTTCATTATTGACTTAGCTATAACCCTTTGTACTGTTTAGTTTTGCTGTGTGGTTTTTCTATGGTTACAATGTGCATCCTGAACTTACCATAATCCATCTTCAAATAATATTATGTATTTGTATACACAGTGTAAGAATTTACCACCATACATTCCCATTTCTCCCTTCCACTCTATTTCTGTCATATTTTATATATGTTTTGAAAGAATAAAACAGATGTTTTTGTTTAAAACATGGTTAATATTCTTTTAAGGAAATTTTTAAATTCCTAGGAATAAGCATTTTATATTTACTGTTACATTTACCAATATTTCTACTCTTTCCAACACATTTCAAGATCTGAATCACTGATTTCTTCCACCTTAAGAACTTCCTTTAAGCACTCTTGCAGAGCAAGTCTTAAATAGAGATAAGCTCTCTCAACATTTGTCTCTGCATCTTTATTTCATCTTCTTTCTTTGAGGATATTTTTGCTGGATATAAAATCCTAAGTTAACAGTTATTTTCTTTTGCCAAGTGAAAGATAAAATTCCACTGTCTCTGGCTGCATTCTTTTCTGACGATCATTACTTAATGTCTACATTAAGTACACTACAAAATGTCTACAATCATTACTTTTGTTTCCATGGAATGTATGTTTTTTCTCCAACTGCCTTAAAGATTCCTCTCAGCACAACCAGGTTACAGCAAGTTGATTACGATATGATTTTCTTTGTGTTTATCCTGTGTTTGTTAAGCTTCTTGGATCTGAGGATTTATCATTCTCATTAAGCTTGAAAACTAAAAACTTGACGTACTTGTTCGATCAAGGGCTCAGTGCTTCTTAAGCTAATTGTCACTCATAATCTCTGCATATTTTTCTCTCCAGGATTTTTCCCTGTTCTCTATTCCTGGAACTCCTACTGGATGTATATTGGAGACTCTTAACTCCTCTTTCACATTTTCCATTTTTCTTATGGGGACACATTCTGGGAGGTTCCTTAAGATCTATCTTCCAATTTACTTATTCTCTCTTCAGCCTTCAGTTGCATCTAGTCCCCTCTGTGCTTTGTTTTTTTGTTTTTTTTTTACTTCAATAGTTATGTTCTTTTAATTTTAAAATTTTCATAATATGTATTTGATTCTTTTGCCAATCTGCCTGCTTTCGTTTCATACTTGTGCTTTCATTTCTTCCAGTAACATCCTGTTCATTTCAAACAGGACTATTTAAAAGTCTTTCAAATTGATACAGCCACTATGGAGAACAGTATGGAGGGTCCTTAAAAAACTAAAAATAGAACTACCATACGACCTAGCAATCTCACGACTGGGCATATACCCTGAGAAAACCATACTTCAAAAGGACACATGTATCCCGGTGTTCACTGCAGCACCATTGACAATAGCCAGGACATGGAAACAACCTAAATGTCCAAAGAAAAAGAGTATTCAAAAGATGAGACAGCAACTTTGGAAGACACTGTTCTGACTGGAAACTGTAGGGCTACAGACAGAAGGAACCCCACAGGAACTCTAGCTGGGAGTACTGTTTCTCACGAGTATGAGTTAACAGTTCTGAAACTGCTTTAGCTGCTTTACACCTATACTGGGGCCAAACAAATCAGTAAATGGTAGTGTGGCCAGATGTTTCACTGCTGGGGAGGGAAGCTGCAGATAAACAAGAAGAAAGCTAGAACAAACTCAGTGGGGCTGGGTTAAGTCAGACATTGGTAAGAACTCTTGTTTAACTTAAATAGATGTTACCTTAAACAGCTGGATAAATACATAAGTAATTACGGACATATGCAGATATGTGGGTGGCTCCACACACACATTTCCTTGCTCTGTTGGCTGAAGGGGCCTAGAAGCAAGGCCATGCCAGGGGAGATCCTCCTTACAGAGGATTCCAGATCATTTCTAGAGCGACTCCCCCAACAGAAGGTGGAGCTTAATTCCCACCCTGCCTTCCCCCCACTCCACCCCTAGATCATCGGCTGCACTCGGTGACCTGCTTCCAGAGAACTGAGTATGGAGACTATCCTGGCAAACGCTACAGCAGCCAGGCGACCGAGGTCAACATCATCAGTGACACATGCAACGAGACGGGCCAGTCAACTCTGTCTCATTATAAGAAAAAGATCAAAGGAACCCAAATTAAGGAACAGTCTACAAAATATCTGACCAGCACTCCTCAAAACTGTCAAGGTCGGGCTTCCCTGGTGGCGCAGTGGTTGAGAGTCTGCCTGCCGATGCAGGGGACACAGGTTCATGCCCCGGTCCGGGAAGATCCCACATGCCACGGAGTGGCTGGGCCCGTGAGCCATGGCCGCTGAGCCTGCGTGTCCGGAGCCTGTGCTCCGCAACGGGAAAGGCCATAACAGTGAGAGTCCCACGTACCGCAAAAAAAAAAAAAAAAAAAAAAAAAAAAAACTGTCAAGGTCATGCAAAACAAGAAAGATTGAGAAATGGTCACAAACTGGAGGAGAACTGAGGACTAAGTTTCATTGGGCTCCCGTCTCCCATTCTCTAGGTAAACACTGCTGACCACCAATCGGGCCTGATGTAAAACAGAACTGCTCCTGGATTCCTGTAAGGATGCCTCCCGTGGATTTTCTTTCTTCCCCATGAACACTCACTTGATACCTGACAAATCTTATTTTACACCTCTTCCAGAAAATATACCAGACTTAGTTTCCATTCACTTGTTCAATGCCCACTGTGGATACTGTTACAGAGGAGCTCTGATTCCCCAGAACAGTTCTAATTTCAAACATTGTATCTCGTCATTTATACATTCTGTCAGATGACAGGTCTTGATATTTATTGTGAAAATACAGTCATACTTTGAGTCATTTGGATGCTGGTGACATTTTTCCTCATTGCATTTGACTCCCACTCAAGAGCTTATCCAAGGGGAAGAAGAGAAAAAAGGCAGCAGCCATGGATGGGGTGAGGCTCAGGGGACGATGGCCTCGCGTGGTGAGGGCACACATCCCCCAGGGACACCAGCACGCAGGCCCACAGCAGAGCTCTGGGTCCAGTGGGAGTCCACACACCTAACCCAACACGACACCACCAGAGCTGGTGGAGCGGGGAGGGCACTGAGGACAAAACACTGGGGGTAAAGACTGTGGACTCAGACAAGCCTGGTGTGGACCAGCCTGCACTGACACGATTTATCAGCTGTATCAACTGTTGGGAAGCGTGTGCTCTAAGCCTCAGTTTCCCCATTTCAAGTGGAGATACTGACAGATTACAGGTTGTTGGCAAGATGTCAAGAGCGCATTCTGTGTGACGCACGTAGCACCATCTTTGCTGGATTAATTTTCCACTGCTGCCTAACAAATTCCCACAGCCTTAGCAGCTAATAGTTCCCCAGGGGAAACGACAATTTGAACAAGTTTCAAAGAGGGTACCTTTTCTCCACTGAGCTCTTAGGTGTTTGGAAACGTCAGAGAGCTGGTTTGTACCGGCTGCCAGAGCACGCCAAAACACTGACGTGTCTCGGTTCTTCCGTTCTCTATTGTTGCCATAAGAAATTCTAAATTTCACTTGTATTCTCACTTTTAAGCTAACTTCTAGTGAGATGCAAACTGGTGTCCTGAGCCACACAGCTGAGAGAGACTCCGCTAGTGTGGGAGCAGCATTTCTTCACACACACACAAACACACACACCCGTCTAGTGCTCTGGGCGCCGAGAGTTGCCCAGCAGAGTGAGCACGGATGCTGTCTTCTGGGAGAGTTTTTAAATGAAATGGAATTACCGAGAGAGGTGAGGTGAGCAAAGGGATAGGGCTGCATATGAGACAGAGTTGCCACTGAGTTTCAGAGTGATAAGAGTAGGCTGAGCACGTCCTACTTCTAAGTGCCAGGCTCAGCGCTGCTCTCCATTTAACTCACAGTCATCCTACCAGACTGGTGCTACTGCTGTCCCCCTTTTATAGATGAGAAGACAGAGGCACAGAGAGATTAAGTAACTTGCCCTAGGTGGCACAGCTAATAAGTTACGGAGCCAAAGGCCATGCACCTAACCACTGCTTCTCTGTAGCCCAATGAGGTTTGTATTAATAACAAAGAGAATAACAACTAATTACATTTGGTGGGACCTTAAACTAAAAGTTCTCTCATATCACTTCATTCTCAAAACTATACCAGGAGGAAAAAAGAAGGGAAGATATTATGATTCCCCTACTGAAGTTTGAAGAAACAGAGAGGTGAAGTAGTATGTCTAAGATCACAAAGCATAAGGAACAAGACCTGTACCCATACCAGCTTTCGACCCCCAAAACCCTACTCTTTCCACTCTATCAAATTTAATTAATTTAATTTAATTAATATCTGAAATGTATGCCCCCCTTGACCTCAGCGTTCTGGTCTGGAACCTCAAAGCTGACGCCACCATCAGCCAATACCACAGCTCTCCTCCGCCTCCCTTCTCTGGTCTGCATTCTGGTGACCTGTGTGTCTGTCTGCCTCCCCTACAAGACTGTCAGCTCTCAAAGGGCCAGAAACACACCTCATCATCTTTGTCTTCCCCTGTGGCAGCCAGTGCAGCACCTGGGAAGGTAGACATAGATTTTGGTGTCAGACATGCTTGCCAAGGAGAAGAAATGATACTCCAGTTGCTTGCGTGTTTAGGGAACGACGTGGAATAAGGTGGGAGCAGGTAACTGGTCCAAATGAAAGAGTGAATTCAGACTGGGAGCAGTGACAACTGACTAGTCCAATCAAGGCTAAACACAGACGGGCTGAGTGGAGAGCCCACTGGGCACAGAGTCTGGGATGTGAGTGTCCCCTCTGTCACCGCCCGACAGAACCGCTCCAGGGGGTCATTCAACTCCCTCAGTCCCATTTTCCCAAAGAATAAAACAGGTCCAATCCCCCGGCTCTGGGACAACTCCCTGTAACAAAATGCAATCAATCTTTCAATGATTATGAGTCATGTCAAAAGGGCACAAGAAAGCTATCACTGGCCAAAGCCGTGACAAGTGGAGCAACCAGAATAACGATTTTAAGGGATCAAAACACACCGAATCAATAAAAACCCGAGACTATAATGGGACTCAAAAAAGAAGAGGGAAAACAGCCCTAATTTCTCACCATTTGAAGTTTTTAAACAGTTCCTTAATGCAAAGTTAGAAATTAAAAGGAAAAAGAGCATTGTTTCTGTTTTTCTAGTAGGTGTTGTCATTCTGGGTAATCAAACAGCCCCAGCAGTTGAGCTGTAAGTGCTACTTTACGGGAGAAGGCCACTTTATAAATGCAGAAGACATAATAGACATAGAAAATCATTTCATAAAATTTTAATGACACTTGAATCAGGCAATCCGAATTATCAACTGATTTAAAAAACATTAGATGCATTATTGATGCCTCTGTAATACTGCTAAAGTGCTGACACGTGGAATCGTCTCTAGTCGCAAGGGGAAAAGCACAGTGGGCTCGGACCATCACCACCCTATCCAACAGTCAATCTAAACCTCACTGATGATGGGACAGCTAGACATCAGGCACCTTTAATGTGATGAAACGAGAATACCAACTTCATCTCTTAAGTATTCCAGCCAAAACCTTTCATCTGAATCCATCAAGTCTTTACATACAATCTGCAGTTTAAGTGAAATCAGTGGATGAAGAAACAAGTAACACTGTGAGGCAGAAACTAGGGAGATCCAGAAGATAAGACATTCTACAGGACAACTGGCCTGGTCTCCTCAAGTTAGAGTCAAAAAACAAAAACACAAAAAAAAACAAAGGATGGTGCTAGATTAAAACAAACTTAAGTGGCACACTGCCCAGATGCGATGAGTGGTCCTAGATCATACACTGATTCCGACTAAATGTTTTTTTTGTTGTTGGGTTTTTTTTTTGGGGGGGGGGGGTTGTTTTGGTTTTTGTTTTGTTTTTTTTAACATCTTTATTGGAGTATAATTGCTTTACAATGGTGTGTTAGTTTCTGCTGTATAACAAAGTGAATCAGCTATACGCATACATATAGCCACATATCCCCTCCCTCTTGTGTCTCCCACTCTCCCTATCCCACCCCTCTAGGCGGACTAGTTGTCATAATAGAATTTGGGGGTCAAATGGGAGAAATTTTAGTATCATCTGCATATTCAAGGCAATAAAAATTTACTGAAATATAAAATTGAAGAGCACTAACTGAACAAAGCAAGTTATAAAACAATATTTACAGTACTATTTCGATCTAGGGGACCCAGAATGAACATTCACTCTGGTTTCCTGGTGGTAACCTCTGGGCAGTGGGAAAGTGGAATTTCACTTTCATTTTTGCTTGTGTAAACTGTATTATTGAATCAGTTTTCGCTGGTACTGCTTCTCTAATGATAACGTATATCTGTCAGTCTGAAACGTCCCCGTGTTCCAATGACCTCCCAGCGCTGGTCAGCACTGTGTTGCAGAAGAGCAACAGTGCTAAACGCTCGCACCTCTGTGAGGGCCCCTCACAAATCGTGCCAATGACTTTGGACTTCGTTTGAAGAATGTTAGGCTCTCAATCAGTGCTTGGGGGAAGGCTGAGCCACCAGGTGAGAGCAAGGCAGAGTCAAAGAAACAGACAAGCCCATTTGGAAAAGACCAAAGGATTCGGCTGGAGGCAAGAAGGGCTCAGCTAAGGTGGTGGGTGCTTGTGGTCATGAAAAGACCACACAGGCCTAAGAGACATTGATCAAGAAGACTCCGTAGGACTTCCTGGCCACTGGGTACTGGGGGTAATGGAAGCATCACTTACAAGGCCAGGTATTAAGCTTCAAAGACTAAGAACAAAAAGGAAAATCAGAAGACCTCTATCACACACAAAGTAGAAATGACAGGAGGTACACAAAGGAAATTACAGTGTCCAGTAGTGTCAAGGCTGGTGAAAAGACAGAAGAGGAATGAGGGCAGTGAAAAGAAATTAGATTCCATTAACAGAAAAAAAATTCAGAGAATCCCAGAGAAAGCTATTTCATCAACATGCTGAGAATTTAAGCCAGAGGCTAGAAGGTTAAGTTCAGGGAGAAGAAACTGAACAAAACTAATGAACAGGAAGAGCTTGCTTAAAGAAATCAAAAATCATCTATGGAGATGTCAGCTTAACCAAAAAAGAAAGAAAGGAAAAGAGAGACGTCAGTATGCAGGAAACCCAAACCAGATGCAGAAGTGAGATCCCACTGAGGAGCAATCCTGGGGTCTGTCACCTACGACTCTAATGTCGAAACTATCCGGCCTAGAAATCCTTAGTGTCACCAGGGGTTAAAGCTGACATCACTGGTACTCAGAAGACACAAAGCTCATCATAACCATGAGTAAGTCACTTGAAAAGCAAAAGCTGTATCACACAACACACGAAGTCACAGCCTGAAGGCTCCAGCAAATACGCTCGTTTATTTTTAGCCCAGCAAGAAAACAAACCCAGACCGTGCGAGCAAGCAAGAGGGGAAACATTCGTCACTAAAAGCGTCATTTAGAAAGACAGTGCTATGTAAATATCATTAATACAGAATATTGTTCAGACGCCATGATCAGAGGAAGTCTAAGATTAAGAACTTCAACGTAAATAAATTCTAAGACTGCCACTTCACGGCCTACTTGGAGAACAGATTTTAAACCATGAATGCACTCTACGTCCTATCTTAAAAATCAGAGAGAACAACTCCAACAGCTTTGGGAGAATACAGATGAGTAAAAGGAGGCCCAGCCCAGGAGTCCTGACCGACCCTGGCTGACGGCCATCCTGCCCAGCAGTTCTGGTAGGTCTGGACAACAGGCTCCCTTTCCTCCTACATGCTCCATCTCAGGTGGGAAGTCACCCTCTACCCAAACCTTGCAGCCAGTCTTGCGATTTCACCTCACGCTCTCAACACTGATTCTTATCACAGAGTAGCACTGATATCCCTGGAGGAGTCTCTGAAACACAGGCACCTTCCTGCACGCCCCCACTTCCTCTGATGTCAGACCTTCATCATCTCCCTTATTGACTATTTCAGGGCGCAGGTGCTTCACATCATCTGTCAGATTTATTCTTAAGTATTTCAAATGTTTCCAGGCTAAAAAGGATGCTACAGTAAGACTAGGTGGGGCTTATCCCAAGAACACAAGGTTGCTTTAACATTCTAAATCCTATCGGTATAAGTCACTATATTAACAAACTATAAAAGAAAAACCATATGTTCAACTCAAAGCACATACAAAGAGGCATTTGAGAAAGTCCTGATTTTTTTAAAACTCTCAACAAAACGGGAATAGAAGGGTCAGAACGGTGAAGTAACAGTCCTCTCGGTTATGGGGCCGCTTTTAATGGCAGGCAAGGCCTTTTCTACGGCATCTCATAACTATTTTTAAGTATCTAGTCTTGTACTCTGTTCATTGCTTCCTTTTCTCACAACTTCCTTCAGGGGCTGTTATTTACGTTTATATATATATACACCTTATGCCTATTCTGAGATGGACATCAGATAATTCTCCACACACTGACTTCCTTGGCAGAGCAAGGAACAAAACCTAGAACGTGCAAGTCTTGGTTTACAAAGCCAGCAATTTCAGGTTGAGGCCGGTCACAGTGACACTGCTGGCTCCCTTATGGTCTCAAAGTGGTTCCCACTGCCGACGTTAGACAGGCTGGATGTTTCAAGAGGCCTCAGGACTCATCACCGCGCCGTCTCATCTGAACTTCTCCTAGCTCATCTTTTATTGCCATACTTTAGCAGAATTGCTCCACACACGTAAAAGAAGCTAATTCCTCCTTGCTGTTGCCTAGGCTGGTCCCTCAGCTTCAAATGCCTTTTTCCCACTCAAGAAGAATGCTCGAGGGAGAGGACTGGGGTTGGCTGCACGAACACAGCCTGAAGGGGGCTAGTGAGCCACAGCTAGCCAAGAGGGAGTCCGGGAAAAAGTCTGGACCTGCCTAAGAGGCAAGAGACCGTTATTTCAGGGTGCGCGAGGAGAGGGGACTCAGAGCACCGCCTAAACGATCTCCAGAGACGGGCGCGAGCCACACCTATCAGCGTGAACACCAGAGATGGGCATGAAACGCTAAGGCTGCTGCTGCAGCCACCAAGAAGCCTGTGTGCGAGCACAGGTCACTATCCACACCTCTCCTCCTGGAAGCCTGTGCAGCCCGCCACTGCCAGGGTCCCGGGATCCAGGGACAACTTCCCCGGAATGCACGGCGCGCCTTAGCTGGTGCAACGTGACGCCGGCCTCTGCCTCCACAGGCTCGCCCCACACTCCGTACCCCTCCCTCCCCCCGGCCTGAGAGAGCCAGAGCCCCCTAATCAGCGGCTCCTTTAACCCCTTCCTGTCTGGGCGGGAACAGAAAACCTCAGGTGACCTACACGCAGAGGAGGGCCCAACCCAAAGCTGAACCCCGGGAGCTGTGCGAACAAAGAAGAGAAAGGGAAATCTCTCCCAGCAGCCTCAGGAGCAGCGGATTAAAGCTCCACAATAAACTTGATGTGCTCTGCATCTCTGGAATACCTGAATAGACAATGAATCATCCCAAAATTGAGGTGGTGGACTTCGGGAGCAACTGTAGACTTGGGGTTTGCTTTCTGCATCTTATTTTTTTCTGGTTTTATGTTTATCTTCATTTAGTATTTAGAGCTTATTATCATTGGTACATTTCTTTATTGATTTGGTTGCTCTCTTCCTTTTATATATATATTTTTTCCATTTTCTTTTTGTGAGTGTGTATGTGTATGCTTCTTTGTGTGATTTTGTTTGTATAGCATTACTTTTACTATTTCTCCTAGGGTTCTGTCTGTCTGTTCTTTTTGTTTTCTTTTTTTTTATTTTTTAGTATAGTTTTTAGCACTTGTTATCATTGGGGGATTTGTTCTTTGATTTGGTTGCTCTCTTCTTTCTTTCTTTTCTTTTCTATTACTTTATCTTTTTATTTTTAATATTTTTTTTATTTTAATAACATACATTCATTCATTCATTCATATATCTTCCTCCCTTTTCTTCTGAGCCGAGTGGCTGACAGGGTCTTGGTGCTCCGGCCGTGTGTCAGGCCTGAGCCTCTGAGGTGGGAGAGCCGAGTTCAGTACACTGGTCCACCAGAGACCTCCCAGCTCCACAAAAGCTCAAATGGTAAAAGCTCTCCCAGAGATCTCCATCTCAACGATAAGACCCAGCTCCAGTCAACGACCAGCAAGCTACAGTGCTGGACACGCCAGGCCAAACAACTAGCAAGACAAGAACACACTCCTACCCATTTCTGAAAGGTTGCCTAAAATCATGATAAGGTCACAGACACCCCAAAACACACCACTGGACATGGTCCTGCCCACCAGAAAGACAAGATCCAGCCTCATCCACCAAAACACAGACACCAGTTCCCTCCACCAGGAAGCCTACACAACCCACTGAACCAACCTTACCCACTGGGGGCAGACAGCAAAAACAATGGGAACTACGAACCTGCAGCCTACAAAAAGGAGACCCCAAACACAGTAAGTTAAGCAACATGAGAAGATAGATAAACACACAGCAGATGAAAGAGCAAACTAAAAACCCACCAGACCTAACAAATGAAGAGGAAATAGGCAGCCTACCTGAAAAGGAATTCAGAGTAATGACAGTAAAGATGATCCAAAATCTTGGAAATAGAATGGAGAAAATACAAGATACGTTTAACAAGGACCTAGAAAAACCAAAGAGCAAACAAACAATGATGAACAACACAATAAATGAAATTTAAAATTCTCTAGAAGGAGTCAATAGCAGCATAACTGAGGCAGAAGAACGGATAAGTGACCTGGAAGATAAAATAGTGGAAATAATTACCACAGAGTGGAATAAAGAGAAAAGAATGTAAAGAATTGAGGACAGTCTCGGAGACCTCAGGGACAACATTAAATGCACCAACATTCAAACTATATGGGTCCCAGAAAAAGAAGAGAAAAATAAAGGGACTGAGAAAATATTTGAAGAGATTACAGTTGACAACTTCCCTAATATAAGAAAGGAAATAGTGAGTCAAGTCCAGGAAGCACAGAGAGTCCCATACAGGATAAATCCAAGGAGAAACATGCCAAGACACACATGAATCAAACTATCAAAAATTAAATACAAAGAAAAAATATTAAAAGCAGCAATGGAAAAGCAACAAATAACATACAAGGGAATGCCCATAAGGTTAACAGCTGCTTTTTCAGCAGAAACTCTGCAAGCCAGAAGGGAGTGGCAGGACATATTTAAAGTGATGAAAGGGAAAAACCTACAACCAAGATGACTCTACCCAGCAAGGATCTCATTCAGGTTCGATGGAGAAATTAAAACCTTTACAGACAAGCTAAAGCTAAGAGAATTCACCACCACCAAACCAGCATTACAAAAATGCTTAAAGGAACCTCTCTAGGCAGGAAACACAAGAGAAGGAAAAAGACCTGCAATAACAAAAGCAAAACAAATAAGAAAATGGTAATGGGAACATACATATCAATAACTACCTTAAATGTAAATAGACTAAATGTTCCAACCAAAAGACATAGACTGGCTGAATGGATACGAAATCAAGACCCGTATATCTGCTGTCTACAAGAGACCCACTTCAGACCTAGGGACACATACAGACTGAAAGTGAGGGAATGGAAAAAGATAATCCATGCAAGTGGAGATCAGAAGAAAGCTGCAGTAGCAATTCTCATATCAGATAAAATAGACTTTAAAATAAAGAATGTTACAAGAGACAAGGAAGGACACTACATAATGATCAAGGGATCAATCCAAGAAGAAGAGATAACAGTTGTAGATATTTACGCACCCAACATAGGAGCACCTCAATACATAAGGCAAATGCTAACAGCCATAAAAGGGGAAATCAACAGTAACACAATCATAGTAGGGGACTCGAACACACCACTTTCACCAACGGACATATCATCAAAAATGAAAATAAATAAGGAAACACAAGCTTTAAGTGACACATTAAACAAGATGGACTTAACTGCTATTTATAGCACATTCCATCCAAAAACAACAGAATACACTTTCTTCTCAAGTGCTCATGGAACATTCTCCAGGATAGCTCATATCTTGGGTCACATATCAAGCCTTGGTAAATTCAAGAAAATTGAAATCATATCAAGAATCTTTTCTGACAACAAGGCTGTGAGACTAGTTATCAATTACAGGAAAAAATCTGTAAAAAATACAAACACATGGAGGTTAAACAATACACTACCAAATAACCAAGACATCAGTGAAGAAATCAAAGAGGAAATCAAAAAATATCTAGAAACAAATGACAATGAAAACACGACAACCCAAAACCTATGGGATGCAGCAACAGCAGTTCTAAGAGGGACGTTTATAGCAATGCAATCCTACCTCAAGAAACAAGAAACACCTCAAACAACCTAACCTTATACCTAAAGCAATTAGAGAAAGATGAATAAAAAAACCCAAAGTTAGCAGAAGGAAAGAAATCTTAAAGATCAGATAGGAAATCAATGAAAAAGAAATGAAGGAACCAATAGCAAAGATCAATAAAACTAAAAGCTGGTTCTTAGACAAGATAAACAAAATTGATAAACCATTAGCCAGACTCATCAAGACAAAAAGGAAGAAGACTCAAATCAATAGAATTAGAAATGAAAAAGGAGAAGTAACAACCAACACTGCAGAAATACAAAGGATCATGAGAGATTACTACAAGCAACTACATGCCAATAAAATGGACAACTTGGAAGAAATGGTCAAATTCTTAGAAAAGCACAACCTTCTGAGACTGAACCAGGAAGAAACAGAAAATATAAACAGACCAATCACAAACACTGAAATTGAGACTGTGACTAAAAATCTTCCAACAAAAAAGCCCAGGACCAGATGGCTTCACAGGCGAATTCTATCTAACATTTAGAGAAGACCTAACACCTATCCTTCTCAAGCCCTTCCAAATATAACAGAGGGAGGAACACTCCCAAACTCACTCTACGAGGCCACCCATCACCCTGATACCAAAACCAGACAAAGATGTCACAAAAAAAGAAAACTACAGGCCAATATCACTGATGAACATAGATGCAAAATCCTCAACACAATACTAGCTAACAGAATCCAACAGCACATTAAAAGGATCATACACCATGATCAAGTGGGGTTTAACCCAGGAATGCAAAGATTCTTCAATATACTCAAATCAGTCAATGTGATACACCATATTAACAAATTGAAGGAGAAAAACCACATGAACATTTCAATAGATGCAGAAAAAGCTTTCAACAATATTGAACACCCATTTATGATAGAAACCCTCCAGAAAGCAGGCATACAGGGAACTTTCCTCAACATAATAAAGGCCATATATGACAAACCCACAGCCAACATCGTTCTCAATGGTGAAAAACTGAAACCATTTCCACTAAGATCAGGAACAAGGCAAGGTTGCCCACTCTCACCACTAACATTCAACATAGTTCTGGAAGTTTTAGCCACAGCAATCAGAGAAGAAAAAGAAATAAAAGGAATCCAAATCGGAAAAGAAGAAGTAAAGCTGTCACTGTTTGCAGATGACATGATACTATACATACAGAATTCTAAAGATGCTACCAGAAAACTACTAGAGCTAATCAATGAACCTGGTACAGTAGCAGGATACAAAGTTAACGCACAGAAATCTCTTGCATTCCTATACACTAATGATGAAAAATCTGAAAGTGAAATTAAGAAAACACTCTCATTTACCACTGCAACAAAAAGAATAAAATATCTAGGAATAAACCTACCTAAGGAGACAAAAGACCTGTATGCAGAAAATTATAAGACACTGTTGAAAGAAATTAAAGATGATAGAAATAGATGGAGAGATATACCATGTTCTTGGATTGGAAGAATCAACATTGTGAAAATGACTATACTACCAAAGCAATGTACAGGTTCACTGCAATCCCTACCAAACTACCAGTAGCATTTTTCACAGAACTAGAACAAAAAATTTCACAATCTATATGGAAACACAAATACCCCGAATAGCCAAAGCAATCTTGAGAAAGAAAAAGGGAGCTGGAGGAATCACACTCCCTGACTTCAGACTATACTACAAAGCTACAGTAATCAAGACACTATGGTACTGGCACAAAAACAGAAAGATAGATCAATGGAACAGGATAGAAAGCCCAGAGATAAACCCATGCACATATGGTCCCCTTATATTTGATAAACGAGGCAAGAACACACAATGGAGAAAAGATAGCCTCTTCAATAAGTGGTGCCGGAAAAATGGGACAGCTACATGTAAAGGAATGAAATTAGAACACTCCCTAACACCATACACAAAAATAAACTCAAAATGGATTAAAGACCTAAATGGAAGGCCAGACACTATAAAACTCTTAGAGGAAAACATAGGCAGAACACTACACTGTATGACATAAATCACAGCAAGATCCTTTTGACCCACCTCCTAGAGAAATGGAAATAAAAACAAACAAATGGGACCTAATGAAACTTAAAAGCTTTTGCACAGCAAAGGAAACCATGAACAAGACGAAAAGACAACCCTCCGAATGGGAAAAAATATTTGCAAACAAAGAAACTGAAAAAGGATTAATCTCCAAAATATACAAGCAGCTCATGTAGCTCAATATCAAAAAAAAAATAAACAACCCAATCCAAAAATGGGCAGAAGACCTAAATAGAGATTTCTCCAAAGAAGACATACAGACTGCCAACAAACACATGAAAGGATGCTCAACATCACTAATCATTAGAGAAATGAGAATCAAAACTACAATGAGGTATTACCTCACACCGGTCAGAATGGCCATCATCTAAAAATCTACAAATGGGCTTCCCTGGTGGCGCAGTGGTTGAGAGTCCGCCTGCCGATGCAGAGGACACGGGTTCGTGCCCCGGTCTGGGAAGATCCCACATGCCGTGGAGCGGCTGGGCCCATGAGCCATGGCTGCTGAGCCTGCGCGTCCGGAGCCTGTGCTCTGCAACAGGAGAGGCCGCAACAGTGAGAGGCCCGCGTACTGCCAAAAAAAAAAAAAAAAATCTACAAACAATAAATGTTGGAGAGGGTGTGGAGAAAAGGGAACCCTCTTAGACTGTTGGTGGGAATGTAAAAAGATACAGCATCTATGGAGAACAGTATGGAGGTTCCTTAAAAACTAAAAATAGAACTACCATATGACCTAGCAATCCTACTACTGGGCATATACCCTGAGAAAACCATAATTCAAAAGGAGACATGTACCACAATGTTCATTGCAGCTCTGTTTACAATAGCCAGGATATGGAAACAACCTAAGTGTCCATCGACAGATGAATGGATAAAGAAGATGTGGCACATATATACAATGGAATATTACTCAGCCATAAAAAGAAACGAAATTGAGTTATTTGTAGTGAGGTGGATGGACCTAGAGACTGTCATACAGAGTGAAGTAAGTCAGAAAGAGAAAAACAAATACCGTATGCTAACACATATATATGGAATCTTAAAAAAAAAAGGTTCTGAAGAACCTAGGGGCAGGACAGGAATAAAGATGCAGACGTAGAGAATGGACTTGAGGACACGGGGAGGGGGAAGGGGAAGCTGGGACGAAGTGAGAGAGTGGCATGGATTTATATATATGACCAAATGTAAAACAGATAGCTAGTGGGAAGCAGCCGCATAGCGCAGGGAGATCAGCTCGGTGCTTTGTGACCACCTAGAGGGGTGGGGTAGGGACGGGGGGAGGGAGACAGAAGACGGAGGGGATATGAGGATGTATGCATATGTAGAGCTGATTCACTTTGTTATATGGCAGAAACTAGCACACCACTGTAAAGCAATTATACTCCAATAAAGATGTTAAAAAATAAAGAAGAAGAAGGCTCCTCCTTCTGCCTGCCTCCTCCACAGCTTTCTGTGTTTCTCCCAGTCTAACGGTCATCGATTGGGCACCCAGCATGCGCTAGATATCCTGTAGAGCGTGGATAAGGAAACGTGAGCGTTTTCTGCCTTCGTGGAGCTTGGGATCACATGGGGTGACAGACAAGCCTACTGCCGACAACACCATACAAGCAATGTAGAGATGACAGAGGGATGTGCCAACCAGAGGGCAGAGGGAGCTGGGGGGTCTCCACACTTGGGTTCTGTGACCTGCTTCACCCTCAGAACACCCCTGAGGACTAAGGATGATCTCTCGTTCACAGATGAAGTGAAGTAACCCACCCACTGAGACAACGCTGAGGTTTATCCATGGCTGTTTGATGACAAGTAATTGTTTCCCCCATTTCGCTTGTTTCAATAGTGTAGATGTTTCCGGGTTGGGAGAGGGGGCAGGATTCTTTTGTTTAATGTGGCCCCTATTTAAACAGTTTGGGGCATTTTAGGGACTGATGATATCACCTAAATCTGTATGGCAGGACATTTTGTAAAATGACTCTTGGACCCCGTATGTCTGTGGTGTGAAATTTCCACTTCCTTACCCAAAGCAAACATATTGGCTTTCTGTCAGTCATTCTGAAAAGCTGATCTAACTCAATTTTCCTGTTTGGCAAGAATGCAATGAAAGTACCCATTTTCCTCTGCTGTCTGCCTGGGAATCCGTGAGTCCTGCTGGTGAACCAACAGGCACTCTCATGACGGGCCAGGGTGCTCAAAGGTTTGAGGGCTTCTGTGACCCCCACACGGTGGCACCATGAGGCTCATCCCGTGGAAGGGCCCTGGGCCGCAGCAGGGCTGGCGGGTTTATGGGCTCCTAGACAGGTGTCTCTTGACTTTCCCCAATATATGCGTTTGAATGCCTCGATTTAATTTTAACTGTATGTTTATGTTAAGATTTTACCACAAATGTTTATGAAAATGCCTTCCCAGGAATCCAGGTGCTATAAGTCAGTCACTGAGGTACCTCAAACTGAGCTACTTAGAGAGCTTCCCATGTGCTAACCTAAGAGTTACATCACAGGGCATGAGGCACAGCAGGAAGGTCCAGAACTGCTTACAGTGCCGTCCTACAGACAGTAAAAGACGTTAAACAAATCGAAAACATCTCCTACCCTAAGGCAGTGGTCCTCAAAGCATGGTGCCCACAGCCAGCTGCAGCAGCTGCAAACCTGTTAGAAATGCACTCCCAGCCCCCACCCAGACCTGCCGAATTAGAAATCGAGGATGGGGCCCAGCGCGCTGTTTTAACAAGCCCCCAGGTGATTCGGATGCATGCTACTGTGTACCAACCAACGTGATAAGGTCCTGCTGTGATCAAACGTAGCATATGATTAATAGGAAAGGAATGAGAGCACAGAGCAACCCTTTAGAAGCCATTTCCTTTTCTTTCTTGTTCAGTATTCAGCACTTACCGGGAGCCTGTGATGTGCCTGCCCTGGTACCAAGTGCTGAAAAGGCAAAGATTAGTAGGGTACCATCCTTAGCTTGGACCAACTCACACCCTACTGGGAAGAAAACTGGCTTATATAATAGTCATGGCAGCTGTGGTGATGTTCTAAGTCATGTCCTACCTCAATACAGGAAACCACCTGACACAGACTGTGTGTGTGCACAGGCATCTCAGACTGCCATGGTGCCTCTGCAGAAAGGCCTGTGCCGATGGGGCAAGCAGGCCCCATCCTCTTCCTTCCTTGACCTTCCCGCACAGCACCTCTCACCAGTTGACATGTGTGTGCTTACTGTTCGGCTCCTCTGCCGGAAGGTGAGCTCCAGGACGTCGTCCTGCCCTCCGTTACAGCCCCAGCTCCCAGAACTGGGCACTGAACAGTTACTCACCAGGGGCTTGTCGAATGGGTGGAGTGGATGAAATGTTACAGGGGTTCAGGTAAACAGTGACCATCATGGTGGACAAAAGCCTTCACCGTGTCATGGAACCTCAAGGAGCATTCTTCTGGCCCCTCTCCCTGATATCTGTTTAGAATTCCACATGCAGTGGACTCTCCACTTCTCTTACTGCTACATTTCTTACTAAGTTTTGAAATTGTTGAGCAGATTAAAGGATTCTTTTGATGCCTTTATGCTTAAACTTTGTAGAGTTTAAACTGTCTCTGTAACTATTCCTGGGACAGATTAGAAATAATTTGGAACTGAATTGGATTTGCCATTTTGTAAGCTTTTCTTATCTACCAGGGCTAATAGCAGATGCTTTCCTCCTTACAATAGCCCAGGAGGAAGGCTTATGATCTGCATTTCACACATTGAAAGCTGAGGGTCAGATAGGCAAAAAGCTTATATTCGCTGCTCTATAAATACGGCTTGAATCAATAGAGGATGTTTTGTATTCCATAATAAGTTTGGAAACTTATAAAGTATATAGAGAGGGGAAGCATGACATTGTGGAAACAATACAAGCTTTGGATTTAGCCATAACTGGGTTTGAATTTTAGCTTCTACTTTGAAACTGCTTGACCTTGGGCATGTTGCTTAATCTTTCTAAGCTGTTCAGTAACTCCCACCCAAATACTGGGAAGTTGCAGTCATGAGGGACGTAACCTGTAAATACTGTTTAAAAAGTTCGATCTCTCTGCTGCCACGTTCCAAGCCTCCCTGGCCAGCACAGTCTCCAGCCTGGGCAGCCCACCTGCTTGCCATCCTTGAGCGTGTGAATGATCAATGAACAAATGGTCTAATACATTTTCTCCTCCAAG
Source organism: Delphinus delphis (assembly GCF_949987515.2). Taxonomy (NCBI): domain Eukaryota; kingdom Metazoa; phylum Chordata; class Mammalia; order Artiodactyla; family Delphinidae; genus Delphinus; species Delphinus delphis. The sequence goes on from NC_082699.1 coordinate 77,262,453, forward strand.
CTAATGAGAACCTTCACTCTGCTGCCCCGAGGCACCAAAAGGCTCATGAAACCATTTTCCCCTAATAACACAGCTTGATTAAGAAAATATGCTATTCCATGACATAGGTTTTTTTGTTTTTAACTCAAATACATTTACTGTTAAGTTTTCTTAGCAGATTCTTCCAGTCAGTCCATTTATAAATACAACTATTAAAACGTAAAAGCATGTAAGAACTTCATGAATATCCTATGGTTCTTTACTGTAAAGGTTAAAGTAAAATAAAATATTTAACAGGGCATAAGACAGCATCTGAATGTTGTTGGGCTTCTGAAGAATCTGAAAACTAGACTTTACTCTGAGTGAGAAGAAACTTACTCCACTGCCCTGCTTTGCCTCACTGATGGAGAGAACCTCTTTAGAGAAAGGAGAATTCCTGTGGAAAGGGAATATCTGACCTAGCTATCTGGAATATCTGGGTCCAGAAAGATTTCCCAAAGGCCAAGCACTGTGCCAGGAGGCGCGGACCAGGCCACGGCCATGAGGAGCTCACAGCTATGGAGAACTCGGGGACATGAGCACAGGGCCACCACTGACAGCCTGGTAGACAAAGTAACATCAGGCCGTGGCCCTGGAGGAGCACCGGAGAACATGCCAGGAATCAAAGGAACTGAGAGAGAACCTCCAATCAAAGTGAACAGCCAGCGCCAATGAAGAGTACAGTGAGAGGGTACACCTGGGGAGCCAGGATGCGTGGCCCGGTGTGGCTGCCCTTAGGGAAAGCACAACCTGTTTTCCACCTTTAAGTTCAAAGGGGGCTGTAGCAGTTTTGTGGGTGCACTTCATCAGGTTGAGGAAGTTCCCTTCTATTTCTAAGTCTGCTGAGTTTTTATTAGACATAGATATTGTACTTTGTCAGATGCTTTTTCTTCATCTACTGAGATGCTTATATCATTTGTTTTTTAGTTTGTTGATATGAAGAATTACATTTGCTGGTTTTCTAATGTTAAACCAACCTTGCATTCCTCAGATAAATGCCACTCAGCCAATATTATGGTAAAAAAATTCCGTTAAAATTTTCCTATCTATGTTCAGGAGTCTTTGTTTTTGTTTTTATAATCTTTGTGCCGTTTTTTTAATAATCTTTGTGTGTTTTTATATCTTTGATATCAGGGTGATGCTGACCTCATAGAACGAATTAGCAGTATTCCTTCTTTCTCAAGTTTCCTGCAAGAAAAGCTTACATAAAATTTGTATTATTCCTCCCTTTATGTTTGGTAAGCTGCATGGGTGAGCCACCTGGGCCTGGATTTTCTCTATGGGATGGTTTTAACAAAAAATTCCGTTTCCTTAATGGATATAAGGCTATTCAGACTATCTACTTACTTCTATGAGTAAGCTTTAATACTTTGAGTCTTTCAATGAATTTGTCGCCATTAAAAAGAATGAAATAATGCCATTTGCAGCAACATGGATGGATCTAGAGATTATCATATGAAGCTCAATAAGTCAGAAAGAGAAAGACAAACACCATGATATCATTTATATGTGGAATCTAAAATATGACACAAATAAACATACCTACAAAACAAAAACAGACTCACAGATATAGAGAAAGACCTGTGGTTGCCAAGGGGATGAGGGTGGGGAGAAAGGACTGGGAGTGTGGGATTAGCAGATGCAAACCATTACATATAGGATGGATGAGCAAAGTTCTACTGTAGAGCACAGGGAATTACAGTCAATATTCTGTGATTAACCATAATTGAAAAGAATATGAAAAAATATGTATGTAAAACCGAGTCACTTTGCTGTACAGCAGAAATTAACACAACATTGTAAATCAACTATACTTCAATAAAACATTTTTTTAAAAGGAATTTGTCCATTTCACCTCAGTTTTCAAATTTATTGGCATAAAGTTGTTCATGATATATCCGTTATGCATTTAATATGTGTAGAACCTGTGGTGATGCCACCTTTTTCATTGCTAATATTTTTAATTTATGTCTTTTCTCTATGATCCATCTGACTAGAAGTTGGTAGACTTCACTGATTTTTCTCAAAGAATAAGCTTTTGGTTTGTCAATATCGGGTTTTTTTGTTTCCAGTTTCACTGATTTCTGTTCTGGTCTTTATTATTTCCTTTTCTACTCTAGGTTTAACTTCCACATTTTTTTCTACTTTCTTCAAGTTGAAGCTGAGGTTTATTGATTGAAGGCTATTCTTCTATTCTGACATGGGCATTAAGTATTATAAATTTCCCCAAACTACTGTTTTAGTGGCATCCCACAAATGATATACTGTGCTTTCATTTTCACTCATTTCAAAATTCTTTCTAATTTTTTATTTCTTCTTTGACCCATGAGTTAATTATAAGTGTCATTTTGTTTCCAAACGTCTGAGGGTTTTTCAAAGATCTTTGTTACGGGCTTCTAATTTAATTTTATTACTGTCAGAATATACTTTATAAAATGAGAATCCTTGGGGCTTCCCTGGTGGCGCAGTGGTTGAGAGTCCTCCTGCCGATGTAGGGGACGCAGGTTCGTGCCCCGGTCCGGGAAGATCCCACATGCCGCGGAGCGGCTGGGCCCGTGAGCCATGGCTGCTGAGCCTGCGCGTCCGGAGCCTGTGCTCCGCAACGGGAGAGGCCGCAACAGTGAGATGCCCGCGTATCGCAAAAAAAAAAAAAAAAAAAAAAAAAGAGAATCCTTTTAAATTTGAGATTTGCTTTGTGGCCCTCTGTATCAGTCAGGCCTCTCCAGAGAAACAGAACCACAAACCAATAGGGCACGTGTGTTGGCAATATTTGTGTGGACACATGTACAAAGAGATCTATTTTAAGGAACTAGCCAGTGTGACTGTGGTGCTGGCAAGTTTGAGATTTCTAGGGCAGGCTGATGGGCTGGAAACTCAGTCAGGACCTACGTCACAGCCTTGAGGCAGAATTCCTTCTCCATTTTTGGAGAAAGGGATTTTGGAAATTTCTCCCCCCAAAATTCTCAATTTTTGCTCAAAGGCCTTCAGCTGGTTGGATGAGGCCTACCCATATTATGAAGAACAACCTCTTTAACTTAACTGGTGGTAAATGTTAATCACATCTCCAAAATCACTTTACAGCAACATCTAAACTTGTGTTTGACCAAACAACTGGGCACCACAGCCTAGCCCCGAGGACACACAAAATCTAACCATCACAGCCCCAATATGGTCTACTTTGGTAATTGTTCTATGCGCACCTGAAAAGAACATGTACTCTGTACCTAACTGTTGTTGAGCAGAGTGCTCTATAAATGTTGATTACGTCAAATTGATTGACAGAGAAGATCTGAACAATACTATCTCTACTCATTTCTGTCTACTTTTTCCAACAATTACTGAAGGATATGGAACTCTCTCAATTTATTTATGTCTTCTTGCCATTCTACCAGTTTTTGCTTCATGTATCTTGAAGCTCTTATTAGGTACATAAATATTTATGGCTTACATTTTCTTGAGGAATTGAGCCCTTTACCATTATGAAAAGACCTTTTTATCCTTGGTAATATTCCTTGCTCTGAAGTTTACTTTTCTCTGTTCTCCATAAGGCCACTCCAGATTTTTCATTAGTGTAAGCATGGTATACCTTCCTCCATCCATTTAGTTTCAACCTATTTTTGTCTTTATATTTAAATTTCATTACTTGGAGGTAGCTAGAGTTGGGTCTTGCTTTTTTTATCCAATCTGACATTCTCTACCTGCAATTAGAGTATTTAGACTACTTACTTTCGATCTGATTACTGATATGGTTAAGTTTATCACCCATCATCTTGCTGTCTTCTATCTGTCCCATTTTCCTGTTTCCTTTGTCCTCCCTTTATTCCTTCTTTTGGACTAACTGAATATTATTTATGCTTCAACTTCTACCTCCTTCGCTGGCTTATTTGCTATAACTTTTTTTTTTAATGGTTGTAGGGAACTTCCTTAATAGGATAAAGGGCAGGTATAAAAACTCTACAGCTACCATCACACTTAACGATGAAAGACTGAATGGTTTATCTCTACAATCATGAACAAGGCTAGTACAATAAAGCAGGGAAAGGAATAAGTTAGCCTGCTTGGAAAGGAAGAAGTAAATCTTTCTATTCACAGACAATCTGAACATCTACTTAGAGAAGTCTTGTTGGATTTAAGATTGACTACTTAATTTTGAAGGTTCCTGAGTTTTTTCATAGGTGCATGTATTAGTGAACACAGTCATCATCTATAATTTTGACACAACAGGCACGCAGGAGAGGGAAGACAACCCCGGCACGGCCACGCGACAGGACGCAGGCAGCCATGTGGCGCATCTGGGACAGGCAGGCAGGGTCCAGGCTGGGTGGGCAACACCGGCTGGGCGAGACGAGGCCTGGCCTCTGCCTGCTCTGTAACCAGGGGACGCCTTCACCACACCCTGCAACTCATCCGTTCAGGCAACCCCCAGTTCTGTTCCTCCTCCCCAGCTTGTGTATTGTTTTTAATAAAACACCTGCCCAAGTATTATTTCAATAGATCTTCACTAACAACCTGTGAGAAAGGACTTTCTCCCCAACTTGCAGGTGATCAAACTGGGGCTCGGGTGTTTTAAGTGAGTGGTTGAGGCCCCTGGATGGACTGTGTAGGTGTCCGAGCAGCAGGGAGACGGCAGGACATGCAGAGGCAGGGGCACCTACAGCCTCAGCTCGAGCCCCCACCATCCGGAAAGCGGCCGACATGACACTGGTTCCCACGGGAGGTGCCCGTGGACGGAGCTGTTATCCTGATGGCCGAGGCTGTTGGGCCTGTTCCCTGATGTTTTTAAAGGCAAGGTGTTGTTGACAAGGGTGGGCACATACCAGCAAGCTCCCCAGAACCACATGTGCACAGAGCCCAGGGCAGGCCCGGCTGCCCCACCTCCCGGTGAACTGTGGCTTTGCTGGGATTTCCAAGCGCTTCTCAGCAGGCTACCAGCGGGTGTGATGCACTTACAGAGCACTGCTGTCGATGGAGGGAAACTGGGGTGTATTTAGCAGCCGGACACGGCGGGGGCCTCGGCTGGGTTTAGCTCTGGCTAAAGCCCTCCAGCCTCTCTGAGTGCTTTACGCTCCAGGCCCGAGTAGGACAGGGCCCCATGCAGCTCCCATCTTTCTGGGTAGTCTGGCCCTGGAGGCTGTAAATTGGATGCCTCCACCAGGCAAAGCTGCAGGGAGCCTCGAGCGGGACACAGCACAGCCAACAGGCGAGAGGCCTCCCGTCCGTCCATGCGTGCCCATTTCTGCAGCCCCAGCCCAGGACAGGCGGTCCCCAAGCTAAGCCCCTCCCGGGCAGGCTCTCAATGCAGCCCTGCCACGTTCCAGGCACGCGGCCACATTTCGTGCACACAGTATTAACTCAGAAGGCAGGGCTGAGCCTTGCTGTCACTGGGGAGCTGGCTCAGCAGCGCCAAGAAACTGGTCGAGAGACTCCAGATCGGCCACCCAGTGTCCATCCTAGCCGGGGCTGCTCCCCCGTAACAGCCAGCGGGGCTCATTCACCAAGTCTCATTTCTCTCCCAAAATACAGGAATCAAGTCCCAGTCCATTACCAGTTCTTGATTTGATCAGCTTTGTGTCTCCTCCCTGCCCAGCTCTTCTATTATTTAAGCCTCCCAACAACCCCATGAAGGGAGCGTGATTACTCCATTTTAAGGATGGAGAAACTGAGGGTCCGAGAGGCCCTACTGCAGAGTCTAACTTACAGGAATATTATGTCTAATGTGCACTCACTTCACACAATCTGTTTTCAATCCTAGAAGATTCTTCAGGGTGTGCAGAAAAGCCGGGAATAAATGCAGACAGACATGCCGCAAACCAAACGGGGGAAGGAATCTTTCTGGGAAATCCGAAGAAACACATGTTATCTTTTCCCACTTCTTGAGGGGCTCCCCAGAAGCCACTTTCACTGAATTACTTGTTTCCATGACTACACCATTCCTCAGCGAGGTTTACAGGTTTAGCACATTCCCAATTAAAGCCGTTCCTGCTCTGGGGAGAAGGCTGATGTAATAGGCTCAGCAGTGCCAGGAGGCTCCCACATGACAGCACCAGAAGCACAGGAGCCGCTCACAGACGCCACTCCTGTGCCGAACCTCACAAGTTCAACTGAACCACGAGGACGCATCTGGACGACCAGGGAGAGGTGCGACATTTCACAGGTTGGACTCACTGCACCCCTCACCAACAGACCTCAGACAAACTGGGTGACTCCCTCTCGGCACAAAGGCTCCCACGAGGTCAGCACATCCACCCGACAGCATTCCTGACGGCTCTAAAAGGAGACTGGTGTGTGTGGATGTGGATAAAAGAGAATCATGGGCTTCCCTGGTGGCACAGTGGTAAAGAATTCACCTGTCAATGCACGGGACACGGGTTCAAGGCCTGGTCCGGGAAGATCCCACATGCCGCGGAGCAACTAAGCCCGTGCGCCACAACTACTGAGCCTGTGCTCTAGAGCCCGTGAGCCACAACTACTGAGCCCACGCACCTAGAGCCCGTGCTCCACAACAAGAGAAGCCACCGCAGTGAGAAGCCCGCACACCGCGACAAAGAGTAGCCCCCGCTCGCCGCCAACTAGAGAAAGCCCGTGTGCAGCAACAAAGACCCAACGCAGCCAAAAATAAATAAATTAAATACATAAATAAAAAGAAAATCGTGCCACAGCTGCACCAACAGCAGACGGAGAGGGGGAGGCCACAAGGCCAACTGCAGAGGCAAAGGTAATGATGCTGAGGGGCCTGACCCAGGAGGAGGAACCCCTGAGACGGCAGGGAAGCACCATCCGGGGCCTGGAAGGAAGCCCCTTTCCCAGCTTCTCCTCCGCGGCTCCCTGCCAACAATCACCCCAACAGCATCTACGCTTGCGGAACCTCTACGCCTTTGCTCCCTCTGGTGGGACTTTTCTTCCACAACCCAGGGCCCTTGGCCAACACTACAGCCCTGACGCACAGCCATCAAGCTTCTGTATCTGAGTGACGGAGACTCCCAGCTATGCCACCTTCCTCTTTCCCACAGGGCCCTAGATGGAGAAGACTCTCCCCCGAAACCCAGCTCCTCAGCACTTCAGCCCACCGACGCGACCTCTATCAACCCAGGTTGGCGCGTCCCCTCCGCCACGGCCTCATGGCAGACGGCGTCCAGGTCCTTCCACCGTCATCTTGTTTGCGTCAAGCGCAGCCCCGATGGCTCACAATTTGTTGTCTCACTGACTCACAGCCAGTTTGGCCAAGCTCTTCTGATGGGTCTAATCAGTCAGTGACCCTGTTAAACGCCAAGAATGTAAGCAGTGCCCCAAAAGGCTGGGCCCGAACACACGCCTATTGAAGTCATTCTTGGCGACTTTGCTGCCTGCTCCCCAGTCACAGCTGCTGGGACCTCTCGTCCCCTCGCTCTACACACGCTCCCTGGGCAGGCGCGTCCCAGCCAAGCTTTCCAGGTGCTGACAAGTCGCTGACCACCAAGAGCTCTGCCCCGACTGCCCTCGTGCTCTGAGGAGACAGCTCACCTCTGCTCAGGCTCCAGGCCCAAGGCACCTGTGCACCAACACTCACTCGTGACTTATATATTCATTCCGGCTGCCCTGGTGCTCAAAGACCAACAAGTGGAAGGAGTCGCCTAAGGATTAAGACAAGTCTACGGGATAAACATCTGAACTGAGAATAATGATGCGATAGATAAATTTTTAAATGAACGAGAAAAAGGCAGGCGACATTCTACTTTCATCAGTACAGTCCTAGATTCAACCCACAAATTCCCGAAACTTCAGGAAATTAAGAGTCCACCACCACACGAGGCACTCAAGCTTCAGTGTAATTGCTTCCCGAACCTCACACAGAAGGAGAAATACTGAGAAACCAGCTTTCCACAAACACAGATCTGTTATCAAATACACGCTTCCTTTCCTTTCTGAAGAATACTCAGAACTTTGCCTCCGAAAGGCTCGGCAGAAACCCAGAGCGCCAAGCCCCTTGGCGGGCTGCCCCGTGGGGGCCGACTCACCTTCACGTGACCCAGGTCCCCAGGCCGGCTGCCCTCAGCTGGGTTCACGGGCTTGCTCTCCACCCGGGGCCTCACGACCTGGCGGAAGGGGCTGCACAGCGGAAAGCCACTCACACTGATGCTGTCTGAAAGATGAGAATAAAATTGTAAGTGAGAAGTTAACCGGATTTTTTTTTTTAATGTAGGAGATTTTATTCAAAAATTGCTAATATCTGGAGTAATGCTCCCGTGTGTGCTCACTACTCTGCCTCGTGTTAACTACAACCGCCCGGTGAACCTCCCGGGAACGTAGAGTCACACCTACCACAGGTCAAAGTCGAGGACGTACCACTTCTGAAAAACGCCAGGTGCCTACCATCTGTCAGGAGGCACAGCCGCAGCACCACATCACCTGCACCCGCCCCCAGCTTCCTGTGCTCAGACAGCGCCAAGCCGCCTTTACCTTCCAGCCCTTGTACGAGCTGCTCCCTCAGCCTCCGTTCACGTGGTGGTTTCACCGTGCCACTTGAACTTAGTCTAAAAGCCCATTCGTCTTCCAATTTCAGGAGGCCACTACTGTGTCCAGGACCGTATGTAAACCTCTGTAGAGCACTCCCTGCCACCTGTTCTTTTTCTTACCTGGTGATCTCACCTGTCAGTCTAATCCAGGGCTCCTCCTAAGTCCTTTATCTCACATCCCACATCCAATCCAAAAGGAGCTCTTGTTAGCTCTCAGAGTATTTCCAGAAATGGCTTTCAAGGCCACCAGCCTGGTCTGGTCGCCATCAGCCCCTCCAGGACTAAGAACAAGGCCTCCTGGCTGCCCCCACACACACATGCAGCTCTGGCTCGTTTCCCTCCACAGAAATGTAAATCAGTTCACGCCCCTCCCAGGATGCCTCCTGTTACTCAAGGGCCCTTTGCACAGCACAATGGCTGCATGAGGTTGAAGAAAAATGCATTTTCAGACTGTAAAAACTGCTGACAACCGTGTAAGTAAGCATCTTCTGCACCCCAAAAGAAACTGACTCAATTATCAACTAGAACCACTTCTAAATTAGATGGAGGTGCCCACCAATTATGAAGAAACATTGTTAGGAACATCGCCACGAAAAGTTAATTTTATTTATTTGTTTATTTATTTTTGGCTGTGTTGGGTCTTCGTTGCTGCGCACGGGCTTTCTCTAGTTGCCTCGAGCGGGGGCTACTCTTCATTGCGGTGCGCAGGCTTCTCATTGCGGTGGCTTCTCTTGTTGTGGAGCACGGGTTCTAGGCATACGGGCTTCAGTAGTTGTGGCACACGGGCTCTAGAGCGCAGGCTCAGTAGCTGTGGCGCACGGGCTTAGCTGCTCCGCGGCATGTGGGATCTTCCTGGACCCGGGCTCGAACCCGTATCTCCTGCATTGGCAGGCGGATTCTTATCTACTGCACCACCAGGGAAGTCCCAAAAGCTAATTTTTAAATGACTTGCATTAAGCAGAGAAAATGCAAACCCAAAATACAATTCCAGATGGTGGCTAGAGGACAGTTTATGCATCCCTCAGAATCCCAACAGAAAGTCAACCGAGCAGCAGACAGCCACACCAAAACTCAGTTACAAGTAATGCAGGCGCCCACGCATCATCGAACAGGCAAGCAGGGGAGTACAAACCCCCAACAGCCCCACGAGCGAATGCACTTCAGGAGCTCCTACTTCTGACAACAGCAGGTAGACAATTCAGACCAACCCAGCCGCTGAGAACAACTCGAGAACGCAGACAACGCACCGGAGGGCTAACAAGGCAGGAGGAACTCCAGGACCACGATCCGGCAGAAGAAGGAGATGCAGGGACACAGGCCTGCCATTCAACTTCCCCAGAGGTGCCTGCAGCTTCCTGAAGAACTGACCAAGAGGCTGAGAATCTGAGCAGAGCCTTTCACACTCAGGTGGGAAAGCAGTGACATTCTGTGTCCCCTAAAAAGAGTGGATGGTAAGCCCTAGAGGCTTTGGGTGGGACCCGAAAGGACGACACACTAAGTGAAGGATAGACTGGAAATAAAGCGGCCGCCCAGGGACCGGCGCCCAACTGTGAATCAGGTGAGTACCTGCAACCGGATTGAGGCAATTCTCCTGCCTAAACACATTCCCTGTCGCCCCTACTCTGTCCTGTGTCTTCTCACCGTTGTGCACCTCTGACAACCACCTCTGTGGATCCTAATATCCCCAATTCTTCACCATGCAGCCACCCTTCCTCCGAGTCCGGGCACCTCGTCTACACTGAGACCCGCGATCACTACAGCTGGCCCCGTATCCAGGAAGACAGGCTGCGAGGCAGGGCCGTGGTGGGGACTCAGACGGGTCAGGGAATATTAAGTGTTTGTCACAAGACCTGGTACCTGGCAAACATTCGGCAAAAACAGCTATTGTTATTATAGCAAAACCTATATGCACGTCCCAGATTCCTTCCATGACTATCAACTCATTGAGGGCAGAATTCTTATCAATGTCACCCTCCTACACCCCCCACAGTAGCTGGCACAGGCTCTAGCAAATCATAAACCCACAGTAAACGTTAAGTAAATGAATAAATCACAGGGTCAGATTTGGTAGTTTACACGCCACAGTCAACGAAAATTCCATCGCCCCAAAGTCACGTTCAATAATCAACTCAATTCACTCACGGTTAACTGAACTTTCATCATGTGTCTCTGTGCAAAGACCCATTTGCAAAAGTCGTCCAAAGCTGTGAGATTTGAATGGGTTTTTCTCTCCCTTTTCTCATTCTCCCAGCATCATGGGCATAATCTGTAAAACCTCTCCACTACACCACAGTACCTGCTGTGAGGGAACTAGTATTATGAACACAGACATTTGCAAAACACAAACTCCACACTCTTCAGCTAGAAACTAGGTCACGTGGAGCCTGCAAGTGAGCCCCAGGGTCACCCCTGCTGAGTTAAGGCAGGTGCCCAACGGATTTTAAGCACCACCTCTCGTTCCCCCATGTACTTCACTCTTCCCTAGAGAAAGTTTCCATCATTAGCATATTATGCAAATGCTGCTAGCTCCCAAAGGCCTGAGGTCCTTTTGTGCCTTGGAAATACTGATCCTGTTTTACACTTGTAACAGTGCTCAAGGCCTCCTTTCTGCAGGGGTCCAGAGGCTCCGGGCTGTAGTGGGAAATGTCCTGAGCAGCGGCTTGGTCTGTCCTCCTTCCTTGCGGAACAGCTCCTGCCCCACCCCAGGTTGTTCTGGCGGGATCAGGGGTGGCTCTAATCCAGCCGTGGTGAGAGATGGAAATGTCCCATCAACGGTGGTTGATCCACAGGACGAACAGGAGACCCCAGAAGGGTCTCGCTGAGTCTTTCTGAGATTTGATCTGTGAAGGGTGGAGCAGGCGGGGTGGATCTTCCTTTGAATCATATGTTCTCAAGATAGAGGTTTGGGTCTTCCTGCAGCCAGCCTCCCACCACACTGCAAGAGTGAGTGGGTCACACAACCCTGTGAGCTCAGTTTTCTTGACTCTAAAATGGGGACCAGCTCAAGGGAATCAGTGAAAAGCACAAATCTGCAGTGTCTTGGAACTGGAGGGACCTAGGATTGTGGGCACTTTACCAAAAAAGGCTAAAAACTACATCTGAAATGTGCCTCCTTTTCTGACATCGACTTCAAAGCCTCAAAGAAACCTCAGAAACCTGTAATCTTCAAGCTCAGGGAAAAAATATATATTAAAACAGCTACTCTCCGGCTTCTTTATAGATTAAAGAATTCTGCCCCCTAATCCAATTGAGAATGGAAAAGACAAGCTATGTATAAATTATAAATGGGGACAGAAGATCAGCAGCTCTGTCCCCATGGGAGACAGAGGGGTGGGAGGGAGAAGCCAGCCTTGGGAAGGCCGGAAGCTGCATAAGGACAGGGCTGGAGAGGAGGAGGCCGCCGCACAGGGCGGCGAGAGGCTGGACGGAGCCAGTGGAGCAAGCGGGGAAGAGGCCGCTCCCAGCTGGGCGGATGGAGGGCAGCAAATTCTGTTCAACCATTTCGGCCAATTTTCCTGCCAACACAGGCTACCACAAATAGAACAGAGAACAGATTGGGATGACAAGCAATAGGAAGACAAGACCAAAAAAGTTACAAACAGACGAAGGCAGCCTCGTAGGAAGACCGCAGAGTTGAGTGGATTTAGGAGGACAGAGGGTATTTAAGAATGGGACGAGCCTGGTAGATCATCATGAATCAAAGGGAGCTTTTAGAGAGAATTTCACAGTTGCTGTTTACAGTGCTCAATTTTTCTATTAAGAGCATCTCTGTGGGCAATTCAGAAATACAATTTTATATGCTAAAATAGGACGTGTCTCTCGAAGTCAGCTTCATCACAGCCGCAGTGACAACTGGTAGAAATGACAGCTGAAAGTGGGATGTGTGTGGTGGGAAGAAAAAGCACAGTCGCAATAAAAATACTGCAACTAAGAAGGGCTGGAGGCTGCGTGTTCACTGCGGGCTCAGCACAGCACTGGGCGCTTAGGACACGTCATGTAGCTGTTCGTCACGCCCTGCCAGGCGGGCACGATTTTATCCGTTCTATAGATGAGGAAGCCGAGGTCCCGAGAAGGTAAGTAACCTGGTAGTTCATCAGAGGCACAGCCAGAACTAGAAGTCAGTACTGTCGGATTTGTGATGACCCAGCAAAGCTGGCACAAACAACATGCTTCAGCCCTGACGTGAGCTCATGAAACCCCCCACCCAGGCTGCTCTGCAGTGCACCATCCCCCGAAGCCCACCACGGGGCCCCTCACAGTGGTTTAGCCTCTGTCTCCGGTGAGGGGGCCGCTCCAGAAATGTGTCCATTTTTGTGCACTTTCAAAAGAGACACAAATGCTGAAGGCTGAATACACACTTTTCTCACTGGTGACAGGTATATGAAATAAACCAAACTGGAATAAAATGCATTTACAAAGGCCAAAGGAGACAACCATCTCCCAGTGGGAGTCGGTCAGGGTATGGTGCTCCAGGTAGAATATATTTTGAAGATGTTTTTTCAATTATTCATAAAGTCCCTGGGTGCCAAAGAGCCCATCTGGTTATCATAACATATCCTCAAGAAAACCAAAGAAGTAGAAGCATTTGGCTCAGAAATTAGACAATACTCATCCTCAATTTCCATAGAGAAAGTGGTGTGTTTATTCATTCAGAAACTTTGGGATATGCTTAGGAAGAAAAAATAATTCATGTAGAAACAGTGGCCTTCATATACCATTCAAACGGAAACAGCCCTCCCTCCATCCCCCTGGCCTTCCCTCCTGCTAAAGTAGGGGGAAGCAGCACCCCTCCTGCGGGGCCCAATCGATGCCTCACTGCTCTCGCCCCACGAACGGCCTCCCGGGATGTCTGCAGCCTCTCCCTCCTCCGCGCATTCTCATTCCAGGCACCCTCACCCAGTACCAGGGCTTCTCACTTTAACATCGTTACAGAGACACAATTAGCATATCATAACCTGCAGATGTTTAAACTGTACAACTGGAGGAGTTCTGACATTCCTAAAACAAGCAACACAATTGAGACGGTGAACATATCCACCTACTGCCAGGTTCCCCGTGCACCCTCGCACATCCTCACCGCCACCCTCCTGGCCAGATACCCACTGCTGGCACCAGACATGAGGGTGCGTTTTCCAGAAGTTAACACATTATACATATTGTACATTAATCTACGCTCCTCTGTCAGGCTTCTTTCACTCAGCATCCTTATCTCGGAATCATCCTGAGTTACTGTGCATATCAACAGTTCAGTCCTTTCTATCACTCAATAGTATTCCAGTGAGTGGATATAACACAATTTGTTTTTCCACTCACCTACTGATGAACACGTAGGTTGTTTCTGGTTATTACAAAAATAAAGCTGCTCTGAACATCTGTGTACAAGTCCTTGTATGGACATATGCTGTCAGTTCTCCTGGTTCAATATCCAGGAATAAGTTGGCTGGGTCATATGCTAAGTGTATATTTGATTTTCCAAGAAAGTTATTAATGAGTTGTTAATATGCTTGCAAACAATAAAAAGGAATTCAAAGGAATAAATAAGGAAGATGAGCCTATCAAAAACTGAGCAGGCAATTTAAGAACAAATATCACCTCTTTGGGGGTTTTTTGGTTGTTTTTTGTTTTGTTTGGCAGCATCACATGGCTTGGGGGATCTTAGTTCCCCGACCAGGGACTGAACCTGGGCCACGGCAGTGAAAGAGCTGAGTGCTAACCACTGGACCGCCAGGGATAATTTAAACACTCCTTAAAGAGCCAAACAGAAAATTAGGCAAAAAGAAAAAGTTAGTGAATTGGAAAAAAGAGGAGTGGAAATTATCTAGAATGTGGCACATGGAGAAAGATGAGGAATGTGAAAGAACATTAGAGGCCATGGAAGAGTGAGAGGCTACGCAGGTGAACAGGAGTTAGGGAAGCAGGTGAGAGTAAACTGGGGAAAGCACCATGGTATCTGAAGAGAGACAGACTGAACATTTTTCATAATGGAAAAATGTGAATCCTCAAATTCAAAAAGCGCAAAAAAGCTCAACGGGACCAATAAAAGGAAACGCAAACCTAGAAATGACACAGTAAACCTGCAGAATACCGAAAAATAAGAAAAAGTTATTTTTGAAAACATACAGGGGATTGACATATATACACTAATATGTATAAAATAGATAACTAATAAGAACCTGCTGTATAAAAAAATAAATAAAATTCAAAAATTCTAAAAAAAAAACCATACAGGGACATGTCCACACAAAAACGTGTACACAGATTCTCATAACAGCATTAATCATAGCAGCCAGAATGGAAACAATTCAAAGATCCGTCAACTGATGAACCGATAAACAAAAACCGTCTGTCCATACAATAGACTATTACTCATCCTCAAAAAGGAATGAGGGGCTGACACAGGTTGCAACACCAATGACCCCTGAAACATCATGGTAAGCAGAAGAAGCCCGACACAGAAGGCCACAGATTGTATGATCCCATTTATATGAAATGTCCAGAATAGGTAAATCCACAGAGACAGAAAGCAGATTTCTAGTGACCAGGGGAGGGGAGGATGGTGAATGGCTCCTAATGGGTTTGGGGTTTCTTTCTGGGATGATAAAGATGTTTTGATTTTGGTTGATTGCACAACTCTGAATATACTAAAAGTTACTAAATTGTACACTTTAAATGGGTGAATTTATGGTATGTGAATTGTATCAATTTTTTTAAATTAAAGGATATAAACACTTGGGGGGGGAGAAAAATGCAGATTGTATCCAAAGGAACAATAATTACACCAAGAGCTAACTTCAACAGCAATGGAAGCCATTAGACAGTATGAATTCATCTTCAAAGTATTTAAGAAAATTTAACTGCTAATCTAGAAATATGTACACAGCAGAACTTCCTATTCTTAGAAATAACTGGTGACATAAAGACATTTCAGAACAAAAGCTGAGCAAACTTACCACCAACACATCCTCACTAAAGGAACTCAACAAGAAAAGGAACCCTCATACACTGTTGGTGGGAGTGTAAATTGGTGCAATCACTATGGAAAACAGTACAAGGTTCCTAAAAATATAGCTACCATATGATCCAGCAATTCCACTCTCCTGGGTATATATCCACAAGACACGAAAAGACTAATTCAAAAAGATACATGCACCCCGATGTTCTTAAGCAGCGCTACTCACAACAGCCAAGACATGGAAGCAACCCAAGTGCCCATCAACAGACAAATGGATAAAGAAGATGTGGTGCATACACACAATGGAATATTACTCAGTCATAAAGAAGAATGAAATTCTGCCATGAAGCCTATACTATGAACGAGGCAGCATCACACAGACAAAGTGTTGTGAAGTTGCAGCTCTAAAATCTGAGAGTAGGATCTCCTTCTGGTGTCCCAGGTGAGAGAAGAAACAAAGGTCTAGTTCCACAACGCTGTGCGCACAAGGCACACCTTCCTACAGTAACGTCCAGCTGTCACCTCCAAGGCTAAGTGTGAAATCCGTACTTTTTCACAGCAGACAAGGTGTTCAACACGCTACAGGAGCCAGTGTCCAGCGAGATCTTGTTTGGGAGCCTGTTACTGATGATCACCTTTGCCGAAAAGCGACACCATTTGAGTCACTGGCCACACAGGAAGCCAACTACAGTGGACTTTTAAACCATCTGACGGTCCTCTTAGCTTCAGGACATTACTGAGTTTCTCCCCCTCTAAAGATGGGTAAGAAAAAAAGAAACAAGTAAAACCGAAGCAGGTGACACTTGGCCAAAGGATCTCAGGGACCCCTGGCGACAGAGCCCTGAAATGGGAGCCCGAAAGCGGCACTTTCTTTTCTTTGGAAATCGTCAAAGGAAGCGAAGGATTAAGGTACTTGAGGACGCACTGTAGGGCACAGGGAATATCAATATCCTGTGATAAACCATGATGGAAAAGAACATGAACAAGACAGATATATATATGTATATGTATGTATAACTGAATCACCTTGCTGTACAGCAGAAATTAACAAGTCAACTATACTTCAATAAAAAATTTTTTAACAAAAGAAATGTGAGGACATGTGTTCAAATCCCAGATGTGCTCCCTTTGTCTGTCCAGAACCGATGTGCTTAAAGGAGCACTGGACGTGGAGACAAAAGCCTGGCCCTGCCCCCCGCCCACCCCCAGCCTTGGGAAAGACTGATCACTGATCAACAGGAAAGGTCCCAGTAGCGCTGATCAATGCTGCTCTCACGTTTCCACTCTGGATCTTACACATCTTTTATATCTTGTTTACATGTAGTATTCCATCTCTACTTAAAGAGAAACACAAATAAATGAACATCAATTCTCCAAAGAAAGCCACAGAAATAGCTCAATTAGCATATGTTATTTTAGGATAAAATCAGGAAAACAAAACCAGAGGACTGCCGATTTGAAACTGGAAATAGGATGCCTTTTCCACAAGATAACAAAGGGAGAACGATGGTCCCAGGCCAAGTAATGACACATGCTTGTTCTTTTAGAAACAAGAAATTCAAAGTACAGTCTGAATGTCTGAGCCCTCTTCACAGCTGTCCTCAAGCACTGCACATCCCTAAAAGACTGGGAAAGTCATTATTTCTTCATTAAAGAGTCAGCCAAATCACAGAAATCACAGAGCTGACAGTTTCAAGTCAGAACACTAATTTTAGGAATTATCTAAAGAAAAAGTTCAAGCCAGCATCATCCCCCAAAACCTTTCCTCTCCAACAAATTCGTTGTTGATACTTATGGGGCAAACTCTCTTAAGGAATAACTGTTAGAATCTCCCTCCCTCCCTCTCTCTCCCTCTCCCCCCTCCTCTCTCTCTCTCTCTCTCACACAGACACACACACACACACACATTTTTCAAAAACTAAGTTACCAGAACTTGCTTTCTGCCACAGTTTTTACACATGCATGAAAAACAAATTTCCCCACCCCTCCCTCTTTCATCCTCCAAGGTCCCGCTCTTTCTGTAAATTTTACCTCCATCATCACCTGCAAAGACAAGCCTTCCCCCACTCCCTGTGATACAGTCATAGTATCATGTACCTCTCCTACCTAGCACTTAGCAAAGCTGTACTTTTTCATTTATTTGTGAAAAAATTCATTTCACTTATTTTATCAATTATTAAATTGCCCATCTCTCCCACTAGACTTGCGTGGTCTAAGAGTGGCCGCAAGATAGTGCGCCTTTAAAGTGATTAAAATCAAATACTACTCGATCTTTAGATGCACCATCCACATCACAAGTGATCAAAGCCACATGTGACCCACGGTCACCCTACTGGACGGCTCAGAACAGGAACTGCCCTATCACAGAGTTCTGATGGACAGCACTGCACTGGACACTAAGCTCCTTGAGGGCAGGGACTGCGTCTCATTTTACTCAGGACAATCCCAAGAGAAGTACAGTACAGACACACCTCGTTTTACTGTACTTCGCAGATACTGCACTTTTTACAAATTGAAGGTTTGTGGCAGCCCTGTGTGAAGCAATTCTATCGGCGCCATTTTTCTAACAGCATTTGCTCACTTGGTGTCTCTGTCTCACATTTCAGTAATTCTCACAGTATTTCAGAATTTTTGATTATTATATTTGTTATGGTGATCTGTGATCAGTGATATTTGATGTCACTATTGTAGTTGTTTGGGCATTTTTTAGCGATGAAGTATTTTTAATTAAGGTATGTGCATTGCTTTTTTCAGACATAATGCTATTGCACACTTAATATACTACAGTATAGTGTAAACAACTTTTATAAGCACTGGGAAACACAAAATCATGACTCGATTTACTGCAATATTCACTTTATTGTGGTTGTGTGGAACTGAACCCACAGTATCTCTTAGGTATGCCTGTACCTGGAATAAAGTAGACCGTCCATAAGTATCTGTGAAGGGGGTGTGGGGGGAAGTACACACCGTAATTGCTAACTCTACCACACCACACACCGCATGGTAAAACCCAGAAGAAAGAAATTATTTAAGTCCTGTTACCTGATTAAAACAGAATACTAGTAATTAGTTACACTTCCATAACTTAAAATTGTATGACATAACTTCAAATATTCTATAATATCTACTCCCATTCAAATACTTACAAGTACCTAATATACACACACAAAATTAGCCCAAAAACTATAGACTAAAACAGGTAACTAAAATGGTTTTACAGGTGAATTCTACCAAACGTTTAAAAAATTAACGCCAATCCTTCTCAAACTCTTCCAGAAATTAAGGAAGAGGGAACAGTCCCAAGCTCATTTTCCCAGGTTAGCATTACCCCAGTACCAAAGCCAGACAAGGAAACTACAAGAAAACTACACATCAATATCCCTGATGAATACAGATGCAAAAATCCTCAACAAAGTAACAGCACATCAAATTCAACAATACACTGAGAGCATCATATACCAGGATCAAGTGGGATTTACCCCTGGGATGCAAGAATGGCTCAACATACACAAATCAATAAATGTGATACACACATATTAACAGAATAAAGGATAAAAATGATATGGTCATCTCGATAGGTGCAGAAAAAGCATTTGACAAAATGCAAAATCTTTTCATGATAAAAACCCTCAACTAATTGGGTGTTGAAGGAACATACCTCAACATAATAATGGCTATATATGACAAGCCCACAGCTAACATACTCAATTGGTGAAAGGCTGAAAACTTTTCCTCTAAGATCAGGAACAAGACAAGGGTGCCCACTCTTACCACTATTCAACATAGTACTGAAAATCCTAGCCAGAGCAATCAAGCAAGAAAAAGATATTAAAAGGTATCCAAATCAGAGAGGAAGAAGTAAATTATCTTTATTTGCAGATTATATGATCTTATACAGAATCCTAGACTCAACCAAAAACTGTAAGATCTAATCAATAAATTCAGTAAAGTTTCAGGATATAACATTAACATACAGAAATCAGTTGCTTTCCTACACACCAACAACAAAATATCTGAAACATAATAAAGAAAGCAATCCCATTACAATAGCATCAAAAACATAAGATAGTTAGGAATTTAATCAAGGAAATGAAAGAACTGAACACTAAACTACAAGACTTTGATGAAAGACATTGAAGAAGACACAAAAATGGAGAGGTATCTTGTATTTGTGGATCAGAAGAATATTGTTAAAATGTCCATATTACCCAAAGCCATCTATAGATTCAATGCAATCCCTATGAAAATTCCAATGGCGTTTTTCACAGAAATAGTGAAAGCAATTCTGACATTTGTATGGACTCACAAAGACCCCAATAGCCAAAGCAATCCTAAGCCAAAAGGACAAAGCTGAAGGTATCATACTGAATACTTCCAGATATCAAATTATACTACAAAGCCACAGTAATCAAAATAGTATACAGTAATCAAAACAGCATAAAAATAGACACACAGACCAATGGAAAATAGAGAGCCCATAAATAAACCGCTGCATATGCGGTCAACTAATCTTTGACAAGAGAGCCAAGAATATTCAATGGGGAAAGGCAGCCTCTTAAATAAATGGTGCTGGGAAAACTAGATAACCACATGCAGAAAAATAAATCTGGACCCCTATCGTAAATCACTCACAAAAATTAACTCAGAAGATTAAAGACTTAAACATAGGACCTGAAACTGAGAAACTCCTGGAAGAAAACATAGGAGAAAAGCTCCTTGACACTGGTCTTGGCAACAATTTTTTGGATCTGACACCAAAAGCATGAGCAACAGAA
This sequence comes from Delphinus delphis, assembly GCF_949987515.2. NCBI lineage: Eukaryota > Metazoa > Chordata > Mammalia > Artiodactyla > Delphinidae > Delphinus > Delphinus delphis. The sequence continues at coordinate 77,282,693 of NC_082699.1, forward strand.
ACAAAAATACAAGTGGGGCTATATCAAACTGAAATGATTCTGCACAGCCAAAGAAACAATCAAGAGTATGAAAAGCCAACCTACAGAATGGGAGCAAATATTTGTAAATCATCTATTTGATAAGGGATTAATATCAAAATGTATAAAGAATTCATACAACTCAATAAAAAAAATCTGATTTCAAAATAGGCATAGGAACCGAGTAAGATACTTTTCCAAAGATGACATACAAATGGCCAAAAGCTACATGAAAAGGTGCTCAACCATCACTAATCATCAGGGAAATGCAAACCAAAACCACAATGAGATAACATCTCACAAACTTTAGAATGGCTGTTCTCAAAAAGTCAAGAGATAAGTGTAGGCAACGATGAGGAGACAAAGAAAAAAGTGCACCCTTGTGCACTGTTGATGGGGATGTAAATTGGTGCAGTCACTGTGGAAGCAGTGTGGAGATTCCTCAAAAAATAAAAAATAGAAATACCATATCATTCAGCAATCCCACTTCTGAGTACATATCCAAAGGAAATGAAAAAAGGATCTCAAAGAGATATCTGCACTCCATATTTTTACAGCATTAGTCACAATAGCCAAGATGAGGAAACAACCTAAGCATCCTCTACAGATGAACAGACACAGAAGATGTGATATATACATATATACACAATGGAATATAATCCCATGAGAAAGAAGAAAATCCTACCATTTGCAACAACATGGATGGACCCTGAGGGCATTATGCTAAGGGAAATAAGTCAGAGAAAGATAAATACTGTATGATATCACTTACATGTGGAATCTAAAAAAGATATACCTGTAGAAACAGAGAGAGAATGGTGGTTACCAGGGGCCGAGAGGCAGGCAAAATGGGGAGATGTTGGTCACAGTGTACAAACTTGCAGTTAGAAGATGAGCATGTTCTGGGGACCTAGTGCACAACATTGTGATTATAGCTAACAACACTGTATTATATATTTGAAAGTTGCTAAGAGAGTAGATCTTAAGTGTTTTCACCACAAAAAAGCAACAGTAATTAAGTGATGTGATGGTGGTCTTAGCTAAGGTGATAATCATTTTGCAATATACAAATGTATCAAATAAACACAATGTACACCTTAAACTTATACAATGTTCTAGGTCAATTATCTCAATAAAGCTGCAAAACAGATAACTAACGGTGCTGCACACCTTTCATCTCTTACTGTTTGGATATACACTTTTGTGAGGGGTCTGTTAAAATATTTTCATTTTTTACTGGGCAACATCATTAGTTATCTGGGAAAAGCCAATTAGAACACAATGAGGTTACACATGAACAAGAACAGCTAAAATTTAAAGACTGACCCTACCGATCAGTGGTAACGATCTGGAGCACCAGAGGACTGGTGTGCCTGCAGATGGTGTGTGTAAATCAAAATAAGCAGGTTGAAAACCTGGATGACTGTAGAGCTATCAAAGCTCAACATACACCACATAACCTATGATCCAGCAAAACCACTTCTGGGCACACACCCAACGAAAATGTGGGCTGATGTCCACCAAATACTTGTACAAGAAAGTTTATTATTCATAATAGCCAAAAAGCAGAAACAACCCAAATGTCCATCACGAGTAGATTGGATAAACTGTGGTATTTTCACACGGTGGAATATCCCCCACCAATAAAAAGGAACAAACACATGCAACACACAACAACGTGCATGAATCTCAGGTATAATGCTGAGTGGGAAAAAAGACACACAGGACTTCTGATCTCCAGAACTGTAAGAGAATACATTTGTGCTGTTTAAAGCAAAAAAAAAAAAAAAAAAAAAAAGACACAAAAGAGCATATACTGTATTTATTTCTTCTATATGAAAGACAAGAACAGGCAAAACTAATCTATGATGATCAATGTCATAATTACTTACCTTGATGCAGGGTCATCAAAAGTGAGAGGACAGGAGAGGACTGGTGGGGTGCTGGAAAAATCACCCCCATCTGGGTCTGGGTGGTGGGTGCAAGGGTGAATATGAATATACAAATAAATTCGGAGGCGGAGTCAAGACAGCAGTGCAGGAAGATGCGGAGATAGCGTCTCCCCACAACTAGGGCACCTGTCGGGCACTGGTAGGGGACTGTGACGCCCAAGGAGACAGGAAGAACCCCAAAGTGAACCGGTAGGATGTAGGGGGACTGGGGGGGGGGAGGAGAAGTGGAGGCCAGACAGGATCGGCACCCCTGAGGCCAGGGAGATCAGGAGAGGCAGGCAGCAGGGACTCTCCAGGAAGAGCGGGAGAGGAGCAGAGGGTGATTGCCCCGCCCACTCGGGCACGGGGCGCCTGCTGGGCTCCCAGGTGAGGTCCCCTGCCCTCTAAGACCAGGGGTGGGGGGCACGCCTGGACCCCTTCTGTTCCCTGATCCTAAGCCCCACCCCCATAGCCCCCAGGGCCTTTCCAGCCTTGTTAGGAAAGGGTCATCAACAGGGAGAGGACAGAAGAAGAATGGTGGGGTGCTGGAAAAATCACCCCCATCTGGGTCTGGGTGGTGGGTGCAAGGGTGAATATGCATATACAAATAAATTCGGAGGCGGAGTGGAATGGTCCTGAGCATTAGCCCCGCCCACCGCCCAAACATCACCCTTGCTTAGGCCCCGTCCTCCACCGCCAAGGACTCCTGCCCCCCCTACCCCCGCTTTTTTTTTTCTTTTCCCTCCTCCTCTTTTATACTATTATGGTACTTATGTACCTTCTGGTTGTTGATTCATCTATATTTTTATTTTCTTCCTAACATATCTGTTAGTCTCCTAGTCTAATTTTATTTTTTACTTTGTTATTGTTTTTTGTTTTTTGTTTTTTTTTGCTTTTTTTGCCGCCCCAGGCAGCTTGTGGGATCTTGCTTCACGAACCCAGGGTCAGGCTGAAGCTCCTGCATGTCCAAACCACTGGACCAACAGAGAACCTCAGGCTGCAGGGAATATTCATGGAGTGACGTCGCACGGAATTCCTCATCTCAGCACTAAGACCCTCTTCTAGCCACCAAAACCCAGCTCTACCCAATAGCCTACAACTCCAGGGTTGGAAGCCTCAGGCCAAACAACCAGTAAGACAGGAACAGACTCCCACTCATTAAAAAAAAAGAAAAAGAGAGAGACAGCAAAAAATTCTCTCACAGATGAAGGAGTAAGATAAAAACCTAGAAGTCCAAATAAATGAAGAGGAAATAGGCAATTTACCTGAAAAAGAATTCAGAGTAATTATAGTAAAGATGATCCAGAATCTCAGAAATAGAATGGAGGCACGGATTGAGAAAATACAAGAAATGTTAACAAAGATCTAGAAGAACTAAAGAACAAACAAACAGAGATGAACAACACAATAACTGAAATGAAAAATACACTATAAGGAATCGATAACAGAATAACTGAGGCAGAAGAACGAATAAGTGAGCTGGAAGACAAAATGGTGGAAAGGAGCAGAATAAAGAAAAAAGAATGAAAAGAATTGAGGACAGTCTCAGAGACCTCGGGAACAACATTAAATGCAACAACATTAGAATTATAGGGGTCCCAGAAGAAGAAGAGAAAAAGAAAGGGTCTGAGAAAATATTTGAAGAGACTATACTCAAAAACTTCCCTAACATGGGAAAGGAAATAGTCACCCAAGTCCAGGAAGCACAGAGAGTCCCATACAGGATAAACCCTAGGAAAAACACATCAAGACACATATTAATCAAACTAACAAAAATTAAGTTCAAAGAAAACATATTAAAAGCAGCAAGGGAAAAACAAGAAATAACACACAAAGGAATCCCCATAAGGTTATCAGCTGATTTCTCGGCAGAAACTCTGCAGGCCAGAAGAGAGTGGCAGAATATACTTAAAGTAATGAAAGAGAAAAGCATACAACCAAGATTACTCTACCCAGCAAGGGTCTCATTCAGATTCAGTGAAGTCAAAAGCTTTTCAGACAAGCAAAAGCTAAGAGAATTCAGCACCACCATACCAGCTTTACAACAAATGCTGAAGAAACTTCTCTAAGAGGCAAACACAAGAGAAGAAAAAGACCCACAAAAACAAACCCAAGGGCTTCCCTGGTGGAGCAGTGGTTGGGGGTCCGCCTGCCGATGCAGGGGACGCGGGTTCGTGCCCCGGTCTGGGAGGATCCCGCATGCTGCGGAGCGGCTGGGCCCGTGAGCCATGGCCGCTGGGCCTGCACGTCCGGAGCCTGTGCTCCACAATGGGAGAGGCCACAACAGTGAGAGGCCCACATACCACAAAAAAAAAAAAAAAAAAAAAACCCAAAACAATTAAGAAAATGGTAACAGGAACATACATATTGGTAATAACCTTGAATGAAAACGGATTAAATGCCCCAACCAAAAAGACACAGACAGACTAGCTGAATGGATACAAAAACAAGACCCATATATATACTGTCTACAAGAGACCCACTTCAGACCTAGGGACATTTACAGACTGCAAGTGAAGGGATGGAAAAAGATACTGCATGCAAGTGGAAATCAAAAGGAAGCTGGAGTAGCAATCCTCGTATCAGATAAAATAGACTTTAAAATAAACACTGTTACAAGAGATAAGGAGGGATACTACATAATGATCAAAGGATCAATCTAAGAAGAAGATATGACAATTATAAATGTTTATGGACCCAACATAGGAGCACCTCAATACATAAGGCAAATGCTAACAACCATGAAAGGAGAAATCAACAGTTAACACAATAATAGTGGGGACTTTAACACCCCACTTACACCAATGGACAGATTATCCAAACAGAAAATAAATAAGGAAACACCAGCTTTAAATGACACAATAGACCAGATAGATCTAATTGATATTTATAGAACATTCCATCCAAAAGTGGCAGAATACACTTTCTTCTCCAGTGTGCACAGAACATTCTACAGGATAGATCACATCTTAGGTCACAAATCAAGCCTCAGAAAATTTAAGAAAACCGAAATCGTATCAAGCATCTTTTCTGACCACAGCACTATGAGACTGGAAATCAATTAAAGGAAAAAAAAACTGTAGAAAACACAAATACATGGAGGCTAAACAGTGTGCTACTAAATAACCAAGAGATCAATGAAGAAATCAAAGAAGAAATTAAAATATACATAGAAACAAATAACAATGAAAACACAACAACCCAAAACCTATGGCACGCAGCAAAAGCAGTTCTAAGAGGGAAGTTTATAGCAGTACAATCTCACCTCAAGAAACAAGAAAAATCTCAAATAAACAGTCTAGCCCCACACTTAAAACAACTAGAGAAAGAAGAACAAAGAAAACCCAAAGTCAGTAGAAGGAAAGAAATCATAAAGATCAGAGCAGAAATAAATGAAATAGAAATGAAGAGAACAATAGCAAAGATCAATAAAACGAAAAGCTGGTTCTTTGAGAAGATAAACGAAATTGATAAACCCTTAGCCAGACTCATCAAGAAAAAAAGGGAGAGGACACAAATCAATAAAATTAGAAATGAAAAAAGGAGAAATCACAACTGACACTGCGGAAATACAAAAGATTTTAAGAGACTACTACAAAACAACTATATGCCAATATAATGGACAACCATGAAGAAATGGACAAAATTTTGGAAAGGTACAATTTTCCAAGACTGAACCAGGAAGAATTAGAAAACATAAACATACCTACCACAAGCAATGAAATTGAAACCATAATTAAAAATCTTCCAGCAAACAGAAGTCCAGGACCAGATGGCTTCACAGGTGAATTCTACCAAACATTTAGAGAAGAGCTAACACCTATCCTTCTCAAACTCTTCCAAAATATAGCAGAGGGAGGAACACTCCCAAATTCATTCTATGAGGCCACCATCACCCTGATACCAAAACCAGAAAAAGATACCACAAAAAAAGAAAGTTACAGACCAATATCACTGATGAACACAGATGCAAAAATCCTGAACAAAACAGTAGCAAACAGAACCCAAGAGCACATTAAGAGGATCATACACCATGATCAAGTGGGATTTATCCCAGGGATGCAAGGATTCTTCAATATATGCAAATCAATCAATGTGATACACCACATTAACAAATTAAGGAATAAAAACCTTATGATCATCTCAATAGATGCAGAAAAATCTTTTGACAAAATTCAACACCTATTTATGATAAAAACTCTCCAGAAAATGGGGATAGAGGGAACCTACCTCAACATAATAAAGGCCATATATGACAAACCCACAGCAAGTATCATACTCAATGGTGAAAAACTGAAAGCATTTCCACTAAGATCAGGAAGAAGACAAGGACGTCCACTCTCACCACTCTTAGTCAACATAGTTTTGGAAGTCCCAGCCACAGCAATCAGAGAAGAGAAATAAATAAAAGGAATACAAATTGGAAAAGAATAAGTAAAACTGTACTGTTTGCTGATAACATGATACTATACACAGAAAATCCTAAATATGCCACCAGAAAACTACCAGAGCTAATCAATGAATTCTGTAAGGCTGCAGGATACAAAATTAATGCACAAAAATCTCTGGCATTCCTATACACCAACAGCGAAAAATCAGAAAGAGAAATTAAGGAAACACTCCCATTTACCATTGAAACAAAAAGAATAAAATACCTAGGAATAAACCTGCCTAAGGAGGCAAAAGACCTGTACTTAGAAAACTAAAACAGTAATGAAAGAAATCAAAGATGACATAAAGAGATGGTGAAATACACCATGTTCTTGGATTGGAAGAATCAACATTGTGAAAATGACTCTACTACCCAAAGCAATCTACAGATTCAGTGCAATCCCTATCAAACTACCAATGGCATTTTTCACAGAATTAGAACAAAAAATCTTACAATTTGTATGGAAACAAAGAAGACCCCAAATAGCGAAAGCAATCTTGAGAAAGAAAAACGGAGTTGGAGAAATCAGGCTCCCTGACTTCAACGGTACAGGATAGAAAGCCCAGAGATAAACCCACACACATATGGGAACCTAATTTACGACAAAGGAGGCAAGAACATACAATGGAGAAAAGACAGCCTCTTCAATAAGTGGTGCTGGGAAAACTGGAAGCTGCATGTAAAAGAATGAAATTAGAACACTTCCTAACACCATACACAAAAATAAACTCCAAATGGATTAAAGACTTAAATGTAAGAACAGACACTATAAAACTTTTAGACAAAAACATAGGAAAAACACTCTTTGACATAAACCACAGCAAGATCTTTTTTGACCCACCTCTTAGGGTAACAGAAATAAAAACAAAAAATAAACAAATGGGATTTAATTAAACTTAAAAGCTTTTACACAGCAAAGGAAACCATAAACAAGACAAAAAGACAACCCTCAGAATGGGAGAAACTATTTGCAAATGAAACAACAAAGGATGAATCTCGAAAACATACAAACAGCTCATGGGGCTCAATATCAAAAAACAAAGAAACAATCCAGTTAAAAAGTGGGCAGAAGACCTAAATAGATATTTCACCAAGGAAGACATACAGACGGCCAAGAGGCACATGAAAAGATGCTCAACATCACTAATTATTAGAGAAATGCAAATCAAAACTACCATGCGGTATCACCTTACACCAGTCAGAATGGCCATCATCAAAAAATCTAGAAACAATAAATGCTGGAAAGAGTGTGCTGAAAAGGGAACCCTGCTACACTGTTGGTAGGAATGTAAATTGATACAACCACTATGGAAAACACTATGGAGGTTACTTAAAAAACTAAAAATAGAACTACCATACGATCCAGCAATCCCACTACTGGGCATATACCCTGAGAAAACCATAATTCAAAAAGAGACATATACCAAAATGTTCACTGCAGCTCTATTTACAATAGCCAGGACATGGAACCAACCTAAATGTCCACTGACAGATGAATGGATAAAGAAGATGTGGCACATATATACAGTGGAATATTAGTCAGCCATAAAAAGAAACAAAATTGAATTATTTATAGTGAGGTGGATGGACCTAGAGTCTGTCATACAGAGTGAAGTAAGTCTAAAAGAGAAAAACAAATACCGTTCGCTAACACATATATATGGAATCTAAAGAAAAAAAATGGTACTGATAAACCTAGTTGCAGGGCAGGAATAAAGAGGTAGACATAGAAAATGGACTTGAGAACATGGGTTGGGAGGGCGAGGCTGGGGCAAAGTGAGAGTAGCATCAACATATATACGCTACCGAATGTAAAATAGTTGGCTGGTGGGAAGCAGCAGCACAGCACAGGGAGACCAGCTCGGTGCTTTGCAATGACCCAGAGGGGTGGGGTAGGGAGGAGGGGAGGGAGGCTCAAGAGGGAGGGCATATGGGGACATGTGTAGGCATATGGCTGATTCACTTTGTTGTCCAACAGAAACTAACACAGTATTGTGAAGCAATTATACTCCAATAAAGATCTGTTAAATAAATAAAAATAAATTCACCAAGCTGTACATGACTGTGCTCATGACTGCATGTAAGTTATACTTCCATTGAAAAGGACTCAAAAATACCATTTATAATAAACATACCTAAGAATAACTCTAGAAGAATACTATAAGACCATCAGAGAAAAATTAGAAAATGTTATTGAAAGACATGAAAGAAGACAAATATATGAAGAGGCAATATTCATAGTTATGAATACTAAGTCTCATGAAAGTATCCATCTTCTCCCAAATTGACCCACAGGTTCAATGCAGTCCCAGTCGATATTCTAACAGGCTACCATGAGGAACATGACAAACTGATTCTAAAATTTAAGACCAAAGGACAGAAAATATCCAAACAGCTCCTGAACAGTCATCTAAAGGGTGATGCAATATCCCACCAGATTGCAAAGCTTCTCAGAGGAAACAGAAAATAAGCAGCCATTGTGTCTGCCTGAAGAAGGCCAGGAGATTCAGAGAATACGTTTTTTAGGGAGAAAAACAGTCTATGTCAGTGGTTCCCACACTCCAATGCTTATAGGAATCACTTGGGACACTTTAGGACACCCTGACACCCAGGTCACACCCCATGCCTATGAAATCACAAGGTCTAGGGTGGAAGCCAGGCAGAGCTTTGAAAGATCCCCAGCTGATGCCAATGTGCAGCAGAGTTTGAATCTATCGGCCTACACTCAAAGGCAAGAGGCCTAAGAGGGCGTATGGCAAGTCAGAAATACAAGTCATTCAGTATTTCTGGAATACAAACCAAATGAGGGAGAAGAGACGGGTGGGCAAGCAGGCCACACAGGCGGGCCAGGGCAAGACCACAAAAGCCAGACTTGAGGCTTTATCTGAGGGCGATGGAAAGCCCTTGGAAGGTGCACGGCAGAAGAAGGACATAACAGATTCTGCTCTGGAGAGAGGCCTGCAGGGAAAATATGGAAGATGGCGAAGAGGGCGCAAAATGAGCTGCTGGGAGACCAGTCAGAAGGCTCCCAGCATATGGTCCGGATGAGAAATGATCAGGGCTTTAAGCCGAGCAGTGATGGTGGATGTGTAGAGACTCAGAAAACAAAATTGATAAGACTTGCTGCAATCGCGAGCATGAGCTCGAAGTATACCAGCCTGCGGCGGTCCACAGAAATCACCCCTTTCTCTCCGCAGCGGGAAAACCTTCTTAAATCACCTCAACTGAACACCTACCTAATTTGTTTCCCAGTGAGTCACCACCAGCTTGACTGGAAAGGCAGTGATGCGACCAGTGAGATCAATGATCCAGAAGACCTCAGCCCTGGTTGCCTGCAATAGGATCACCTGTTGCTGATGAATGACAAACACCTGGATTTTCATTCGCTCCTGGTGGCTTAGCAAGTTATTTTCCAACCTGAATTTAAATCAGAGCTGAGTCAACCATCCCACCTGCAGACTAACAGGGACCACGGGATCAGCGCCCCTCCACAGGTTATTAGATGGCCGGGCAAGAACTCAGCTTTCTGTCTCACTCAGATATGCTCCCGAGAGCCCCAGGAAGCAGAAGCAGCCTGACCTTTCCCTCAGCTGAGCCACCGTGCTGTGAAATTACGGTCTGTGAGTCAGAAGGCTGGGGGGTGATGCAGGCTAAATATGACGAGGGGCAGGCTGGCAGGTGCACCGTTAACCTTGCCTTCAGAACAAAAGCAGACAACCCACTGCACACAAGAGCAGTGTGCAGTCTGACAAACGGCCGACACGGTCCAAAAGTGACTGGAGGGCTGACTTAAAATAAAGGATGTGGGCTTCTGATCACCGCTTAGAAATGCTGAGATTTGAGAAAAGCACTGCTTCCATCCTTAAGGAAAAAGCTGAATAAACTGGAAATTAACTTTTCCTGAACTGATCAGAGAAGTGAAGTCACAGGGGAAACTAACCTGAAATCTGTGGACAGGCACCTACAGGGAGAAGTAGGACCCCAGCACACGTGCCTACGTGGGTTCTGAAAGCCAGGCAAAAGGTTCAGCTAGACGCTGTTAATGAACTGCTAAACGTCTGGCACCGGCTATGAGAGCAGGAAGTCTCCCTGGGGGCTGCTGTCCGCGCCACGCCACGCAGGCTTCTCCCCCAGGAAAAGGATCCTGAGGGCTCCTCTTGGGGCCGGTTGGGAGGGGACCAGAGCCACTGCCCCACACCAGCCCCTCCCCTCTCCCTATGGGGTCCAAGCCTTCTTCATCTGCAGGGGAAGAGCACAGACTGCAGCACGAGGACAGGGATGGAAGCCCCCCACAGCTGGGGGAGGGGAACGGCGGCCACCAAGCAAACCTCCCCCCAGCTTCACCTGCCGCTTTTTCCCCAGAACCGAGAGCCTTCGGAGCACACGGTCGGATCCGCGGACCAGGAGTACAGAGAAGAGGTCTGGCCAGGGGGTGGGGTGCGGGAGACAGTCACTGACTCCATGTGGAAGATGAGAAAGTTGTGAGAGAGCGAACTTAGAAGGAAAGAAGACGAGGATCTCGGCTGGAGCCCTGAGCAATTCCACTCTGTAATGGTCAAGAGGGAAAGGAGGAAGCAGCAAATGGAACTGACCAAGAGCTGCCATGAGGAAGAAGGAAAAGCAAGGTGAGGAGGGAGGAGCCGCCTCCAGGCTGGGAGCTGGAATTAAAAGACAAAGATGGGGACTTCCCTGGCGGTCCAGTGGTTAAGACTCCGCACTTCCAGTGCAGGGCGTCTGGGTTCAATCCCCGGCTGGGGAACTAAAATCCCACCTGCCACACAGCGCGGCCAAAAAAAAAAAAAAAAAGACAAAGATGTCCCTGGCCCTGCCCTCAGGATGGGGGTGCTATAGTGAGAAAGACCAAAAATGCAGACAGTTTCAGCAGCTAGGAGCTGGTACAGCCGAGGGGAACCACAGAGCTGGGGGTACAGAGCCCAAACTCGGAGGTCACCATCCAGCCACTTCTCAGGGTTAGGGAGAGAACCTCAGCACCTCCATCACATGCCCAAACACGGGGGCCACTCAGTACAGCTTCGTCTCCTTCCAGCCTCCATACTCTGTAGCCTCAGAAAAAAACCCAGGTTTCAAGAAAATCTTCTTTAAAATCACATGTTTATGAAAGCCTCAGGCATGTAGGAATTATAAAGAAAAAGAGAAATCTTCTGACATTAAGATTCCAACCACCTTTGTCTTTGGTTTCTGGGTAATTCAGGATGAGTCACTGTTCCTTAAAAAGTAAGACGGAGTTTCCCAAAAATTAGTATTTCCTTTTGAAGAGAGCGGCAGACCGGGGCAAAGACACTCAGCGATGCCCTGGTTTCAGGCACAGTCATCGGGGAGAGAGACAAGGTAGGAAAGGGAACACAGAAGATTCCACAGCGACGACTCTCACATAAAACCAATCCCAGGCCACAATGATAAGCCGAAGCATCTCTTATCATCAAATTATGAAGAAGTAAAACATAACGAAATGCCAATTGTAAACATGGCTTTTTTTAACCCAAATCTCCAACTCTGGACAAAGAAACTGAAATGATTCGAACTTCCCACAGACAGAGTTTGTCTTTAGCTTAACAAACAAGAGACATTTCAGGCAAGAAGCATTTCCGTGGGGAGCAGAACAAATTCCAATAGCTCACCAAATGCTGGACCAGCTCCTAAATCCTGTGCTACAAACACCGGAGGCCTCCAGCGACAGCTGCGGGGAAGAGCGGGAAGGACGCCCTCCAGGTAGAGACGCAGCGGCCGGTCTTCTGAATCCCTTCCTCTCCTGCCCACCTGGCTCTCTCTTGCTCAAGACCTGCGTGCCTCACCCTTGAACCCTCACACCTGTCACCTATCGCACCAGGTGAATCTCGGGCTACCCCTCCAATCTGCCTACCCACCTTCTCCCAACATTCTCCATCACATCAACCTTTTTTCAAAAATCTTTCAGGGACTCTCCAGTATCTTCCAATGAAGTCTGAGTTACTCCCCTGGAGTTTCAGGCCTTCCACAGCTGCCTGAACCTACCATTCTAACCAGGCTGCCCTCCTTCTCCTGAATACCCAACCCCACCGCCTCCATCCCTGCCCACTGCGTTCAGCTCACGCCGCAGCCAGGTGCTGTTCGAGGACCCCGCAGCCAGCAGCCAGCACCTGGCTGTCCCCACCCAGACGGCTCTCCCCTCCCTGAACTCAGGGTCAGGACCACTCAATCTGTCTTCACAACATTCCTTTCATCCCCTCAACTCCATAAATATTTACTAGGATCTTCTCTGAGCCAGGCCCTGTGCTGGGTATTGGGAGTAGAGAGACGTGACGTGAAACTGTGACAGCATTCAGAGGTGTCAAGGGGACACACGGGCCATGAGCGAGCACGAGGGAGGGGCCGTGAGGAAGTGATAAAGAGAGGAAGTGATAAGGTGGGGATCGGCAGGCCACGAAGGATGGACAGACACTGCCAGCGGAGAGCAACAGCGTCGCAGGCCCAAAACACTGTTGCAGAATGGCTGTGAGAGGTGGCAGCGTCCCACAGCTAGAAACCATCCCCACCATCCATCTCCAGGGCTTCATCCCTTTTATTCTCTTGTCATTTACTCGTTGAAGAAACCACGTTGTTTGCAGAGTTAACCGCAGTCTGAAATGGAGTAGCTTCACGGGTTTCTCTGTCGGCAGGATTCCTGTGAGCTGGCAATGAGAGCTGGAGTGTTGATCAGACTCAGGTGTGATGCGGGGCAACACTAACTCACGGGAGGTGTGTGTTCTCCCGTCAGGAAGGACATAATGCCTGCCTGTCTCTTGTTTTGCTGGGTAGATGCTCATGGTCTCAACCCATAATCTATTAGGAACTGCAAAGTGGAGGGTTTCTAATTCTATCGTCCCTTCTCAAGCGTTAGCAGGCATACTTCCATAAAGAGAAGCTGTCCTCACCAGCTCTTAGGTTGTCCAACCGCACATCTACATGGAAGGCAGAATGCTCACTACCTATCATCTTTAAAATAATGAATTGGTTCCCCATCACTCGCCAAAGGTTGGCAATTCTTTCTAACGGCACTAAGCACCCAAGGCTGAAACGCAGGCATCGCCCCTGCTGGTGCTCAGACCGCCAGCGGCAGCCTCTTCACGTTGGGTCCTCCTAACACAGCTTTAGTAAATCCACTCTGACAGCTTCCCTGCCGTAGGTTTCACAGGATGTTCCCAGATCACCTCACTACAGACAGTTCCTGCTCCAGACCTGCAAGTGGCCACTTCTCCAAAAAGCCCTGGTTTCTTTCAACACCATGATGTGGGCGCTAGGAATGCTCACTGCTGCTGGGTTTCCAGGCCTTGGAGTAGATAGATAGACAGATAGATCTTTAAATATCCCATAATTTCTTACTGATATCTTTTATTTAAATTCCAAACTACAAGGTTTTTACTTCATCTCTATCATCTTACATCAGTTATCTCTTCCAAATGAGAACCCTCGTTCAGGACCAGATTCAGATGCTAGAATTAGATTATCACAGAATTGATCATTTACTTAATTCCACATTCACACACAGTTTCAGCATACCAACACTATCTCTGCCACAACAATCACTGAAAACAGTTTAAAATCGCTTTTGCAGAGAGTGGCATCATCATCGTGGCAGAATAAGAGTTTTCTGCCATCTTCTCCCCCAAAGAACGCCAATTTGGACCATCACCCACACACGAGGGGGCCTCGGTGGAGGTCCAGGGGTCCAACAGAGAAGGCCCAGCACACAAAACTCTGAGACTGGACGCACTGAAGAGGGTCAGGGACACCGCCTGACTCTACCCACGTCACCCTCCCCGAAGGCGGCAGCTCAGTGCCCAGAGAGACAGAGTCAGCCCAGGGCTCCTCCCAGGGGGCGGTGCACGTGGGAGCGAGGACCGTACTTCCTCAGCTGTGCGGGACGAGTACCGAGACACCCGATTCTCTCTTGCCCCAGCCAGGATCCTGAGGTCCCAAAAATGTCTTCAGGGTCTTTTTTTAATCCGGGATACGATTAAGGATTGCACATACCATTTGACTGTTAGATCTCTTCCATGTCCTCTAATCCAGAATAGTCCTCCCACCTGTCTTTACAAAATGGAATCATCTACTTTATAGAGTTGTTGGGAAGGTTAAATAGAAATAATGCAAATAAAGTCGCTGGTCCAGACCTGATATGCAGCATCTGACAATGCTCAACAAATATTAATTCTCTTCCATCTGTCTACAGCCCACACTGGATCCAGTGTCCTGCTTTGCATGACAGCTACATTTATTTCTGTAAGGTTTTTAAATGGCATCTGGTTTCAGTAACCATAGTTAATGTGAGTCCCTGCCTAAAAAGCCAATCGGGTCCACAGGGGTCCCCGGCTGGAGGTTCTGAAACTGTCAGACCAAGTGCCACCCGTGGGGCATCTCCCAGTTGCAAGAGGCCACAAATGAGCCTCTGCCACTGAGTGTACAGCTGTCTCCAAATAAGGGCTAAACCACAGGCTCCAGGTTGCTCAGACTGAACTACACGGAGCAATGCATTCATTATCCACCGACCAGACTCTGCAGAAGTCCTTTGTGGGCCTTGGTGTCCAACTTTTTCTTTCCTCTACAGAGCTTGCCCGGGTGTGGACATTAAGATTCTGTGTCTCAATCTCTACGATTTGCTACGTAAATGACCAGCCGGAGTGTCTATTAACCATATCAATAGAGAGGGTGTCTCACTTAGAATACTGTATTTGCCAGACCACTAGATACATTAATGCAAATTTATGTAAAAGTCTATTACTTTAACACACTATAAAAAAGTATATTCTGGGACTTCCCTGGCAGTCCAGGGGTTAGAACTTCGCCTTCCAATGCAGGCGGGTTCGATCCCTGGACCCCTGGTTGGGGAGCTAGGATCTCACATGCCTCGTGGCCAAAGAGCCGAAACATAGAACAAAAGCAATATTGTAACAAATTGAGTAAAGACTTTAAAAAATGGTCCACATCAAAAACAAAAACAAAAACTCTAAAAAAAAAGTATATTCTGATTCTGTTCTACTATAAATGCCGTAAACTATGATACTGTATTACAAAAATAAAAACACATGTATCAGTACAAAAATAAATGAAGAGGGCATCTAATTTTTATTTATTTATTTATTTTATTTTTGGCTGCATTGGGTCTTCGTTGCTGCAGGCAGGCTTTCTCTAGTTGCAGCGAGCGGGGGCTACTTTTCGTTGCGGTGCGTGGGCTTCTCATTGCGGTGGCTCCTCCTGTTGTGGAGCATGGGGTCTAGGTGCGCGGGCTTCCGTAGTTGCGGCTCACAGGCTCTAGAGCGCAGGCTCAGTAGCTGTGGCGCATGGGCTTAGTTGCTCTGCGGCATGTGGGATCTTCCTGAACCACGGCTGGTATCCGTGTCCCTTAATTGGCAGGCAGATTCTTAACCACTGCACCACCAGGGAAGCCCAAGAGGGCATCTAATTAATTATAACCATGCTCTACTGCACACCTGTGCTATATCTAACTGACAGGAACCTAGGCCAGCCTTACATTTACAAACCACTTGGTAAACCTACTTCGAGCTCTCTTTGGTTTTATTTTAAAAGAGAGAAGAAGGTATTTTCAGACTATAAATCCCAAGTTGCAATTTTACTTTCAGCACAGAGGGCAGAGACAACCCTCCAGAGCTCTGTAACTAAAGGCAGAAACATAACAAAGTATGTCCACGTTGCACACATAGACTCAAGGAGCCACCAAAACAAAAGCAGCTTCAGCCTCCACCAGGAGGCCTTCCATCTTCTCCCTCTCAGGAGCAGCCTGCCCCAAACGTCAGCAGCACAAGTAACGATCAGCTTTCCTTCACGTCTCACGTCCAGATGGTCTCAGCTAGGCATCCACTTGCCCAGACATACCCCCGGGATAACAACTCATCAAGCATTCCCTGGACAGGTGTCAGGCACCACTGACTCTGCTCAACTCCCTTCCTGGGAAAAAGAAAAGTCAGAAACTCTGTCTGTAACCCTCTGTCTACTTATAGAAAGATGCAGTCCAGTGGTACAAAGCCATTTAGAGACAGAAAAGAATATCCATTTCATCTGATACTTTTTGAGTTCTGGTATAATGTTAAATCCACGTGATATTTTCCATTTCTAGTGTGTCCAACAGTAAACTTATTTTCCTACCTGCATTAATAATATAAAAGAAAAATTTAATGGTTATTTAAACACTCCAGAGAGTACAGGAGAAGAAATTTCATGGAGCGTGCTATGGACTTAGAGTAGGTGTCCCCCCAGAATCCCTGTGTTGAAGCCCTAACCCCAATGTGACAGCACTAGGAGGTGGGGCCTTTGGGAGGTCATTAGGGTCAGACGAGGTCAGGAGGGAGGAGCCTCCACACCGAGGGGGGAGGGGAAGAGGAGCTCATCCACTCCCCTCCCTCCAGGTACACCGTCTAGGTAATGTGAATACAGGACCTCCTGAGTAAGACAGATGAGGTCCTTCTCCCTGTGAAACTTCTAAGGTAAAGGACGGAGGCAGCAGGACAGGAAAAACCAAACAAGACACTTCCAGGGAACAGGAGCTGTCCATAATGTGGGGGAACCCGACAAGAATGACAGTGGGCAGGGCGTGCTGGCCCAGCCGACGCGGTCCGGGTAGCCTCTCCACCAGGGAGACAACTGAAATGAGATCTGAATAATCAGGTCTGCGTCCACACGTATGTCCATCTAGTCTCTGGAGGTGAATCCCACTGCATCACTGGCCAGAGATCTCCGGGCCTCGGTACCTGCTGCTCCTTGAAAGACCTGTGGAGCACAGGCTTTTTTCTTCTTCTAGGATACTCCCCAGTACAGGCCCAAGTCACACACCAGCTCTGGGAGGCCCTCCCTGCAGGACCCTACTGACAAAGTGAGCTGCATCTCAGTTACACCCGAGTCTCAGGGTGTTCCAATCACATATTTATTTTTCTGGCTGACCCTCTGGGCAACAACAGGCCACAGAGTAGTTACCAGGACAGACTCTGGAGTCAGGCTGCCTGGCTTCACAACCCAGCTTTGCCACTTCCTAGCTGTGTGACCTTGGAAAAACTGCACAACCTCTCTATGCCTTACTGTCCCTATTTGTAAAACAGAGCTATTAATAACACCTATTTCATAGGGCTGCTGTGAGGGTTCAGCAAGTTGATCTATGCACACCTCTTAAATGTTAGCTGCTGTTATTACTACTGCCCAGGGGACAGACCTTGACTCACTCATCTCTGTTTTCCAAGAGCCCGGTCAAGTGCTTGTCTCTAATAAGAGGTGGTTAAATGTCTTGTAATGTCATAAATCTGTGATGGGGGTGGGGGGGGGATATAACTAACACTTGTTGACCCCTTACCATGTTCCAGGTGAAGGGCAAATCCTCACAACAACTGTAGAAATGGGTATTACTGTCATCTTATCAGATTAAGGCACAAAGAAGTCAAAGTCACATAGTTGCTAAGTTCTAGTAACAGAATCCGTTGACCGTCTCCAATAACACCCTTTGACTGAATGTGGCCCCCCAAATTCATATGGTGAAGCCCTAACCTCCACTGTGACTATAATTGAAGACAGGGCCCGTGAGGAGGTAACAAAAGTTAAATGAGGCCACAGGGTGGGGCCTTAGTCTGATAAAACTGGCGTCCTTCTAAGAAGGGGAAGAGACACCAGGCTCGCTCTGCCACGTGAGGACACAGTGAGAAGGCAGCTGTGTGCAAGCCAGGAAAGGGCCCTCACCAGAACCTGGCCATGCTGGCACCTTGATCTCAGACTTCCAGCCTCCACAACTATGAGAAAAGAAGTTTGTAATTGTAGCCATACTGTCTGTGGTATTCTCTTGTGGCAGCCTGAGCTAACTAACACACCCCACGATGACTCCCAATGAAAGTATGAATGCATGCTGTATCATCGGACATAATTAATCTATGGAATCTTACCCCTAATCAGCTAGTCCTAATGTTATAACAAAAATAAATTCTCATTTTTCTCCACACTCCATTTCCTTATAGAAATCATTAGACTTTGAAGGAGAACTTCATAATCACAGCTAATTAGATGTCTAAGGGATCACAGCAGTTATGCTTGAAGAAAAATGCAGTAATTCCTACATTCCACTAATTCAGGATGACCTCCTGGCAAATGAGCACAAAATAGTAAAGAGTGTGAATTAAGAAATCGTTCAACTGAAAAGTACTTTTATCACTTTCCCTGTGCACAGTAACTCACTCATTAAGTACGTGCCCAGGAGAAGTCTCAAGCCGCTAGAGCTAATGAACGACAAGCACGTTACCGAGAGAGCAGCGGGGCTCGAGGCAAGGTGATCGCTACCATGTGACTGGGGACCGCGACGTGCTGATCAAAACTGGGGAGGAACTTACCGTCACTGAGGTCTTGGAGGAGATTCTCTTGGCAAGAGAAATCCAGCTTCACTTTGATGCTGACGGTGAAAGTGGCCACCTTTCCAGGTTGCAAGGGAAACTGGGCAAGGGTTTCTTCTAGTTTCCAGCTCAGGAAGTCACCATATAATTTTTCTACAATGACAGTAATAAAGGTGATAATGAGGATGCAACTGAGGCAGCAGGAGACTTAACTATCCCGGGAGAAAATTCGGATGCACCTTCAGAAGCAAAGAAAGATGCAAACCATTTAAAATGTGATGGATCTGGGCTTCTCTGGTGGTGCGGTGGTTGAGAGTCCGCCTGCCGGTGCAGGGGACACGGGTTCATGCCCCGGTCCAGGAGGATCCTACATGCCACGGAGCGGCTGGGCCCGTGAGCCATGGCCGCTGAGCCTGTGCTCCGCAACGGGAGAGGCCCGCATACCGCAAAAAAAAAAAAGAAAAAAAAAGAAAAAAAAGTGATGGATCAAAGTACCAGAGAATTCCAGAATCACAGCTGTTCCAAGGCCTGTTTCTATGAGCACTGCCCCCATGAAGCAGCTTTCTCTCCCCAACAAGAGCCGTGCACTCTTGTTCTCATGAACAGAGTCAGAGCTCAACCAGTACTTTCTATGTTCTATCGCCTTAAAGAGAAACAGATCCACGTTTAGTGGGAGAGAGACACTCTTCAGGAAACAGGAACACAAAATCAGAAAGGGCCTTTTGGGGGGCAGGGGGGCATCCTTAGCTCTGCGGAGTCAGACGGCCTTGGGTTTGACGCCTTTTTGACTCTGACCACCTAGAGCTGGATGGGGAGTGATGACTCGTCCATGTCAACATTTCTTTGTGTATGAAGTAGGGGTGACAGCTCCTACATCACACGGCTGTTTTACAGATTAAACTAAGTGGTGTCTGTAAAGCACTGTATACACTAAAGCTGAAATGTGCTGAGAGGAGGAAGGAGCCCAGGAAGGAGATGGGGTGGGGGTGGGGGGCACCGGTTGTGTCAACTGGCAGCAGCTGTGGCACCTGTGTGGCTCCCCCTCCTGCCAGACGATCCCTGCTTCATTACAGACCGGGAGGAACGGGTGTTTAAGGCCTAGGATCAAGTCCAATATTACCACTGCCTTGACATGTGGTGAAACCAGGAAGGCCTGGAACAACCTCACTGCAAGTTCTCCTCCTGACTCTGCTCCCGGGGATACGGTCCGCTGACAAACAACCCTCCTATCCTGGGGACCAGACGAAGCTCCCGCTTAGCCCTGAGGGCGGGTTTCAGTTCCCTGCCAGCCAAGCACAGCCCCCTGTGGGAACCAGGGGACACCCCACCTTGTTGACAATACAAAGCCTGCCTCCCTGCAGCCTCTGGTTTCCCTCTGTTCCCTGCATGGCGGGCTGTGATCCCATCCATCCAGCATCGGGCACTACGTGTGTGTCCATCCTCCTGGCCCTGGGGCGGGAATCCCTCCACACCAGCGAGGTGAACGGGAGGCCTTCCCGCTGTACTTCTCAGTCCCCTAATCCGCCTCGCTAATCCCCCCTCCTGCTGTCCCTCAGTCCCAGACAGGGGAGCAACCTGCTGCTGTTCCCGCCTCTGGGTTACCTTACCACCTCCCTTTAAACAAACCGACTCTCTGTGCTCAATCCCCTCCGTCGGAACAAGGCCACGGACACCTAGAGAGAGTAACTTGCCCATGGTCCAAAACTAGGGAAAAGTGCCAGAGTTCTAGATCCAAATGATTCTAGAGCCATGACATTCACTTCCTGCATGAAGGCCCATCAAGGTGGGGTTAGAAAATAAAGTCACCCTCTTGGGACCCAGAAATCAACATTGCAAGAGTCCAGTGGAAGACAGGGAGCTTGATCGAGGTCCATATTGAAGAAGAAAGACCTGTGAGGTTTGCTAACTGCAAGAACACGAGGCCAAACCGTGCTACAAACGCAAAGTAAGTCCATGTCTTCCTGTCCAGGGCGCGCTCCCTCCAGAACCGGCTGAGTCCCACTCAGAACACGTCCAATAGAGCACACTTATCCTCAGGGTATCCTTAAATAGGAACAGATCAGGGGAGGCGTCCTTGAGAGGTGTTTAGAAACCACATCACATTCATTTATTTACTTAGTTATTCATTGAACACCAGACACTTTCCACATGTGAGTGATCTCACTTAATCCTCACAATAACCCAGCGGAGTTGTGGTCATTTATTCCCCTTGGAAACCAAGGAAGTGCACGTCCTTGCTGGAGGTCATCCAGCTGGGAAGTAGAGGACCTGGCATACAATAGGTGCTCAATTAAGTGTCCGGTGCACAGCGGCATCACCAATTCCACTAGTTTACAGGGTGTTCAGATTTTTTAGTAGACTGATATTACTACATTATTTCAGAATGATCTAAACACAGAGGGGCAGCTGGGGAAAGGGTGATGGGACTGCTGAGAGTGCTGGTTCCTGGGAGGTAAGATTTCAGGACAACGTGAACGATTAATCACTGCAGGCCAGGACACTTGGGCACCTGACAGCAAGCACAGATCCAGGGAAAACCTCCGGGAGAGACTGCTAATCAGACCAGACCCGAAGATGAGGAGAGGCCAGGCAGGTTAAAGAGCAGTGGGACCCGTGGGGTTGCCTCTGGACTCGGCGTGCATGTGTCTACACACCCTCCTGTGCATGTGGCGCATTTAATGGACATTACACTCAAAACTCCTCACATACACGCTCTTATCACCCTCCTCCTATAGCATGAATACTGTACGGAACACACAGATTCTAGATGCTTGCTGGCGATGATTTTGAGTATGTGGCAGGAGCCTCGTCTGATTAAGTTTTACAAACTGACCTGACCTCTAGTCCTGATGGATATGTTACTCTCTGGGTATTTTGCCAGCATCCGACTCCACAACGGAAGTTACTGCCTTCCCTCCCAAAGCACTAACGGTACCAAAATCCTCTCGATGACCCAGTAACTCACATTCTATAAGTATGTGTGAACCAGGTTAATACATTCTTTGTCTTTATTTTTCAATCCCACAGACTAACTTGGGATAGAAGGGTATATGACATACCAGGCGACATGAAGCCAGGGCAGAAAACCGTTCGGGCCCTGCTTGCTGGAAGCCCCAGGACTATAGCAGTGCGTGCTAACTTCTTTAAACAGCCTCTCCATCTGCCACAGCAGCTCTGGCCAACCTTTCTATGAAATGGCAATACCGGCCAAGATACTGAGGCCCCGCAAAGCCCCCCCCCCACCACAAAGCTTCTATTGGGCCACTTCTGAAACCCAGGCGCCAAGACCCGGGCTCTCATTCAGTTCTGTTCCCATGGACGGGCAGAAACTAGGTGAGGGCTCTCAGCGCATCTCCTGCTGCACCATCATACGTGGGTCCTGACAGGACTGAAATGCCTTGGGAAGAACAGTCCGGGTTCACCCCTGCCTTTCCTCCTCCCCTTCCCCACGTTCACCCGCTGTGCCCCTACTACCACCCACACGTGCTGCCTCTTCTGCCGGGAGTGCCTGGCCCACCAGCCCCATGCGACGCTGCCACCTCCTCCCAGCTCTCCTCTGCTTCTGTCCTCACCCAAACGTGCAGGCGGGGTGTGGCATGAACGCTGCAGGAGACATTGAAGAAACTGAGTCTTTTTTCCCCAAGACACTTGTACACTTTGACCGTGCTAAGAAGGAAAAAAAACGCTTTTTTACGAGATTTATTTTTTAAGTTTTGCCCTGTATTGCCACAAAGTGTTTGTGTGTGTGAGGTTTTTTTAAGAATTACATAAAAATGCCATAACACAAGCAACTCGAAAAAAGACTAGAAAACTTGGCAGGGAGGGTAACTCTTACTGTTAACTCCTTCATGGGCCTTCAGCGGGCTCCTTAGCGAGCCCCTTGGGTCCTGACAGTCAATCAGCTAACAGGTTCCCCTGGGTAGCCAGGGACAGAGGAGCCAGCAAGCTCCCCACTGTCAGAGCTGCCCACGGCCTCCCAGGCTGCTTCTCACCATCTCACCTCTTCTGCTTTCGTTTGCTGTGGGATGAGCAGGGTTTAATGCCAGAACACCCTTGCTCATCTGGGGATCCTTAAATTTCACCATTCCAGGAAAAAGTTGAGAGCAAAGAGAAAGCTAAGATGGCTTCTGAACAGCTCAAGGAGAGATGAACCCAGGAAACGTGGACCCAGGCACCTGCCTGCCTCAGGCGCAGCGGGAGTTTGTGTATTTCAAGTCGGCCCCGCCCACGCTGAGTGCTGGCTTCCCAGCCCCACAGACACTCCCCCTGTGCAGCTATCACAAAGCAGAAGCAGCAGCTCATTTCCCCACTTAAAGGGAAGGGAACTTAGCAAGTACCCATCACCCACCACGTGCCAGGCACTGTGCTGGGCACCCCAGAGGCACTACCAGTCCTTCTGGAATCACCAGATGAGAGCAGGGCTGGGCCAGGGGTGCCCAGGCTGCAACGCTAACCCACAAGCACTGAGCGGCCTGCTCAGGGCAGCCACGCAGGGGTCACTAACAGCAAGGGGCTGGGAGCCAAACCCATCCGACTCCAAAACCCATCTCTCAAGTCACCGGCTGAAGAGAGGCCGTGCTACCACCTGCCCTGACAGAGGGAACAGCAGAGCAACAGGAAAGGGTCAAGGGCGGCACGCAAGCCGCGTGGAACCGCGCTGGCTGCTCCCGCTACGTGCGCAGGCAAACGGCACAGCTCAAGAAGAGACCTGAAAAATGCCACCCAACCCCCGCCCCCAGCCCCAGAAAAGGCCAGTAGCTAAATAAGGTTCAAAGCCCTGCGTTCAGTAACCCACTGCCTCCAAGCTTAGGGTATACTCAGAAAGGGCGCTAGCTGCACTGCTTATTTCTGTGTTAAGTTCCGTGGCTTAAGAGTGACACATTCAGACAACAGGCAAGTCCACCCATGGGGAACAGCTTATTCACCTTCTGCAGCCAAACCACTAAGGTATTTAGAGGAATTCACAGCGCACGGACTCTCCTCCAGCTGCAGCAGGACAGAAAACCGAATAGCTTCATTGTCGGATTTAATATGTTTTTACGCCTCAAAAGTGGGCCTTTCTGGTTCTTTCCTTCATTACTGTGCTACAAAATGGAAAGTCCAGAGGGGCTTTTCAAAATCCTATATAATAATAAGCTATCAGGAATAACAAGATACACATAAACCAAGAGAGTAGCATATGTCACTAATTTTCCCCCCTGTGGAATTCGGTTTCGGAAATAATAGTCATCATTTTAATGCTAGAGTTTAGTTTCATGCAGTCAAGTCATACTGGTTATGTGACACTGACACTACCAGAGGAGTCATTACTGCTGCTGACCTTCAACATCTGAGGACCTTTCATGTATGCTTCTAATTGCAGAGACTTTGCCACAATGCTGATGAGAGCAGGAAGCAGCAGGGAACGGCACCTCAGTCAAAACACTTATGAGCTGTTCATTATACCCACATGGAGCCGTTGCTTTTTGTCAAAAAATTAAGCGGGAAGTATAAAGAAATTAAGGGATGTGTATATGTATTTATGTACACAGGTATGTGTATATTTGTGTTTGTACACACACTCACGGCTATCTCAGAAGATTTGTTGAAAAGCAAATACAATAAATTCATCTCAATTTGGGCTTAATTATAATAAAATTTATGATTACTTAAGTAAAGGCAGAAGTTTGGCTCTGTGACAACCTAAAAATAGAGACGTGCTCACAAACAGACTGCAATCAGAATCACTCCATGACATGGGCGGGTGATCCCTGTCCTGATGGGGTGGATTGTAAATACTCAGCTCCAGGTCAGGAGCTTGTGATGGGGGAACACACGTGCCCCATAAGTGCCCAGATGGCGGTTCAGACCCCTGAGAGGCCCACAAAGGTCTGTGTGTCTCTGAAGTGTCCCTGATCCCTACCATATACTGCAAATGCAAAAGGATTATTTTTCTTTTTTTTTAACATCTTTATTGGAATATAATTGCTTTACAATGGTGTGTTAATTTCTGCTGTATAACAAAGTGAATCAGCTATACGTATACATATATCCCCATATCTCCTCCCTCTTATGTCTCCCTCCCACCCTCCCTACCCCATTCCTCTAGGTGGTCACAAAGCACCGAGCTGATCTCCCTGTGCTATGCGGCTGCTTCCCACTAGCTATCTATTTTACATTTGGTAGTATATATATGTCCACGCCATTCTCTCACTTCCCCAGCTTCCCCTTCCCCCTCCCCAGGTCCTCAAATCCATTCTCTACATCTGCATCTCTATTCCTGTCCTGCCCCTAGGTTCTTCAGAACCTTTTTTTTTTTTTATTATTCCACATATATGTGTTAGCATACGGTATTTGTTTTTCTTTTTCTGACTTACTTCACTCCGTGAGTCTGTAAGAACAGGGATTAGAACAAGACAGGAAAGCAAGGAAGATGGAGGAGAAAAACACAACAGGGAGACAGCCTCATCCACCAGAGGGCAGACAGCAGAAGCAAGAAGAACTACAATCCTGCAGCCTGTGGAACAAAAACCACATTCACAGAAAGATAGACAAGATGAAAAGGCAGAGGGCTATGTACCAGATGAAGGAACAAGATAAAACCCCAGAAAAACAACCAAACAAAGTGGAGATAGGCAACCTTCCAGAAAAAGAATTCAGAATGATAGTGAAGATGATCCAGGACCTCAGAAAAAGAATGGAGGCAAAGGTCGAGAAGATGCAAGAAATGTTTAACAAAGACCTAGAAGAACTGAAGAACAAACAAACAGAGACGAACAATACAATTACTGAAATTAAAAATACACTAGAAGGAAATCAATAGCAGAATAACTGAGGCAAAAGAACGGATAAGTGACCTGGAAGACAGAATGGTGGAATTCACTGCTATGAATGAAAAGAAATGAAGACAGCTTAAGAGACCTCTGGGACAACATTAAACGTAACAACATTCGCATTATAGGGGTCCCAGAAGGAGAAGAGAGAGAGAAAGGACCCGAGAAAATATTTGAAGAAATTATCGTTGAAAACTTCCCTAACATGGGAAAGGAAATAGCCACCCAAGTCCAGGAAGCACACAGAGTCCCATACAGGATGAACCCAAGGAGAAACACGCTGAGACACACAGTAATCAAACTGGCAAAAATTAAAGACAAAGAAAAATTATTGAAAGCAGAAAGGGAAAAACAACAAATAACATACAAGGGAACTCCCATAAGGTTAACAGCTGATTGATTTCTCAGCAGAAACTCTACAAGCCAGAAGGGAGTGGCATGACATATTTAAAGTGATGAAATGGAAGAACCTACAACCAAGATTACTCTACCCAGCAAGGATCTCATTCAGATTCGATGGAGAAATCAAAAGTTTTACAGACAAGCAAAAGCTAAGAGAATTCAGCACCACCAAACCAGCTCTACGACAAAAGCTAAAGGAACTCTCTAAGTGGGAAACACAAGAGAAGAAAAGGACCTACGAAAACAAACCCAAAACAATTAAGAAAATGGTCATAGGAACATACATATCAGTAATTACCTTAAACGTGAATGGATTAAATGCTCCAACCAAAAGACACAGTTTTGCTGAATGGATACAAAAACAAGAGCCATATATATGCTGTCTACAAGAGACCCACTTCACACCTAGGGACACATACAGACTGGAAGTGAGGGGATGGAAAAAGATATTCCACGCAAATGGAAATCAAAAGAAAGCTGGAGTAGCAATACTCGTATCAGATAAAATAGACTTTAAAATAAAGAATGTTACAAGAGACAAGGAAGGACACTACATAATGATCAAGGGATCAATCCAAGAAGAAGATATAACAATTATAAATATATATGCTCCCAACATGGAGCACCTCAATACATAAGGCAACTGCTAACAGCTATAAAAGAGGAAATCGACAGTAACACAATAATAGTGGGGGACTTTGACACCTCACTTACACCAATGGACAGATCATCCAAAATGAAAATAAATAAGGAAACAGAAGCTTTAAATGACACAATAGACCAGATAGATCTAATTGATATTTATAGGACATTCCATCCAAAAACAGCAGATTACACCTTCTTCTCAAGTGTGCACAGAACATTCTCCAGGATAGATCACATCTTGGGTCACAAATCAAGCCTCAGTAAATTTAAGAAAATTGAAATCATATCAAGCATCTTTTCTGACCACAACGCTATGAGATTAGAAATGAATTACAGGGAAAAAAACGTAAAAAACACAAACACATGGTGGCTAAACAATATGTTACTAAATAACCAAGAGATCACTGAAGAAATCAAAGAGGAAATCAGAAAATACCTAGAGACAAATGACAATGAAAACACGACAGTCCAAAACCTATGGGATGCAGCAAAAGCAGTTCTAAGAGGGAAGTTTATAGCAATACAAGCCTACCTCAAGAAACAAGTTTTAAATAAACAATCTAACCTTACACCTAAAGGAACTAGAGAAAGAAGAATAAAAAAAATCCAAAGTTAGCAGAAGGAAAGAAATCATAAAGATCAGAGAAGAAATAAATGAAATAGAAACAAAGAAAACAATAGCAAAGATCAATAAAACGAAAAGCTGGTTCTTTGACAAGATAAACAAAATTGATAAACCATTAGCCAGACTCATCAAGAGGGAGAGGATTCAAATCAATAAAATTAGAAATGAAAAAGAAGTTAAAACAGACACCGCAGAAATACAAAGCATCCTAAGAGACTACTACAAGCAACTCTATGCCAATAAAATGGACAACCTGGAAGAAATGGACAAATTCTTAGAAAGGTATAACCTTCCAAGACTGAACCAGGATGAAACAGAAAATATGAACAGATGGATCACAAGTAATGAAATTGAAACTGTGATTAAAAATCTTCCAACAGGGTCTTCCCTGGTGGCGCAGTGTTTGAGAGTCCGCCTGCTGATGCAGGGGACATGGGTTCGTGTCCCAGTCCGGGAAGATCCCACATGCCGCGGAGCGGCTGGGCCCATGAGCCACGGCCGCTGAGCCTGCGCGTCCGGAGCCTGTGATCCGCAACGGGAGAGGCCACAGCAGTGAGAGGCCCGCGTACCGCAAAAAAAAAAAAAATCTTCCAACAAACAAAAGTCCAGGACCAGATGGCTTCACAGGTGAACTCTATCAAACATTTAGAGAAGAGCTAACCCCCATCTTTCTCAAACCCTTCCAAAAAACTGCAGAGGAAGGAACAGTCCCAAACTCATTGTATGAGGCCACCATCACCCTGATACCAAAACCAGAAAAAGATGCTACAAAAAAAGAAAATTACAGACCAATATCACTGATGAATATAGACGCAAAAATCCTCAACAAAATACTAGCAAACAGAATCCAACAACACATTAAAAGGATCATACACCATGATCAAGTGGGATTTATCCCAGGGATGCAAGGATTCTTCAATATATGCAAATCAATCAATGTGATATACCATATTAACAAACTGAAGAATAAAAACCATATGATCATCTCAACAGATGCAGAAAAAGCTTTTGACAAAATTCAACACCAATTTATGATAAAAACTCTCCAGAAAGTGGGCATAGAGGGAACCTACCTCAACATAATAAAGGCCATATATGACAAACCCACAGCAAACATCATTTTAAAAAAAAAAAAAAAAACACAACAGGAAACTTTTCTTTATCTGAAGAAAAGGGGGTCAATCAGAGGGGAGTGAGGGCATGACCAGAGACCTGCAAGGGCCCCTGACAGGTGGCAGGAAGAGGAGGGGAAGACGTGGGGCTCACAGGCAGGCCTCCCATGCGGCCAAGGCCCTGTGCACGCAGACCACCTGCAGGCAGAACACACCGAGCGCAGTCAGCACCCTCGGAGCAGGCAAGACGTGGGCACTTCATGCTCAGGGTCGTCCTTAGCGCTCCTGTGTCCTGCATTAACGCGCCAGCCGCGCAACAACCTGTGTGGTGGGAACTCTCGCCGGGTTCACTCAGCACCTCCTCTGTGACAAGCAGTGTTCTTAGTTCCCGGGCCCCAGCGCTGCAGCAGTGAGGTAAACAGACCACCCCTACCCCAGAAAGGCCTCTTACAGGTGTCGTTTTTACCTAATGAGAAAAAACTACCTGAAATACCACTCAGCTGGCACGTGGTGAGTGCTAGAAAGTAAAAGTTATTATTACTGCTGAGACATAAAATAACCCCAACAGCGCTACAAAGAAAATAACACGGAC
The DNA here is from genome assembly GCF_949987515.2 of Delphinus delphis. NCBI lineage: Eukaryota > Metazoa > Chordata > Mammalia > Artiodactyla > Delphinidae > Delphinus > Delphinus delphis. Next base: position 77,311,618 of record NC_082699.1, read on the forward strand.
CCCGGAGGAGGCAGCGTTTAATTCCCTGTGGAAGAGCTTCACAAGGAGCTCACTCGTGTTCCCGGTTTAAGACATTTTCCCGTCTTCACATTCATAGTACATCATTTATTGATACTGACAGCTTTTTGGTACTGTAGAATATAAGTGACAGGAATTATTCCCTTTGTATATTTTGGAAGCAGATGGTTTATTTTCATTACTTTAATTCCACATGTAAATGTATGGCAGCTCGGGATGAGAATTAAAAAAGAATGACAGCTTTAATTTTTCACTTGCAAACGTGTTGTTTTGAATGGCCAGCCCGTGCTATACATGATGGAACCAGCTGTGATCCCAGATACGTCATTTAACCTCTTCGGCCTTCACCTTCCCTATCCATAGAGTGAGGGTAATAATACTTGACCCCCTGCCCTCGAAGAGGCTAAACTGAGAGCTGGGCGAGAAGGTGACTGCTGACAGTGTTGGAAGGACCCAGCCCCGGAGGCTTCTCCAGGGATTCTGCCTGGTTCCCATGAGCGTTTCCAACCTCCCACATCGCTGCCAGTAAACGATGAGCGAGGGCTGACCAGGTAAATACGGAGAGTGGCCACCTCTCAGGTTGGGCATGGATTGGCTGGAAAGGGCCATGAGAGGATTTTCTGAGGTGATGAGAATGGTCTGTGATATATCTTGATAAGAGTTTGGGTGAGACACACGTACTTGTCAAAACTTATCAAATGGTAACTTAAGGTTTGTGTATTTCACCCCATATACATTTTACCAAAGAAAAGTAAACAAACTTGAAGTCTAATTAATGATATGCACGCTAAAGTATTAATGGGTAAAATGCACAGAAATCTGCAACTTACTTTGAACGACGCAAAAAAAACAAGATGGATCAATGGATGGATAGGAGGCTGGATAGCCAAACAGTATAGAACCTAGACGGTGGGTTTGCAGTGTTCGTAAAATTCTCTCCGCTTTTCTGTATGTTTGAATATTTTTATAATGAAAGGTTCGAGAGGGAGGGAATGGCTGATACAAAGAATAAGTTCCGTAAGAGTTCAAAAGCGTAAGAACACCAAAGGTAGGGGAACGCACTTGCTGCCTTTGAGAGACTCACACCTGGTTGGAGGGAGACCAGACCACAAGCAATGACAACTCGGAATGAAAGGGGCTCCTCAGAAGTCACCCGGGCCTCTGAGACGACAAAGGGGGGCCCCAGTCACCCAGTCTAGGAAGGCTTCCCAGAGTGACCATGAAGCAGAAACCCCAGGATACGTTAACTGCAGAAGAGGAGGCAAAGGCAGGAACAGAAGTTAGCAAGTCGGCTCCTAGTGAGAGGAGATGGTTTATCCTCAAGTTTAGAGAGACAGCACGAACGTCCAGGAAACTGAAACTAGCTCCTAACGGTCAACGTGATGAGAGTTTAAGGGGAGAGGTGGCTGAGGCTGAAGCTTGGGGCAGAGGCCCGGGATACGGGGCCTGGGGCGCAGGGACAGCAGGGGTTTCCAAAGGAGAACCCTGAGGAGCTGTGCTTCGGAAAGAAGCAGCAACTTTGTAATGAATAATGGACACGTGGTTACCATTTGGGTTTATTTGAGAAAAGGAAGAGATATTTTCCAGTTGCTAAGCTGTGAAGGCAAGGTAAATCACAGGAGATGTGAAAAATTTTACCATTATGTACTCTGCAATTTTCTGTCATTCAATGTTCGCTTGTTCAAACATCAACCAACCCCTTTAACCACTTAATTGACTTCAGAATACCAGATGAAGGTATTTCATGTCAGGGAGGCATTTTCTACCTAATCCATATGTGTTTGCTCCTGAAAACAGGAGAGAAAGGGAAGAAAGGATGTGATTAAGGTAGGATCATCAAAATTCCCCAAAGACTCAGAGACACAAACGCAATGACCATAAAAGAAAAGAATGATTAGGTGAACCATACTAAAATGAAGAACTTGTGTTTATCCAAGGACATGGCTGAGAGAGTGTAAAGGCAGCGGGTAGAGTAGGAGGGGATATTCACACCACACAGTTCCAGCAAAGAACTTACACTCAGGATCAAAGACACCCTGCAAGTCAGGAGAGAGGGGCAGACAGACAGCGAGAGAGACAGACACACAGACAGAGAGAAACAGAGACAGAGAGAAGGCAGAACACCCACCGGGAAAAAAGGACAAAGCGCTGGTACGACAAAGGACCTGAGTATCCAAAACCACGTGAAAGGTGTTCAGCTTCGCTGGTCATCAGGGAAATACAAATTAAACCCTGGTGTTAGAGCATTACACCCCACCTCCCTACCGTGGATAAAATGACTACGATGCCACAGGGCAGAGGGGACTTGGGGCAGCCGTCACTCTCACACGATGACTGTGTAAATGGACTTTGGAAAAGTAGTTCTGAAGCCGAATGCCTGTGGCCCCATGGCCCAGCATCCGATCCTGGAGACCCTCACGGAGATGGCAGCCTCGGCCCACCAGTGCCAGGAGCCCCGGGACAGCAGCGTCCTCAGCAGCGCCCAGGTGCGCCCAAGCTCCCACTGGATGCCGGGCTCACCTCGCTCCTATGTCAAAGGCATGTAAACACCCTGAAATCCCACCAGCTTGCTCTCCCTGTTTTGTCTTTGTCTTTGGTCTCCCCAGACAGTATAATTTCTCTACCTTTATTAAATGACCCGATTTTACTTCCACTTACTATTCTCGATGCCCTCCCCGCAACACACACACACACAATATATCCCCCCTTTGATCAGTACCATTCACTAACCACGAGCAGACCAGGTCCTCTGCCGCAAGCTGCCTCACTTAATTCTTAGAACAACTTTTCATGGTAAGGACCACCTCCCCTGCTTACCCAGGAGGAAGCTGAGGCATGTGAAGGACAAAGAGCAAGTAACCAGTGAAGCCAAAGTTTAACACAGGTCTTATGACACCCAAGCTACGTGTGCCTTAGAACTAGGAAACAGAATCTGTCTTTAAGAGGGCGTGCACAGGCTCTAAGTGTTGAACCCACAGAAAACACTGGGCTGGCTGGATGGATCCTAGATGGTAATGCTTCTGAACCTGCAAATGCTTCTCTTCATTCATTCATTCCAGGATACGCTTCCCGAGATCTGATCGTTGTTAAGAGCACAGGGGATACGAAGGTGCATCCTGTGCTCCATTCTCTTCCTTTGCGTGCTCTTCACGCGTGATTAGGACAAAAATTTCACAGTGGTGTCAAATTAAAAGTGCAAGAGGGCTTCCCTGGTGGCACAGTGGTTGAGAGTCCGCCTGCCAATGCAGGGGACGTGGGTTCGTGCCCTGGTCCGGGAAGATCCCACATGCCGCGGAGCGGCTGGGCCCGTGAGCCTGCGCGTCCGGAGCCTGTGCTCCGCAACGGGAGAGGCCACAACAGTGAGAGGCCCGCGTACCAAAAAAAAAAAAAAAACTGGAAGAAATTTTTAGGCTTTCTGAACGCTGTTATCTAATGTGTCTCTTCTGCAAATAAAAAAGATAAACATTTCTGGGTCAAACCTACTTAAATTCCCTACCTTTGGTGGTGAGAATTTTTGAGGTGACTTCCAGTTTCTCCAGTGGTTCCATCCCAATATTTTCCAGTTTCACAACAAGGTGCTGAGTTTCTCCGTTGTAAAGCTGGACTGACACGTTAGTGGATATTTCATCACCAGAGGAAGGTTGCAGTGAATGTGCAGACCTAAAATAATAGTAATAATTATAATAAATTTTAGAAACACAGAAAAAAACAAAGGAAACCAATGGCATTTTAGAATTATTCACATCACCACACTTAAACATTTCAGAAACAGGGACTAGGGAGCCTTGGCTTTAACATGGAATCAGCACCCAGCGTCCAGGAACTCAAGGGCAAATTGCCACGTGATAAGCGCTGTCTACATGCAGACGCGCCCTGGGTCACTGACCTGTCATCCACGTGATCGCTCTCACTGGGCCTTACTTTCTCAAGCGTGTGTGAAGCAAAAAAAATTCTTCATGATTGGATTATGGTGAGGACAAAAGTGAAACAATGAATTAATTCAAATGATCCGTGAGCATGCTGCACTCTTTGAAAATTTTTTTTAAATCTCATGCTCAGAAATGGCCTGGGAAAATCCACTGATTTAAGAAGAAAACTTAAATGAACCATTCCAAATGATAACGTGGGAAGTGGAAGAAAATGAAGAAAAATGAAAAGTACATACAACAGCCTCCACATCACAGGTAAAATCGACGAGCAACGCCGGCAACTCCTGACGGGACCCAGGGCAGCTGGCGGGTCCTCGGCACTGGTCAGCTGGGGCCCTGGACCAGAGGCCTCGAGCCTCGCCTGACACTCCCTTGAGGCTCCGGCACTACAGCCCTGGTCTGAAGCTCCAGCCTGAGTCCTACTGACTGTCACTCAATCCACAACGCTCATTACCCTGGTGTCTCCTTCCCAACCCACAGGCAGCAAACCCACTTCCGGGCAAGGAGGGACCAGTGACCACAGGGAAAAGGCTCTAGAGGCACAGTGGGGATGAAAGCCAGCCAACAACGAGGCAGGTGCGTGTGCAGGAGGTGGGGTTAAAAAGCGCATCCAAACCACATTTTCCGAAAATAACAGCGTAAAGAATCAACGTGAATCCCTTTGCATTTTATACCTGACAGTTGTTCATGAGTCAAGAAATAAACTTTCTCTGTCAAGAAAGGAAGAGTGACTCCCGTCCTCACTATAAATGACTTCTTCCCACAGTTTAGCAGGCAGTCCTTCTCTCCTTCTCAAGTGAAAGCTGCTTGTAGTCAATTTGAATTTGCAGAGAAGGTGTTTAGGAAAACTAAAACACAGCCTGCACAAATCACTCTGCCTCTCAAGCAAAGAGGATGCCAGCCCCTCTGGTACGGTGGGAAAAGAAGGAGGGAGAAAGCAGAGAACCATGCAGCCTGGCCGCAGGCCTGGCCCAGACACAGGCGCTGAGTGTCCCAAAGCACAGCGTCCCACCCATCAGAGCCCTGAGCCGGGATGAGACGAGGCTGGCACTGAGAAGGGGCCCATCAAGTAAGTGACTGAGCTTTTGAAACATTTCAGAAAAGACCAAGATACATTTTATAGAAACAGCCCAAAGGATAAACATTAAAGCATTTTTCATATGAGCGAAAATTGAGACAATCCCCAGTTCCAAAAGCAAAGGAACGAATGGTGATGAGATGCTGAGATACCTTTATGATGTATTTTTTTAAGCAGTTAAAATAGAAATGTTTAGCTAATGTTATATGTTTATGCAAGAAGTAATCTATGATAGTATATAAAATGTAGTATGATCTCAACTATTCAAACATTTTTTTTCATGGATAAACAGTGGAAGGAAACACCAGAAAGCATTAATAGTAATTCACTCTGAGGTTTCCCTTTCTTCTTTATGCTTTCCTATAATGCTAAAGGAAAAAAAAAAAAGACTATTTTTTAGAAGATAAGACTTTTTCTTAAGTTCTCTAAAACCTCAACTGTTTCTCACCAAAATTACAATTCCAAAGCCTAATTTCACATTTTGTTCTGATCTTGGTAAGAAACACTTCAACTATATTCCAGTTTGCTGCAAGCAGAGCACACTGCCTACTGGTTAACTCGAAGAAACCCTTCGCCTCTATTCTGGTCGTAACGATCACAGGTTAACTCAGACTCTTGGGGCCCCTGCAGAAGGTGTACCGAACAGCACTCCTAGGTGCCCCTCTTGTCAGCAAGCAGACCCAGGGCTGCGCGTGCTCTACCTGGGCAGAGACGTGCTGATCTGCAGTCTGGGCAGAGCAGGGATGACTTCCACCGTGGAGCCGCTGGTCTTTATTCCCGGGAGATTGTCCAGCAAACAGTCGCTGAAGACACCAAAGACCGTGGTGTGGTAACCTGGGGACAAAAAGCAAAGCTTCACCACCTGAAAAGGCTTCATGAGACACCCACGCCTCAAGGCAGCCCCGGGGTGACAGGAACGCAGGGTCCCTTTCCGACCAGAGTTGAGATTTAGGCCCCGTCGCCTGCCAGGCTCGCCCACAGCTCCCACGCTCAACCCCAAGACCCTCAGTTTCCTTGAGCAGAGGTGCGAACAGAACCTGCGTGCCCACTTCACAAGGCTGGCTGCGTCCAAGCGACAGTGTATAAACTATAGATCTCACAGAGCTTAATAATTAGTGTCTCATCCCTTTACCAAGTTGCTTTTCAAATTTATCCATCTCTAAAATGAAAATGATAGTTTGTATTCCTTTCCAGGACATAATGTAACTTAATAAGTATTTGAAAAAAAAGATTCAAAATCTTCTGTTGAGAGACGAAAGTTCAAGAGTCAGTTACTGTTTTTATAGCTGTCACGTGATACGGCAGATCTGCTCGATGTGTACAAGTACTACACTGTAAGATTAGCAAAATTTCCATGGGAAAAAAGCCCTCCATGGCTTAGATAAGCACTTGAAATTGTTTAAGCAAAGCTTTAAAATGGCTTTTGAAATTCTGAGATAATTATTATAAACAACATTCACTGTGTAACAAAATCAAATAATACTCGATGGCTAAATGCCTAGGGTGACAATTTTTCTGCGTTCATACTAAGTGGCTACATACCCAACAAGAAGCAAGCTGGCACCTGTACAGCCTCATCAATGCTCCCCTTTACCTCCCACCAGTTCCAACTGGCCCCTCAACTTAAAATAACTCCAATTCACGGCACCCGCATTTCCTTTTTTTTAAGTATGTTCCTTCTAAGCCCCCTTTAAATTAACTTGCGAACCTTTTCCTCCCCAGAAACCCACAGCTGGCACAATGCCCTGTCATACTGTTCTTTCTATGAAACCTGAGAGGATGTGGCTTTGTCTACGAGGCAACCTTTGTTTGCAGTTTCTTAATTAAAATCAATCATTTTCCTTTTCTCACCCACTGCTGAAGGTGACTGCAAATAAACTGAAAATCTGATGACAATCCTGTGTGTTATGTCCAGTGATACTTCACACATAAGGCTCCCCAAACAACGGACACCAACTAGTCTGTCCCAGCGACCTCTTGTCACCGAGGCTTCACTACTCATCCGTGGACATATTGGTCCTCGGCTGTGTGTCACTCTGAATCAAGCCTTTCGGTCCTGGCTACTTCCTCTCTCATCTGTCTCCTCTGCTCTATTCCCAGCCACAGCTGGGGTCTGATGTCTGACATCTTCTCCCTGGGCTATGGCTGGAGCTTCCTAGTTGGTCTCCTTTCTCCAGTCCTGCCCGCCTGCAGCCCGTTCTCCAACGCAGCAGCCTGGAGCAGCTCTGAACCGCCCGTCAGACCATATCTCCCCTCTCTTCAAATAACGCAGCAGCCCACACTGCCCTCAGCAAGACTTATGAGGTCCTCTGGGTCGGCCTTCTCTCTGCCTTCCCAGCCTCATCACTACACCCCTCTGCCTTAGACCAGTTAATTCTGAGCCCCCCTCCAGCTCCCTCTGCACCCTGTTCTCTCGTACCACCAGGTAGGTAAGAGCCTGGACCAGACGTTCTTCCTGCCTGGATCCCCCTTACTCTCCATCCCACTCGTTCGGATAACCCCTAGTTCGCCTTCAAACCTCAGGGTCACTCGTCAGGAGAAGTCCTTCTCCGCCCACCTCCCGTTCTGGGTCACCCCTCCCCCACTACCCACAAGCCAGGGCTCAGCCCATCTCAGCACTGCCTGCAACACACCCTCACCTAGAATGCTGTTGCCTCTCTGCTCGAGAGAGAGAGCACCTTTCCCAGTGAATGTTTGTTCTTTCAGCCACCAAATAGCTAAGAGCTACTAGTAACGTGCCAGGTGTGAGGATACAGCCAGGCTGGCAAGGAAAAGGCCAACAAGCCACCGCGATCAGCGACGTGAAGGAGGGGCCTGAGCCAGCGGAGGGGAGCTGAGGACGATCTCCAGGGGGAAAGGAAGGCTGGGCTAGGCACTGGAGAGGGCCCGAGCCAGTGGAGGGGAGCTGAGGACGATCTCCAGGGGGAAAGGAAGGCTGGGCTAGGCACTGGAGAGGGCCCGAGCCAGCGGAGGGGAGCTGAGGACGATCTCCACAGGGAAAGGAAGGCTGGGCTAGGCACTGGAGAGGGCCCGAGCCAGCGGAGGGGAGCTGAGGACGATCTCCAGGGGGAAGGGAAGGCTGCGCTAGGCACTGGAGAAGCACCAGGGTCACAAGTCTGGAGGCACACCAACAGAAGGAAAGCATGGCGTGTTTCCAGGACAGGAGTCGTATGAGCCGGCAGAGATGAGCAGGGCCCAATCACACAGGACTCCACAGCCCTGGTAAGGCGTGGAGCCCTGATGGAAAGCGCATGGTGAAGGTGCTAAGACTTCCAGTCCAGAGATGACATGACCACACTTGCCCTGTGGAAAGGTCACGTGGCTGCAATACGGAAAGAGTGAGGGCAGAAACACCAGTCCTGATGCTTCTGTGACAAACTCTAGCAGAGGGTCCTGTTCTGTCAGACCAGAGCGGCTGTGGAGGTGGAGAGGGTGCGGATGACACGGTCAGTGTGGTAGGGGGCAGGAGGAGGAGACAGGAGAAGGGAAGGATGACTCCCAGTGCCCGGGCAGGGCAACGGGCCAGACGGCAACGCCCTCGCTGGGACAGGACCACGGCAGGAGGGGAGCTTGGGGGATGAGGTGACGGGCTCCGGCTGGGACATGCTGTATGTGACGTGCCCACGAGACAGCCAAGAAGATGGGTGGGAAGCGGCTGGCTGTGCAGGTCCAGGAAAGGGGTCTGGACAGGAGACGTGGCCCTGGGAATCAGCAGCATGGAGATAGGACCTGAAGCCAGGAAAGTAGATGACTCTGATGGGGCTGCCGAGAGACAGCCGGTGGAGAAAGGAAGGGAGGAGAGAGGAAGGGCGGGAGGGGGTGGGGGGGAGGAGAGGCAAGGGGAAGCAGGAGGGAGGGAGGGAAGGACAGAGCTGGGTGCAGATTGAAGGGTCGGGCTGAAGAAGTGTCTGCAGAAGACACTGCCCCAGATGACAGGCAGGAGAGGCAGCAGAGATGCGAGGGTGACCAGGCGAGCGCACCCAGGAAGGAGGCGGGCAGCGGTGCCCAAGGTTGCTGAGCAGTGGAGCTGGACAAAATCTGAAATGTAGGCACCGGATTTAGCCGGAAAAATACTGCCAGTGGCCTCAGCGACAGCAGTTTTTGTGAGGTGACGGCTGGATGTGGAGGATGCGGTGGGTTAGAGAACCAGCACAGAGGTGGAAGAGTGGATTCAGCGTGTCCAGACAGCTCTCTGAAGAGGTCTGCTCGGAAGGAGAGACAGCAGATGAAGCCACAGAGAGAGGAAATCGTGGGCTCGGGGGGCGGGGGGGCAGGGGGTTTTAACTGCAGTGGGAGAACCTTGGAGCGTGTTTGCAGGCTCCGGGGAAGACAGACAGAAGCGCGGGGGGTGCCCTCCACATCCCGCACGCTCTACATGGTTCGTGGCGTGTCCCAAAGCACCGCCATCCATCCGTGACCTGTTAATGGGCGAAGACCGGAATGCCGGGAAGCACAGGAGCCAGCAGCCCCCGAACCTGCTTACCATTCACAGCAATCGTCCCCGTCGTCTGCGGGACCCCAACAAGCGTCACTGGGTAAAGACCAGACTCAGCCGGGAGAGAGAGCGCCGCGGGGAGAGATTCAAACTCAACTCCACTCGTGAGCAGCCCCTGGAGCAGGTGACAGAGGACGGCAGTGAGCACGGCCCTAACCCAATCCCAAAGCCACCGCTCTTGGTCGGTCCCGATCGGCCCCCAAGCATCGTGCCTCGCCCACAGGAGAGCCCCGGGACTCTCAGAAGGAAAAGGCTCATTAGTGGCTCTTATAAAAGTCCACAGGGAATTGTAGAGATGTCCTCAAAGTGCGATGAACACAAAACAATCTCAAAGTGGACAGCACTGTGGGTGCTTGATCAACAATTCCATCTTTAATATTAGCCCCGCTTGATGTATTTTTAATATTTGTTCTGCTTTCTTGTTTTACCAAGTTGGAATGTAAATGAAAAGAAAAAATAAAATATTTTATTTAGAAACAAAATGAAAAACATGAAGTGTGGAAATAGATCATCAGTTAATATCCTTCCACCAGTGCATCTGTGAATTACCAGTTCATCTCACTAAGCCCCCGGCCGTATGCTTGACGGCGAACGAGACGGGCTCCCTGGCCTCCAGGAGCTGCCCCATGATTGCAGGACCTCTCCGCGCTCAGGACCTTCTCCTCAACACTGTAACAGAGGCCCCATCCAGCACAACAGCCAAGAGAAGAAAGAAACGGCATGAAAACAATTATTCACACACACAAAAACTGTGGAACCTACGAGGAAAACTGAACTAACAAGGGCACTTAGCCAAGTAACAAAGTCAGTATTAAAAAAGCAAAAGTATTTCTATAATCTAGCACTAAACAAAACATATTAGAAAATAAAATATTACAAATACCATTAACAAGAGACCAAAAACATCCCTTATCTTGGAATAAGTCTAATGAGTGGTCTGTGAGATTCCCGTGCTGAGATCTACAGAAGATGGCTGAGACACATTAAAGAAGACCTAAATGCAGGAGGGGTCCTGGATTCTTCCCAGGGGGCTTGTTTTCTGCAGTGCTATGGTCGAAGCAATCCTGAACCTCTTTTAGGTCTATCCCAGGAGCAAGCAGCTGAGAAGCGTGCTAATGTTGCTGTGCGCCCAGGTTCTCCCACTGGAGGGAAGGACGCTGATGTAGAAGGCAGGAAGGCGAGAAGGACCCTACGGAGACGGACTAGAATTGGAGGGATGTGTGAAGTCAGACGTGTGAAGTCTGTATCTGTACTGCGTATGTGCATGTCTAAGGGCACATGTATATGTATGTACACACACATGCAGGTGTATGCATGTAGGTACGTGTGTAAGCACGTGTCTATGTGTGCATGCATGCAGACTTTTCCTAACCCTGTCTACGGAAAGTACCCAGAAGCAAAGGCTCTCCAATAACAATGAGCACACCTGCGCCCAGAGTCTGAGCAAAAGCATGAAATGATCTAACCATGTGTGAAACAGATGTAGTGGCCAAGAATGGAAGCAGAGAAACCAATTAGATGGCTATTGTCTCCAGGCAAAATATATTGGCATTTGATTTCTTTTTAAAATAGCTAAAGCAAATACGGCCAACTGTGAGCATTTGCTAAATGTGAATGGTGGATGTACAAGGGCTTATTATTCCCTGTAACATTTCATATGCTTGAAATATTCCATAATTTAATTTTTAAACTCTGAACATGATTTGTGGGCTATCTCCTAGTAGTAACTTATTTTATTCTTTGTTCTTCCTCATTTTTTATAAAAAGCACATATTACTTTTCAGCCAGATGTAAATGAAAGCTTCTTTTTAAGACTAAAAATATGTATAAGAAAGAATAGCAAGCATATGATACTTTAAGCACTTTGGGGGAAATTCTCTAAACAACTATTATTCCTGGTTTAGGCCAAGAGACAGAAAGTCACTAAAGGGCCTGACCAAGAGCTAAACCCTAAGGTTGGCACATTCTTGTGCAACCGGAGGAGGAGGGAACACTCATCCTTACAGGTCATTCTTGGAGTGACCTCAGGGTGGTAAGCTTAATATTCAGCTGAATTTCTAAGAGCTCCAACAGATTTGGGAAAACCATGTCTCACGCCGGAGGCCTAAACATCATCTTCAATAACTCCCAGTCTGCCTCTGAGCTCCCACTCACCCTGTGTCCTCAGTGGGGCCTCCCCTAACTCTCCACGCAGCTCCTGCAGCCCCTCATGCACCCCACCACGGCTCTGACCAAGGTCACGGCAGAGGCCAGGCCTGACGCGTGGCACGGGCCCTCAGCAGGACACCTGTACGGACAGCCCACCTCCCACCCTGAAAATGAGTCATAAAACCCCAAAGGAAGGCATCGCCCAGCTCAGCACCATCCTTCACACAATGCCGAAAATTTACAAAGTGGTTCTATACAATAGTAAGCATAGAGAAGACTTGAGGACTGGAATCCACCCGATGGCGGAGGGCTCCGCTCTGGAAACACTAGGTCTAGCTTGGTGAGCCGTATGAATCTCCTTCCCGCTCACTGCAGAATTAGGGGAGCAGTTCCAATGGACAGCGCTGCAAAAGGTGAGCCTCTAACGCCGTACACAAACACAGAAACGGAACATCAGATTTCAAACCCAAGGGAAACTTCGCATTAGCAGTGTAGCCGTTTATTCTCTTACGAATAAAGAGCTCGCTCTTCCCTTAGGCCTTGATCATCTTATCATCTTGTAGCAGTGCAGTAACAGTGATATTGAGTGGTGGGCTCAATACAGGGTTTGTAACCTTGCTAATCTCATGTAAATTTCAATATAATTATTTCAAATCTTATATGCAATCAACTAAGCTCTGTGTATGTTCAAATCCGAGATATCTCTGTTCATTGACTCACACGTCTCACTGCGTACCATGCACTAAAGACATGGGAATGTCAAGATGTAGTCTTCACTCACAAGAAGATTATAATCTTTGGCAAAACACATATTAAAAATAGACATAGGGCTTCCCTGGTGGCGCAGTGGCTGAGAGTCCGCCTGCCGATGCAGGGGACACGGGTTCATGCTCCGGTCCGGGAAGATCCCACATGCCGCGGAGCGGCTGGGCCCGTGAGCCATGGCCGCTGAGGCTGCGCGTCCAGAGCCTGTGCTCCGCAACGGGAGAGGCCACAGCAGTGAAAAAAACAGACATAGATTGTAGGCAGTATGCCTGAAATATTAAGTAAAAAACTTATTTTAATGGTAAGTTGATGTCTAGCCCAAAAGGGTCAAATGATTCATGATACATACCATGTTTTCAACTCGGAGTTCAAACGGCATTGGGTTATATACCATCAGCTGAACTTCACACACATCTCCTTGAACCCACTGGAAATCTAGAAATACATACACACAGAAGAGTCCACGTTTTAGCTGGTGTTTCTGCACGTTTCACATGGTTTCAGATTACTCCCTGGCAATTTATTTTTCCACTGAAGCAGTGGGCACTGCGATCATCCTGAGATACATAGTTTAAAGCTATTTTACTGCTACCTTTCTGCAATGCAAAGCACATCATCCCTGCCACTTGGATGCCTTGTGACTGATGCTTCCCTCCCTCAGTGCCAAGCGCAGCTGCACGAAACTGGAATCAATCCAGACAGCACTATTCTTGGTGTAGAGCCATACGTCACACAGACCTTTGCGGGCCCAGAGGCTGTTACTTAGGAAGGTGGCACGGTAGTCAATTTTAAGTGGCACATAGCGTGGTTTCCCTTTCCTCTCCCTAAGTTTGTGAGAGAAGACGGTGGCTTCTCCTCCCTGTCCGCTCCCAGGTCAGCTGCAGTCCAACATCTACGGGAGGCAGAATTCTGAGATAACCCCCGAGACTCCCGGCCCCTGGTGTACATGCTGTGTCATCCTCTACCCCTGAGTGTGGAGATGATGATAGGCTATGTTATATAACAAAGGCGAAGGGGGCTTCCATATGTGATGAAGGCCCCCAAGCAGTAGGCTTTGACTTAATCAATGGGAGATTATCCTAGGAGAGCCTGGCCTACTCAGGTGAGCCCTTGGAAGGGAACATACCCATCCTGAATGAAAAGATTCAAAGCATGAGAGGATGCACGGAGGAGGCCATGTGGCCAGGACCCAAGAACGGCTGCTATGAGCTGAAAGTGGTCCAGCTGACAGCCAGCAAGAGAACAGAGACGTCAGTCCTACAACCACAAGGAATGGATGAAGAACCTGAGGGAGACTGGAAACAGATCCTTCCCAGTTGAGCCTCCAGATGAGAACACAGCCCCACCTGACACCTGGATTTCAGCCTACAAGACTCTGAGCAGAGGACCTAGCTAACACATGCTGGACTCATGACAGTAACAGTGAGAAAATAAACTTGTGTTCTTTAAGCCACTAAATTGGTGGTCATCTGTTACACACAAAAGAAAAGTAATACGGTCCCCATCCCCACTCCACTGCCCTCTCCTCCCCTTAAGAGTCTCCATTAGGCAAACTGGAAGGGGCTTCAGAACCAAGTAACACGTGTTGGGCAGGAGGTACTGTCCAGCCCTTGGAAGACTGTCTCTTACTCTTCATAATGACCTGGTGAGGTAGATATTACAATCCCACTGTTACAAGGCAGGTACTCAAGGTGCAAAGAGTTAATAAACGTGCTGGGAATCAGACAGCCAGTAAGTGGGGCAGCAGGGATTCAAGCCCAGGTCTTTGAACTCAGAGAAGTATCTAGACTGGACAGTGGTGGTTAAAGGGTTTTTTCTACAGTAGACACTAAGATTTACTGATTAGAATTCTTCAGCTTTCACAGACACCATTTTTCCCAAACACTTCACCCCAGGTCCCCTGCACAGAGACTAAGACAGGTTGCACCAAACCTATGGCATCCTGAAATTGCATGCAGTGAAGAAGGAGCCCACCAGGTGAGTTAGTTTTCAAAATGCTTGCACAAGCAGGTACCCATTTGAGCCTCTTGACAATACAGTGAAGCAGTCAGCAGAGCACGTATCACCCCCATTCACCAACAAGGAACACTGAACCGTCCACCATCGATGGCCCTAATGAATGAGGCAGCCGAGTCCAATCTCCGTGTGCCTGGCCCCAAAGCCTCTGCTGCTCCCAGGCTGCTGCTCTCCCCCCGTTGGCTCCAGGAACCCTCCTCTCTTCACCCAGCCTCAGGCTGAGAACCTCTGCGGGAGGGAGGGGTCACAGAAGTCCTTCTGCAGAGACACGGTGCTCCCACCCCCATCTTCAGCGGCATCACTGAGCCCATCACTGCCTCAGCGGCCAGCACCCCAGCCCTTCCTCACTGCCAATGAAAATGTCATTTGTTTTAACAGCTTGCTATGCCTGATAACGAAGGAACTGTTTGTCTTCTCTACCACGGTCAAATAACCATCATTTCAAAATTCATTTTCCTGGGGTTCTGAAAGGAATCGTTTATACTTGCACAGTCCTAGTCACTAAAGGTAAACCTAAGATAAATCCCTGATTACAGGAATAGTTATTTGTCTGAGAGGAGATCATCTCCTTCCTAAGCCTTAGTGTGTCAAAGCACACGGTGGGGGCTTCCCTGGTGGCGCAGTGGTTGCGAGTCCGCCTGCCGATGCAGGGGACACAGATTCATGCCCCGGTCCAGGAAGATCCCACATGCCGCGGAGCGGCTGGGCCCGTGAGCCATGGCTGCTGAGCCTGTGCGTCCGGAGCCTGTGCTCCGTGATGGGAGAGGCCAAAGCAGTGAGAGGCCCGCATATTGCAAAAAAAAAACCAAAAAACAAGAAGAAGCACACGGTGGGGCCCCTTCCTCGATATTTTGTCCCAGAAACCACAGGAAGGAACAGCATCGAAGGCTATGAAACACCCTCTGTATCGGGCCCTCTGCACACTGTATTGCACAGCCCCCATGTGTGTTCTTAGCCGTGGACAAACAACATCTTTCGGTGGCTTCTGTTGACAAGCTCCTCTCTTTCCACCACACTGGCTGGACCCATCTGGCGGGTGACGCTCCTGATTCCTCACGGCGTCCCCAGCACCTTGGACAGTGCACACAGCGCTGCTCACAGCCTTCTGAGAAAGGCTGCTGGATGCTTCAGAACATTATCTCACTTGACCCTCAGAAGAATCCTCCTCGTGAGCTTCTGGCGCCCGGTCTCTGTAGACGGCACAACTGCAGTCCAGGGAGGCCCGGCGGCAGCCCAAGGCCATCTGACAGCTCCGGCCTGGCCAGGCCACCAAGCCTCCTCCGGGGCAGCTGTCGAGCCGGGCGAGAAGCCCAGCTCCACCACCATGTCCTGGCACAAATTAGGCTCAGGACATGTACAGCCATCACCTCGGCGTGGAGTCTAACTCGGACGACAGAGATGCTAGCAACACACGGATGGAAAGACTGATAAATTATTCCAAGATAGCGTGGAAAATGGTCGTCTCAGGAACTGCCTCAAGGGTTTCTTCTTCTCTAATATTCTGTGCCCCTTGCTGTGATAACTCCCCCAATTATAAGGTTCATTTATAGAGATTGGGATTCTAGGTTAAAGACGTGCGATTCTTCAAACCTCCAGGCAGGTTCTTGCTGATGAGTCTGTTGCTAAAAAGATATTAGAAGCCACAGAATATAAATTACATGTTCGTACCCATGGGTCTTCAACAAACAACATGCATCTTGGCTGAAGTTTCTGTTATCTCCCCAGAAGTCTTGCATCATCCACTGGATTTGTCCTCAGCCCAGATGAACAGGTGCTTCTTTCTCACTGTTATGAGGAGCCGTATTTAAAGGAAAAGGTCCCTGGGCTTTGAGTCACAAACCATGGACATAGCCTGAGCTCTGTCCTTACTAGCTACCTGACCTACGGCAGGAATTTACAACCACTCGGTTGTAATGTTCTCATCTGTAAGTTGGGAACACAACACGTGCAGCATCACACGGTCATGAGAATCGCTGGATAAGGTGGAAGCCCTCTGCAGCAGATGCAGGGTGTTCTTTTCATAGAAGGAAGCCTCAGCAGTTTCTGAAGATCAGAGAGGAAGAAAATCAAGAGGAAAGGCCAGCTGCATGGGCAGTGACCCTGCAGCCACACTGTGCCAGGCTCGGGGCCACATTCTGCTTAACGCTGTCCCTGTCTCCAATTTCCTCATAATTTTTGAACAAGGGGGCCCCACAAATCATGCAGCTGGTCCTGGGAAGGAGTCTCACTCTTCCAGTCCCCCAAATCGTCTCTGGAAGTTTCTCTAAACAAAATGGGTGAAAGTTTCCTAAAATGTCCTTTAGGGGAGAAAGCTTATCATCAACCCTAACGAGACCCAAAAAGACCAGCCAGAGACTCCTAGGAGGTCCAAGAGACAAGCCTCATTAACTCTGTAATGACAGGTCCAGGTCCACCCAGGGGAAAAGGGGCCCAGAAAGTGACCTGCCCACCATCACGAAACAGTGAGACTCGGACTGGAACAAGCCCCAGCCCCCCACACCTCCAAAGAGATCAAAGGAGGCACCCGCACTGGCAGACGCGCACTGCTCGCCAACATGCGCTGGAGCAGCCCGGCACCCGGCCTCCCTGCTCAACCACGATGTCCCCCCGGCTCCCCTGCTCCCAGACCCCCCAGCATGCTCTCCAGAGCAGAGAAACAGTAGGGAGGCTGCGGCTGTCTTTCAAAATCGACAGACTGAAATGAGAATGTCAAAGCAGGTCAGTGCTTTGTGACCACCTAGAGGGGTGGGATAGGGAGCGTGGGAGGGAGGGAGACGCAAGAGGGAAGAGATATGGGAACATATGTATATGTATAACTGATTCACTTTGCTATAAAGCAGAAACTAACGCACCATTGTAAAGCAATTATACTCCAATAAAGATGTAAAAAACAAAAAAAGACTTGCCTTCACACAACAGAGTGCCTGCGGGGGGCGGGCCTGCCCCCCGACAACCAGGAAACAGTTGCAGCTGGTCACTCGTTCTTTTTCACGGACATTTACTGCTCGCCCTTTGCTGGACCATGGAGAGGGGGCCACAGCCCCTGCCACTGCCACCACCGCAGCCCAGGCTGCCACAGCTGTGGTCACCCTGCACCACCACCACCGCCACCACCCAGGGGACCCCCAGGAGTGGAATGGCCCCTGCCCTCCTGCACCTTCACCCCCACCGGGGAGACCCTCATGGCAGCCGGCTGGCAGGGAAGTCAGGGAAACGTTCAGCCCAAGCAGCACAGGGGGAATGGCGGGTAGGGGTCAGAGGACTAAGAGGCAGTACCTGACCTCCGATATACATCTGTGTACACTGATTTGTTTCACCCTTACAATGCCTGATAAGTGATGGGGCAGCCACGCCTACGTGATGGATGTGAGAACAAAAGAGCAAAATCATTTCCCAGGATGCAAATGGAAAATGTTCAAACAACATCTGTCGTTTTAAATATATTTAGTTACTACCTGTCACTTGCCTCTAACTTCTACGTACACCTCACGACAGCAAGGACCACGCCTGCACTTCTCACCGTTAGAACCCACAGGGCTGGGCTGCCACATGCCTCACACACAGGGAAACTCGGGGAGTTCACTGATGGATGAGAGAAGGAACCAATGAACCAATGAAGGACTGAACCAAGAGACACGCACGCACGCACGCACGCACATCGAGGCTGTAGCGTGCTATATGCTTAGGGCTTCTGCTTTCAGAAATGTACCAGAATTTACAATCAGATGCTATTTTTTAAGGGCATCACCCCATATTTCTTCCTTTATTTTCTTGTTTTAACTAGAGCCCTCCGAGCCACACCTTAGAAGCCCACCTGCTCGTCTGGGCCAGCTCTGCTTCCTGAGCCCCCGGGAGGCCTTCCTAAGTCTCAGCTCGTCCCATACATATGATCTCCCCAAACTCAACAGGTGAGTCCCAGGTGCTGCTGGCGGCGGACCTAGTTTCAGAGCGCTAGGATATTCAACTTCCCGGGTATTACACTGCCTTGCTGTCGAAGCTGACCTGGAGGATGCGGGAGGTGGGCAGCTGTGTGTTATCATTGACTGAGGCCCATGCCAGGCGTGCTGCACACATTAGGGAAAGCTGGAGGGCCCTGGTTAGAACAGCACACTTGATCTGAAAAATTGGGAGTTTCTCATTTCTCTGAGTTTGCTTCTTCATCTGCAAAAGGGAGGTAAAAATTACTTCCTCCAAAACTACTAGGAAAACTAACTGAGCTAAAATGTGACAGCATTATACAAAGCACAACTTGAATCAAAGAAGTGGTTGAGCGTCGCCAGAGAGCACGGGGGCGCTTTAGCACTCCCGCCCTCACCACGCCCTCGTCTTAGGGAACCGCTTAGAAACACTCATGTTTCAAGGTGTGCAGGGGTTTAATACTTGTGAGTGAGGTTTCTTATGAGATCTTCATAGACTCCAAGAAACTCTCCTGCTGGCGTGAGTGTAAGGAATCTCCACCGAGGCTATGGGCTGTGCGTCGTGCCTGGCCTTGAGCTCCACGGTACGGGGCAAAGGCTCTGCTGTGCAGTTACCCATCCTGAAGCTCAGCTTCCTTGTCTGTAAAATGGGGTCACACCATCCACCCCACTCCTTCATTCACTCCACACTGTTCTAGCAGGGGGAGACGGGGAGGACAGGAACATAAACAGAGGGACGCATCTAGGTGCTGTGAAGGGCAACCGGCAGTGAGGGGAGAGTGGGGAGAAGTGGCCCATGAGGTGCGGGTCAGAGGCAGCCTCTCTGAGCGGGGCCCGCAGAGTGAGCGAGGTGGGCAGGGGGTGAGCTCTAGGCAGAGGCGCAGCGAGCCCTGAGACTGGAACGAGACAGCACGTCCAAAGAACAGAAAGCAGCCGTGTGGCTGGAGCCGACGGCCACGAGTGGAAAGGTGGGAGGTGAGCGGGAAAGGCAGAAAGAGCGTGGCTGGCGCTGTCAGGAGAGCCCGCCGCCCGGCTACGGGGCGTGACAGGACACGTGCATCCTGGGAAGAAGGGCCTCATGAGGTCAGGACGCCTTCACCTACATCAGGGCTAAGAAGTTAAAGGAGGAAAAAGGACAGAAGGAGAAGCGAGCGCTGACTTGCAAAAGCTTCGCACGACTTCTACCGAAACCCCAACCAGTGACGGGCCTCTCAGTCCTTTAACTCTGTCACTGCGACTTGCAGGCACCACGATCTCAAAATGCGAGGGGCCCGAGGAGGGGAAAGCTGGCCAGGAATGAGGCCTGCAGCACGGCCAGGCTTTGGGAAGGACACGGAGGGAGCCCTGGGGTCCGCGGTGAGGAAGGAGAGGTGTGGCCGTGGGCTGGGACATGGCCGGGGAGCCGAGCACACAGAAGGGCACACTGGAGATTCTCAGGAACGCGTGTTCCGCTCCCGGTCAACCCCGAGACCATCTCATCTCCCCTTGCTGAGTCACCAGGCATCTCGGAAGTGGCGATCGTTAGTGCGCTACAAAACAAGCGCTGTCAGCGTTCAAAGGGGAAAATGCTACGAGGTCCTTATGCCCCAGTCAGTCCTGAACATAAGTCAACCTTTAATCTCCTTTGATGACTCCGAAGTTACTCCAGGCCTTGGGAAATCACCCTAATCTCCTAGTACCTCTCTTCTGTAGTTTACATAAGTCTCAGATAACAGAGGTCTTCTGGTTTCTAGAACTCCCACAAAAACTGCCTTTTACGAAATAGATATCAAAAAGTCAGGTCTATAGGCAATGGCCTGGCCAAGGCAGCAAACTGAATAAACCTGGATGAGGGCATATGCACACGCGCACGGATGAACTGCAGTCAGGTCTCAAGCTTTAAAATCTAGACGAGCCACCAGGAGCTGGGCAGCAGAGCACAGCCAGCAAGCCAGCATGGGCGGCCTACCTATTTTCCTGTTCCGCTCCTCCCCACGGTTGTGTGCGATGATCGGTGAGTAGATGAAGGGGCTCTTGGTCGACACGCTCTGGCCCAGCAAGCTTTTCATTTTCTGTGGCCGGAGGCTGGCAGGAAGGTTCAACAGTTTCACATGCCTGTGGTTCCAAAGGGAACAAAAATACTTCAGCTGCCTGTTCGCTTGGGTTCAGCGTAAATACGACCAGGTATCGGATGTTAGAACGACAGTAAATCAAGCAGCAGATAAACTGAGGGGAGGAAAAGTACTCAATTTCACAGAACAAAGCGGAAGAAGGCTGCACACAACCGCTCCAGACCATCCCAGGGAGAGAAGACGTCCACGCCGGGCAGCAGCCACGCCCCTGGGCCACTGCACTGCGGCCAGAGGGGCCGCTGGAAACTGGTGACAGCAGGAGACAGTACACCCTTCAACCCCAGCACCTGTGACCTCCCTTGGGAGCAGCTGGGCAAGACAGGGCTCAGGGTCTGGAAAGCCCTGAGGCCTGAGGCTGAAGGGACAGGGTTGGGGAAGGGCTGGAAGGTGGGCGGGACCCTTACTGCTCCTCCCTCCCCATCTGCAGCCCCTTTGCAGGAGGTAAGGCCGGAGGGTGGCGAGGGGAAACAGCGCACGTCCCTCAAGGGAGACAAACCACTTGAAGCGGTGCGCTGGCCTCCAGCTCTCTCCCTTCCTCTGTAAGGCCGCAGGTGGACGTGGCGTGGATCACTGAGTAACCTTAGGGAGGCCAGCCACCCTGGAGAACTCACTGCCCAAATGGTATCAGACTCTGTGTGAGTGGGACTTAAATCTGGGTTGCAGTGAGGGCTAATTTTTCTGAGATTTTAGGGATAATTTCTCTGCCACAGCACAGGCTAACCTATAACTGACTATATCTATATCTATATCTATATCTACATCTACATTTACATCTACATCTACATCTACATCTACATCTACATCTATATCTATATCTATATCTATCTATCTATCTATATATATATATACCCTATAGAGACCCCTCACGGAATCCACAAAATCACGCCTTTCTCAGCTGAAGGACTCCCAGCCATCTAGGGCAACCCTACCCGGCACACAGGCAACCCCAACTCACTCAACCGTCACTGACAGCTCCCCGAGCCCGGCCCCGGGAGAGTGAGGGTCACGCGCGTGACTCCCACCTACGCCCACAACGATGCAAGGAAGCAGACGGTGCTTGCACACCAAAGCCCTTCAACAAGGGTTGTATCTTGCACACCTTCTCTGACTCTTCTTGTCGTTGCAGACCCCTCCGGCATGCTCTTCTCGTGCGGGATCAGAATCACTTTGTTTTCTATTTGTTGCAGTTCAGTTGTGAGCTTTCCAAGGACAGGGGTACCCAGGGCCCCATTTGCCTCTCCAGTACTGGTGCAATACTTCAATGCAGAGCTCTCGATAAATGTTGCATGAATAAACTCCCAAAAGCTGGATTTCAACCTCAGCTTCCAAATCTTCCAAAACCGTATACTTAAGGCTAAGCAGTTTATCCCTAACAGTTGCAAATCCCAGCCCTTTGTGCACATTCAAAAAATACCAGCTGCGCTGCACTGGGACGAGGGTGGGCAAGCCTTCACACTGGCCGAGATGCCACGTCTGATGTGCATCTAACACCCACCACACCCAACCCAGGGGGATTCGCCTGCTCCCGAGAAGCAGCTTCAACAGACACAGACCTGACTGCAGTCTGAAGGACCTACCAGCTGGGCAACGGGCACAGATGGCTTCATCTCCCTGGACCTCAACCCTCTCACTTATGAAATAGGAAAAATAATCGGCACCTGATAATGCTCTGCAGAAGGAGGACACCTCCTTTCCCCGGTTCCATGTTTCCATGAGGAGGGACATCCTTAGGGTCGTGGTCCTAACCTCGCTCCTGCCCACCCTCACTCCTCCCAAGGGAGGTGGTGAATTTGGAAGGAGAACCAGCGTGTGCACCTCTCAGGCCCTGCCGAGAGCACGTATTCAGTCCTGCTCTCTGCACGGACGGAACAGAGCCTGTCTCACGAAAAAGCACACCGTCACCCGGCTCTGCCAGAGGCTGGGGCACAGGTGGACAGCCCTGAGCCACTGCCATCCACCTGAGACAGACGCTTCTTTCTGCTGATTCCAAACTCAGGCAGAGAAGGGGAGTGGTCTGAAGCAGAAACCTTCGTACCTTCGCAGGGTACTTTGAGGACTGAGTTAACATGCGTCAAGCACCTGTAATAGTGCCTGTCACCTAGCAGGTGCACAAAAGCCTTTCTCTTTCCTCCCTAAAACAACACTCGTTTACAGGCACAGAGAGCCAAGTCCCTGCGCAAAGGTCACAACACCGCACCGGGACAAAGAAGCGAAGTGTTGGTCCCAGTGATGTTAGAGCAGCCTGGGAACCTTAGACCAGCACCGTCCACTCGAGCCTTTAAGTTTACTCATCTGTAAAATGATACCATTTTCTTGCAACACAAATAGCATTCTACTCTGTGCCACCGTCGCCACCTAAAAATGAGATGTCATCTGTGATTCTAGGAATCATGTACACAAGCACAGAAATTCCAGATCACATAAAAGCTTACTAAAATATGCAGAGGAATTCTGAGGGCGTGGTCAGCCAGAAAAGTAACCCGACAAGCAGTCATGGCATTCATTTATAACTCAAAATCTAGCATCAAATGTCTGTTTATAAAATGTACCCAGAAAAACAATCATTCAAGGCACCTGACCTAGAGGAAATATAATTCATTTAGCATAAATTTCTGTGGAACTAATAATATTATATCTGGTTTATGAAGCTGCCAACAGTAAAGCAGAATTCCAGGGATGAAGTGTCCAAACCAAGGATTATTTTTAGGGATTCCACTTGGAAACAGTTGACATTTTAAAATCTGACTTCTCAGTATACTGTGGCTAATTAGGACCATGCAAAGAGTGGTGGAACACTAATTAGGAAAGTGATATAAAACATATTGGTGGGAAGAATGACACAGGAAAAAACAGCTCACTTTTTCTTTCTTGGTTTTTAATTCCTCAAGCTTATTCACAGGGGAGACATATCTAAGAACCTCCCGGGGCTTCCCTGGTGGCGCAGT
This sequence comes from Delphinus delphis, assembly GCF_949987515.2. Taxonomy (NCBI): domain Eukaryota; kingdom Metazoa; phylum Chordata; class Mammalia; order Artiodactyla; family Delphinidae; genus Delphinus; species Delphinus delphis. Next base: position 77,335,040 of record NC_082699.1, read on the forward strand.
GGTTAAGAATCCACCTGCCAACACAGGGGACACGGGTTCGAGCCCTGGTCCGGGAAGATCCCACATGCCGTGGAGCAACTAAGCCCATGCGCCACAACTACTGAGCCTGTGCTCTAGAGCCCGCGAGCCACAACTACTGAGCCCACGCGCCACAACTACTGAAGCCCGTGCGCCTAGAGCCCACGCTCTGCAACAAGAGAAGCCACCGCAGTGAGAAGCCCGCACACCACAACAAAGAGTAGCCCCTGCTCGCCACAACTAGAGAAAGCCCACGTGCAGTGACGAAGACCCAATGCAGCCAAAAATAAATAAAATAAAATAAAATAAATAAATTTATTAAAAAAAAAAAGAACCTCCTGGATATCTCTGTACAGATGGGCAATGGCCAAAACTGGCCACACCTTCCACATTTGGAACAACGTGAGGTCATCCACTGTCTCAAGTCCGGGCATGACGGAGACAGCTGGAGAGGACCCACTACGCCAGCCAGGGCAGTGGTGCAAGGCTTCCCGCTCGGACTCCCCATTGACACCACACATTTCTCATTTTCTTCGAGAAGCTCAGGTTTGAGGAATTTGTAAGGAGGTTATGGGCCTGGCGATTACATCAAGTGAGACAGAAGATTCAGGACGTGGCTGTGAACCCGGTGAGATCACGGAGCCGCATCCTGATGGGCATCTGGGAGGCTGGCCTTGCCCTGCTTCACAAACCAAGAAAAACTGCCCTGATAGCGTGGCCTCTAAGCCCCTTTTTGAATAAACACCTGAAATCCTTCCTCAAATACAATTAACTTAAAAGCTGGAGTTTTAAAAGTACCAAGGCCACTCAAAACGACTCCAAGCTCATCCTGACTGGAGGGTTTCGATCCTTATCAATTAAAGCAGCCTCATCCACCCTGGCTCTCTGCCAGGCTGAAGCTCAAGGTCAGCTCATCAAAGAAACAATCAGTTCATCCCCACCCCACCCCCGTCTCACCCCAAATTAAAGACCCACTGGTTTCCTGTAAATGGCATCTAAACTCTACCCCAATTTCTTCTTTAATAATTCACAACTTGTAGCGTGTGAACAATCTACAGGATTATTAGTGGCTTTTGCGTACATTATTGTTTTTGTGAATTCTGTAAGGAGTAACATGAACTTCCCTCTGCTTTAAGACTGCCAAACCCATATCCGGACAGTAGTAACGGATATGGGTTTGGCAGTCTCCTGGCACATGGGATCTTGGCATGTTGACCATCACTGAGTCCCTGGCCCTTAGCATTGAGCCAAGCACATCTTAGGCACTCTATAAATATCTGATTAGTTGAATTTCAGAACAGAATTAAAACAGGGATCTATATTGGCCCTTTTTTAAATTAAATTGCACACAACTTTTGGGTGAACCCAGTTCATGCTCCCATGCTACACAGAACAAGTAAATATTTTCCTATAAATTGATGAAATGCCTTTATTGTCAAAAACAAGGAAAGTCCTCACCAGAAAAAAAAGGCTCCACTCATCTCTTCCAAAACCAGAAGTATAAATATGAGGCACCACCAACATGAAATTAGCTCATGTCTAACAGTTCTCTCCAGCAAGTCTGATCATTTACTCATGAATATGGGCATTTTTCAGGAGCTTCGGTCTTCAAAGCCCTTCCTATAGCTACAGGGGGTGTCTTGCAATGACTGACTTGAATTTTTGTTTTGAATTAAACTGACTTAAACATTAAGTCCATGTTTTCCAGGCATAGGTCCTTGAAACATTTGGTTAGAACATTAAAATAGTCCCAGACTAGTTTTCTAAGAAAAAACATTGGCCGGGTCCATGGGTACTGTGTCAGCCCTCTCCCGAGAGAGACGAGGAACACTGATTGTGTGACAGAGCAACAATCCCACACGCAGTGTGAACACAACCATTCCACACAAAGTCACCTACCCTGCTCCAGGTCCTGACTGAACACCAGTAATATGGGTCTGCCACCCTCAGTCAGCATCACAGAGCACCTACCATCACCCTTTTTTTTCTCCTGAGAATATAACTTTGAATTCGCTGCTGCCTGACTCTTGCCAAAAGCTGACTTATGAGAAATCACCTTCATGAAGGAGTGCTTGATGTATAAACAGTCCGTCCATTACACTACGTATGGCTGGGACAGTCCAGACTGCTGTATTAGACTGCTCGTCTTAGCTCAGGCTGCTCTAACAGAATACCATCGTCCAGGCATCTTAAACAACAATACTCATCTCTCACAGTCTGGAGGCTGAAGTCTGAGACCAGTGTGCTGGCATGATCGGGTTCTGCTGAGGGCCCTCTCCCTGGCTCACAGACATGGTCACTGCATCCTCATGTGGAGAAGAGAAAGAGCTCTGGTCCCTTCATCTCCTTATAAGGGCACTAATCCCATCATGGGGGCCCCATCCTCGTGACCCCATCTAAACCTAATCAGCCCCCAAAGGCCTCACCTCCAAATATCATCCCACTGGGGTCAGGTCATTGGCAGATGAATTTTGGGGGGACACAGTCCACAGCAGAGCTGCATGTTTGGACCACACTGCTCTGTCCTCTGGGAGAGCTGGGTGTACCCAACCCCCTCTGGCATCAAGCCTGTAGTTTGCACTGAGGAATGTCACGAACAAAACAACCATGAGAACCTGCTTCAGATTTTTGTAGGGATATTTTTGAGGACATTATTCAATATGTTCCCTTTAAGAGAACCCACAAGAGGGGTTTCCACAAGCCTCCTTACTGTGAAGAGGTGTATTTCTCCAGTGTGACTCGTTTGTGTCTGCTTATGAGACAGAGAGTTTTGTAACCAATCACATTTCCCCCTATACCCATTGTTAGTTAATTATTGACATATGATTAACAGAATCATGCTTTTCCCCCATCTCCAGCCATTATGTAGGACCCTTACTTACCTTTCACTCTGGTGACTTTATTTTTAACATAACATTTCTATGAGCTGCCTCAAATGTTTTATGAAAACACGGCAAAATGTGTACCTGCATCACAATTACTTGAAACCATTCTGGGGCGAGCCCAGTTCATGCTAGACTAAGATCTGAAGGGCAAGCTTATTTGTTGATGAGAATAGATGGGAAAGAAGCTTCCTTCCCCTTTCTCTCCCGCCCCAGCAATTCAGCCCTGAGTCCATTACAGAGGGCAAAGCCAGGTACGCATCTGAGCAGGCGACAGGGCAGAGGGCATGCTGGCCGGAGTGGGGCAAGAGGGGCCTGGGGGGCTGGGGCAGCAGCACAGCCTGGCCATCAGAGCTCCCCATGGGGAGGGAGGTCAACCTGATAACCACTGGTAACCAGCAGGGGAACTGACCAAATGAGTAACCATACTGAGGCTAATGGGAGACAGGTTTCCCCCAGTCTGAGAAGGGAGTTACAGATTTCAGAAAAGTAGAAGGATCCCGTAAGATGTTGGGTGGAACTGGAGGTATCAGTATGAACTCACGGTTTCCAATACACAGAAATAGATGCAGAAATAACCATGGACATGAACATGCAGTGAGTAACGTATGTATATAAATAGATATTGCCTAGTTCTATCCACTGCGAGCAGCAACACCCCAATGGTAAGGAGCACACACAGCACCCAGATCTTAACTTAAATTCCATTCTCCACTGAAAGGACCAGGGCTCTTGGAAGAAATGGCTAACGCAGGGCTGGGAGCAGGGACTCAGATCTGAGTCCACAACCCCAACAGAGGCAGTGGAGAGCAAAGGGCATTTGTGGAGGCTCCTGAAAGAAAGAAGCTTCGTCTTTCCCCCACAGGTGTTGCCTCTCTCTTCTCCCGGACACTGCAGGATGAGGAGCTGCGGCTGCCCCCATGATGCCACCCGGGGCCTGAGACTAAAGCCTCACTGCAGAGGGCACAGCTGAGAGGGGAGAGAAGACAGGTTCTGATGAGGTGGCCTGAAGCCTGGCCCCAGCCCTGCCCGAATCCCTCTCCTGGACTTTGTAGGTGTGTGTGCCATAAATTCCCTTTTGCCTAAGATAGTCTGGGTCAAGTATTCTGCCAACTGCTATGCAAAGAACTCTGATGGGTAGACCTGTTCATTCACCAAACACACATGAGCACCCAAGGGCTACAAAGACAAAGAAAGCCCTCTTCAGGTAGCCCTCAGTCAAAAAGAACAAAGATGTATTGTATAATCAAGTTCTGTAAATGAAACAGAAGAAAGACATAAGAGATACTGCTGGCTGGCTAACCCAGCACCATTTCTAACCCCCTTCTCCTTATCCCACCTACAGTACAGAGACTGGGAGAGTTAAACATGTATTTCCTCAGCCTCTCTTACAACTAGCGGTGCCACGAGATGCACTCCTGGTCAAGGAGACTGGGGCAGAAGCCTACTATGAATCCGTCCAGATCATTTTTGCTTTCCTAGTAAACAAAAGATAGGTTCCCTGGCCCTGCCCCTTCTTCCTTCATCCTGTCTTGGATGTTGATGTGTTATCTGGAGCTGCAGCAGCTATTTGGTCATCAGGAGGTAAAGAAGGAGTTGCAGAGAGGCCACCTGTCTCCAAGTTCTTAATAAATAAGAAAAATCACCTCTTATTTGTGATCCACTGCTAGGTTTTCTACTCTTTGCACTGAAATAATTGGTAATTTATACAGAAGGTGTAATTATTTCTATCTGGGTGGCTCTAGAAAAAGGCTTTCTGGAGGAGATAATCCTTGAACTAAATCTTGAAAGATGCCTGAATGTCACCAGGCAGAGCAAGGGAGGGAAAGGCGCTGCAAGCAGAAGGTGGAGCCTGAGCAGAGGAATGAAACCCCCCGCACATTCTGCCTACTCAGTGATTCCAGAAGGGCGTGCAGGGCTGGGCGTCCAGGAAGGGGCTCACAGTCAGTCTGGAGACAGAGCAGGCCGCAGATGGTCTTGTAAGCCACTCAAAGCAAGCGAGGTGCAGGCGCCCCCCCGGGCCCGTGCGCAGGGGTGAACAGTCTAGGAAAGTGGGCCCTACCGGATGCGGGTAAGTGCGAGCGCCACAAGGCCTGGTTGGCCTCCACTGCACAGAGGGCCACGTCTCGGCCATGGAACCCGGCAGACACGGGTTTGCGGGGCTCTGCTGGCAGACAAGCACGTGACCATGGCAGTTCTCCGATGGCCCTGGCCTGATTCCCTGGTCTATAAAACACACTTCACAGGCGATGGCTGCGACTTAACGAGATGACAGACCAGATACACAGCCAACCCAAACCAGGAACTCTTCTAAAGATCTGCATCCCTGATCAGACCAAAGACAGACGCTGGGAGCGAAGCTCACCTTCCGCACCCCGGCCAGCCTGTCCTACCTGACGATGGGAAGTTTGGTGAAGGGCACCGGGGGCAGTGTGAGGCCATCGGGGAGGGTGATGAGCTCCATGGTTCCGGGACACTTGGAGGTATAGTTCTCCAGGCTTTGCGTCACATCCTTTTTTTCTGATGAGAAAATAAAAACAAAATAAAGGTTAATTAAACCAAAGAAAAGGGGGAGTGGGGGGGGTTGTTTTGCTCTATTTTATTTTTTTGAGCAAAAATAAAATTCTTAACCCAAATACTTAACAGTCCAGTGAGTCCAGTCTTCTGAGAGAAATAAAGGGGCAGTGACCAAAAGAGACAAAAAGAAAATAGCAGCTTTATTCAATTTACTTAAATAATCACTAGCAGCTGCTCCATTTAAGGGCCTGTGGATAAAAAGGAAATTAAGTCACCATCTTCTAGGAGATTTCATTTTCTAAGATAATAAATCCTTATCAAATTCCAAGAAGGTCAATGGGCAGGCAGGACTGGAGAATATTTTATTACTTAATAAATATTTTTCCAGCAATTACTAGGTACCAAGCAAAATGCCAGGCCCTGTCCCCAAGGAGTGTACAGTCCATCTGTATAACAGATATTTAAGCAAATAATTACAAACCAGTATTTTTATGTAAAAGTAGAGCTTTGTGAGATAAGGCTGGTTTTCTCCACCCCATCCCTGTCCCTTTCACTAGGAGGGAGGAGAAGAGGATGCAGGTAATAGTGAATAATGTTTGCTTATCACCCATGACGCACCCTAGACACGTGCTCACGGGCTCTGTAATACTCCGGAGCTCAAGGGCGCTTCCAGCTGGAAAACTCGAAGTAACTCGGAAAGGCAGGCATCACTGTGCCCATTTTGCAAACGAGAAAACCGAGCCCAACTGAAGTTAAAGTCGTGTCAAAAATCCCGTGTTTGGCCCTCAGCCTGTGATCTCCACACTCCCACACTGTTTGGAAGAATTAAGGAGTCAGGGATCGGGGGTTCACTCCTGGCCTGTTTCCTGTCACTGCTGGCAGGGAGGGTGGAGGACCTGGAGAGAAGAGGGACAGAGCGGCACAGCCATGGGGGCGAGACTCTGGGCCATGAAGTTAGACCAGGTTCCAGTACATGGCTTGGTCTTTCCCCATCTGTGGTGTGACCACCTGATGGGAAACCTTAACCTCCCATCTAAAGAATTTCTAAGGGTGAATTAAAAACAGTGGCTGGTGGACATGAGACTGAGCTCAGAGGAACGATGGCACTGTCACCACTGTCATACCGGTGCCTGCAGGGAATTCGAGGACGTCACAGAGAGTGGTGCAGGCTGCGCGGTGAGGCTGCTGGCTCCACTGACCGGCGACCATACAAAACAAGATCCAGGCAGAGAATGACTAGATCTCAGGCACATACATTAATGGGTTAACTGTGCCACAGGGCTTTTCTGTGTCTAAGCATCATTCCTTAGAGAACAGGGGGGCAGAAAAGCAACCAGAATTAATCTAGATACGACACAGTAATGTTAATTTGCAGCATGAACAAAATTCTTTAAATAATCAAATCATCTTCAATTTACAGGTGACAAATCTCCCAAGGGGCTCCCGCTGATAACATGTAAGTGACCTAATTTGCCTAATGTTGGGTAGAGCACTCGTGGTTTAGGTACCTTATTATAAGGCTGAATTATGCCCTCCCAGTAAACCCTGCTGAAATGAAGAAAGGAATGAACCTATTAATGATGCCCGGTGCCACCTGCAAAGTTACCCAAGAAGGAACAGGACCCGGGGTGTTCTGCTCAGCTGGCTGCACAGAACAGGACGGACACGCGGGGACGCACTGCAGGATCTCCTTCTGAGAATCTCCCGTGTCTGTACTTTAGCCTCTTCTTCTGGACACTGTTCCCTGGAAGACTTTCCCATGTGGGGTATAAGACTGGCTGTGGAAGCCAGGTGAAGCGGTCAACGCCCCATATGCATTTAGTCCCCTCGGTTTCAACAGGGCCCTGCTCTCCAGCTGTGCCTGTGACTCCAGCACATATGCTTTCTTTTTACTCCGTCAGGTGAAATACTAATCTTCTGCGGAGACAGCAGAGGGACAGCCACCTGCTTCCGGAGCAGAGAAGGAGATCTGGGGACACAATCAACTCATGAGATGCTTTACAGCTAATTCTCCCACCGTCACGGCCCTCGTCACATCACCCCCAGAGCACCGCTGCCTTCTGGGGCCTCTTCCCTGCCTTCCCACTACCTGACAACTTCACTGTCACTTTAGTGGGGTTTCCAGGGTTAAATGCTTATGTTCAATTGTCAGTGTGGTCCATCCGTTAGAAAGTTCTCATCAACCTTCCTCCTGACAGAGCTGAGCACCTGCTGTATGTTGTTGCCCAGATCTATTTTTATCAAGGATTCTAAAGTGGTAATTTTTTAATTCTCTAATTAAAAAGGATTTTCCCTCATCAACCGTTTGGTGATCCTGAAACAGACGACACAGAAAGGAGGGCTGACAAATGAGTCTGTCCCTTCATTTACTGGAGAGAGAACTGGTGTCCCTACCACCTCCAAAGATGACCAGTAAGTCGTATATGACTCAGTATCACTATGCACTGGTGGATTTTTATATATTTGGTATTTCAGTTGGCTTCCATCACATTCTTTTTTGATGTTCAAACTGTCCCATGTTCGGCAGCCCTTGCAGGTTGGTTCCTATGTCTTTAGAGAAGGCCCAAGATTGTCAACAGCTTGCTATCTTTCTAGCTCATTTCCAGCCTCAGGTCTAGAATCTATTTTCCAAGGAGCGCAGGATCCTTTCAGTGTTTAGAGATCGGAATCTGGAGGCTGGGTGCTCAACGCCACCAGATTCTCCTTGTCTCTCTAGGTCTTGACAAAACACAGGTCCACTTACCAAATTTTTTAAGTGGTGAGACTGTGATTTTTTCTTTAAATTTTGTTTAAGTTCTGACAGCTAAAAATCAAGGTCATTGGACTACAAGTTCCTTAAAGGGAAAGCATCTTGTCACCTTTTTTGGTTTTCCCCTAATTTGTCAAGAGTATTTAGATGACAAAAGGTGTTAAAGAGCTATGTGTTAGTCGGCTGGCCTCATTTATCCAAAGAGGTAGGACAGAATCAATCTGTGGGCAAGAGTAAAATAAAATAATAAAATGAGAGAAACAGCCATTGATTCACCAACAGAAGCCAGGCTGTGCAGGCTGACCACCTCCTCACCTTTTCTTTGTGCACCTTACCGCGGTGGGAACCACAAAGGAGCTCTGGGTGCTACGTGTCGATACTAAGGACCGTGGCCCCCACCGAGGTGATTCTTCTCCAGGTATTTTCTACTTCAACAAGCAGCTGAAATAATCATGTGATGCATTCCACCACTCACTACTACTCGTATCACTTTTTCTTCACTCATCAAGTTACTGCTTTCCTTCCTCTTCGTTTAACCTTACCTGACTTTACTCATTCAAGCCCTCATCCACTCAGCTTTCATCAAACACCTACTAGGCGCCCACAGCATTGAGCACCGGGCACACAGAAGCATGACAGGCTCTACTTTTGGGGTGTCCCGAGTTGAAAGAGCACACAACGTCAAAAGAGGACATTATGACTCCTTATCAGTGACTTTACAGAGGCAGGATCAAAGTCTGGGAGAAGAGCACACGAGACACGTAATTTGGCCAAAGAAGGTTTTATAGAAGAGGCAACATTTGGTCTTTGCCAAGGGTCCTGGGACTCAGAGCAAAAACAATGAGTGCGTTATCTGGACGTTTTGCTATGTTTTAAGGAAAATATGACAAAAATACGGACAGAGGATGAATAATGACATATCATTATAAGCTGTACATACACAAGAGAACTTGACGGAGAAGCTGTCTGAGGCATGTGCGAGAGGGAATCGGCTAAGGCTGGTAACGTCTGTGGACATCAAGGGCTGAATGGTGCGGCAGCACGGGGACCTGCATGGGAACGGCGACGGGACTGCCGCAGGCGAGGACGGTACAGGCTTTGCGGTACACTGACTGTCAAATCTTGATACTTCACACAGGTCTACAATGCGGGACCTTCTCTGGAACACAGGACTCCTCAGAGGCTTGTGACAGTTGCTGTAGAAATTTCACTACTGACAACAGATGATGAATACACGGTTGCTGGGCAGAAAAGGAGGCTTCGTGTCCAAGGGAAGAAATGTAGAAACACTCAGACAAAGAATGACAGACTAAGCTCAGGTCTGCTGCAGGCAGTTTTCACTTCTACAGCACGTCCACAGGGGCCAGCACTGTTCTTAGCACAAAGCGCTGCAGAAACACTTGCAGTCCTTACCCACAATTACGCATACTGAGCCGTGCTCTGCACCGAACCTTGTACTAGGCTCTCCAGAGTATAAAATCTCCAAGGCAGGGCTTCCCTGGTGGCGCAGTGGTTGAGAGTCCGCCTGCCGATGCAGGGGACACGGGTTCATGCCCCGGTCCGGGAAGATCCCGCATGCCACGGAGCGGCTGGGCCCGTGAGCCATGGCTGCTGAGCCTGCGCGTCCGGAGCCTGTGCTCCGCAACGGGAGAGGCCACAACAGTGAGAGGCCCGCGTACCAAAAAGCAAGGGATCCTGCGACACAGCAGAACTTCAAAATTTTTTCATGCAAAATAGGCATACCCTCCCACAAAATTCCTGTCCTGGAGGGAGAGCTTGGGCATTATTATCTCCCTTTTAAAGGTGATAAAAATGAACTCAGGGACAACCTGGGAAATTTGATTGTGGAATAGTGCTAAATGCTACCAAAAATAATTATTAATGTTTGGGTATAACATTAACATTGTGGTTATATTAGGAAATGTCCCTTTTTTTTAGCAATGCATACTAAAGAGTGAAGGTGTAAAATGAAATGATGCCTCTGGGATTTTCTTTAAAATAATTCAACAAATAGAAAAAGTCAGAGATGAAGTAAATATATAAAGATCTTGATAACCATCGAATCTGGGTGACTGTTACATGCGGATTCATTTTATTGTTCCTTACACCTCTGTTTGAAATTATTTCATAGTAAAAATACTTAACGCACTTGAAGAAGTGAAATGATTTGCTCGAGGTCATACAGAGAGGAACAGATTTGAGACTCAGATCCCAGCTGACTGAGTCTTCCCATCCCCACAGATTAGGCCTGACCACAGAGAGCCGGAGCTACCAAAACAGATAAAAGAGCTCAAGGCCATGGTGGCTGCTAACCTTTGTTCCATGTGCCAAACTGGAATGAAGCCTGTGATCAATCTGAACGTTCTCCTAAGCACATGACTTGGTCAGTGGGAAGTGATGACTCCTTAATTAATTTCACTAAAAATCAACTGCCTTAGTCTACTCTGGCTGCCATAACGAAAGACCATGGATGGTAGCTTAAACAATAAACATTTACTTCTCACAGTTCTAGAGGCTGGGAAGTCCAAGATCAAGGTGCCAGTGGATTCAATTCCTGGTTTTCAGACATCCACTTCTCACTGTGTCCTCACCTGGCCTTTCCTCAGGTGCATGGGCACAGAGGGAGAAAGAGCTCTGTGTCTCCTCCTCTTCTTGTAGGGCACTAATCCCAACGTAAGAGTCCCACCCGCTTGACCTAATCTAAACCCAATCACCTCCCAAAGACCCCACCTCCAAATACAATCACACTGGGAGTCAGGACTTCAATACATGAATTTGGAGGGGACACAAACATTTAGCCCATAATATCAATAGATCTTATTCAATTCCAATCACAACATCCAACAATTATTTCAGCCCAACTAGAGCACCTAATACACTTGAGAGTTTTTTCCAACCCAGAAATTGAAGAAATCATGAAAACAGAACATTTTTAATAAACACCTAGTTGCCACCAAACTAGATTGTTCCTTATAGAAGCAGAAAATATGATCACCAAAACTTTTGACTACAGGCCATTTGCCATTTCAAGACTTGACCCTGACATGAAAACCAGCACATCATGATTTTACAGTTTGTCTATTCTTGTCTCTTCTAAGTAATAATCTGAGACAACCACGTGCACATTAAGTCAGTTATGATATTAAAAACAGGTAGAGAATAGAAATAAGAGAAAAAAGTACATTTTTTCTCCCAAACCTGAAATAAGAAAACTAAAGGAAGAGGAGGGAGAAAAAAAAAAGAATACAGGGAAGAGGAGGAAAAAAAAGAATACAGAGGAAAAAGTACAGGTATGGCCTGATACGGTCTGAAATGATACCTTGAGGATCGATTCTGACACCTTCACTTATAGAAATAAAAAACACAGTTAGTCTTTGAGTTGCTTTCATAAGAATATTATTGATCTTTCCATATCATAATGCTGAGATCTCTTAGAGGGTCCCAGTAAGCAGGACCCCTCTTGTCCAGCTCGTTTCTAAAAATAAGTTGACAAAACAAAGAGAAAAGGTAGAGGCTAAAATATCAACATTACTACCATGTACAGACCGTGCTAAAGGCCACAACACGGTTTCTTAGAAAGTGCAACTCCTTGCTGACACCAAGAATTGGGCAGATAGACCTTCCTGCCTAGACACAGTCTGTGCTGAACTGGGCACACCCCCACCGCCCACCCAGGGGAGGCCAGGCCTGACCTCCAGCACTGAGCACAGAGAAGCACTTCCCGAGAGGAAGCAGAGCACAGCGAGGTAAGCTAACGGATCACACTGGTTATTGGGACCAATCCTGGCATCAGGTAAATCATTCTACCTCTCCAGGGATGGAGTGGGGAGGCCTGCACTCACTCTGAGTTCCCTTCAAGGGAAAGGGACGTTAGGGATTGTGAAGATTATGATTCTCCACTCACAAATAGTGTATGTGATGCCATTTTACTAGGACATAAATGAGCTTCAGGAAGAGGGAGTGATTAGCTCAAAGCTACAAAACTAGTAGTCTGGGAAGGTGGGGATCACCCTCAATCCGGGATCTCTGTAACACTACACCTGTTCATCCGACAGCACCTCACTGCCAGTGAAAACGTTAATCTCCACTACAAACACCACTGTGACAACTTCCACTCCTGGAGTAGCTCACAGCAAACAACACTGCCACCAAGAACTAAAAGAGCCACAACAAAAGTATTACAGAAGAGGAGGGGCACTGGAGAGTTGTCAAGGCAACAAAGATTTGAGAGTCCAGAGGGAAGGGGCACTCATGAAGATGAACCCCCTTCCTGCATCCACTTTGTCCCTGGGAGCGTGTGTGGATTCTAGGCATGGAGAGAACCACCGCCAAGAGGCTGAGCAGTCAGGAGAGCCCGCGGCTTCCTCATGGGGCAGGGAGAGCAACCGCATGTCACCGAGCCAGCGGGCCCGGAGCCAGGTGCCCGGGAGGAGCCGGGTCCCCGGACTCGCTGCACGGGTTCCCCTGGGGCTTTTTCCAATCAGCTCTGCAGGCCTGAAGGCTGCCAAATCCACCTGAAAGTGACTCAGAAGAGAGGGCAGGTTAAGTGGAAAGGGTGACACCAGATGGCCTTGCCACACCACGGGGACAGCTGCATGAGGTACAAAAGGGGCCTTTTCAAAATCCATCAGAAAGGGAACGTAAATGAACTAAATTCTGGAGAGCGGCAAGCCTTCCCAGGAGAGAAGACCCACAGCTGCTTTCGTCCCTGGCAGAGCAGTAGGAGGAAATGGGGAGTCAGACAAAGAGGAAGGGAAGGAGAAAAGAGCTGAACTGTTCACAAACTACTCCCAACTGCCCATGGTGGGGACAATGGATTCCAACTCACAGGAACCCAGCCACCAAGCAAGTCTACACATTCATCCTTTCCCTGGGCCTTCGCAGAGGGTGTAGCACACTGCAGGCTGGGGGCTGAGAGGAAGACCCCCTCCTGAGGTTCTCAGAACCTTCCCCAGATGTAAGGCAGCTGCCCGCAGAAATCTGGGCAAGCCAGAAGAGCTGAGAGGTGCACTGAGGCGCAACGCACTTTCTCCAAGTGAAAGCAGAGAGGTCTGCTGAGCCCGGGGCAGGAGAACGAGAGGGACCCCTTCCTCCAAGGCCAAGGCCATCAAAGGCCGGAGCAGGACAGAGAAGCTGAAAGAAATCCCTCCAAGGCACTAGGGACGTTCACTGCGTGCAAGAAAGTGGCCTACAGAAAGCTGGGGCAGGGCGGAGAGGAAGCACACACAATGCAGAAAGCCAGAGGTGGGACTGGAGACCAAAGAGAGCCCCACTAAACCCACCAACCGTGCCGCCTGGCTTAGAGCAGAGAACGATGGCCTGTGGTGGGAAAGCCGGCAGCTGGCTGTAAAGCACAGGGGGACCCCCACAGTCTCCCCTGCACCCACAGCCCACGCCCCGTAAAAGGTCTAATCCTGACCCCACCCTCCAAACGCCATGAGCTATCAGCGAGCCACAGCAAAGCCTACCCCCAGCTCAGCTACACATCAGACTGGCAAGGATCCGACAGTGAAGCCGACACAAGAGGCAGCGCCTTTCTCTAAGGGTCAGTATTATTCACCTCACTCTCCACTGTTCTTTAATACACCAAGTACAAAAAGGGAAGTAGTATAATATTACCTGAAGGTAGACTGTGGTCAGAGATGCACACTGTAATCTCTAGAGCAAGTAAGAAAAAAATAGAGATGTGGCTTTAAAGTCAATAGAGAAGACAAAATAGAACACAGAAAATATTTTATTCTCCTAAATAAAGGCAGAAAAGGAGAAAGAGAAGGGCTTGGAGTGACAGGTGGAGGACAGGGTCATTGACCAAGATGCAAACCCAGGATAAGAGAAAAGTCAGGGGTCCTCTGATCTGAAGACAGTGGTTTAGACATGTCGAATGTGAAGTATGCAGGTACTACCCAGAAGGATGAAAAGACCCAAAAAGCTGTTGGACGATGATTCGGAAAGTAGACTCAGAACAAGACGGAATCCCAAGCACCACAAAAATCAGCAAAGATAACATTTCCCAGGTGAAGTGTAAAGGTGACAGGAGAAAAACAGAGGGTCTGAGGACAACGCCCTGGGGAACACAGAGGTTAAGCGCAGTGAGAAAAGAACTAGTAAATGGGTTTGAAAAGAAACAATCCTAGAAGCTCAGGATGAGACTCAAGAAGCCCAAAGATGAGTTTTTCTGGAAAGAAGAGAAATGGAGGTGAAAGGGATAGAAAGGTCAATTAGGATGAGACTAAAAACCCATCGCCACATGTGGGAGTTACATGCTCATCTGCTACCTTCAAAAGAAACTAGTGGGTGCAGGAACCCAACAGCAGCAAATTAAGAATCAGGCGGGAAGTGAGTAGGCGATGGCTGGTCCCCTGGGCAGTGAGTTAAAGCACCGACAGGCAGCAGCATAAAAGCCAGGTATGTGTCCAAGGGGGCTTCCCCTGCATTGTCCCACTCAACAGTACCACTTACCCAGTAAGCAACATGCTACCCCTAGCCCTACTGTAGGGATAAGAACACTTAGGAGCCAAGATCCCAGACCTCTCTTTTTTTTTAATGTTTTAATGAATTATTAAAGAATTATCATTTCTTTCTGTGATAGTGGTGTTGGTTTTTGGGGGCTCTGTTATTTATTTATTTACTTATTTAGCTGTGCTGGGTCTTAGTTGCTGTGTGTGGGATCTAGTTCCCTGACCAGGGATCGAACCCAGGCCCCCTGCATTGGGAGCAGAGTCTTAACTACTGGACCACCAGGGAAGTCCCCCAGATCTCTTTTCTGAGGTCACATTGCCAGTGAGCAGGCTGAGATTTCAAGTCCGGGGTCCTCACACCTAGTTCTCTTTCCACCATTCAGAGTGACTTCCTTGGGCATCACTGTGCCCATTTTACAGATAGGGAATTTGAGGCTTGGAATGGTCACGTGAACTCTCCTGGGGTCATGCCAGTAATAAGTGGCTAAATTATATTCATACTCAGAGCTATGAGCTCAAACTTTTTGCTTTTTCCATTTCATTGCGCTGCCCACCCAGATTGCCTCAATATGTGAAAATACAGAAGAAAACACAGATATCTTGAAACGTCATATCCAGCAAGTTGAGCACCTGACAAGCAAGAAAAATCAACCTGGCTTTTCTTCACTCTGCAAATACATCCAGGCAGCATAATGGTCCAACTACAAAGGTTGAAAGAGTCACGTGCCACCACCACGAAGATGAATGATCTTGCCAAACCAGCAGGTACAGAATAAGCCCTGTCATGTACCAAGAAAACAGGCCTCTCCGTAACAGGAGGCTGATTGAATCAGATAAACCTGCACTGAGCCACAGTAACTGCTTCCCATCAGTGTTGCTTTATGCTTGTTTTTCACTTAATTTACATAGTGACAGGTCGGAGGCCCGGAGAAGCAATCATTCAAGTAGACAAGGAGACTAAATATTTTCCCTTGTTCTTTTCAAGTATATAAACACGCTCTACCAAAACGAAAGGCAATGATGTTAAGCCATCATCTTTTACTTAACCATCTATTTAAAATGCTACCTAGAAAAATTTTAAATATCTCTAGAGATCTCAATATAACTCCCAGAAGGGAAAATGATCTTAAGAATAGACACTTAATAAATAATGAGAAAGAATCTGCACATCCAATTATGAAGTAATGGTTGGATAAGCCATGGTGCAGAAACATAATGCAAATTTATGCAATCATTAAAAACGGCATGTATAAAGAGTCTGCAGTGATATGAAAAATGTCTTACAATACATGGAAAATCAGAATTCAAGATAATATTTTTGAAATAAATGAAATTTCAAAAATCAATCCAATTTGTTTTAAATAGAAAATGAAACAAAAGAAATACATTAAAACGTTAACAGTGTGTGTGTTTGCCCATGTAGGATTATACACAATTTTTTCCTTTCTGCTTATACATTTCAAGACTTCTAAAAGGAACATACATTATATGTATAATAACAATTATTCCAAAACTACTCAAAATTGAGTTTTCAGGAAGTTTTCTAAAGAAAAACCAGGGCTTATTTATCAACATTACACAGGAGTGAAGAAAGTAGCACCCTACAACATCAATCAGGAGCTTTTGAGGTTCCCCAATCTGAGAGAGGTGTCTACTGTAGGGACATGTACAGCCCTTCCCAGCCCCACAGCTGCCCTTGGCAATGCTTAGAAACCAGAGTAGCAGCAGCGGCCAACATTTAACGAGGACTTACTACACGCCAGGCACTGTGCGCAGCACCTTCCACGTCTTATCTCATTAAATCATCCGAAAACCTAAAGGAGGAGGTGCCCCTGCTCTCCCTGTTTTACAGGTTAGCAAACTGAAGCTTAGAAAGGTTTTATTCTAGCTCAGTGTGCCTTCCACTTCCACCAGGCTCTCATTTGTAATCAGTTGCCAGGCTCAGCCAGCACCCTTTCTTCTAAAACTATTTCGTATTTCAGTCAACATTCCTTTAACAAATACCGAGTATCTGCCCTATAAAAGGAAAAGCCCAGCCTTAAAGCACTTCAAGGACATCTTCAAGGACAACATCTTCAAGGACATCTTCAAGGACAACAAGATCTCCTAACTCCTCAGCCTCCTTCTACGACTGGTGGGGTCTCAACAAATACATACTAAGAAATAATTTAGGAAAGGTAGTGTTAAGTTAATTCAGTTCCGCATTTATTGACCATCTTCTTGGTAAAAGCATTGTCCCAAATGACAAAAGATGAAAGGTGTATAAGTAAGACATAGTCTGATCCCCAAGGAGCCTGCAATCTAGTGAGGGAACCAGATGGCGAAATTGATCTCAGGACATAATGTAATGGTGCTTAATTGAGAACTAAGCAAGGTAATGAGGAGGTGAAGAGGAAAGAATTATTACCCTCTTAATAACATGGGAAACAGGAAAAGTACAAGGAGAGAGCAAGCTACCATAGAACAGCATGAAAAAACATATGATATTACAAGTCCCAATATATATGAAATACAGATTATGTAGATAGAGAAAGTATGAAATTAGGCTAAAAAGATGGTTTGAATCAAATCTGAGCATCCTTGAGATGGAGCTGAGAATTTACTAGACGGAGGACAGTCAGTCACTGCAAGTTTCTTAAGGGGCAGAAGGATGTGATTTAGTTTGTGCTTCAGGGAGATAATTCTGGTTCCAGTGTGAAGAATGGATCAAAAGAGCAAAGGAAGGAATAGGACATGATGTTAGGAGTCTACTGCACCAATCCAAGAAATAGGTGTTGAAAATCTAGCTTTTATATACAGAATGGATAAATAAAAAGGTCCTACTGTAGAGCACAGAGAACTACATTCAATATCCTATGATAAACTACAACAGAAAAGAATATTAAAAAAAGAATGCATATATATATATGTATAACTGAATCCCTTTGCTGCACAGCAGAAATTAACACAACACTGTATATCAACTATACTTCAACTTTAAAAAATATTGATTAAAAAACACAGTACAGGAATTTCCTGTCCTTACTTCAACTGCCCACATTGTCTTCAAGCTTGCGGGATCTTGGTTCCCAGGCCAGAGGTCGGGCCCAAGCTCCTGTGGTGGGAGCTCCAAGTCCAAACCGCTGGACTAACAGGGAAACTCAGACCCCAGGGAATATCAACTGGAGTGAGGCCTCCCAGAGGACCTCATCTCAGCACCAAGACCCGGCTCTATCCAAATGCCTGCAAACTCCAGTACTGGACGTCTCAGGCAAAAAAAAACAGTACAACAGGAATACAGCACCACCCATCCGAAAAAAAAAAAGAAACGACAAAAAAATATATTACAAAGGAGCAAGAAAAAACCTACAAGACCAAATAAATGAAGATGAAATAGGCAACCTACCTGAAAAAGAATTCACAGTAATGATAGTGAAGATGATCCAAAATCTCGGAAAAAGAATGGAGAAAATACAAGAAACATTTAACAAGGATCTAGAACTAAAGAGCAAACAAACAATGATGAACAACACAATTACTGAAATCAAAAATACTCTAGAAGGAATCAATAACAGAATAAATGAGGCAGAAGAACAGATAAGTGAGCTGGAAGATAAAATGGTGGAAATAACGGCCAGAGAGCAGAATAAAGAAAAAAGGATGAAAAGAATTGAGGACAGTCTCAGAGACCTCAGGGACAACATTAAATGCACCAACATTCGAATTATAGGAGTCCCAGAAGAAGAAGAGAAAAAGAAAGGGTCTGAGAAAATATTTGAAGAGATTACAGTCGAAAACTTCCGTAGCATGAGAAAAGAAATAGTCAAGTCCAGGAAGCACAGCGAGTACCATACAGGATAAACACAACGAGAAACACGCCAAAACACATATTAATCAAACTATCAAAAATTAAACAAAAAAAAGTAATTAAAAGAAGCAAGGGAAAAGCAACAAATAACATACAACAGAATACACATAAGGTTAACAGCTGATTTTTCAGCAGAAACTCTGCAAGCCAGAAAGGAGTGAAAGGACATATTTAAAGTGATGAAAGGGAAAAATCTACAACCAAGGTTACTCTACCCAGCAAGGATCTCATTCAGATTCGACGGAGAAATTAAAACCTTTACAGACAAACAAAAGCTAAGAGAACTCAGCACCACCAAACCAGCTTTACAACAAATGCTAAAGGAACTTCTCTAGGCTGGAAACACAAGGGAACGAAAAGACCTACAATAACAAACCCAAAACAATTAAGAAACTGGTAATGGGAACATACATATCAATAACTACCTTACAAGTAAATGGATTAAATGCTCCAACCAAAAGACATAGACTGGCTGAATGGATACAAAAACAAGACCCATATATATGCTGTCTACAAGAGACCCACTTCAGACCTAGGGACACATACAGACTGAAAGTGAGGGAATGGAAAAAGATATTCCATGCAAATGGAAATCAAAAGAAACCTGGGGTAGCAATCCTCATCAGACAAAATATACTTTAAAATAAATACTATTAGAAGAGACAAAGAAGGACACTACATAATGATCAAGGGATCGATCCAAGAAGAAGATATAACAATTGTAAATATTTATGCACCCAACATAGGAGCACCTCAATACATAAGGCAAATGCTAACAGCCATAAAAGGGGAAAGCAACAGTGACACAATCATAGTAGGAGACTTCAACACCCCACTTTCACCAATGGACAGATCATCCAAACTGAAAATATATAAGGAAACACAAGCTTTAAATGACACATTAAACAAGATGGACTTAATTGATATGTATAGGACATCCCATGCAAAAACAGCAGATTACACTTTCTCCTCAAGTGCTCATGGAACATTCTCCAGGATAGACCATATCTTGGGTCATAAATCAAGCCTTGGTAAATTTAAGAAAATTGAAATCGTATCAAGTATCTTTTCTGACCACAAGTCTATGAGATTAGATATCAATTACAGGAAAAAAAACTGTAAAAAAATACAAACACATGGAGGTTAAACAATACACTACTAAGTAACCAGGAGATCACTGAAGACATCAAAGAGGAAATCAAAAAATACCTACAAACAAATGACAATGAAAACATGACGACCCAAAACCTGTGGGATGCAGCAAAAACAGTTCTAAGAGGGAAGTTTATAGCCATATAATCCTACTTCAAGAAACAAGAAACATCTCAAATAAACAACCTAACCTTATACCTAAAGCAATTAGAGAAAGAAGAACAAAAAGAACCCAAAGTTAGCAGAAGGAAAGAAATCATAAAGATCAGATCAGAAATAAATGAAAAAGAAATGAAGGAAACAATAGCAAACATCAATAAAACTAAAAGCTGGTTCTTAGAGAAGATAAACAAAATTGATAAACCATTAGCCAGACTCATCAAGGAAAAAAGGGAGAAGACTCAAATCAACAGAATTAGAAATGAAAAAGGAGAAGTAACAACTGACACTGCAGAAATACGAAGGCTCATGAGAGATTACTACAAGCAACTATATGCCAATAAAATGGACAACCTGGAAGAAATGGACACATTCTTAGAAAAGCACAACCTTCCAAGACTGAACCAAGACGAAACAGAAAATATAAACAGACCAATCACAAACACTGAAATTGAAACTGTGATTAAAAATCTTCTAACAAACAAAAGCCCAGGACCAGACGGCTTCACAGGTGAATTCTATCAAACATTTAGAGAAGAGCTAACACCTATCCTTCTCAAACCATTCCAAAATATAGCATAGAGAGGAACATGCCCAAGCTCATTCTATGAAGCCACCATCACCCTGATACCAAAACCAAAGATGTCACAAAAAAAGAAAACTACAGGCCAATATTACTGACGAACATAGATGCAAAACTCCTCCACAAAATACTAGCAAACAGAATCCAATAGCAATTTAAAAGGATCATACACCATGATCAAGTGGGGTTTATCCCAGGAATGCAAGGATTCTTCAATATACACAAATCAATCAATGTGATACACCATGTTAACAACTGAAGGACAAAAACCATATGGTCATCTCAATAGATGCAGAGAAAGCTTTCGACAAAATTTAACACCCATTTATGATAAAAACTCTCCTGAAAGTAGGCATAGAGAGAACTTACCTCAACTTAATAGAGGCCATATATGACAAACCCACAGCCAACATCGTTCTCAATGGTGAAAAACTGAAACCATTTTCTCTGAGATCAGGAACAACACAAGGTTGCCCACTCTCACCACTGTTATTCAACATAGTTCTGGAAGTTTTAGCCACAGCAATCAGAGAAGAAAAAGAAAGAAAAGGAATCCAAATCGGAAAAGAAGAAGTAAAGCTGTCACTGTTTGCAGATGACATGATACTATACCTAGGGAATCCTAAAGATGCCACCAGAAAACTGCTACAGCTAATCAATGAATTTGGTAGAGTACCAGGATACAAAAATAACGCACAGAAATCGCTTGCATTCCTATACACTAATGATGAATAATCTGAAAGAGAAGTTAAGGAAACACTCCCATTTGCCATTACAACAAAAAGAATAAAATACCTAGGAATAAACCTACCTAAAGAGACAAAAGACCTGTATGCAGAAAACTATAAGACACTGATGAAAGAAATTAAAGATGATACAAATAGATGGAGAGATATACCATGTTCTTGGATTGGAAGAATCAACATTGTGGAAATGACTATACTACCCAAAGCAATCTACAGATTCAGTGCAATCCCTATCAAACTACCAATGGCATTTCTCACAGAACTAGAAGAGAAAATTGCACAATTTGTACAGAAACACAAAAGACCCCATATAGCCAAAGCAATCTTGAGAAAGAAAACGGGAGCTGGAGGAATCAGGCTCCTGGACTTCAGACTATACTACAAAGCTACAGTAATCAAAACAGTATGGTACTGGCACAAAAACAGAAATATAGATCAATGGAACAAGATAGAAAGCCCAGAGATAAGTCCACGCACATATGGTCACCTTATCTTTGATAAAGTAGGCAAAAATATACAATGGAGAAAAGATAGCCTCTTCAGTAAGTGGTGCTGGGAAAACTAGAAAGCTACATGTAAAAGAATGAAATTAGAACACTCCCTAACACCATACAAAAAAATAAACTCAAAATGGATTAAAGACCTAAATGGAAGGCCAGACACTATAAAACTCTTAGAGGAAAACACAGGCAGAACACTGTATGACATAAATCACAGCAAGATCCTTTTTGACCCACCTTCTAGAGAAATGGAAATAAAAACAAAAGTAAACAAATGGGACCTAATGAAACTTAAAAGCTTTTGCACAGCAAACGAAACCATAAAGAAGATGAAAAGACAATCCTCAGAATGGGAGAAAATATTTGCAAAAGAAGCAACTGACAAAGGATTAATCTCCAAAATATACAAGCAGCTCATGCAGCTCAATATCAAAAAAACAAACAACCCCATCCAAAAATGGGCAGAAGACCTAAATAGACATTCCTCCAAAGAAGATATACAGATTGCCAACAAACACATGAAAGGATGCTCAACATCACTAATCATTAGAGAAATGCAAATCAAAACTACAATGAGGTAGCACCTCACACCACTCAGAATGGCCATTATCAAAAAATCTACAAACAATAAATGCTGGAGAGGGTGTGGAGAAAAGGGAACCCTCTTGCACTGTTGATGGGAATGTAAATTGATACAGCCACTATGGAGAACAGTATAGAGGTTCCTTAAAAAACTAAAGATGGAACTACCATATGGCCCAGCAATCCCACTACTGGGCATATACCCTGAGAAAACCATAATTCAAAAAGAGTCATGTACCACAATGATCACTGCAGCTCTATTTACCATTGCCAGGACATGGAAGCAAGCTAAATGTCCACTGACAGATGAATGGATAAAGAAGATGTGGCACATATATACAATGGAATATTACTCAGCCATAAAAAGAAACGAAATTGAGTTATTTGTAGTGAGGTGGATAGACCTAGAGTGTGTCATACAGAGTGAGGTAAGTCAGAAAGAGAAAAACAAATACTGTATGCTAACACCTATGTATGGAATCTAAAAAAAAAAAAAAAGGTTCTGATGAACCTAAGGGCAGGACAGGAATAAAGACGTAGACGTAGAGAATCGACTTGAAGACACGGGGAGGGGGAAGGGTAAGCTGGGACGAAGTGAGACAGTGTCATTGACATATATACACTACCAAATGTAAAACAGATAGCTAGTGGGAAGTAGCCGCATAGCACAGGGAGATCAGCTCTGTGCTTTGTGACCACCTAGAACGGTGGGATAAGGAGGGTGGGAGGGAGACGCAAGAGGGAGGGGATATGGGGATATATGTATATGTATAGCTGATTCACTTTCTTATAAAGCAGAAACTAACACACCATTGTAAAGCAATTATACTCCAATAAAGATGTTAAAAAAAAAAAAAGCAGACTTGTGTAAATAAATACTATTTTAGAAAAGGACCCATTCAGAATGAGTCTGAATCAACTCAGTTTATCCCAGTATATCTTGCAAATCTTAGACCATTGAGGGAATTACTGAAATCAGCTTGGAAAAGTGAGCTGTTTTCAAGGAGATAAAGGTTGTAAAATTTCTATTAATTAAATTTTTATTTAAGATACTTCTGTAGCCTTTGGCATGAATCGAATGATTTTCTCCTTAAAATCTAACCTACTCAACCACCTAGAGGGGTGGGATACGGAGGGTGAGAGGGAGACCCAAGAGGGAGGGGATATGGGGATATATGTATGTATACGTATAGCTGATTCACTTTGTGATACAGCAGAAACTAACACACCATTGTAAAGCAATTATACTTTAATAAAGATGTTAAAAAAAAAATCTAACCTACTCACTAGGCAGCATTTTTGCCTTTATGGCCATTATTCTGTCTGAGGCTTATTTTATTTTTATGTGAAAACTTTTCTGCAATTAAAACTATTTTTCTAAAAACAACACAAAAAACAAAAAACAGTACAGGCCAAACAATAAGAGATGTAAAAGAAATAAACAAATGGACATTAGAAATTAAAAAGAAGGAAGGAAGGGAGGGAGGGAGGGAGGGAGGAAGGAAGAAAGGAGGGAGGGAAGGAGGGAAGGAAGGAAGGAAGGAAGGAGGGAGGGAAGTCTGAACCAGGACAGTGATGGCGGAAGGGGGAGGAGGAATCCCATGGGAGAAAAGCTCAAGCATTAGAACGGATACGGAATACACCCAAGCAAGTCACAGGATATAGGAGGAGGAGGACAATTGGAGGATGCCTCCAAAAGCTTCAAGCCTCCAAGGGTAAGAAAACAGTAACACCCTCAAGGGAAAGAATTAATTCAACTGAGGGCCCTAGGCCATTCAAAGGACACATCCAGCCTTCACTTAGAAATTGAAGCTCAGAAGTCAGGACCGGATGTGTAACTGTGTGAAATCAAAAATAGCAAATTTTTATTTGAATACAAGTACATACTGAATACAACAAGAGCTTAACTCTTAAATCCCCACCACAAATCTTCACAGAATTTTTTTAAATGTACACCCTCATTGATGCACTTTGTAATTTCTAGTTTTTAATAACCTTGTTTTTCATAACTCAAATAATTACCTTTGGGGTAACATTAATTTCATAATTTTTTAAGCCAAAGTTTCTTTTCCAGCTGCTCTGGTTTCTTCCCCAAGGAGAAGTATGTGCATGAAATAAATGCACTCCCATATCACAGCATTTAAACTAAAAAAAAAAAAAACCTTTTTGATCTTATGACATACCAGTCACAAGTTACAGCCCAACAAAAGACTTCCTTTTACAGATACTCCTAACGTTGGCAGCTGCAGCTGCAGGGCAGTGAGGCTCCTGGCCCCAGGCTCCTCTGGCTCCCCGCTGTCTGCTCTGCAGCACACGAGAGTTGGTGTGGAACTGCAGGCAGAGAATGGGAACGCGACAACAAGGAGCACCGGCAGTGTTTGGAAAATGCATCACTTCTCGGATTTCCTGCCCTCCCTCGGCTCCAGGACGCAGTGAAGCGAGAGTGTGAGGGTCCGTCCCATCAGGATGAAACGCCCAGGAGAGCACCTTTCCCAGGCCAAGGCTCAATCTACTCTGACACTGACAGTGGCAAATTTCTAATGCATTTTCTTTGGGCTGAGCAGCAAAGTAATGAGCTGGCGATAAAATGAAGGAGAAACTGAATAAATTAAATCTAACATTTTCTATCTCATCCAATCTTTGTCTTTCAAATAAATGACAACTGTATCTAAGTTGGTAGATAACCCTGGTACAGAGGCAAACCAGAAGTGTGATGTCTGATGTCCCAATGCAACCTTTGGCGGGTCTGGCTCCTTGTCACAGTGCAGGGCAGCAAGATCAACCGTCAATGCGTGCACTCAGGCAACAGAAGGTGATCGAGGCCAGCGGCGGACAAGAGCATGGACTCCAGAGCCAGATGGCCAGGGTCCAAGTCCCAGCTCCTCCAAATACCACATAGCAGACCTTAGGCATTCTAGCTAATTTCCTTATGCATCAATCGTCTCACTGTAAAATAAGCCTAAGAACAGTAGCTACCCGTTTGGGGCAACTGTGAGGATTAGGGCAGTTCACCCCTGTAAGGGCACAGAGTACAGAAAGTGCACGCCCACAACTATCACACACTCTCAGGACCCAGAAACCCTTGTTAAGGCAAAGCCCGGTCATGTGTCTGCACCTTGAAGGTGCTGAAACTGAGGAAAGATACAAGAGGCAGACACTCTAAAAAAACAAATACTGGCTGGGCAAGTGAGAAAATGAATTAATCTAGCTTTGGAAGTCTGGGATCGCGACATATGAGCACCAGCTCAGATGCGAAGATGAGGACTGTTCCATCTGGAAAGCAGAACTGAGAACTCAGACTGGGGATCAGGCCATCAGAGATGTGGGAACACATAAGAGAGGAGGGCGCGTGGACTGGAGCCTCACACACCTGCATCTGAACCTCCCTCTGCCCCACCTCCCGCTGGACAGGTTTGTGCCCGTGACACCTGCCTTCCCCACCACCACCACCCTGCACCTGGGCCTGCTTCCTCAGCAGCACAGGGGCTGCTTGGGTCCCAGGAGGGGCTGTGAGCACGAGGCACATGGTCATCAGCCAACATGCAGGGCACTGCTGGTGATGCTGTTAACTTGTCTCGCTAGAGTCTAAAACATCAGAACAAAGGGGGCTTGAGGTAAGCAATAAGGAAGGAGTCAACACTAACTGCCTTCCTGTAGCCAGGTGCTCTGCTGGGTATGGAGCGTGGCTCGTTCCATCATTGAATCACCCCCACTTTAGAGATGAACAAACTCAGTCTCAGAGCAGGTGAGGAGCTGTTTCTGCTCGTGCCCCCCCTCTGCTGCCACGCCGGTCCCATCCCGTCTTCTCTCTGCGAGTGGGAGAGCCCAGCCACAGCCGAGCATCCCTCCCCCACGCAGCTTTCGGCATCTTAAGTTTCCCGACCAGGGACTGAACCCGGGCCACGGCAGTGAAAGCGCCAAGTCCTAACCACTGGACCGCCAGGGAATTCCCTCTGTGTAGTTGTTTTATTTCCTCCAAATCCATCTACAGCCACATCAAACACCACCCTTCTCCCCACACCCACAGAGCTGTCCCTTCTCCCACTGTTGGGGTTATTCATGCAGACAGCAGAACCTTGACATCAGGAGAAACAGGCCCCTGGACCTCTACCTTCCCCTAGTGCCACTAACATTACCCCGCTATGTGCATAAAGCATGACTGATACGTCAAGAGAGCTGTGGAACGGACACAGGGACAATTAGAGAGGAACACAGACTCGCCGATGTGCAGGGGCCCAGTCGGCCAGGGTCGGCCGTCAGCCACGTGAGCCCAGGTGGGCACCAACCATCCAACAGCCCGGCCTCGGCACAGCTTCAAGTTGCCTACGTAACACAGACCCCGGGGATGCTCACAGGCAGAAAAAGCCAAGGAGCCGGGGGCTGGTGCTCTGTCCCCTGGCGTCGGTATTCTGTGGGCTGCATCTAGGGTCTCCTCGCTGAAAGCTGGGGGCTATCTGTAGAGGTCATCACCCAGAGAAGAGCTAAACCCTGCACGTCCTACCAAGGGTCTCTGCATTCATTTTGCTAAGGAATATGCCATTTCTTCCACTAAAATAGTTCTCTGCCACTGAGAGGCTGCTTGATAAATATTAATGTGAATTTATCTCAATCTCTTTTTAAAAATGAGATCCAGAAAAGCCTGAACTGGTGCCTTCTTTTTCTCTCTCAGATCAGTGAAGCAGGATACCAGCAGGACATGACGGCTGCACGGGCCGCACAGCTTGATTCCGTCCACGTGCGACACATGTAAATGAAGCTAACAAATGCGGAGCACAGGTCACAAGGGACACTGGGGAAGTCTGCAAGTGACTCATTTCAAAGGAGCCCAGTCCATTTAAACCCCATCGCCGATTCTAAAAGAGAAGTAAGGGTGTAGCAGTCTGTAAGCTATTTGACCTTTTTGTGGGTCATAAAAATCAGTTTAGTCTCTCTCTCTCTCTCTCTCTCTCTTACACCTCTTCCTCTTCCTCTTCTTCTTTCTCTTTCTCTTCCTCTGCTACGTGAGGACACAACAAGAAAGCAACCATCTGCAAGCCAAGAAGAGGGCTCTCACCAGAGCCCAACCACGCTGGCACCTTGACCCCAGACTTCCAGCCTCTAGAACTTGCTTAGAACTTTATGGCATTTATGATATTGTCAATGGAAAATATGTCTAAAGTTATCACTGGACAAAGAAGACAAAAACAGCTCTGCCATTTAAAGTTTATAGAAAAATACGCGGGCCTCTCACTGCCGTGGCCTCTCCCGTTGAGGAGCGCAGGCTCCGGGCGCGCAGGCCCAGCGGCCATGGCTCACAGGCCCAGCCGCTCCGCGGTACGTGGGATCTTCCCAGACCAGGGCACGAACCCGCGTCCCCTGCATCGGCAGGCGGACTCTCAACCACTGCGCCACCAGGGAAGCCCTGAATGTGGATCTTGATGTTTGAATATGTTTTAAGCTTGCACGATGTCTATACTAACAATGTATGGGTTGCTTGATAAATAAATTTTTTTTTTAAAAAAATCAGTTTAGTGGGTAGCGAGCAGCATCCCACAGGACGGGACAGGACAGGACGGGACGGGGTGGGGTGGGGTGGGGTGGGATGGGATGGATCATACTCCACGTTACGGGCTAAACTGTGTCTCCCCACCCCCCACACTTATATTGTTGAAGTCCTAATACCCAGTACCTCAGAAGACGACTACATCTGGAGAGACGGCCTTTAAGGAAGTAGTTAAGGTCAAATGAGCTCATAGGCGTGGACCTAATCCAATATGACCGGTGTCCTTATAAGAAAAGGAGATTAGGACACAGCAACACACACACAGAGGGACGACCGCGTGAAGACAGAGGGAGAAGGTGGTCATCTGCCAGCCAAGGAGAGGCCTCAGGAAGAACCAGCCCTGCCGACACCTTGATCTTAGACTTCCAGCCTCCAGGACTGGGAGACAATAAATGTCTGTTGTTGAGGCCCCCAGGCTGTGGTATTTTTGTTACGGTGGCCCAAGCTGACCGATAGGGGACACCACACACAGTGAGAATGGGTGTCGTTTCATGAAACGTGTGTTTTTTCACACGCAGTGTACTTCCTACTATGGGCCATGATCAAGAAGTTTGAGGGCCACTGTTGTAAGGGCTCCAGGTCAGCTGTCCTCTCCGGTGCTCAGCAAGTTACTGGAGCACATCTTCAACTCCTCACTTGACATGACAGAAAGTATTAATAGATTCAAAATTCTCCATCAATTCTGAGATGCAGTACCTAACACAGAGCTAATCTGATAAATGAATGTACACGTAGGAGTGGTCATCCGGTCTCACTGCTTCATTTTTTACCAAAGAGGAAAGTGAAGGCCAGGGATCAGAGAAGTGATTGGCCCGAGGTCACACCTGGGAAACCCGACCACCCCCCCCCACCCCCACTCCTCGTGCTGATTCCTATCCGGAAATCTACGCCAAACCCACGGTCCTGGTCCAGGTAGTGTGCACACCCTTTCCCAGTTGCTTCAAATTTCAGACTCAATATTTCCATGTGAAAACCGTACTGCTCCATTTTGGCTTGAATTTAATACTCAGAAATTCCTCTTCTCTTACTCTGACATATTCCAGATACAGAGAAACCTATATTTTAATCATTCTAGTCATCCTTAGCAATAAATAAGTACCTGCCAAGATAACCATTTTTTAGAGGAAATTGGTCAGATTAGAGTCAGACACAGCCAAAAGGTTCCCCCCATCTGTTCCCACCTAACTATGAAAATCCTGCAGAGAAACTCTCTTTTTATAACTTTAACAGGTTACTCTGCTGCTGAAACTTCTGATAACATCCACCAAAAGCTCTTTAAGCTGGAAAGAACTGTATAGCATTATGGGGAGAAACACTGACTTTTCAAGTGGGTGAAGTAAGGGAAGATGCTAATTTTATCGAGCTTCTACTATTGCAGGCAGGATGCCAAGTGACTGCTACACGTTATTTCTGATAATCCTCCAGACACTATCAGACATTATCTTCTTAATCTTACAGTTGAAAGCAGGCTTAGTAACGTAAGTAAATTCTCAAAGGCTACATTTAATCAGTAGAGGACACAGGAGGCAAACCCAGGTCTGCCTCAATCCAAGGATCGTAACCCATACGTTTCTCTGCACTGTTCTCCTTGCTGGAACAACGTTGTACTGTCTCCATCCTACACACAGAGCAGCCCAGGCCAGGGACACCGGCATCTTGTCCACGGCCATTCAACTACCCCATGAATGATACACATACCATCAAAATAGAAAACTGTACGGTTCTCCAGTTTAAGACCCGCATGTGTTGAAACGCTTCGGAAGTCAGAAACAAATCAATATGGACAATAAGAATTACAATGTGTTGAGCATGTATTACGCTTCCGGCTCTTTCCATACAGCGCCTCCACCCCCGACACCAGCACAGCAAGGCAGACATAATCCTCACCTTCCTGATGAGGAAATAATGCAGAGAAAACAAGCAATTCGATTGAACAAGCACGTACTGAGCCCCTATGAGCCAGACTTTATGCTAGGCTGGGGTTTGGGGGGTAAAAAAAAAGTCTCAATTCCAGCTGTCCAGCCTTCACACATAGATTGCTAGAGATAAATATCTGCTTTGGGAAGATCACTTTATAGTCTGTGTGGAAGAGAGATGAGAAAGGACGACCTGGGAGACAAGGTGCGTCCTTAGAATGTGTCACCATATCCTGCACCAGAAATGGCAGCCTGCCCGAGAGAGTGGCAGGCTGGCACTCCGTGCAGCAGATGGTGGGCAAGTGAGCAGCAAAGCAGGCCCCACGCCACTGCTGAAAAGCGTGCACCATCTAGACCACGGTGTCCCACAAGACTAAATCCTTCGAGAAGGTGCGGAGTGCCCCTTTTGATACCACCCCAGGATGCTCCACTTTGGCTCACCTACGACTTGGCAAATTAGTATTTTCCCATAACTAGTAAATGCAGTTAATATACTGGGGATTTTGACATACTGATAGTTTTTCTTCACCTCATTATTTTACGTGTGTGGTTGCTCTACTGAGAATGCATTTTATTAGCAGGTACTTATTATGTTGCCCTACACAGCATTTATCTCGTCAACACACAACTTAAAGGAAGTCAAAAGCTTCCCTTCATTTCTGCTGGGTTTTTGTTCAACCTCTTCTATTTCTGAACAAACAAAAGGGACTGTATAAATTGCGACAGAGACAAATGACAGCTCTTTACTGAAGAGCTCCCACCAGGACTCTGCAAGGTAACAATTCATGTGCTCAGACCGCCTCCTCCTCCACCCAGGTGAAAAATGGAACATATTAACTCAAAACTCCAGAAGAAACAACGTATACCACCTGGGGATAAAATGCAATGGGGAAAGAGCATGTCTGGAATGGAAAGCAAGAAGCAGAATAATACATATGCCTTCACAATATAAAAACTATGGCCTTGGGCTTCCCTGGTGGTGCAGTGGTTGGAGAGTCCACCTGCTGATGCAGGGGACACGGGTTCGTGCCCCAGTCCGGGAAGATCCCACATGCCACGGAGCAGCTGGGCCCGTGAGAAATGGCCGCTGAGCCTGAGCGTCCGGAGCCTGTGCTCCGCAATGGGAGAGGCCACAACAGTGAGAGGCCCGCATACAGCAAAAAAAAAAAAAAAAAAAAAAAAAAACTATGGCCTTCATCTTTGGGCAGGATTCATGCTGCAGCTCTTTATGCTTTGCTATGAAGCCAAAGGACAAAAGTTCAAATCTAGGCCTGTATGTTCTTCATAGCGGGAACAAGACACAACACACAGGGCTTTAAACCCAAACCCTGCATATTTTCAAGTTGGTCCATATTGTAGGAGACTTTCAATTTTTATAGCCATGTTATTTTACCCATGATGTCTGATACCAAAATCTAGTAAAATAATGCATTCTTATTTTCAATGCCATTTTACAATTTACTGAAATTCAAAAAAATGTGAAGAACAGATATTTTAAAACCCAGGATTATAAAAGATGGCCAGAAAAGTAATTTTAATTCACAATAGTCTAGAACTACGGTAAGTGAAAGTGCAGGGCGGTGGGGCACGCGAAGGAGGTGTGTCCATCTGTCCAGTCCGTCCTGCGCCCGACGCTGTGCCGCCCTGTGTCACCACCTCAACGCCCTCATAGGTGGCTGTCGGGCTGATACACAGGGCATCAGCACCCTCAGATTCCACGTCAGCCTCAGGGTCCTTCTTTCCAATAAAAACGTGACAGCACATCTCTAACTAAATGTGACATAACTTGTATCGCTTTACGTGAGCTTTCACATGAATAACTGTAGAATCCATAAGAAATCTCACTGGCCCACAACTCACGGATCTGCTACCCACGAGCAGGGGCACTAAAGAAGGCAGGAACCCCTCTGAGCGCAGCCAGGGCCGCAGCGGTGACTCTATGCATTTTACTCCAAACCCAGTGAATGGTGGCTACAGAGGGGAAGAAGGGAGGCTGCTTTCCAGAAAGAGGCAAAGACCCTGAAATGGCCCCAGTGAAAAACTCCCCACCAACAACTTGTTCTTATCAAAGCCCGTTTCTCAGCCCACGGAGCACACCTCCTGCACTGGCCTCCCCAGGTCCTTGTGAAATGCAAGTTCTTGGGTCCAGGACGGGGCTCTGGAACTGGGCCTGTAAATTCTGAGTTAACTGTGGGCTGAGCGTTACTTGCTTTCAAAATGTATTTCCCCCAGGGCTAAGCCTTATTTGAACCAAAGAACCAAATCCACACCCAGCTGAGTGATGGGGGCGGGGGTGGTTTCAGGCTGCCCCTCTAAGCGCAGAGGTGGGGAGAAGGGGCTGGATGGGGATGTTTGGGAGGTAAAACCCGGAGGACTGCCTGAGGAGGACTTAGATATGGGGTCTGATGGGGGGAAAGGGGATGGAGACTGACTTCACCGTCTGTGGTCTGAGCAGCTGGACGGAGAGTGGTACCACGTGCTGAGACGGGGCAGGGAAGGATGCGTAGGCAGTCAGGCGTTCCGGTCTGGAGCTCCGTGTAAGAAATAAATACAAGAGCCATGTGTGCAGAGAGTTCTTGGAGACGTGGGCCTGTGAGTTCACCAGGAGGAAACAGACGGAGAAGATAAGGATGGTGTTGACTGGACCCTCAAAGTGGATGATGAAGCCACCAGGACACAGACAGTGGCGGCGCTGCAGGACAGGGTGAGCCAGGAGCGGGGAGAAGTGACCAGAGCGCGTCAGTGGCCACAGCCAAAGGAGAAGCACACCTGCTGTGAGGAGCTGGGGGTTCCAAGGAGGACTGCCTGGAAGTAGCAATAGGGAAGGACTTCTCTGCCACCTCTAGGCCCCAAGGCACTTGGGGTGCAGCAGGAGAAAACAGCAGCATCTTGAGGGGTGGCCGGGGAAGCAGCACCTAGGGGAATGAGCGGGCCCCTCCCACTGTGGCTCCGGGGGAGCACCCCCGGCATCCTGAGCAGGACGGCGCTTTCTGTGCTTTATTCACCTGCGTTAGACCTGCAGTTAGCGGCCTCGTTCCTTCTTGCGAAACACAAATGACAGCCCTTGGTCCAGGTTCTACCAGAAACATTCCCACACATTTGCAAACTCTGTGGTAAAGAGTCACTACCTTAGTACAAGGTTAATGGAACATTCAGGGGAAAAAAGAGGCTGAGATGAAACAGGGGCCTTTGCTATGACAGACCATGAGTTCCTGAGGTCACAGCGGAAGGTCATGAGAGCAGGAAGGGATGGGAAACGAGCCCTGATTGGAAGTACAGACGCCAACAGAGAGGAGTCTGAAGGCGATGGGCGACCTGCAGGCCTGGACCTCGGATAAGGTCGAGATGCAGAGGCTGAGTGATGAAGGGTGCTCCGGGAGACGAAGTAGGTAGCAGCTGAAGCCCAGGGGCACTGGGCACACCTGGCGGAGGCGCAGACTCAAAGGGACAACCCAAAGGGACTCGAAGGGGCTGGGAGTGTAAAGGAAACAAAAGCAGCAAGTGATAATCCCGGCATTTGAACCCAGGGTCTCCCCCCCTCCAAAAATGATGCTCAGAGATAAAACGTAGATGGTAGCGAACATAAATTTACCATTCTACTTAAGGAACCCCCCAAACCTAAAACTCCCTGCAGGTTGTTTTAGGTGAGGGTTAGGGATTGGGGTGGAAGGTAACAAGCTTTGGCTTCTTCCATTTTAGCTGGTTTCTGAGTCCAAAATACCCGACCCAGCTTCTCCAGTTCCTCCCGAAACCCCTCCATCCTCTGTCCCTCCTTCTTTCCTTCCCCTAGATGAAGAAGGAGGTGACGTGTGACAACCGTGCAGATAAGCCTCCCTTTACCCCGCCCACAGGACTGGCACCAAGGGCCTCCTCACCCCACCCAGTCTCCCTTGTTGGCTGCATCTCCCGCCATCCCTTAGCCCCACGTTTTGCAGGCATCCTGTTACACTAAACACTGCTCGGCCAAAAGACGCCGGGAGCATTCGTAACTCCTCGCACCTCGCTCCCGCCAGCACAGCTGCCGCAATGCCCCGCCCCACAGCCTTGCCGCCGCTGTCCCTCGGCCTCCAGCTCAACCCAAAAGTCACCTCTGGTACTGCATGGACCCAGCATCGTGTCCAAGTCACGGAGATGATCAATAAACACTTCCAGAAAGGAGATAAGGAGAGCTCCCCAATGCCGTCGTTTACCCCTCCCCTGTCCTTCATCGTCTGCACAGTATTCCTAGAACCCTTAAAATACACCTTCAGGAGCCTTACGGGTCTACTGCAATTGCACTCACAACTCAAAAACCTATCTACTTCACATGTAAAAACCAAAATTTTTAAAGGAATTGGCAATCCTATTTTTTCTTATTCTCTTCACAGTACAATCCACTCTCGTTCAAAAAGCATCACGTAATCTCAGATGAACAGTTTTCAAAGAGAGAAGGAAGAAGCGGGGGAGGAAACGGAGGAATTATTCCTGTCTAGCCCATCTAAATGTATAACTACGGGCTCATCAAAGAGAAATCAAAACAAAAAGTTGTTCCCGGTACTAAAACAAGAAGTAAAATGTCAACTATGATAGCAAGGAAAGCAAAAGTAAAATAGGAATGCTTTTTCTCAATGGGAACTCATCTCCCGCTTCCTGAAAGGGGACGTGCACTTCAAACCACGAAGTCAAATCTTCACCAGTGTGTGCGTTTAGCTAAGCTGAATCCACACTTCCCAGAAGCCCCTTCCCTGCATACTCTGAGCCAGCGTGCATGGGGACCTGGAAGGCACAGGCACGCCCACCGACACTGCTGGGGTGGGGGGTGGAGGCAGCATCCCTCCCCCAGCTCCTCTAGCCCCCCCCAGGCCCTCTGCTTCAGCTTCTCCAGCTCCTGGGCCAGGTGGCCGCTCCTCCAGGGGCTCCCATCATCGAAGCTGGGGGCTGGGAGGTGCTGAGAAACCAGCACGGTTCCTGTCCATCCCCGTGGGGTGGGGTCCAGCTCAGCCTCACAAGTTCCTGCTCGTCTGTGCTTACTTCCCACCCACCTCCCCTTCCCAACCGCCTCTCCGACTGCCTGCCTGAGGGCTTCAGGATCCGGCAGCGTACACAGAAGCAACTGCTCCACATACCATGCAGCCAGCTCCCACACTGCGTACAGTCAAACCCCGGTCATACAGCACGCGTGCATGTATGTACCTGTGTGCGTAATGACAGAGAACCTCTCCCTGATGCAGGCTGCTCAGTGCCCTACTTCTGACTAGGCCCTGTCCTCGCCCCGCCTTGTCCAGCTGTAGCAAGGATCCCACTTAATTAGGTGAGCGAGAGTCCCCCCACCCTTGATATCCGATCACCCTCAATATCTGATCAAGTTCCTCACACCACCCCACCCCACCCCCCGACGTCTAAGTCCTTGGCTTGCCTTCAGCGAGAATCCTGTTAGGCCAACTGCGCCAGAATCCCCCAGCCCGACGTCCCTCTGAGTAATTTTCTGTCCACTCCCCACTCCCTTTGCTGTTGGCTCTGAATCCCCACTTGTCCTTGTATTCGGAGGGAGCCCAGTCTCTCTCCCCTACTGCAACAGAGCTGACCCTACTGCAACTGTCTGGAACAGTCTTCCTTGCCATGTTAACAAGTGTCGGGACAATTTCTCTTTAATGGTACGCGTGTACTACGTATGCATGCGTGCGTTCAGAACCCTAACTGAACTGCAGTTTTCACAGCTTTGTCATTGTTTTCAAAGCGGTAATTCTTCCTTTTCCATAAACAAGGTCCTCTGTGCACCAAAGGCTGCCTGGAAGCTGTTTCCAAGCTCAGCGAGTGTTTTTCCCTCTGATGAAATACACACATATCACCATCCCACTGCCAGGGGGCAGCAGCACTGCGCCGGAACGCATTTGCCATCAGCAGCTCGAACGCCGCGTGGAAGCAGGCAGTCATTTGGCAGTTAAACGAAAACGTCTCTGTCAAGAGGGGTCAGGGCAAGTGGCTCCCCTTCCCCCATATTAGGAGCTGAGAGGCTAAGGGTCCAGGCTCGTTCTGCCACTGGCTGTGGGGCTGGGACGGGCCACTTCACCAGGCAGGACCTCCGTGTTCACCCCTGCAACGGGCCTCACGCGGCTGTGGCCTTCTGCAGCCGGGCAGCCCGGCAACGCAGGGGTGCCGGGGAGGAACGCCAGGACGCCGTCCTCCGGGCATCCATTCCCACTTTACGGATGAGACGCGTTACCTGACAGGCACTGCCACGCCCGAAGCAGCAGAAGACCCAGGTCTGGACTGAGCCGCATCCCTCAGCCCAAGCACAGCGGCACCTTCTCTTTCATTCATGCAAGCCCTGCCCTAAACACTCCTTCCCTTCACCTCCCCCTCACCTGTGTCCCACACACCTGCTGAGTACCTGCTCACTCTCCAGGGCCCATCTCAAGCACCTGCTGCCTCCTGATGAGCGCTTCTTCAGCCCTCCCGGGGAGACTCCATCTCTTCCTTCTTCTGGGTTTTCCTTAACCCTAAATCCATGCAAGTAAATCATCTGGCCAGAGGTTCCGACAAGGAGTGACGGGTGGGTGAGCAGGAGGGATCAATCACCTCATAATTCCTATCAGCCATTCCACATCACTTTTAAAGTATGAACAAACACCATGGTAAAATGTTACTTAAATGCACCTTCAAAGCAAGTGTCCTAGCACTGCACTCCAACGTCCCCTCCAAAACCCCCCTCCCAGAGTACTTCCTGAGCGGTCACTGATCACTGCCACCATCACTCACTCATTCCACAAATATTTCCGGCACACCTACGACTATTTTAGATGCTACAAAGGTACAGTGAGGGGCTTCCCTGGTGGCGCAGTGGTTGAGAGTCCGCCTGCCGATGCAGGGGACACGGGTTCGTGCCCCGGTCCGGGAGGATCCCACGTGCCGCGGAGCGGCTGGGCCCGTGAGCCATGGCCGCTGAGCCTGTGCGTCTGGAGCCTGTGTTCCGCAATGGGAGAAGCCACAACAGTGAGAGGCCCGCGTACAGCAAAAAAAAGAAAAAGGTACAGTGATCCAAGCAGAGTCACTGCTTTCTTAGAAAGCACGTTCTAGTTAGGGAGGCCCTAGGGCTCTAGGGATTGGATTACGGTGTGCTTGCTGGGACGGAGAAGACCACACAAGGAAGAGTCCGCTCCACTCCTAGACTCTTCTCCACACGACACAGTGTGGTCACCAGCAGTTCCTGGGGCTTCACGCTTCTCCCGGCAGAAAAGAGGAAACCCCTCTCTTCCCAGGCAGCTCGGCCCCTCGTCCCATAACTTAGTCTTGCTGTCCCTGAGGGGCCCGACTCTCTTAGAGGGGGATTTATCAAGAGAGGAAGTGGAGGGTCAGCCATAAAAACTGCCCGCCCTGAAGAAAAGTCGGGACATGACCAGAAGACGCTGTGAGGGCGGGGATGGGGAGGCCACCTGCACAAACCCACCCCAGAGCTGAAGGCGGGACGGCTGGCAAGAGTGTAGCCGACGTCCTGAGACAAGAAAACACCAAAAAGCAAAAATCCTGACATATTCAAGAAACCAAAGGATGGCCAATGTGGGTCAAATGTAGAGCGCTTCATACTCTGTTAAATTCACATATGTTGGTCTGAGCTAATCCTCTGTAATGTTAAATGTATTTCTCAGAGTTCCAGCAACAGTTTCAAGTTTCGTATTATGCTAAAGAGATCTATCATAAAATGTTTAAAACAGATTTTCCTGCT
The DNA here is from genome assembly GCF_949987515.2 of Delphinus delphis. Taxonomy (NCBI): domain Eukaryota; kingdom Metazoa; phylum Chordata; class Mammalia; order Artiodactyla; family Delphinidae; genus Delphinus; species Delphinus delphis. The sequence continues at coordinate 77,372,393 of NC_082699.1, forward strand.
ACTTTCAGCTTTAGTTCAAAAACAAGTGAAGCACTTTCAGGAGGTGTCTTAACTCTTTCAACCCGCTGTACACCATCCAGGTATGTTACGGGCACAAGATACATTTCATAGTATGAGTATCTCTCATAGTAACTGACGGACTTTGGGCAAAGGACTTCATTAGCATCTCAAAGCGTGACAGACCTCAGCACAGTGGCCTGATGCTATCTGCCTCCCAAGAAATGAGAAACAAATGAGACAAGCTACAGGGAAACAGTCAGAAGACTGTAAAAGAGTCTCACATAAAAGAGATACAATTAGTAAACAGGAACACAGAACAAATATCCAAACTTGCAACTTACCCAGAAAATACAAATTAAAACAATAAGGCAACGTTTTCTACATACTGAATGAGCAGCACTGCTGCCAGAGGTATAATTAGAACAATCCTTTCAGAAGGCAATTTCCAATATGTCTCAACAGCAATAAAAGTGTTCAGAATGGCTGACCCAGTAATCCCTCTCCTGACAAAATCTCTCTCCTGCTCGAAAAGCCAAAGCGCTGAAGAGGCTCACCATAGCCTTCCCAGTAACAGTGAAAATAAACCAAAAAAAGAAAGAGTATTTATTATTAATGCATTCAACAGGATGTGAGTACTGAAGTGTGCCACTAACCAGCCACAGTGGCTTTAACTAGCCACTAATAGGGTTTCTTTTCAAAGTGATGCATGTTTTAAATTGACTGTGGTTAACAGGTGCACATATCTGTGAATACACTAAAAAACTGAAGGACACATTTTAAACTGTGGTCTGAGAACTAAATCTCAATAAAGTTACTTTTAAAAAAGGAAAAGCATTTATTATTAATGCGTTCAGCCCTATGTGGATGCCAGCACAAGCCACTAGGTGACAGGGACAAGAAAAACAACAAGTCAGACAGACACCTTCAGAGAGCTTGCAGCCTGAGTGCGGAGCCTGTCAATCAATTGAGCGATCGAAATATAGTGGGTGAAAGTGCTCGATGGGTAAGCACATACTCCAGTGGGAATGTTCCAAAGGAACACAAGGTAGTCTTGAGGGACCAAGAAAGGCTTTGTAGAAAACAACAGAAGTGGTTATCTACACTGAGATCTGAAGGATGAACAAATGTTAGCCAAAAGAAGGAAGGAAAGTGGAAAGGAAGAAGGGATGAGGGAGAGGAAGAGAATGAGAAATCCAGGTGGACACGCCACACTTTCTTTATCCATCCATCAGTGAATGGACATTGATGGATGCCGCTTTCACTTTTTGGCTATTATGCGTGATGCCACTAGGAACACTCATGTGCAAGTTTTTATGTGGGTGTATGTCTTCAAACCTCTTGAGTACATACCTAGGAGTGGAACTGCAGGATCGTATTGCACTACTGTTGATCATCCACTTTCCTTCCCAAAATCCCAGACAACAGAATCACACAAATCACTGTATCTAACATTCCCCACATAAACCAAACCCTCTTAATTCCACCAGAACTGGAGAAAGTCCTCCTACCTGAAGCTATTCCTTCTGCTCAGTCTTGTCTGGCAAACACCAATTTGTTCTTCAAGGTCAAGGTCACCTCCTTCATGGAACATTACCCAAACCATTCTTCCACCTCTGAAAAGAACTGTCAATTCCCCCATGATGCTCCCATATCCATCATTTACTATGGACTCCTCTATAGGCTTAACCGTGGCATCCTCCCCACACCCTATTCTTTTCATGTAAACAGTTGGTCCCAGCAGCCCCGTGAGTACGTGCCTCAGGATGGCCTGTACTCTGGATCCACTGGCAAAGAAGATGTTTAAAGGAGTTTTACTAGCTGAACTTGTGGGCATTTTTGGAGCATATTTTTTGTTTAAAAAGATGAACACAAGCCAAGGTTTCAGGCAAACAATGAGCAAGAAATTCCCCTTCATCTTGGAAGTTCATTACAAATCCACCGAACACTCTGGAATGTACAGAATCAGAGAGCAAGATCCAGAAAAGTGGCTGAACGGCAAAAATTAGGAATTTGCCCATTGATCAAGGTTTGCCCTATTTCATAGTATCAGGCAAGACTAAAATTCCAAAGTTGACATGGATGGATTTTAGAATATGTAAGGTTAAATGTAAATTCTCATTAAGTCAGAGGTTTTATTCTTTGGACTAACTGTGAAGAAATTGAAGGAAGGTTTGTTTATTATGTTATAAATGCAGTTTTGTTTATTACTCAAAATAAAGTAGTTCTCCTTTAAAAAAAAAATCTCCCCTATAATTCTGAATTGATAAATCTTTCAAAGTAGATAAAATAGTAAAACACCTATTTTTAATATTTATTACATTTCTTTTCCATTATAGTTTATTACAAGATATTGAGTATATAGTGCCCTGCGCTATACAGTGGGACATTGTTGTCTATCTAATTTATTCCCCTCTCCTCTCCCTTTTGGTAACCGTAGGTTAGTTTTCTATTGTCTATGAGTCTGTTTCTGTTTTGTAAATAAGTTCATTAATATTTATTACATTTTTAACTCACACATTTAAAATCCCATTATCTAAAAACATATTAACTAGAAATACTGCTTTTATCCATTGTCACTTTACCTGAAACAATATTTAAACCCTACATCAATGTCTCTGATACTACTAGAGCCACTTTGGAATAAAATTCGTCATAAAAAAAAACAAAAAACAATTGGCCCCAGAACCCATCTTGTGAGTTCCCGCGCACTGGCACACACCAGGCGGGGGGGACCTATGAGGAGGGGCAGGCAAGAACCCCCAGACTGTGCTGCCTCCCTCTGCAAACACCCAGACGGGTTCCCGTCCAAGGAGAAGGTTACTCCTCTCTTCCGTATTTCATTTCAATGCGGTCATATTTAGAAATGTTAGTTATCAACTGTGAATGGTACCATGAGCTCCCCAGGAGAAAGGTCACCCAATCAATTAAAATACTATCATTAAAATAATAACAAGCTGCCACACAATCTGTAATATCCTAGTTGTACAAATGAGAAAATGAAGGCCCAGGAAGAACTTAATTACTGATCTGAGGTTATGGTAATTAGAGGTTGGGGTGAGTGGAGGGAACCCTTGGTCCTCCTGACTTCAGTCCTCTTCTCAGAAGACTCCAATTAACCAAATACCATTACACACAGGCCCTTATGAGGCAGCGGTTTGTTCAACAGGGTCAAATATCCCAAGTTTCTCTCCTTCTAGACCCAGCGTCTTCGGATCACTAATTAATATGACCTTAAATAACCACCAAGTTCCTTCTCTCCTGGGGCTTCTGCAGGGAAGACGGGCCGACTAAACAGGCACCAGCTCTGTCGGTGCAACGTCAGAAGTGCGTGAGGGGAGAGACCGAACAGCAGGAGGACGACGGGTCCCCTGGGACTTGTGACAGGCAGCCTAGAGGAAGTGCAGACCCAGGGGAGATGGCTGACAAGGTGCAGGCAAGGGGTGAGGGCAAAGGCCCGCTGCGGGAAGAAGATGTGTATTTGCGAGAAAAAAGTCCAGGACGAGGCAGGTGAGGCAGGGGGAGGTGGAAGCAGCTCAGGGAAGGGATGTGCTCCCCTCCCTGGGAGCAGCTGCGTCAGCCTCTGGGTGTGTGATTACAGAGACCCAGCTCCTCTCCACACAGCGCGGCCATCCCAGTGCCAGAGGCCCCGCTGAGGCCTCACCCCCAAGGCTCTGGGCGGTGTCCTCTCCAGACAGTGCCCTCCACAGGGAGACAGGGACCTCGCCACGAGAACCTGTACGACCTTTCGGTGAGGGGGCAGAAGGCCGGCCTGCGGGATGATGCAGGACGGCTCCAGGGTCACCCCAGCCCGGAGCTCCCGGGGGCTGCCCAGGCCCCTGCAGATTCTGCCCCGAGGCCCAGCTTCCCTCTGCCCAACCAGACCTGCCTCCTTCTCTTCCCCTCAGTGGGTGTCGATCCCAAGAGCACTTCTAATAAACGCCCCGCACTTGCATCACATCCAAGAGTGCTTCCCAGGGGACCCACAGCACATGCTAACCCGGCGGGAGGGACAGGCAGACAGGGCGCCGGGGCACAGGCAGCGGAGGGCTGATTTCCAAGGGCCTGTGCGGCACCCAGGCAGCAGGAGAACACCTGGGGCTCAGGGTGGGGGCTGGGCTGGAGATAAACGGATTGTGACTGAAACCCAAAAACACTGACACCCAGGAACTGTGTGAGAAGAGAAGGTGACGGAGGCAAGGACCTAGAAGAAAGCTGCCCTGATGTGTGGGCAAAGACATGCACGATCCCTCAGAAAGTCAAGACAGATGCTGCCCGCGAGGGGAGCAGTGACCAAAAGGGGCACAGAGGTGTTTGGGGTTCTGGTCTTGTGTCCGATCTGGGTGCTGGGTACCACGTGGTCACTTCGTGAAAACTCACTGAGCAGTGTGCTTGTGAACCGTGCACTTCTGCATGTAAGTGTTACACGTTGACACTTACATTTTATAAAACGTAGGCAAAGGCAAGGGGAGCCCATGCCGGAGGCTGAGAGCAGCGAGAAGGGCCAGTAGTGTGTGTTGAGAGGGGCCCAGGGAGGTGAGGGCACGGAGGACATCACCCACCCGATCCTGGGCCGGTGTTGACGGGGGCCAGCACCAGGAGTGCACTCATTCATCTTTCCTGGGAGAAAACTGGAGTTTGAATCCACTCACCTTGATCTGACAAGAAATCCAGCATGGTCTGTAGCAGGAAGGACAAGTGCCTGACAGAGAGAGCAGGGTTCCCCATCCTCCGGGACGCGTAGACCAGCTCGTGAAGCAGACGCATCTGGACGGCAGCCCAGCCTCGGTGCGTGCCTGCGACAGAAGACAGAGCATCAGAGCAGGGCTTCAGGGGCGCACTGGCAACAGGGCCGACACGTGAGCCCGCTGGAGCCATGTCTAATGTGTAAAACTCGTGATTTCAAGATAACGCCTCAACCACCACGCTCAAAGCGCAACCAAAGCATTTCCCCTGTGTTTATCCTGGAGAAGCACACTCACATGATGCGCCTGTTCACATGGTTTTTTGGGTTTTTAAAAAATGCTTTATCTTATATGGGGTTGGCCAAAAAGTTCGTTCGGGTTTTTCCACAAGATGTTAGAGAAAAACCCAAACGAACTTTTTGGCCAACCCAATATTCTCTCTCTTCTGCAAAGACACAATTTTTAAAATAACCCACTTTGAAATACTTATAATAAGGTTATGACAAAATATTATGTTTTCAGTGGCATGTATTTGAATTACAGCATACTTCTTTTTTTTTCAAGAAAATACTATTTGATGAGCCTTCATTATCAACAACCAAGGCCATAAAATTAAAAAGCACAGCATTTCTCTGAAGTATAAGAACAGAAAAGCAGAAAGCTAAGGTAGAAAAAAGGTTACCAACAAAACTGTGGCTGCTCCCTCCAAAACAACTCAGCGTGTCTGAAATTAGAGGTGGAGGAAATCGGTTGCACAGCCATCGAAAAGTATTTTTTTAAGATCACAGGATTTTAGAGTTGTTTATTCCAAGTCCCTTTTGGCAACAGTTACTGCTTTTAAATATTTTCCACCTTAAAATTCATGAAGATGTGGAAACAGGGCTCAAAAACAGTTACCACCCAGTGCTGTGTGCCCAGGGGCCCCGGGGGGTTGGTTGAAAGGTTGGGGGAAAGGATTTAAGACTCTGACCAAAGCATTCCTCCTCTCATAGGTCTACTGATGAGACCTCTCCCACTGCCTACCCTACAAGGCTGGCAAGTCCCTTTTGTGAACTTCCACTGAATCCTGCACAAATCTTGTCCCATAGGCGTTATCTGGCACATACAGTGAGGCACCTGTAAGCTTGTGTCTTTGTTTCTTCCATCAGTCCTTAATTTCCTTGGGAGCCAGGATGGTATCTTATTCACCAAATGTCCTTACTGCCTAGTAAGATGCCTAATACAGAGCTGGTCCTTAACAGGCTCGTGGGTCAAGTTGAAAGCATGATGAAAGAAAAAGCCCCTATTTTTCAGACATGCCTACTTAAGCATATAGGGTAAAATGACATGATTTCTGGGATTTGCTGTAAAATATTTCAACAAAGAACAAATAAAAGAAAAAGGAAGGTCTGAATAAAGCCAGATATGGCAAAATCTTATTAATTACTTCATCTGGGTGATGGGCTATTGTACTATTCTCTCTGATTTGTGTATATTTAAATTATTTCATAGTAATTTTTAAACTGTTAACTGAATAACAATTACTAATAATTATGAATTGAAATTCTTAGAGCTGACCAAACCTACCCACACACAAAAACCTTGATATCCTACCAGTTTTATCTTACAGAAATCTTTTCATACAATGACAGGAGAGGAAGGAATGACAAGTCCCTGCAGTATTTCCACGATGTCAAAAGACCAAAGGCCAAAACAAAATAAGAGATTCTGAAAAGGATGATAAGGCTGAAATCAACGTCATGACTAACCTAGCCCAGAATTCTAAATGACCTGACCTAACTAATTTGCACCCCACCATACCAAGAATGCGGCACATATCACTCTGCAGATTTTTTTTTAATAGATAAGGATCCAGTTCCTACCACAGGCAATTACGGTAAGACTGAGTATAAATTTTCTTAACACCAAATAGTGTACAAATCATAATTTCTATGCGATTCAAACTGCTCGTCCTATAAAATCTGAATCTTTTTATTCTTAAGACAGATTTGCAGTATATGAGCCGGTGATAAAATTTTCAACACTCTTGTATTCAGAAAGTTCAGCAATGTGAGAGTGTATTACCTCAACGACTGCCTTCTACCAAACTTACGTGCCTTACCACTCTCCTTCATAAGAGTTCCTGGCGAAAATTTAATCTCTCATTCAGAAAAAGGCTAAGCAAAAGGTATGATAAAAAAATCTTCATATATAGGGACACAAGTAAGATTAAAGTGATGATAAGCAGCCCGTTACGCTAGCAAATACACACAGTGTACTTCTGTGCTCCTACCTCGACTTTCCATAACCAGCTAGGGAAAATGTTCACTTCCAGAAACAGAGAGAAATACATTTCAGGTCCTGAGAATACAGACAATTTCCCTTTTATTCACAGGTACGGGGATTTAGTAGAATTCCACTTAATTCTCTGAGAAATGTTGAAAGTAGTCCAGAGCAACAGTGGAGATGGGGTTTAAAGTAACTTTTATTTCTTGTTAAAAATACAGCCAGGGCTTCCCTGGTGGCGCAGTGGTTGAGAGTCCGCCTGCCGATGCAGGGGACATGGGTTCGTGCCCCGGTCCGGGAAGATCCCACATGCCGCGGAGCGGCTGGGCCCGTGAGCCATGGCCGCTGAGCCTGCGCGTCCGGAGGCTGTGCTCCGCAACGGGAGAGGCCACAACAGTGAGAGGCCCGCGTAAAAAAAAAAAAAAAAAAAAAATACAGCCAGCTGACATTTATCACTTTTACCTGATTTGATCTCTTACCTTATCTCCCCACCTCTTTCACAAAATGATGGTGAATGTCCCCTCCCAAAACAGAAGGCTAAGTAAAAAGTATCAAATCACATGGAGGTGTGCTTATTTGTTTCATTTTTCAAAAGAAACATGTTTCATCCATGTGATTTAAAAATTAAGATCAAGAAACAAACTCTGTTCAATAAATGGCAATGAGCACATGCCACGTAGCTGCTCATCAGGTGTGGACACACGTTACACGTATTTACAGGCACGCCTGCTGTGTGCCAGCAAGGGGGACACAGGGACAGGCAGGGTCTCTGCTCTCACGGGGCACACAGCCTGGTGGCGGCGGGGAGAAGTGCTAAATCATTGCCCCATTTTTTTAAGGTACTTACACATTATGGGAAATGCTGTTTAGAAAGAACAGGAGTACGTGAAAGAGAGAAATAAAAGGACTGCATTTAGGTGGAGAGCCAACGGGGGACCTCTAGAAGAGCTGACACTCAGCGGAGACCTGAAGGATGCCTGGGGTGCAGCGGTGAACGGCAGGGAAGAGCATTCCTGAGGAAGCAATAGCCGGCAGGAGACCCGGCAGTGGACACCTGGATGGCGTGTGCACAACTGGCCCAGCACGGAAAGAAAAGGCTAAGGCCAGCCCAGTGTAACTGCATAGAGCCCAGGAGGCTTGCATTTACTCTGGAGCCAGTCTGCAGTTATGTTCCAGGGATACAAAAGGGGTCACTGGAAAGCACCTGCGATCTCTCCAGAAGTCTGTCAGAAGCACACTAACAGGGATTCCGGTCCCAAGCACATGGAAACTCAATCCCCCTTCCCAGCTCTCTGCAGAGCAACAGTGTGACCGCTCGAAAAACCCCTTCCCAGACACTAACTCACCCCACGAAATCTGTCCCGAAGACGGCCTAACGGAGCCTGTACGCTCAACTGTCCCCTCCACAGGCCTGCAGGTCTCATCTCGTCTCTCACACCAGCAACTCTCAGCCTTTCAAATGTAAACCCCGAAAGCTTCTAGGGCGTGTCCAGCTATTTCGCCCTTAACTTCAACCACTGGTACCAGGGCCAAGGCAGGGGGCCATCCCACCAGCACGCACTCCTTCCCAATGGGGCCAGGCCTGAAGCACTGGCCCGCAGGGCACTTTATTCCAGCCTCCACGTTGCCTCAGAGGGACAGATGGAATTAGACCTCACCTGACAGTATCTGCTGAGCACTGTCCTAGCACATTCTGGGGACTGACTCACTCAGTCCTTATAACAACCTTCCCGTGACACAGTAAAAGTACCTCCCTGTACAGATGAGGGACAGAAGACTTGACGGGGGCCATGCAGCCAGTCGGTAATGGTGTCACCCTCTCACTAGCTGTTCGACCTGAGGAATAGCATTTAACCTCCCCAAGCCTCTATTCCCTCAAGTGCGGTACAGGGCCCACTGCACCCGCTCACCAAGCCGTGAGAAATGATGGTACACGTATGAAACCGTTCTCCCTGAGGCCACAAGCAGCGTAAGGCAAGTGCAAGTGCAAGGTGTGCTGGGAGAGAGACCGTGTGGAGCAGACGGGGCGCTCCATCACCTGACCCTCCAGCCCTGGGCCAGGACACAGCTGGGCCTGGGCAGCAGGCTCTGGGTTCCAGGCCTCACCCACACCCAGGACAGCGTCCTCGTGCAGGCGACACTCTCAGGCACTGACCCTACCAGGCAAGGAAGCTGCTCTATATTTGTCACTTAAAATACTGGGAAATATAAGGACAACTTTTTAAAGAAATGAAGACATCCCTGACTTCAAAATGTACTGTAAAGCTACAAAAATCAAGACAGTGTGGTAACGGAAAAACAAACAAACAACACAGAATGGACACCACCAAGAATAAATCCTAACGTAAACCATGGATTCTGGGTGACGCTGTGTCAGTGCAGATTCATCCGTTGTAACAAATGCACCACCCTGGCGGGGATGTTGATGAGGAAGGAGGCTGGGGGGGGTGATGCGGGGGACGGGGGTATGTGGGAAATGGCTAAGCTCAATTTTGCTGTGAGCCTAAAACTGCTCTAATGAAGTCTACTTAAAAAATAATAGTAATGAGATCACACAGGGGAAAGTGTGGTGGTAGGAGGGACGTGATAAAATCCATTATCACATGATTTACATTTAGAAGAAGAATAAGCACCGTCCGAGCTCCTAGGTAAATGGGTGAACTGGTGAAACCACTTCCCGTGACTCGCGCGTGGACACACGTGGACACCCTGTCGCGCCAGTGCCACCGCGCGACACCCAGGGGCTCCTTTGCTGTTGTTCATCTTCCGCCATTAAGCGCTGAGTGGAGACGAGAAGGGAAGCCGCCAGCTGTGTCAGAAGAGCCTTTCAGCTCCCGGCACCTCCACCCTTAGAGCAGACCCCAGGCACGCAGCGCACCTCTGAGAGTGCTGTCCGGTTTGCACTCTCTGCCCTCTCCTCCAAGAAGCGGACGGCTGCTCACAACTAGACTGCAGAGCAGCTACAGAGCCCGGGAATTCAGACAGGGCCTCCCCGGAACGCGGCCGCTCACTCCGTGGAGACGAGCAAAGTAAACGCAGACCAGTGAGGCTCCGGGAGCCAAGCTCCCCCGCAAGCCCCGTGGTCTCTTCGCTGCTTTCCTCACTTGGCTGCGTCCCGGGAGAGCTCCCTGTGCAACACCAGACGCAAGGGCGACGGCAAGTGTGACCTGCATCCCGAATCCCTCACCCTGGCTCGGCCTGACCTTGGCGCCCCAAATCCAGCACCTCCCGAATCACGCGTCACACCTGTCCTCTCTTTCCCTTACTGTCCTCTGCCCTCCAGGGTCACCTGGACCTACAGCCTCCCTCTCAGGATCCCTGTCCTGACTCCATTAGCAATGAGAGCTCCCAGCAGAAACACCACCAAGTGAAGCCCACCCTCCCCTGGATCTGGATCTCAGTTTCCTGTCTGTAAAGAGGGGGAAGGAGCTAGATCAGTCTTCTCAGAATCATGTGAGACTTTTCCAAACATATATGCTCAGGCCTCACTGCACAAACCCTCCCCCCCCCCGCCCCCCGCAAGAGGTGACAGGCTGGGAGCCCAGGGCAAACAGGTCACGCAGAAGGCCAGCCAAGGGATCCCATCTGCAGGGACGGGGCCCACCAGAAGGTTCTCATTTCTGGCTGTGAGTCCCTTTAGCCCTCAGGCTCCAAGATGACTTTCAGTTAAACACCACATGGTCTCGGTGTTTCAGAACACGAAGGACAGTCCTGTGACCACAGCTGGGGCAAGGCTGTCCAGAGAGTAGAATCAGCCCTTAGAGGCCAGTTAGAGGCCCACAAGAGATGCCAGGAAGAAATTAAAATGGTCTCTGGGAAGCACCTGACTGCCACTGCCCTGAGGTTCTTGGCTGCAGAAGAGAGACACTGGGGCTGAAATCACAGGCCGCCAGTATTAATTTACCCAGAACTCACAGTCCGCCCAACAGCGCCAGTCGTGAAACAAGTGCTCAGCAAACCTTACATTCCATCCCATCTCTTGGGGGAACACAGAGGAAAAAGGAATTAGAGAAAGGAAGAGCAGATGACATGGCAGATGAAAACAATGTGTCGTGATTTCTGTTTGGGTGAGATGGTGAAAGATCTGGAAGAAACTGTCACTGAATGAGTTCAGACGTGGCTGAGTGTCCATGCATTTACCCTCAACATGTGGCACGGTGTCCAGCACAAAGCAAGAAGCAAGAAACGTTTGCTAATAGCAAGACCTCCTAGAGAGGGTCCCCAGTTCTACCCTTGACCCCTTGCACTTAATACCATCACCAACGGCTGGGACAGAAGACAGGGACAGAGTTCAGGTTCAAAATCACTCCATCAACAGTACGAGCCCCATCACCGATGCTATCCAGCAGAGACAAACGTCAAGCCCCTTGTTTAACTTTTTAAAAAGATCAACAGCAAGGGCACAGGATGAGGAAGACCAGGCAAGGTCATGTGACCAGGCTCTATTATGTGAGATGGCTTTAGAAAGGGAACGCTACGTAAACAGGAGAAGTATGCAGACCGCTCCTATCAGCACTGGGCCCACCAATCCTCCCCCTGTGGCTGCAGAGAGGCAGGACATGTAAAGCCCAAAGTCGACGCTGCCCCGCTCCTATCAACACCTCCTGAGCACGTGTGCTCACATGCCAAGCCCCCAGCGGCAGGTCTCTGGCTTCTACAGGAGGCGGGGGCTAATGAAGGGCTGTGTCCTGTCTCAGCTTCCCTCCACTCCTCAAAGGCCACCTGCCGTGCTGCTCACTCAGTCTCCCTCTGCTCTTCCAAACCCCAGGTCCCGCCTTTTAAATGATTTTGGAAAACACTCTGGAAAACATTTTTTAAGTAATTTGGGCCCCCCGAAGTGATTTCAGATATCGCTGTGCTCTGAGCCAGGGCTGTGGCAAACTACGGTCCGCACACCGAATCCGGCCCCACCCGCACCATAAGTAAAGATCTGTCGGCGGACATTTCATCCCTGGCTGTTCTCACACCTCAGCAGCAGAGCCGAGGGGCTGCAGCAGAGGCCGGAGGGCTCCCAGAGCCGGAAATGTTTACTCCCTGGCCCCTGGACAGAAAAAGTTTGCCAACTCCTTGCTCTACGCTAATCAGAATTCATCCTGAGCGTACAATTCTATCAAATGTTAAGTGATGCTTTGGGGAGAAGGTCAGAATGGGGAGAAGTCCAGACAGAGTAATTCATCAAGAACCACCTAGGCAACGGAGACAGAGGAGAGGAAGGCTCTGGAAGGACCCGAGAGCTCTCTGCAAATACCTGGAAGGTCGACACATGCTAGAACTGCTTGTTTGTACGCTGGAGGGCAGGAGTTGTCCTCTTCCCACTGCTCCACTCGCTCACCTCACACATCCCATGGCACCAGGCAAGAGCGCGACAAATCATTACTGAGGAGGTGGACACAAACGGAAAGCGGACACACCGTCCCCAGGAGGTAAGGCAAGCAGGAAGGGGATTCGTAATTCTTTCATGGAGAGACCCAGTAATCAGAACTACCCAACAGCAGAACAGACTCATCACTCGGACCATGGGCCCCTCAGGCCGGCACACATGACCACAGAAAACACGCGCCAGAGGACTGTCTTTGCCCTGGTGGGACAGGAACGTAGACGGCCCCTCAGTTCTCTCCCCGTCTAGCAGGCCAGGCCTGCTGGCTCTGGACGTGAGCTGGAGGAAAATGCTCTGCATGTCCTGCCTAAAACGGCCATCAACCATTTTTTTTCGCCTGCGAATCACCCTTTGCCTGACACTGGGCATCACACTTGTGTGCACTTGTTATGAGACTCAGAGCTATGTTTAACACATACTCCCCTGCACTAACATTGCAGGGTAAGGATTTATCACCAAATGCACACCTGTACTTGTACACATATACCCCAGGACTTATTCTAGATTGGTTGATTTTTGCAAATTGGCTAAATCACATGAGGTAAGTAGGATTCATTAGGTATTTAAGATGTTTCAAGGAGGACACACGTCAGTGAGCTCAGGGGAGATTTCCAACCGGCACGCAGATTTAAGAATGCCAGCCCGCATGCAGAGCACCGCTACGTTCTGTTGTGATCTATCAAAAGTACCCAAGTGCAGGAGAGCTTAGTCACCTTTGCATGCCAGCAGCAGTCATCGTGTCCGACAGGCAGAGCAGGGCCCATTAATTGGACGCACCATTAATTGGACTGAAGCAACTTTCAGCTCTAGTACCTTTGCTGAAGTCTTGCGGATCCAGCGACAGACTGTAGCCAGGAAGCGTCTCGAGGAGGAGTTTGTAGCAGGCCCTCCAGCCAGGCTCTGAGATGCTTGGGGCCACGCACTGCATGGCAGCCACGCGCTTGAAGAAGGCGGATTTGCGGTGGAAGCCAATCAACTCGTAGAGCTCAGAGAGGATGCTGTACCGCTGGATCTTCTCCTCCTCGGAGAGCTGAAGCACACAGAGGAAAGTAAAAAGCATGTGAAAGAATCTTACACGTGCAAAAGGAAACACAAAGAAGCTTTTTCATAGAACGGAGGCTCGATGAGACGTGAAGGAAAAGGGAAGCTGAGCTAGTGCACTGACAGGGCAGGGTCCAGAGAAGCACCGACATGGAAGCTCCAAGGCCCTCTCTGAGCCCCACCTCTCCAAGCTCACCCTGTCCTTTTGCTAAGAAGGCCCATATTCTCTGGAACAAAGGTATTTGCTACCTAGCACATAAGATGCAGAGAAGGGAAAGAGAAAGGGAAAGACACTGGAATCTGGGCAGGGATTTTCATCAAATACATTAACTTCTCAAAACACAAAATATATAGAACCAGGTAACCAGGTAACTAGACAAAGAACTGTTAATAATAACCACACCTAACTTGGACTTAAATTAAGACTTCATGGCTTACAAAAATTTTTCTTTCATCTACAACCTAACCGTATTTTCCCAACCACCCCATGATGTAGTAATAACAACTTCTGTTTAATCACGACTACAGGCCAGCAATGTAACTACTAGGTAACAGCTCAGAACTTTTAAAAGCCGTGTCTGCGATATAGTCTGTGTACACATTTATTTCCTTTTGGCTTCATTCTAAACGAGGATCTAAATCAATTTTTTAAACACAACAACAATAACAACAAAAAAACGAAAGCGAGGGTCAACAATGGGGATTTAAGACTTAAATGAAACAAGGGGCAGGCGAAGTCACAAAAATGCACGCCATGAGGCAGGGGTAATTAACAGAGGCCGACTATAGATTCAGCTCCAAGATCCCTGGCAGCTGAAGCAAAAAGTAGAAGAGGATGAGCTACAGGAGCCATAACGCCTGTGGGATAAACATCTGTGTCAGCTGCTGGTACGTCCCATGCGGAAAATCCGAAACATCCTCCTCACCATCGAGCATCCTTCTCAGACCCCCCATGTTAAGTGCAACAAGCACATGCCCGCAGCCCGTGCCCCGGCCTCTGCCTTGCCCTTCCCGCCAGCCCTCTCCCTCTCATCACTGTACTGGGCTGCAAACCCAGGCCTGAAGCGCCAGATGATGGAGGCAGCCCCATACCTTGGCTTGGCGGGCAGCTCACCCAGCTGGGGCCCCCCGGATCTGCCCATTTTTCTGCTGCATTGGCTTCCCACCAAGAGAGATTCCTTCCTACGCTGGTCCCCACAAAACTCCTCTCTCCTAAATGCAAGGACGTCAAGCCATATTCCAGACTCCTGTTCGACCAGCAAGCTTTCAGTTCTCTCTCTCTTTTTCCTTCTCCAATAAAGAACTTGACTTTCCTCCCTCCCCATCCAACCGTTTTCTTTGTGAGAGCTCTGCGTTCCCCACACACCATCCTGAAAGGCGGGCACCCTGCCGGCTAGGACCGAGATGTCTCCGTCTAACCTGGGCTGCATCCTTACACTTTCCCCCTTCTATCTCAGAAAGCCTTTCCTGAATCTCCCATCCCTCTGATTCTGAGTTTAAATCGACAAAGTTCTGAGGTTACCATTATTATGTGCATATCTACCGGGCTTTTGCTAGGTTCCCTTAGCAACAAGCTTCATTAAGGAACTGCATCAGGAAGTTTAAAGAGGCTATTCTTATATCTGAGTGGAGTAGCCCGCAGGAAATGTAAATGGCTTTGAAGAGAAAATTAACCAGGGACAAAGAGGCCGCAGGTTCTAACCAACAGTGTGTCATGAGCCAAAACGTTATCAAATGGCTCAGTCATTCCTGAACATCAGATCTGCAGGAGGTGCCGGGTGCTGGGTTGAATATACATTGGTCCTAGAGCATGCTCCCACAGCTGGTAAAGTGCTGGGCTTTTCTCTATTTTCCAAACAATTCCTTACGACCTCTTTCTCTTATGGTCACTTACATTTCCTACTAATGAAGAAAATTAATTTCAGTCATCTGGGTTGTTTGCGGGGAAGCTACACGACGCAGTTCACAGAGCTCAGACTTCGGAGCCACGGTGAACTAGGTCTGAAGACCAGTGGTAGCATTTACAAGGTAATCACGGGCACGCAGCAAACACCCCAGCCTCGATTTCCTCACCTCTAAAACTGGGTTCAATAAAACCAGTGAGCACAGTTGCCGTGATGATTACGGCCGCAACCTATTTACCCCTAGGTAAGTGCCGGCAACAAGCTGGCTGCTTAATTAGTCGTAAGTATCATCAGCGGGTTTTAGTTTACCTGAGAACAGATGCTTTGCCGTTTTGTCTGTGGTAACAGAACGTATTTTACTGAGATTAACACCACCAGAGCAGCACCGACTAGAAACTTCCCCAGCTCTGCAGGGCAAGGCATGTTCTTTTCCTCTGCAGAGCTGATCACATTTTCTAGTCATTTGTTTTCACGTTTATCTATTTAGCACCTGTGTCCCCCTCCGGACATTTTGCTCAAGCAGCGCAGGACCCTGTCTGTTTGGCTGCATTGCTGAATGTTCTCGGGCTACAAGACAGTGGGCCCAGGGCCTAGCACCCGGCCTCCAGGACAGAACGTAGAGAGGGGAAAACCCAAACAAGCATGCTTTAACGAGGCCCCTGCACCGAAATTATGGTCTGACTTGGGACAAATTACTAAATCTTCTCTACCCTGAGGCTCCTCTTCTATCAACAGCAACGAACGCACTTAGCACACAGAGTTACAAAGGTAGAAAGAAATAACCAAATTCACAACCTAGTCAAGTGTCTGCTAGCGGTCCAACACACACGAGCTGCCTTTATTGCTCTGACACGTCACCGGTGGGGCTTTCTAAGTGCCAAGCAGTGTGTGAAGTGCTCTGCGTGTGCTATAATACTATTTACTGATACAACTTACAACAAATCCAGGAAGAAGTGAATATTATCATTCCCATTTTACAGATTCACAAACAGGCTAAGGGAGGTTACATTCCAGTCCAAGGTCACACGGAGGGGAAGTGACGGTTGAAACCTGAATCTGGGCTGCCAAGGTTCGCGTTCCTTCTCTCTCACTTCTACCTGACCTGTGAAATTTACGTGCCTGTGAAATCTATGTGTTCGACAGACAAATCTGCAGACAGCCAGCTGTTAAATGCAATGCGCGCAGCCGTTTGTCAGTGCTAATTACCATAAACTACTCTCGTAAACAACGAAAGACAAGACAGGTGATCCATGTTCCCGCTCACAAAGAGAAGTTCTGCCTTGAACGCTCCTGCAACACGCACAAACCCTTCCCAATACCACTAGATCCAAACGTATTCTTTTTCATTTTCTTACATTTGCACAGGGCTTCTTAAGGCAGAAGCCGCCTGCAATAATTCCATCTTGGTTCCTTTCAAAGTTTCCAGATTAGCCAAAATCAGTCCCAGAACAGACACAACTCATCAGTTCTACAATGGAACACACTTGACCAAGAACCAAAACCTTGTCCTGGTTCAGAAAAACTATAGATCCCTCTTTGTTACTGTCATTATAAAATCCCACCAGTGTCTATTTGAATTATGGTTTTCTCAGAGTATATGCCCAGTAGTGGGATTGCCGGGTCATATGGTAATTCTATTTTTAGTTTTTTTGTTTGTTTGTTTTTTGCGGTACGCAGGCCTCTCACTGTTGTGGCCTCTCCCGTTGCGGAGCACAGGCTCTGGATGCGCAGGCTTAGCGGCCATGGCTCACGGGCCCAGCCGCTCCACGGCATGTGGGATCTTCCCGGACCGGGGCACAAACCCGTGTCCCCTGCATCGGCAGGCGGACTCTCAACCACTGCGCCACCAGGGAAGCCCTGCTCATTTTTTGATTGGATTGTTTTTTCGATATTAAGCTCCATAAGCTGTTTGTATATTTTGGAGATTAATCCTTTATCCATTGTTTCATTTGCAAATATTTTCTCCCATTCTGAGGGCTGTCTTTTTGTCTTGTTTATGGTTTCCTTTGCTGTGGAAAAGCTTTTAAGTTTAATTAGGTCTAATTTGTTTATTTTTATTTTCATTACTCTAGGAGGTGGGTCAAAAAAGATTTTGCTGTGGTTTATGTCAAAGAGTGTTTTTCCTATGTTTTCCTCTAAGAGTTTTATAGTGTCCGGTCTTCAATCCATTTTGAGTTTATTTTTGTGTATGGTGTTAGGGAGTGTCCTAATTTCATTCTTTCACATGTAGCTTCCAGTTTTCCCAGCACCACTTACTGAAGAGGGAAGCAGCAGCACAGCACAGGGAGATCAGCTTGCTGCTTTGCGAGGACCTAGAGGGGTGGGATAGGGAGGGTGGGAGGGAGGCTCAAGAGGGAGGGGATATGGGGATATATGTATACATATGGCTGACTCACTTTGCTGTACAACAGAAACTGACACAGTGTTGTGGAGCAATTACACTCCAATAAAGATCTATTAAAGGGCTTCCCTGGTGGCGCAGTGGTTGAGAGAGTGCCTGCCGATGCAGGAGACGCGGGTTCGTGCCCCGGTCTGGGAAGATCCCACATGCCGCAGAGTGGCTGGGCCCGTGAGCCATGGCCGCTGAGCCTGCGTGTCCAGAGCCTGTGCTCCACAACGGGAGAGGCCACAATAGTGAGAGGCTCACGTACCACAAAAAAAAAAGATCTATTAAAAAATAATAAAATTAAAAAAAAATTTTAATGTAAAAATTAAAAAAAAGAAAAATCCCACCAGAACTCATTTTGCTGTCTGCTCAGCTGGCAACCAGACACGGAGATGGGTCAACTCCAGCAGAAAATCGAGTTGAGGAGAACTCGAAAGGCCCACACCCGCTGCAGCAAGGCGGGCCCCTTACCCTCCGCACGGCTCTGCTGACCCCTAGTGTTCTACGAAGACCAGGCCAACAGAGAAGGGGCTGTTCCCAACAGCTGCAAATTCCCACACATTAAATAAAAGCATCTGATCTTATAAAATACATTGTATATATACCCACCTGTGAAAACAGCTTCACCAAAAGCCCAAATGTTCAACATTAATTTGCAAAGCCAACTCCGGTCCGTAAGGGCGAGCAAGTCTTAGGACACTGAGTCTTCCAAGTCCCTCCCACACCCAACCCTCCACCAAACTGCCTGCAGTTCTTCAGCATGCTTTTAAATGCATCCCCCCGCCCCCCAGATGTCCCTCCACGCCCTCTGGCCTGAGTATAAGAGCGGCTACTGGGTAACTGCAGGGCAACACTAGACAGGACTAGACACAGAGAATCTGAACTAAACTACTCCTGATCACCATGAGTTCGTTATTCCATCATTTTACAGATGAAAATATCGAGAGATATGGAGGATTATCCTCAAGGTCACGCAGCTAATAAGTGGCAAAGCGGGGTCTGCACACAGGCCCACGACTCTGCTCCTCACTCCAGCATGACGCCCCAGCTGGATCCCCACATCCACAGGGTTCTCTCGTGCCTGCCTGACAGGTCCACGTTTCTTTGCTTTGACTCACGACCTATAACAGGTCTGCCTTTTAAGCACCTTTTCCATCCACTGTCCCTCAGCAACAAAACAGCTCAGGCCACCAAACGACTTCCGGCTCCCCAAGCCCTCCGTGCTCGAGCCAGGTCACGCCTTCGCACCTGGTCCCTGCTCAGAGGCTCTTCAGTCCCTGTAGGTGGATTGTTTCTGCTCTCTGCAGGGAAACCCCTCTGGGGAGCCCTCCTCCCACCCTCAGCACAGTAGTCCCCGGGCCGCATCCCGAGCTGTCCCACTAGATCTGCATGTGCCCAGGGCTGCTCTTTGGACCAGCAGCCTAAGAGCCAGGGATTACGCCCTGGTCATCCCTGCAAACGTACTGCCCAGCTCAGAGCTCACACCCAGCAGGTCACCCGGAAATCGTGGTGAGTGATGGATCCAACCCAGATGTCTGTGCATTTGCCAGCACTGCTGACGGCTGGTTTCCACCCTTCGCTCAGTTTCCCATAAAACTGAAGCTTCACCGTCAAGTGGTGGGTTTTCACTTTTCCTGCCCATCTTTACCAGAAACGTCAAGGGAAACCAAAGCACCTTTTCTCAACCCTTTCCTGATGACGCATTCCCATCCGTGACACCGCCGTGCTCAGCAGCTTTGAGTCCACGTAGTGTTGTTTCCCTTACGCTAAATGGCTCCAAACGTTGTGGGATTTTTTTCTCGTTTTGGTTTGTTTGTACTCGGTTTATTCGCTTGATTCTGCTTTTGTCTCTCCCTTCAGTGTTAGGCTGGCAGCTGCCACTTCTCACTCCCTTCAGCTGCCCCCCTCCCAGTGTCCCGGGGGTGCAGTAACAACCTTCACAGAAGAGGAAACCAAGGCACGGAGAGGCTAACTTACCCAAGGGGCTAAGCCAGATTCAGCCCCAGCAGTGTGTGTTCCGAGTCCCTGTGCATAACTCTTATGCTAGAATAGCTAACGTTTCATAGATTGTGGTTATAAACATACGAGGTATCAACACGTGTATGAGCAGCACACACATCAACGCTGAGACCCTCATTAACGCCACTGCTTTATTTCTATTTTAAAAATTAAGAACCTCTGGGCTTCCCTGCTGGCGCAGTGGTTGAGAGTCCGCCTGCCGATGCAGGGGACACGGGTTCGAGCCCTGGTCCAGGAAGATCCCACATGCCGCAGAGCAAACTAAGCCTGTGCGCCACAACTACTGAGCCTGTGCTCTAGAGCCGGCATGCCACAACTACTGAAGCCCGCATGCCTAGAGCCCGTGCTCTGCAACAAGAGAAGCCACCGCAATGAGGAGCCCGCGCAACGCAATGAAGAGTAGCCCCTGCTCGCCACAACTAGAGAAAGCCCGCGTGCAGCGATGAAGACCCAACGCAGCCAAAAATAAATTAATTAAAAAAAAATTAAGAACCTCTGCAGTCAATATGGCAAAATGTTAATACGTTAAACCTAGATGATAGAGGCATGTGTGTCTTATTACTCATTCTCTCTTATATGTTCAAAATACAAAATGATTGTAAAGTCTCTCTCCCCTCCCCTCCACCCACTACCCTCTCTCTCACCTGAGCCTCCCAGACCCACATATTTTACAGTCTTTTCATTATATCCACAACTGAATCCACCAGCGTTGCCCCCAAACTCCCTCTGCAGCTTTCCCTTCTCCGAGCACAGCATGACCATCATTTACCTAATTAATCAAGCCAGAAACCTGGGCGTTATTCTGTCTGCCCTCACATACATCATTAATCCCTTCCTTTTCACCCCCTAAACACGTCTTCGATCTGTTGCCTTTTTTCCATTGACCGTCCCACCACCACTCAGGTGAAGCCGCCTACACTGCCCACCTGGACTCCTCAAGAGCCTCCCACCTGGCCTCCCTCACCATGCTTACCCTACTCCACACAAAGGGGATCCCATCATTCCTGTGCTTTTAAGACCTTTCTTTTAAAAACCACTGTTCTTAGAATAAACTCCAAGTTCTTCACCTGGTGAATGTCTATCTTTGCCACGAAACTGTCAGCTTAATGAGAGAAGACTCTGCCTTCCCCACCTCTACGCCCCCTCCCGGCACAATGCCATGCTCAGTAAAGATCTGCTCGATTACAGTAACTGGTATTGTAACCCTAGTCCTGGGTCCTTAACCAAACTGCTTCACTTTTGAGTCCTGGTTGCCCTGGCCATAAAAATCCAAGGTAGATTAGAAAGATTGTAGACGTTTGGCTAGATTATTGATTTGGGGATTTTGCAGTAGCAACCTGCAACTAAATGTTCTAATGACTTTGTCTTATTAAAAACACATCCAGATTCAAGTAATATTTGTGGAATGCCTTAGGTGTAAAAGGAGCTGTACAAAGTACTTTCACACACTTCGTGTTTTATAACATGAACAACCCAGATAGGGTCACAAATGGAATAGCTTCACAAGTGACAAATGTAAGGTGATAAGGCATTAAGCTTGTCCAAGGTCGCAAAGCTGGTGAGAGCAAAGTCGTTTCTCCAATCAAAAAAATTTTTGAAAGAACAGAATTCTGAATTTTGAGGGTAAAAGACCATAATACAAAGAGGTAAAACAACTCCCTTAATCAAAGTTTCGAGTTCTGACTCCAGAGTTTTAACCGTGCCATACTGAATGCTAGCACAGCAAAATCAGATGGTCTTTTGGTGAATAAGCTCCAGGAAAACCGCGTTAATTCTTCCACTCATAGGAGGACACACACCCACCTGTCGAAGGTTGATGTAGACTGCATTCTGGAGAAATTCTGAAGCTTCCATGCTCCGCTTCTGAATGGCGAGGACACGGACGGCCTTGACACACGCTTCTAACTCAATCACCCCGGCGTTCTTATACTGCAGGGTCAAAAGAGAAGAGGAGAGGTGTTTGTGTCAGGTCGTGCAGGCGGTACCACAGGGACTCAGTGACACTGAGCAGCACGTCCCCACCCAAGGGGGGGACTTTGTGTTTGAGAAAGTCTATCCCTTAAGGGGGCAGAGGGGTTGGTGGGATTGAGTGAACCTACAAATGCCCATATAGATACGTTTGCGTTCATTCAAATAATACAACCAACAGTCGCTCGATATTCTACGAGATTTCAAAACGTTATCAATGGAAACCTTGCTATTCACTTCCACTCAATCTCCTGCTCGAAAACATTCTTAGGCTCTCTCACACCTGCAGCTTTGATGCAGTAGTTGCCAATTCATGTTACTTTGTTACAAAAGTTCTAGCTCCTTGTATCACTGTATCTGTCCTCTCTTGGCACGTTTGATGTCTTTCTGCTTATCTCTCTGAGTTACCTGTTCCTGCTTCTCAGATCCTGAGAGGAAGGACAAATGAAGATACATGAACAGAAAAGGTACTGTGGGCTTCACACAGCCACTCAGTAATGATCCCGGCGAGAACTTCTCCAATCTCATCTTCACCTCTCAAGGTTCTGCACGAGGTGACATCCAGCCAGGAGAGCTGGTCTTGCCCACGTGAAAGCTGTGTGGCTCAGACGTGAGGACAGGCCCAGAAGCTGGTTCTGGAGCCCAGGCCCCCATGCTCTGTGCCTTCCTCTTTCCCGAGGCCCCAGCTCGAAGCCCTCCATGCTCCCTGTTCTTCTGCCCTTTTTATTTTTTTTTCCTAATTACCCTGAGCTGGAGTGGTTTTCATCTGATGTATCTGAAAAGACTTCCTGCAGCTGGGGAAGAGGCTTCTGCGGTAAATCCATGTATTCTGGTGCCTGAAGAGCGCCCGAGGCTGAGAGACCCCCCACCAACACTCACCGAGGCGTTAAACGTGCTGTGGAGTCAGCCACCCCCCAGCAAGTGTTTGCTGAGACCCCAGGGCCTGCCTGGCATAACCACTCATGAAAATGCAGTCTGCCCACTTATCAATTATTAAGAAGCAAAAATATCCAATTGCCCATGTTTCTTACTAAAATTATTTGTAAGGTGGGAAAAGAAATTACTGTGCCAGAAAGACCAGGTCTCCACTGTTTCCTCATTTCCAATATGTAACAGGCGCAGAATTTGTGATATAGTACATGTAATTTATCAAAGACAGCACAAAAAGAAACTATACTTACCTAACTACCAATACTGAAGTCAAAGTCTATCAATTTTATATACCATTTAACGACACAACACAAAGAATCTAACAGGGACTTGATTTCATTGAAATATAATTATTTCCTTTCCTTCAAAATTCTTAAAATAACTTCTACTGAAGCGAAAATAGAAGTCAACTCATTTTTTTCACATATTTTGGTTATAGTTAAATATTTTAAATATTACAATGAAATTTAAATTGCAATCATAAAAAACTGTTCATATATTAGTAGAAAGATATACAGAATCAATGGGAATCAGGAAAAGAATGGACATTTACTAAAAGTCTACTACATACCTAGTCTTTTACAAGCATTCTCCTGGAACATAAGCTCTCTGATGCAGGCGCCCCCATTTTCACTGCTGAGTCCCTGGTAATCATCTACCAAGGCACCAGCATAGAACTATGCAATTAATATTTTAGAAATAAATCAGGGAATTATCTCATTCAATTCTAAAACAAACCCCTAAAATGAATACGGAACTTATTTACAGATAAAGAAAATAGGGTCCCAAAAAGTAAAGTTTCTTGCCCAAGGTCACAAAGCTAGTAATTGGTAAAGGCAGGATTTGAACTCAGGTCTGTCTGACTCCAAAACTAAGGTGGAAATCTCATTCCATTAGGAAGGGTCCAGCACCACAGATAACCCTCCTATCTTTGTTCAGCTCTAGCCTTATATAGCCTTAGCATCCCACACATAGGGAACTCGAGGACAAACCATAACAGTAAGGATTTTATAGCCAGTAATTTCTTAGGTCTTATTTACAAAGTGTCAGCAGATCAGCAGAAAAGCTCTGTAAGAAGGTATTTCTAAGAATAAAACCAAAGAGAGAACCCATAAGGAAAAGATTTACTATATTAAAAACATTTTTGACCACAACCAAAATGAAAAACCTCATAAACAAAACAAAAGGCAAGCAACATCAGGAAAAAGATTTGCAATATATGTCAATGACAGAAAAGAAGCTAATATCCATGATTTACAAAGAGCTATCACAAAGCAATAAGAAATGCTCCCTAATTTAAATGTATGCAAAGGACAAAAACGGATAATTCATTTTAAAAATGCAATTGGCTAATACATGAACAATGTTCAATACCTCACTGGTCATCAAATGCAAGCTAAAACAACGAAAAATTACTTTCGCTCATCATATTGGCAAATATTTTAAAAGGACAGTATCTGTTTGTGGGAGAACAAACTGTTATAAAGCTTTTTGGAGGACGATACAGCAATGTATATGTAAACTCTAAAAAATATATGCACACTTTTTGACTCAAGTCCACTTCTGGGAATTGTTTCCTTTTAAAAAAAAAAAAATCAGTCCAAAAAGATTTATCCATCACTGCATTTATCACAGCACTATTTACAACGGTGGAAAGAAAAATTGAAGGAAAATAATATTCAGTAATAGAGAATTGGTTAAATGAGTAATTCTACATCTTTTCATTCCCTGTTGGAGAAGGAATTTGGAGAGTAACTTGAAAGTAACCTATGATAAATGTAAATGTCATATCCAGTGACTAAATTTCCAGAAATCTTAACTAAAGGAATACGCATACAAGAACAAAAGAATATATGTACAAGAATGTTCAAACATTTTTTTCTAAGAGTGAAAAAGTGAAGATTCAATAACGCAGAAAAACGCATAATTTGCCAAATGAAAAATGTAGGTCTCCACACAGTAAAGAAGTACAGAATGCTCACCATTTTATGATACAGATGATATACATCGACAAAAAGAACAGAAAATAGATATTAAAAATGTTATCTCCAGGCTTGCCTGGTGGCGCAGTGGTTAAGAATCTGCCCACCAATGTAGGGGACATGGGTTCGAGCCCTGGTCCGGGAAGATCCCACATGCCACGGAGCAACTAAACCCATGTGCCACAACTACTGAGCCTACGCTCTAGAGCCTGCAAGCCACAACTACTGAGCCCGTGTGCCATAACCACTGAAGCCCACGCGCCTGGAGCCTGTGCTCTGCAACAAGAGAAGCCACCGCAATGAGAAGCCCACACACTGCAACGAAGAGTAGCCCCCACTTGCCGCAACCAGCGAAAGCCTGCACGCAGCAACGAAGACCCAACACAGACAAAAATTAATTAATTAATTAATTAATTAATTTTTTTTAAAAAATGTTATCTCTGAGGACTTCCCTGGCAGTCCCGTGGTTGAGACTCCGTGCTTCCACTGCAATGGGGGGACGCAGGTTCGATTCCTGGTCGGGGAATTAGGATCCCGCATGCCGTGCGGCATGGCCAAAAAATTTAAAAAGTTTTTAAATAAAAAATTAAAAAAAAAATTTTTAAACGTTATCCCTGAGTAGCAGGGCTATGATAGCCTCTTTTTCTCCTATTTTCAGACTTATTAAATTAAATATACATGATTTTTAATCAACAAAAACCATTTTTAGGCATATAGTATTACGCATTGGGGACTACTACATGAATACTTACAGAAACAAATACTTAGGAGATACTGCAGCAGCATTACACAATGTAAAACAGGGACTTCTGATTAAAACAACACCGTCACATAAAGGATCTACAGAGTACAATCACCTTGCTGTAATAGGAAATGGCCTCCTTGTATTTGTCAATTATGTCTTCAGGGCTAAGGCAGTTCTTAGCCCGCCCAATCTCAGCGCTGGTATCTGGATTGATGCCATTAGTGGTGAGGGCACCTGCAAACCGAGAGAAAGAAAAGAAATAATCTTTTGCTTTTTCCGTCTTGTTTCTTTGTTATTTTAAAAGAAGGGCACAAATAAGATAAAGCTTGAATATTCCCAACTGAAGTTTAAATAATGAAATCATTTTTAAAGTCTTCACAGCTTATACACTCCCTATAATAGTCTTACCATCAAAGCATTGTATTAAATGTTAATTAACTCAGAATAAGTTTTCCTCCCTGTTGAAACTTTTTATTAAAGAACATGAAATGCATTATATAAAAGTAACATGTCTATAATAACTAGCTTAGTTGCCTTGACAGCAATGCAGTCAGTGTGCATTATCTCCCAGCACTAAGCTCTTCTCTTAACGCTACAAGAAACCAGACTGCACCCTCAAATGGAGATAAACTATGTGAAAGTATTTTCTGAACTATACAGCACAAAAACACATAGCTTACAAATACTGGCGTCCTTTCTGAGGCTGTCATTTTCTGTTTCTGGCCAACCCCTGTCAATAAGCAGAACCACCTAATTCCCCAGCCATCAAACTCACAGGGGCAAGAGCTCTGGAGACATGTGCGTTTATAGAATGTAACCAACTACACATAGAACTCTGACAAGAAGAAGATGAAATACTCTTTGATTTCAGAGAACACTCAAAAAATACTCTCGTTAGCCTCATAGCAGGAAAAGCCGGGCTTCTCCTAAGCCACTTGTTTATTGCAGGGACACTGAGCAAATCCAACAAATTCTGTTCCCCTCATGTCTACTGGGAGACTCAGGCACACATGTGCTGTTATCTTGTAACTCACGGGGCAAAGGGTGTGTCTCACACGGCCCGCAACCTTCACGCAAGCTCATTGCCTCGCCTTGCTGTCTAAACTTGGTCCCATTTTCTCACCTGCTCTCTTGGTATTTTGTTATTCTGTATGCTGCCTCAAATGCTTTTTGGAACAGGACAGAAGAATGAGTGGATAGATAAATGGACAGATGGACAGGTGAAAGATGGGCAGACGGACAGAGAGACTCTAAGCAAAGAGGAACAAAGAACATTTCCTACGCAAAATCCTCTTCTAGTCAAGGAAGAAAGAACCATAACAGAGAACTGGGAAGAGACAGGTGGCTTAGGATTTTGTGTTTCTACAGATTTTGTGAAAATCACAGCAAGAGATAAGAGGGTAGAACTATAAATAATAAAAGAAAAGGGCATGCATGCCTGAATAAAATATTTACTTTCTAAAGAATAGATTCAAATCAGCAAGGCCCAATGACACAATCCTTGGGTCCTTACAGAACTGAGAAGTCCACTTCCAAGCCACAAGGCAACCCTTTGGAGCACTGAGAATCTACACTGGGTGGTCATAAGGCCATCAGAGCAAAAACTATGTTATTCTGCACTAACGAGGAATCAGAACCTACGTGGGGACATCCACGCGTGTCCTCATTTACAACCCATGGCAGCGTTACGCGGCGGGGGGGACTCCTAGTGAGCCCCGTTTCTGCAGGGGAGGAAACAGGTCCTAAATAGGGTGAGCATTCCTACTAGCTCTCCAGTAGTAGGAGCTGGACATACAGATATACAGAGCCGTTTACTCCAGAGCAGGATTTGAACCCAGGCCTGTATTTTTTTTTTTTTTTTTTTTTTTTTTGCGGTACACAGGGCTCTCACTGCCGTGACCTCTCCCGTCACGGAGCACAGGCTCCAGACGCGCAGGCCCAGCGGCCATGGCTCACGGGCCCAGCCGCTCTGCGGCACGTGGGATCCTCCCAGACCGGGGCACGAACCCGCGTCCCCCGCATCGGCAGGCGGACTCTCAACCACTGCGCCACCAGGGAAGCCCCGGGCCTGTATTTTTAACCACAGTACTATCCTGCTTTGTGTGTTTTTCATGTTTACAATACCTTTGTTTCTGGCATGAAATAATATTTAATAGATGATAGGTTATCTTGATTTATCTCATTAGCTCTAATAATTTGTCTTCATATTGTTGAATTTTACTCTTTTCCCTTGGGGAATGGAAGGGAAAGAGTGGGAATCAGAATGAGGTGGGCTCTTCATTCTTCCTATGGTACCTCACCTCATCCAAGAAGCCCCCAACCAGGGAGAAGGAACAAATTTTCCCTCCATATTTAAAAAAAAAAAAGACACCACTGATAATGGGCGTTCCCTTAATGATTTACTTAATTCCAGTACAGAGGCCGGGGGGAAAAAGCATATGCAGAAACTGGGAAGAATATAACCTGTAAGAAGGTAAAAAGAACATAGCTCACGGGAGAGCTTAGTGGGTCAGACTGATTTAATTTCACTCAATAAAAGAATAACACGCTCTAAAAATACTGGTATGCAATGGATTTGATCTTTCTTGACACCTATAAAGTTTTGACAGTCCACATGTAACATTATTGTGAACCAGTGAAACAAGGAGTCTATAGACAGGAAAAATCAATGCCACAGGCAGGCTGAAACCCAGGCTAGAGGAAAGGAAAAGAAAGAGCATAGTTAAGAAGCGGGGAAAAGCTGGAAAAAAAAAATCATCACAAGGGCTCCCCAGTATCAGTCCAACAACAGTTTAATAATTCATTCAAGAGAAAGTTACTGAGTTCCTATTATGTGCAAGACAGTATAGGAGGCACAAGCCAGAAAGTCAACAAAAGTAAAATGAAGCAGAAATAAGAGGGAATGGGACTTCCCTGGTGGCACAGTGGTTAGGAATCCGTCTGCCAATGCAGGGGGCACAGGTTCAAGCCCTGGTCTAGGAATATCCCACATGCCACGGAGCAACTAAGCCCGTGAGCCACAACTACTGAAGCCCGCGCACCTAAGAGCCCGTGCTCCACAACAGGAGAAGCCACTGCGATGAGAAGCCTCAGCTCGCCGCAACTTAGAGAAAGCCCGCACTCAGCAGGACCCAATGCAGCCAAAAATAAATTTAATTAATTAATTAATTTTAAAAAAATAAAGAAGAAATAAGAGGGAATAAAACAGAGACAAATGATGCAGGAGAAAGAACGGCAAAACCATAAAAAGAGGAGAATAACAAGGGTAGTCCCCACTCACTGCAACTAGACAAAGCCCTCAAGCAGCAATGAAGAGCCAACAAGGCCAAAAATAAATAAATAAATAAATAAAAATTTAATTAATATTAAAAAATAACAAAAGATAAATAGAATTGTAAAGTTAGAACATTGTTGAAAAGCTGTAAAAATACTCCAAAAAACAGATCAAAACATATATATGTAGGAAGGCTGCCCCCCGTCATATATAAATACAAACTTATTTTTGTTCATTCATGGGCACTAAATTACTTTATCCAAAGCATAATATATATTTTTTTATTTTATTTATTTATTTATTTATTTTTGGCTGTGTTGGGTCTTCGTTTCTGTGCGTGGGCCTTCTCTAGTTGCGGCGAGCGGGGGCCACTCTTCATCGCGGTGCGCGGGCCTCTCACTGTCCCGGCCTCTCTTGTTGCGGAGCACAGGCTCCAGACGCGCAGGCTCAGTAGTTGTGGCTCACGGGCCTAGTTGCTCCACGGCATGTGGGATCTTCCCAGACCAGGGCTCGAACCTGTGTCCCCTGCATTGGCAGGCAGATTCTCAACCACTGTGCCACCAGGGAAGCCCCAAAACACAATATTTTAATTAAAACAAATAATCAATATTACACTTCTCCTGTCAAATCTAGTTCATAAATTTACTCTGCTATGTAACCATAACGTGTCTAAGATGGAGCTAAAATTAATGAAAATACCTTTGTATGGTTTGTGGAACTCTTCTCAAAATTCCAGGCTTTTAAAATAAATCTGAGCAGTATTTCTATACTATCTTTTTTCTTGTGAAGCAACAGATACTGTTGTCAAAATTCTGTCATTATAATGATTCATGAGCATCATGCTCTAACTAATCTGCCAGACAATAAGGCACTATCTTGACACTGTGACCAAACAAAATGAAATATAAGGAAGACAATGACCCTATTCTGGAAAATTTACAACCTATGTCAACACTGGGGTTTTTCTTTCATTGGTTAGCAAAATAAAATAAATCATATACTTTCTTGGAACATTCGGTAGCCATGACTCTTCTTTTAGTGTAATGACCAGAAAAGAGTTAAGTATGACTTTTTTAGGTCAATTAGCAACAATCATCACTGGAAGTTAAGTAATGCGGTATTAACTGGTAGCAATGCTTCCGCCTACATTAGACCTAAAATAAAACTACACTGAGTTCTGAAAGTATTATAAAGGAAGAGATGAGGTCCCTAATGAGAAAAAATAGTAAGAAATCAAAGAAGTAAAGGCTTTTTAATTAACCATTCCTACAGAAAGGAATAGACTATGGTAGTTAAGAGAACAGACCTGGAGACAAATGTGTGGGTGCGAATTCCCACATCACCGCTAACTAGCTGTACCCATGACAAGTCAATGAACTTTTCTGCATCTCAGTTTCCTCATCTACAGACTGGGGATAACAATAGTACCTATCTCCTAGAACTGTTGTAAGAATTAAATTGCTTTTAAAATACCTCAGATCTTAGATATGACACCAAAAGCACAGGCAACAAAGAAAAGTTAGATAAAGTGGACTTCATCAAAACTTAAAACTTCTATGCTTCAAAGGACACCATCAACAAAGTGAAAAAACAACACACAGAATAGGAGAAACTTTTTGTAAACCATATATCTGATACGGAACTTGTATCTACAATATAAAAAGAAATCTTACAACTCAACAATAAAAAGACAAATAACTCAATTAAAAATGGATAAAGGATCTAAAAAGACCTTTCAGTGATCCAGAAAGGATCTCATTCAGGTTCGACGGAGAAATTAAACCCTTTACAGACAATCAAAAGTTAAGAGAATTCGGCACCACCAAACCAGCTTTACAATAAATGCTAAAGGAACTTCTCAAGGCAGGAAACACAAAAGAAGGAAAACACCTACAGTAACAAACCCGAAATAATTAAGAAAATGGTAAGAGGAACATACACATAATTACCTTAAATGTAAGTGGATTAAATGCGCCAACCAAAAGACATAGACTGGCTGAATGGATACAAAAACAAGACCAGTACATATGCTGTCTACAAGAGACCAACGTCAGACCTAGGGACACATACACACTGAAAGTGAGGGGATGGAAAAAGATATTCCATGCAACTGGAAATCAAAAGAAAGCTGGAGGGCTTCCCTGGTGGCGCATGGTTGAGAGTCCGCCTGCCAATGCAGGGGACATGAGTTCGTGCCCCGGTCCGGGAAGATCCCACATGCCGTGGAGCAGCTGGGCCCATGAGCCATGGCTGCTGAGCCTGCGCGTCCGGAGCCTGTGTTCTGCAACGGGAGAGGCCACAACAGTGAGAGGCCCGCGTACCGCAAAAAAAAAAAAAAAAGGAAGCTGGAGTAGCAATTCTCATATCAGACAAAACAGACTTTAAAAGAAAGACTATTACAAAAGAGACAAAAAGAACACTGCATAATGATCAAGGGATCAATCCAAGAAGAAGATATAACAATTGTAAATATTTATGCACCCAACATAGGAGCACCTCAATACATAAGGCAAATGCTAAAAGCCATAAAAGGGGAAAGCAACAGTAACACAACAGTAGGGGACTTTCAGCACCCCATTTTCACCAATGGACAGATCATCCAAAATGAAAATAAATAAGGAAACACAAGCTTTAAATGACACATTAAACAAGATGGACTTGGGCTTCCCTGGTGGCACCGTGGTTGAGAGTCCGCCTGCTGATACACGGGACGCGGGTTCCTGCCCCGGTCCAGGAGGAACCCACATGCCACAGAGTGGCTGGGTGCGGGAGCCATGGCCGTTGGGCCTGCGCGTCCGGAGCCTGTGCTCCGCAGCAGGAGAGGCCGCGGCAGTGAGAGGCCCGCATACCACAAAAAAAAAAAAAAAAAAACCAAGATGGACTTAATTGATACTTATAGGACGTTCCATCCAAAAACAACAAAATACACTTTCTTCTCAAGTGCTCATGGAAAACTCTCCAGGCTGGATCATATCTTGGGTCACAAATCAAGCCTTGGTAAATTTAAGAAAATTGAACTCGTATCAAGTATCTTTTCCAACCACAACACTATGACACTAGACATCAATTACAGGAAAAAAAATCTGTAAAAAATAAAAACACATGGAGGCTAAACAATACACTACTAAATAACCAAGAGATCACTGAAGAAATCAAAGAGGAAATCCAAAAATGCCTAGAAACAAATGACAATGAAAACACGACGACCCAAAACCTATGGGATGCAGCAAAAGCAGTTCTAAGAGGGAAGTTTATAGCAATACAATCCTACCTCAGGAAACAAGAAACATCTCAAATAAACAAACTAACCTTACATCTAAAGCAATTACAGAAAGAAGAACAAAAAAAACCCAAAGTTAGCAGAAGGAAAGAAATCATAAAGATCAGATTAGAAATAAATGAAAAAGAAATGAAGGAAACAATAGCAAAGATCAATAAAACTAAAAGCTGGTTCTCTGAGTAAAAAACAAAGTTGATAAACCATTAGCCAAACTCATCAAGAAAAAAAGGGAGAAGACTCGAATCAACAGAATTAGAAATAAAAGAGGAGCATGAACAACTGACACTGCAGAAATACAAAGGATCATGAGAGATTACTACAAGCAACTATATGCCAATAAAATGGACAACCTGGAAGAAATGGACACATTCTTAGAAAAGCACAACCTTCCGAGACTGAACCAGGACGAAACAGAAAATATAAACAGACCAATCACAAGCACTGAAATTGAAACTGTGATTAAAAATCTTCCAACAAGGGGCTTCCCTGGTGGCGCAGTGGTTGACAGTCTGCCTGCCGATGCAGGGGACACGGGTTCGTGCCCCGGTCCGGGAAGATCCCACATGCTGCGGAGCAGCTAGGCCCATGAGCCATGGCTGCTGAGCCTGCGCATCTGGAGCCTGTGCTCCACTACAGGAGAAGCCACAACAGTAACAGGCCCACATACTGCAAAAAAAAGAAAAATCTTCCAAAAACAAAGCCCAGGACCAGATGGCTTCACAGGTGAATTCTATCAAACATTTAGAGAAGAGCTAACACCTATCCTTCTCAAACTCTTACAAAATATAGCAGAGGGAGGAACACGCCCAAACCCATTCTATGAAGCCACCATCACCCTGATACCAAAACCAGACAAAGATGTCACAAAAAAAAAAACTACAGGCCAATATCTCTGATGAACATAGATGCAAAACTCCTCAACAAAATACCAGGAAAGAGAATCCAACAGCACATTAAAAGGACATATGCCATGATCAAGTGGGGTTTATCCCAGGAATGCAAGGATTCTTCAATACACGCAAATCAAACAATGTGATACACCATATTAACAGACTGAAGGATAAAAACCATATCATCTCAATAGATGCAGAAAAATCTTTTGACAAAATTCAACACCTATTTATGATAAAAACTCTCCAGAAAGTAGGCATAGAGGGAACCTACCTCAACATAATAGAGGCCATATATGACAAATCCACAGCCAACACCGTTCTCCATTGTGAAAAACTGAAACCATTTCCTCTAAGATCAGGAACAAGACAAGGTTGCCCACTCTCACCACTGTTATTCAACATAGTTTTGGAAGTTTTAGCCACAGCAATCAGAGAAGAAAAAGAAATAAAAGGAATCCAAATCAGAAAAGAAGTAAAACTGTCACTGTTTGCAGATGACATGATACTTTACATAGAAAATCATAAAGATGCCACCAGAAAACTACTAGAGCTAATCAATGAATTTGGTAAAGTAGTAGGACACAAAATTAATGAACAGAAATCACTTGCATTCCTACACACTAATGATGAAATATCTGAAACAGACGTTAAGGAAACACTCCCATTTACCATCGCAACAAGAAGAATAAAATACCTAGGAATAAACCTACCTAAGGAGACAAAAGATCTACATGCAGAAAACTATAAGACACTGATGAAAGAAATTAAAGATGATACAAACAGATGGAGAGATATACCATGTTCTTGGATTGGAAGAATCAACATTTTGAAAATGACTATACATCCCAAAGCAATCTACAGATTCACTGCAATCCCTATCAAACTACCAATGGCATTTCTCACAGAACTAGAACAAAAAATTGCACAATTTGTATGGAAACACAGAAGACCCCGAATAGCCAAAGCAATCTTGAGAAAGGAAAACAGAGCTGGAGGAATCAGGCTCCCAGACTTCAGACTATACTACAAAGCTACATTAATCAAGACAGTATGGTACTGGCACAGAAACAGAAATATAGATCAATGGAAAAGGACAGAAAGCCCAGAGATAAACCCACGCACATATGGTCACCTTATCTTTGATAAAGGAAGCAAGAATATACAATGGAGAAAAGACAGCCTCTTCAATAAGTGGCGCTGGGAAAACTGGACAGCTACATGTAAAAGAACGAAATTCGAACATTCCCTAACACCATACACAAAAATAAATTCAAAATGGATTAAAGACCTAAGTGTAAGGTCAGACACTATAAAATTCTTAGAGGAAAACACAGGCAGAACACTCTATGACATAAATCACAGCAAGATCCTTTTTGGCCCACCTCCTAGAGAAATGGAAATAAAAACAAAAAATGGGACCTAATGAAACTTAAAAGCTTTTGCACAGCAAAGGAAACCATAAACAAAACGAAAAGACAATCCTCAGAATGGTGTAAATATTTGCAAACGAGGCAACTGACAAAGGATTAATCGCCAAAATATACAAGCAGCTCATGCAGCTCAATATCAAAAAAACAAACAACCCCATCCAAAAATGGGAAGAAGACCTAAATAGACATTTCTCCAAAGAAGATATACAGACTGCCAACAAACACATGAAAAGACGCTCAACATCACTAATCATTAGAGTAATGGGAATCAAAACTACAATGAGGTAGCACCTCACACCGGTCAGAATGGCCATCATCAAAAAATCTACAAACAATAAATGCTGGAGAGGGTGTGGAGAAAAGAGAACCCTCTTGCACTGTTGGTGGGCATGTAAATTGATACAGCCACTATGGAGAACAGTATGGAGGTTCCTTAAAGAACTAAAAATAGAACTACCATATGACCCAGCATTCCCACTACTGGGCATATACCCTGAGAAAACCATAATTCAAAAAGAGTCATGTACCACAATGTTCATTGCAGCTCTATTTACAATAGCCAGGACATGGAAGCAACCTAAGTGTCCATCGACAGATGAATGGATAAAGAACGTGTGGCACATATATACAATGGAATATTACTCAGCCATAAAAAGAAATGAAATTGAGTTATCCGTAGTGAGGTGGATGGACCTAGAGTCTGTCATACAGAGTGAAGTAAGTCAGAAAGTAAAACAGATACCGTATGCTAACACATATATATGGAATCAAAAAAAAAAAAAACAGAAAAAGGTTCTGAAGAACCTAGGGGCAGGACAGGAATAAAGACGCAGATGTAGAGAATGGACTTGAGGACACAAGGAGGGGGAAGGGTAAGCTGGGACAAAGTACGAGAGTGGCACTGACATATATACACTACCAAATGTAAGTGGGGAGCAGCTGTATAGCACAGGGAGATCAGCTCAGTGCTTTGTGTCCAACTAGAGGGGTTGGATAGGGAGGGTGGGAGGGAGACACAAGACGGAGTAGATATGGGGATACACGTATGCACTTAGCTGATTTCCTTTGTTATACAGAGGAAACTAACACACCATTGTAAAGCAATTATACTCCAATAAAGATATTTTTTAAAAAATGGATAAAGGATGTGAAAAGACATTTTTCAAGGAAATTGTACAAATGGCCTATAAGCACAGTGAAAAAGATGCTCAAGGGCTTCCGTGGTGGTGCAGTGCTTAAGAATCTGCCTGGCAATGCAGGGGACACGGGTTCAAGCCCTAGTCCGGGAAGATTCCACATGCTGCAGAGCAACTAAGCCTGTGCACCACAGCTACTGAGCCTGCACTCTGGAGTCCCTGAGCCACAACTACTGAGCCTGTGTGCCACAACTACTGAAGCCCACACACCTAGAGCCCGTGCTCTGCAACAAGAGAAGCCACCACAATGAGAAGCTCGCTCACAGCAACAAAGAGTAGCCCCCTCTCGCCACAGCTAGAAAAAGCCTGCAGGCAGCAACGAAGACCCAACGCAGCCAGAAATAAATAAATAAATAAAATAATTTTTTAAAAAAGAAAAAGGGGGCTTCCCTGGTGGCGCAGTGGTTGAGAGTCCACCTGCCAATGCAGGGGACATGGGTTCGTGCCCCGGTCCGGGAAGATCTCACTTGCCACAGAGTGGCTGGGCCCGTGAGCCATGGCCACTGAGCCTGCGCGTCCGGAGCCTGTGCTCCGCTACAGAAGAGGCCACAAGTGAGAGGCCTGTGTACCAGAAAAAAAGAAAAAAAAGAAAAAGATGCTCATTATCAATAGCTATAAGGGAAATCAAATCAAAACTACAAGGACGCGGAGAAAACCATAATTTGAAAAGATACACACACCCCTATGTTCATTGCTGCAGTATTTACAATAGCCCAGACATGGAAGCAACCTAAATGTCCCTCAACAGAGAATGGATAAAGAAGAGATGGTACAGGGCTTCCCTGGTGGCGCAGTGGTCGAGAGTCCGCCTGCCGATGCAGGGGACACGGGTTCATGCCCTGGTCCGGGAAGATCCCACGTGCCGTGGAGCGGTTGGGCCCGTGAGCCATGGCCGCTGAGCCTGCACGTCCAGAGCCTGTGCTCCGCAACGGGAGAGGCCACATCAGTGAGAGGCCCGTGTACCGAAAAAAAAAAAAAAGAGAGATGGTACATACAGACAATGGAATATTACTCAGCCGTAAAAAAAGATTGTAATAATGCCATTTGCAGCCACGTGGATGGATCTAGAGACTGTGATACTGAGTAAAGTCAGACACAGAAAGACAAATATCATATGATATTGCTTATATGTGGAATCTGAAAAAAGGGTACAAATGAACTTATTTACAAAACAGAAGTAGAGTCACAGATGTAGAAAACAAACTTATGGTTACCAGGGAATGTGGGGGGAGGGATAAATTGGGAGATTGGGATTGACATATACACACTACTATATATAAAATAGATAACTAAAAAGAACCTACTGTGTAGCACAGGGAACTATACTCAATACTCCGTAATGGCCTATATGGGAAAAGAATCTTAAAAAAAGAGTGGGTATATGCATATGTGTAACTGATTCACTTTGCTGTACACCCGAAACTAACACAACATTGTAAATCAACTATAATCCAATACAAATTTTAAAAAACGAAAAAAAATATATATTATGGCAAACTTTTATGATATTTTAACATTAGTAAATATACACAAATACAAATAAAAATTCTATTTCCATTTTAAACGACAACAAAAAAAAACTACAAGGAGAAACCACTTCACCCTCACTGGAACAGCTATAATCAAAACGATGACAACACCCTGACCTGGGGCTCCAGGAGCCCCGGGGGCGGTTGCATGAGGCTGGCTGGGAGGGAAGACTTGGCCTGGCTTTGTCCCACTCCACTCTGAGCCTTCTCGCCGACTGGGTTTAGATGGCTCCCGCAAAGAAGGCTGGCAAGAAGAAGGGCCAGTCTGCCGTCAACGAGGTGACGACCAGAAAATACACTCTCAACGTTCACAAGAGCGTCCCTGGAGTGGGTTTCAAGAAGCGTGCCCCTCGGGCACGCAAAGAAATCCGGAAATTTGCCATGAAGGAGATGGGAACTCCAGATGTGCGCGTCGACACCAGGCTCCACAAAGCTGTCTGCGCCAAAGGAATAAGGGATGCCCCGTATTGTATCCAGGTGCAGCTGTCCAGAAACATAAGGAAGATGGAGACGCCCCAGACAAGCTCTGTACGTTGGTTACCATGTACCTGCCACCATTATCAACAACCTGAAGACAGTTAATGTGGATGAGAACTAACTGCTGATTGTCAAGCAAAGTTACAGAACTGCCGAAACAAAAGAAAAGTGAATAACAAGCATTGATGAGGACATAGAGAAATGGAACTCGCATACACTGCTGCTGAGGAAGCAAAACAGCACAACCGCTTTGGAAAACAATCTGGCAGTTCCTCAAATAGTTAAACATTTAGTTACCGTATGACCCTGTAATTCTAATTCCTAGGCATATACATGAGAGAACTGAAAACATACGTCCACATAAAAACATATACGAATGTTAACAGCACCATTACTCATAACAGCCAAAAAGTAGAAACAACCCAAATGTCCATCAGCTGAAGAAGGAGTAAACAAAAAGTGGTCTATCCATATGTTGAAATATTATTCAGCAAAAACAAAACGTGAAGTACTGATCCGTGATACAACACGGACAAACCTTGAAAACATTATGCTAAGTGAAAGAAGTCGGTCATAAAAGACTACAAGCTGTATGACTCCATTTATACGAAATGCCCAGAACAGGCAAATCCAGAGACAGAAGAGTGGTTGCCTGGGGCTGGGGGAGGATGGGGGAAATGGGTGGTGACTGATAATCTGTACGGGGCTTCTTGCTGGGGTGATGAAAATGTCCGAGATTGATGGTGATACACAACTCTGGTCATAGAGTAAAAACCTCTGTATATTTTAATGGGTAAGTTGTATTAAAACTGTTAAGAAAAAAAAGCACCTCGGACCAGTGCCTTCACGTAGTAAGTGCAAATTGCTAATTTTCATTATAGGAAGAAGAAACTCCTGTCAACATTAAAATGGGAAAAGCAAATTTGTGTTAACTGAAATGGGACAGAAGATCACTTCACTTGAAACAGCTGTTGAATGTACATGCAACATTCAGAAATGACAAGAAACAACAGTGTGACACGAAGAAGCATTCTGTTTCAAATGCCCATCAAGGGCTCGGAAGCTGAGCTTCTAGAAGTGATTGGAGAAGCTCTTCCCGAGACGGTCAAACTCCTCCTTCTGGCCTTTGACATGGTTGTGGGGAAAGCAGGCAGCAAAAACTCTGAAACAGTTTCCCTCAAATAACTTATCCATTTAAAGTTCAAAAATAAAATGAAGGTGATACAATTTCGTGCTGGGTTTTCTACAGAGCCGAACAATTTTGCCGCCCCCGAGAGAACACTAGCAGAGCCTAAGGAGAGTCACAGCACACTGCTCCCAGGAGTCGTGAAGTGATTCCCCACCAACACGTGTGCCAGGGTGTAAAGGGCAGAGAAGAAGAGACTAACGTCTGAAAGGCAGATGAGACATTGGCAAGTGAAGAGAAGGCCGCGGCCAGTCCTGGGACAAGCCCTGTGAGCAGAGGCTAGAAGGGCTCCAGGTGAACTGGTTGGGGGGCGGGGGTGCGGGCGGACAGAATCTCAACTCTCTCCTTGCTCTCCCTCGGGGAAGAAGATAGAGTTTGCATGCTTCCCACTTGGAACCGTAATAGAGGGCGTCCTGGGATGCCAAACCCTGGCTCTGCGTCCTTTCCTGCCAGTCTCACCCTCTCCCTGAACAGAAGCCCCACAGAACCACCCTGACTTTACTCCCAGCACTCGAAACTCAATTTCAGCTCTATACACCCTTATTTTGAAAAGTTTCAGAAATAAAAAATATTATATTCTTTTTTTAATCTCAACATATGACTGATTTTTCTGACAGCTCTAAGCTACTTCTACTTGGTAGAAGCACCTA
The DNA here is from genome assembly GCF_949987515.2 of Delphinus delphis. Lineage (NCBI taxonomy): Eukaryota > Metazoa > Chordata > Mammalia > Artiodactyla > Delphinidae > Delphinus > Delphinus delphis. Next base: position 77,411,607 of record NC_082699.1, read on the forward strand.
ATTCTCCTGCAAGGGAATCCCGTACTTTCCATCAGGCATAACTAGCCAGTCTGGGCTCGTTAACTTCTATTGCTCAAATACCAATACATCTAACACTGATTTCATCGTTCATCAGTTTTGGATGGGAGGTGAGGGAGTATCATTCAGTTCCTCAGCCCGCCCTCAACTGCTTTCTCATCAGCAACTCAGGTCTCCTAAAAACAAAGCAAAACATTTGTTTTCCTTCCTCTAGGAAGGAAAACACTTTCCACAAGCTCCATCAGGAAACGTCAGCCTAGAGAAAGAATGCAACACAAATGTTAAAACAAAAATCTACAAACCTGAAGCAATTTCATTTCAAACTCAAGATACACAACGAGATGAAAGTAAATGTGCTGGTCACAAAGCACGTGTAAGCATGTGACCATCTGCTGTCCATCCTTCAAAGGAAGGGAGGGTTTTCATTTTTATTATTATTCTTTGTCATTGTCCGATTAAGGCAGAAAACAGTAGAGCTCATTACGAAATAATTAAGCACTGCAATAAAAGAGTTTTTTGCTGTATGAATTACAGAAGGCATTAAGAGGGGAAAGGAAAACCCACCTCTGTGAAAAATGCAGAATGTCTTTCCCTGTTAAGAACACACATACAAAATGCAACAGAGAATTCAAATTCACACTGAGAGGAGCATAAGCCACAGCATCAGAGCAGAGTCGTTACTATGAGTAAATTCGAAATTAACTGGACAGGCATGCTCAGTGCATTCAGAGAATTTTAAAAGCACACTGCAAATCATCCACTTAACCATGCTAGAGGAAGAATTTCCCTCTTCGACAAACAACATAAATCAATAGGGTGCCCCATGAAACAAGGAACAAACAACAATCAGGTCTGTAACAGTTCTGATTTAAAGTTACTTAAATCAGTATGTTCCAAAGATCGTAATCCGGAAATTTTAACCATTCATTCACACCACCATGAAACAAGCACTTAAAAAATAACCAAAAGAAACTAAGCACATAGATCATGTACCTGGATCAATGAGAACTTCTTGTGCCCCTGGAAGAAAGAACAGATTATGGTCTTTTATTTGAAAAACAAAACTACTTTTAAAGATAACTGCTAAATCACATTTCATAATTCACATAGCCTCAAAAAATATGAGACACTTGTATCTGATCAGAAAAGCAATTCTGAGTAACAGTATGTTACAATTCAGTGCCTTTATGCTTTAGAAGGAAAAAAAGAGAAGAAAACTATTTCTCATATCCTGCACAAACTGTAAAGTGCTTCCCTATCTCTCTCCCTTCCCACTTTCCAAGCTTATACTCCCTAACTCTTCTGAAACAAGTATGAGAATTTCTTATTCCCACAAATAAGCCAAGTGACAGAAGAATATCAATTTATTTGTATAAATATACGCCCACACCTTAGCCTGAAGAAGAAAGGTATCAGAAGGCTATATGGAACTTATTTCTCCTTCCTAAAATCACACGCGCGTGCACACACACACCCACACACACACATTCACACAGACACACATACACACTGATTTACTGGACGTTTCACAAGCTAAGGATTTCCAACTTCTAGAAGGTAGCTCTGTAGTTGTTAGTTTACAACACAGAACAGTTAACTTCATTATTATCAAGAAGCTTTTGAAAGCCTTGATCATCTATTAAACCATCCAAATATCAACGAGACCCAATTAGCCTTCTCTATAGAATGTAATTTCCCATGATGGCAAAACATACCCTAAGAGGAACTGGGTTCAAGAGTCCTGCTTATCATTAGATATGATCTTTTTTTTTTGTGTGTGTGTGTGTGGTACGCGGGCCTCTCACTGTTGTGGCCTCTCCCGTTGCGGAGCACAGGCTCCGGACACGCAGGCTCAGCGGCCATGGCTCACGGGCCCAGCCGCTCCGCGGCATGTGGGATCTTCCCGGACCGGGGCATGAACCCACGTCCCCTGCATCGGCAGGCGGACTCTCAACCACTGCGCCACCTGGGAAGCCCAGCTATGATCATTTTTAAACATGTTAACAGGATTCAGAAAGGTATGTCCCAATAACATATATTCTTACTGAAATAGCATGTTTTCAATCGTCCATAGAGAATAGGTCCCATGATGCTACTTAAGAGCTACTCTGTGTACTGCAATCTCCGTTTTTACACGCAGACTAAAACTCACTGCCATCCAGAAGCCACGATTATACTAAAGAACAGGTGCTTCCTACTGGATACTGACTACATGCCAAACACAATGCTTGACAACCATCATGTGTGACTGTCAGGGCAACCCTACGAGGTAGATGGGGATGAGAAAGCCTGCGGGGCGGATGCGGAGCCAGGGATGCGGCACCATCACACACCCCACCACATGTCCACGACGAGTGCTGACGGATCTGCACTGAGGGGACACTGAGCTGTGTGGAACCTTGGGGGATGTCAGATTTCCAGATAGTGCTAAAAACATCCTGTTCAGTGAAAAACCTGGTCAAATATGTTATACTGTGCCATGTCCTTCGAATAGGGAACATGAATGAGACTTTTTCGATGCCTCAGAGTCATAATCACAATCATCAATTACTCGACCTCTTAGGGCGTCCAGGGATGAACCGGGCCCCATGCTAAGTACACTGAGATTGCAGAGCTTTTAAGGTTGTTTAATGAAGCTTGTAAAAATCTTTCTGTCTCAAGCCTCACACAGGCGGTCAACTATCACTTCTCACTGGTGTGGACGTATTAATACCACCTGAAACGATCCTTTTCTGCCTTTTAAGCTAATCCATCTAATCCAATCTTTTCGAACAGCAAAGAACAAGCTCAACCACAACAAATGGACAGCTTTTACCAAATGAACTTTAACGTCTAATTGGACTCCCTGGAAGCCCTTTCCTTTTATTAAACCCACTTCTAGGTACGCAACAGTCTACTGACCGGTCGACTTTGCTATCTGATTATCTGGCCTACTCAGAAGGCTTCTCACCTCATTGTGTGTGTGAGGGGGTGGGGAGATAATAATCGGTGCTGTCTGAAGAAATCACAGTGAGAAAAAGGAGCACCCTCCAGCCAGGTCTCCACAGACAGGAGTACCTCAGTGTGCTCAGACATGATATCATCAGCATCATCAGCCTCCAATGGACTGATTTCACATTAACCAAATTCATAAGAGACTGGTGTAAGAAAGTCAGAGGCTGGGACTTCCCTTCCACACTCCCAATACAGAGGGCACGGGTTCGATCCCTGGTCGGGGAACTAAGATCATGCATGCCGCAGGGTGTGACCAAAAGAAAAGAAAAAAGAAACAGAGGTTTAACTTATTAATTTAACAGGAGACATAAAATTATCGATCAGACTAAAATGTCGGAGTTCAACAATCAGCATATTTTCTCTCCAACGACCCAATCATGGGCAGGAGGCCACATGGCAAGCATGGACAGATGCAGAGCAAGAGGGATTTCCTAGATTAACTTGATGGACTAAATTTCTGTTACAGGGACAGACCTGCTGCCTAGACCACAATGAATGCTGGTCACGGTGCATGGACAGTGGCCGAGGCACAGCTGTGAACACTTGTGTAACTCTCCCTTTCCCACTCTTTCCAGGCCGACGAATGGACAGATGTACACAGAGATCCACGGACAGGCTGATACCTCTAAAAACCCAAAGCCCATCTCTGAGAGCCTGGAAGCCAGACTGCCAGGGTTTAAATACCAGCTCTGCCACTTACTAGCTCTGTGACCTTGGTCAAATTACTTACCCTCTCTGTGCCTCAATTTCCACACCTGTAAAGTTGGGAAAATAATCAAACCTACCTCACTTGGCTGTTGTGAGGATCAAAGGATTAAATTAGTTTCTGCAAAGTGCTTAGAAAAGTATGCAGCACATTTCAGGTGCCCAACAAATGTTAACTATGACGCATGCCCCGCCTGTCTCCCTTCTAATCAGCTTTAATGTTTCCTTGCTAGTTTAAGTCACAGAGGACATCCTGATTTCCCTATTTATAAACTCCTGAGGAGCACCCTTCTGTTCCACTCCACGACCTCTTCAAACTGAGGGAGGGGACGCTTCCTCCCCACTCCTCTGGGCCATGAGGAGGGCTTCTCCCTCAACACTCCTGACCCCTGGCCCACAGCTAGCCCTCCTCGCACAAATGGAGTGAGGAGTGGGCTCAGGGAGTCTGGGAGACAAGTGGGGCACGGGAAACCATTCTTCCCCCCCGGGTGCTGGCCACCCTCAGGAAGCACCCAGGATGCTCAGCGTTGTGACATGACAGCCCTGAGCATGACGGGGACAGGTCCCCTCATAGGAAGGCCCACTGTGGCCCAGAACTGCCTGCGACTGCGTGAGTCTCTCTAGTTCCGGGATAGAGTATTAAGACACCCATTTCCCTGAAGCCCTAAAGTTCACGGAGAATGTGGCTTTACCAGTAACAAAGGAGACGTTTAGCTCCCGCTGCCTACTCTCTCGTCTCATCTCTCAGTTGGCTGGTGGAGAAAAGAAGAGTGTAATTACTGGGCCCACTTAAGCCCCAACATATACTAATTAGCCAAAAATTCTGTGGCTTAACGTTCAGGGTGACTGTATACCAGCCCTAATTCTGAGGCTGCTGCTAAATTATGAGTACAGGAAGTACTGAACCTCTTCAAATATTTTACTCATTTCTTAATTGGATCTTTTGTCATAAAACCAGCTTTTTCTATTTTAATTCCTTAGTAATTGCTAAAGACTATATAAAATGATGGCTTCATACAAAACAATAGCTAAGGGTTTGAGCTCTTTTGAGATAACCACTGTGCTAAACACTTTACATAATTTCTGATTCTCACAATTCTACAAAGCAGATATTAGCGTCCCTATTTTACAGACAAGGGAAAAACTCAGAAAGAACTGACTCAAGTTCGCATGGCTAAGTGGTAGCATGTGCATTCAAAGCCAAGTCAAAAAACTACGCTCCTTCATACAGCAACCAAATCACCTCCCACTAATTAACGCACAGCAGTGGGTTCAATACTCAGGGAGTTCAATACGTTTTTCAGCTTTAAGGTGCTCCAGGGACCACTTCTATCTGTTTTATAAAATCATGGCTCACTGGTTTCTAATACTGGAAGAAAAGTACAATTTCACCATTGTTTGCACAGCAAGTCTGAAATTTTCACACTGAGATGACAGAATAAAAATAAGATATAACTAGAATAATTTGTCCAGGTATCCAGACATAATGGACATTGTGCTATCCTGAAGCACTAAACAAAGAAGTCAAATTAAAGGAACGTGGGCTAAGTCGTCTTCCACAAACAGGAAAATTAAGACTTTTAAAAGGTGCAACAGCGCCACCTATGGCCCAAAAGGCTGTCCAGGTTGCTGTAAAAGACACAACACATAAATTGCCTGTATAAGAAACAATCAGTAAGGTTTTTAAAAATAGGATGCTCAGAGCCTATAACTAAAAGCTTATCTAGCTCATAACTGAATTCTGCTTCAGGGAAGGGAGTGGTATTCAGTATGTAATCTGAAATTGTTAACACTCCTGAATATAAACAAAAGACATAGGCTCATGGAAACTAATCTTAGAAGAAGGAATCCAGTCCAGCCTCTTCATTTTACAGACAGGGAGACTGAGACCCAGAATCCATCCTTCTAGCAATCAGCAGCAAAGCTCTCCTAGTCCTTTTGTTTTACACTAGCTAGCTGTACTAGCTCTATATTCATAAAAGTCATGTCTGCATGTTTCCAACATTAGATAACCTGTGTCTTGCAAAATACTTCCCAAAGAGCATTTAACTACAAATCATACAATTTTCTTGAAATACAAAACACTTATTTATATATTAAAATAAAGAGGGAGGGGATATGGCGATATATGTATACATATAGCTGATTCACTTTGCTATGCAGCAGAAACTAACACAACATTGTAAAGCAATTATACTCCGATAAAGATGTTAAAAAATAAAAAATTTTAAAATTTAAAAGTAATTTAAAAATAATAAATAAATAAAATAGCATGAGCTCCACTTTTTTTTTTTTTTTTTTTTTTTTGCAGTATGCAGGCCTCTCACTGTTGTGGCCTCTCCCGTTGCGGAGCACAGGCTCCAGACACGGAGGCTCAGCGGCCATGGCTCACAGGCCCAGCCACTCCGTGGCATGTGGGATCTTCCCGGACCGGGGCACAAACCCGCGTCCCCTGCATCGGCAGGTGGACTCAACCACTGCGCCACCAGGGAAGCCCTGAGCTCCACTTCTATTCCCTCTATAAAGGAAAAGTGACAGATGTCAAATCGTTTTGATTATTTACCTCCCCCAGCAGCAGAAATACCTCAATCAAAAAAAAAGCAGCATTCTCTTAGCATCAACAAGGCAATTCCTTAAAAGAGAACATTCCGTCTTTATGTTGTAAGAGGACACATGACCCACCGCCATGATGATGCTCAGATCTGGACTGTGTAAACTGTCAACACGTCATTAAATGTACAGCTCTCTCGTCTCAAAAAACTCATATAACTGTGCCTTGACTTCTAACAGGCAGAATTGTTCTCAGAGCTTTCTGAGATGCTCTTCCCAGGTTTTATAAAATCCTCAAATTTGGCTTGAATAAAATTTTCCATTTTCTTTCTTAAAAAATAAATAAATAAAACCTATTAAGGGTACAGGAAAAAAATCAAAACTTTCTTCAATCACAAAAGAGATAAGCTTATTCTCTGCAAATAATCAATACTGATTTTTCTAAACATAAAGGCTGTGGTCAAATTCCTCGCAATTTAAAGGTTCTAGTGGATGATTACAAGCCAATATGAATTCTGAGTTGTAAAAATATACATTCTGTACAAACAATCTTCAAGTTCTTCAGCTGAAGACACTTTAGCTAGTCCCTATCTTACTAGGATGACACTCTCATCAAAACTTCATACTGCACTAAAAAAAGTAACCGGATCCTTATCGCTTTAAGTCATATTCATATATATCACATGTATATACACACTGAATATGCATCATAAATAAACCACCCTCTTCAGTATTCAGAGCTGATCCTTCTAAACTATCTGTCATTGTGACAGCAAATTTTTACTGAGAATCTCTTGGGTGCTTTGTGCAAGGTATCTAACTCAGTCAGACTAGGTAAATAACATTATTCAAATTTCACAAATGAGGAAATATATACTTAAACCATAAAAACCAACTTAACATATTCATCATAAGGAAAGAAGAGAGTAGAGATTTGTATTTTCTCTCAATTTTCAGTGGCTTGATCTTTTCTTCCGTACTGAAGACTACACAAAAGCAGTTCAGCCTCTATAACTTTTTCTCTCGACAAGCCTCACTAGAGAAGAACAAGCGGTAAGTCATTAGCAATGGTTGGATCTTCAAAGCTCACTTCTCTTTTGCACTGTAATCATTTTTTATGGGTTTTTTTAGTGCTTCCAGAGTTAAAATAAAAAATACTAACTTTTTAGGTCATTAGCTGAGAATAAAACATTTGTGAAAATGTACAGTGTTAATCTATGCCCCTCTGTCTCGTATTCTCACTGATACCTCTTCTTTTATGGCCTCATCAGGTTGAGATCACTAAAATCAGTCACTTATGAACTCACAGGAGTTTGGGAAACCAGTCAACGGGAGGCTGATTAGAGGAGCAATTAAGGATGCCTACTGTACAGTCACCCCAGCCTGGCTCCAGCCCCGAGTCTGGCGCTGCCAGTTGCGTGATTTGGGGCAAGTTACCCCATCTCTTTAAACCTCAATCCCTCACCTGCAAGAAGGAGTTACTGATAACTACCCTCAAACACCTGCTCTGAGGTAAAACGTAAGGAAAGCATTTAGCACAGCCTGGCCTAGGGCAGATGCCAAATCATTCACAGCTATTTCAATAATTAGGGATGATAACGCTTACTATTAATAAATTAAGCTAGTCCAAAAAGTACCAATAACCATAAAGGAGAAACATTTGTAAGTCAACAAGCATTTCCTTTTGGATTGATTGCAGAATGTCCTATTGATTTTTTAATAAACCAAGTTTTGAATAACCTTGAATACTCTGAATACTAAGAAAGTGAAGTTTTTTTTTTAAAAATTTAAACAAAAGGAGAATTAAAGCAAAAAGACATAGGGAGTACAGAATTCTTTTTTGAAACTAAATTCAGTTTTAAGAGAGGGGAAAATTCCCTTTTTTTCAGAGGAAATCTTGAAAACTATGTAAAGGAGATCTGAGATGTCTAGAGTCTTTTAACAGTACTCATGAATTCATATTACCAAGTCTTAAAACTACTTGACAATCAACAATAATAATACTGATAACAATAATGGCTGCTAACATTTATCCAGCACCGGCTGGGACTGTTGTAGGTCCTTTATATGTGTATCTCCTGCAGCCTTCACAAGAACCCTCCAAGGTAAGTACAGTTATTATCTCCCCCACTTCACAAATAAGGAAATTGAGGCACAGAGAGATTAAACTTGCTCCAGGTCACATGGGCATTAAATGACATCTGTAGCCTGCTATTTTGCTGGTGAAAAAGGAACCTGAGATATAAATTCAAGGGAGAATGTTAAATAATCCGTTTGTCTGGTCTTCACCTCAAAGAGTAGATACCATAAATTGCTGATGTGAGATGAGGCTGCCACTGCAAACTGACTAATCTTGAAATTGATATCCAAGATGAAGCAACATATATACTCATGATAGCAAATCCGTTCATGGCTCGGGACCCTTTAATGCCTGAAAGGTGGTAAAATCATTTCCGATCTAAATGCCATCAGCGCTGCTCTTTCAGCTCTCATCCAAGCTTCACTGGATGTTCTTCTCCACAGACTGTCTTCAACAGTAAAAAGTTCTCAAGTGTTTCACACTACGCACAGCTAAATAAAGCCACTTCTCTACTGCAGACGGAGCCCTTTTTCAGGCCTAAAACTTGCTTTGCCTATCTTCAGCAAGGGCAGAAAGTGAAGCATCGCCCTACAAAGGCTCCAGAGTCTCACTAAGCCCATGAGTAGAACAGTCTCAACACTTTATAACTCTTCAAGTAGCAGGGAAAGAATAAAACAAAACCACCTTCAACAAAAGGCCCCCAAAGAGAGAGCAGACGTCCTTCTAAGGAGAAGATAAGCAGCTGTCACCTGTGTGTTGGATACTTTAGCACTTGGCCGCTGGCGCAAGGGGACAAGAGGACTTGAAATGCTGGAATCTCATAGCAGAGACAGCAGTTACAACAACACGCGATAAACACAGGTGGTGAGCACCGACGGGAGGCATCTCAAGTCAAAACTGAAGCCCAGGAAAGCAGGGAGCAGAGATATCCCAGTCTGAGGACTTTCTCTATCACTTCTCAGCCTGCTTTACTTTCCTCTCCAATAACTGAGACCCCACTAAAACCGTTAGGAACGGTCTGCTGAAGGAAGATAAAACATCTTCAAGGACCACCAGAGATTCATCTAAGCAGTTCTACAAAGAATGCACCCAGATTCAGACGGAGTGGCTACACTGACTGGCGCATAGAGGTGGTCTCTGCAGTCTTTGCTGGTGACGGGGATGGTATAATTCAGGGGAAAAAGACATTGAAGGCATTTCCGCATCCAATACACATCAACGGCCGTGGGCCTTCTCTTTGGGGGGAAAAAATCCGTAAAAATCTCATGGTTCAAAAAACACCTAGTAGTTTTGTGTATAGCCTTGATCTCTGCATTCTTTGCTATTATCTTTGTGACCTATGCGGTATGACAACCACATCCTGAACATTTAAGGCAAATTCACTTATTAAGGGTCAAAAGGGTCAAGTTCATTCAACAAGCATTTGTGGTTCTGCTCCTCCAAAGATGCATTTTTACTCTTCACAGGTGCTAACAAACATGAGGAAATCAAACTTCACGCATTAAGAGAACTTCATCAACCAGAAAAAAGAAGAAACAGCTCCCCGGGCCCTGAATTAGCTGTTAAAATTGACATCTGGGACTAACTTCACCAAACACACAGGAATTATGACAAGGGCCCAGACAGAGAACTTCAAAGACAGCCTACCATGAAATTTTATGCAACTGGTCCAGAAATCAACCCATCATTGTAATCCATTAATATCATTTGATAAGACTCAATAAGATCAATACATATTCAATAGAATCAGAAGACAATGTCTCATGTGCAGGATTTCTTTTTTTTTTTTTTTTTACGTGCAGGATTTCTGACTCAACGGATTTTATATTTTATTTAAACATTACTCAACCTTCACTCAGAGGGAACAGTAATAGATTACTCCTGCTTGCTTAAAGACTGTAACTGAGTCTAGGATGGAGGCAAGAGCAGAGCTTACCTGGTCGATGTCTGTTGGCTGCTTCAGCAGGAAGTGAGCTACCCTGGACCCTTCGAGCTCCAGTTTTACCACCAGTTCCACCAGGATAGTGATAGATGACAGAAGCTGAACATAACCCTTCAAGGGCAGCTGGGCATTAAAATAAAAGTTCAATTAATAAAGTTAGTGGCCCATCCTTAGCAAAAATTGCAGTGACTAAGAATGATCTGAACGGCGTGATGATGTGGAAATGCCAATTTTTCCACAAAACAGAGATCAAACCTACAGATCACTGGTTTTGTTACAAACAGGAACATGGCCCCTACTATGTTTTGCAGGCCCGTGTCAAAGCTGGCAGCGCAGAAAACTCTCGCGATGCTCAACATTTCTCTGAGGGGCTGAGCACATGTGAGCCAGGCTGTTCATTCATTCATTTAACCAACAGCTTAGTTCACGCTGTGTGGCAGGCTCTGTGCCAGATGCTGACACTGCAGACAGATGAAGCAGTGCCCTGGATCGAAAAGATTTTTAAAATCATACCACTGGAAGAAGGACCAGAATACCTATCCCCATCACTCACCCGGAATGCATCTATCCCATTTCGAGCAAACACCTAACAGGCCTGTCTCCTTCTCAAAGGCAGCCACACTGAGTTGTGGCAACTTTTCATTCTTCTATCACTGGCAGTTAAACCCTAAGAAACTTGGGCTATGCTACTAGCCTCACAAGTCGTGCTGCAGTGTTCATCTTTACCCAGTAGCTCAGTGGTTCTCAAACTTTTTGGTCTTAGAACTCCTTCACGCTGAAAAATCACTAAGGACCACAATAAAGAGCGCTTTTTTTGTGCAGGTTACATCTACAGATATTTACCATGCTCGAAAATAGAACTAGAAGAGGATTTAAATATTTATGTGTTCCTTCCTTTTAAAACAATAATAAGCCCATAACATGTTAACTTTTTTTTAATATCTTTATTGGAGTATAATTGCTTCACAATGTTGCATTAGTTTCTGCTGACTAACAAAGTGAATGGGCTATATGCATTCGTATATCCCCATATCCCCTCCCTCTTGCGTCTCCCTCCCACCCTCCCTATCCCACCCCTCTAGGTGGTCACAAAGCACCTAGCTGATCTCCCTGTGCTATGCGGCTGCTTCCCACTAGCTGTCTATTTTACATTTGGTAGCGTATATATGTCAATGCTACTCTCTCACTTCGCCCCAGCTTACCCTTCCCCCTCTACGTGTCCTCAAGTCTACTCTCTACGTCTGAGCCTTTATCCTGTCCTGCCCCTAGGTTCATAAGAACCTTTTTTTTTTTAAGATTCCATATATATATTAACATATGGTATTTCTTTTTCTCTTTCTGACTTACTTCACTGTCTATGACAGACTCTAGGTTCCTCCACCTAACTACAAATAACTCAATTTCATTTCTTTCTATGGTTGACTAATATTCCATTGTATATATGTGCCACACCTGCTTTATCCATTCATCCGTCAATGGAGAGTTAGGTTGCTTCCATGTCCTGGCTATTGTAAATAGTGCTGTAATGAACACTGTGGTACATGACTCTTTTTGAATTATGGTTTTCTCAGGGTATATGCCCAGTAGTGGGATTGCTGGGTCATATGGTAGTTCCATTTTTAGTTCTTTAAGGAACCTCCATACTGTTCTCCATAGTGGCTGTATCAATTTACATTCCCACCAACAGTGCAAGAGGGTTCCCTTTACTCCATACCCTCTCCAGCATTTATTGCTTGTAGATTTTTGATGATGCCCATTATGACCGGTGTGAGGTGATACCTCATTGTAGTTTTGATTCCTATTTCTCTAATGATTAGTGATGTTGAGCATGCTTTCATGTGTTTGTTGGCAATCTGTATATCTTCTTTGGAGAAATGTCTATTTAGGTCATCTGCCCATTTTTGGATGGGGTAGTTTGTTTTTTTGATATTGAGCTGCATGAGTTGCTTGTATATTTTGGAGATTAATCCTTTGTCAGTTGCTTCATTTGTTAATTTTTTCTCCCATTCTGAGGATTGTCTTTTCATCTTCTTTATGGTTTCCTTTGCTGTGCAAAAGCTTTTAAGTTTCATTAGGTCCCATTTGTTTACTTTTGTTTTTATTTCCATTTCTCTAGGAGGTGGGCCAAAAAGGATCTTGCTGTGATTATGTCATAAAGTGTTCTGTCTATGTTTTCCTCTAAGAATTTCATAGTATCTGGCCTTACATTTAGGTCTTTAATCCATTTTGAGTTTATTTTTTGTGTATGGTGTTAGGGAGCGTTCTAATTTCATCCTTTTACATGTAGCTGTCCAATTCTCCCAGCACCACTTATTGAAGAGGCTGTCTTTTCTCCACTGTATATTCTTGCCTCCTTTATCAAAGATAAGGTGACCATATGTGTTGGGTTTACCTCTGGGCTTTCTATCCTGTTCCATTGATCTATATTTCTGTTTTTGTGCCAGTACCATACTGTCTTGATTAATGTAGCTTTGTAGTATAGTCTGAGGTCTGGGAGCCTGATTCCTCCAGCTCCGTTTCCCTTTCTCAAGATTGCTTTGGCTATTCGGGGTCTTTTGTGTTTCCATACAAATTGTGCAATTTTTTGTTCTAGTTCTGTGACAAATGCCATTGGTAGTTTGATAGGGATTGCACTGAATCTGTAGATTGCTTTGGGATGTACAGTCATTTTCACAATGTTGATTCTTCCAATCCAAGAACATGGTATATCTCTCCATCTGTTTGTGTCATCTTTAATTTCTTTCATCAGTGTCTTATAGTTTTCTGCATGTAGATCTTTTGTCTCCTTAGGTAGGTTTATTCCTAGGTATTTTATTCTTCTTGTTGCAATGGTAAATGGGAGTGTTTCCTTAACTTCTCTTTCAGACTTTTCATCATTAGTGTGTAGGAATGCAAGTGATTTCTGTGCATTAATTTTGTATCCTACTACTCTACCAAATTCATTCATTAGCTCTAGTAGTTTTCTGGTAGCATCTTTAGGATTCTCTATGTATCGTATCATGTCATCTGCAAACAGTGACAGTTTTACTTCTTCTTTTCCAATTTGGATTCCTTTTCTTTCTTTTTCTTCTCTAATTGCTGTGGCTAAAACTTCCAAAACTATGTTGAATAACAGTGGTGAGAGTGGGTAACCTTGCCTTGTTCCTGATCTTAGAGGAAATGGTTTCAGTTTTTCACCATTGACAACTATATTGGCTGTGGGTTTGTCATATACAGCCTCTATTATGTTGAGGTAGGTTCCCTCTATGCCTACTTTCTGGAGAGCTTTTATAATAAATTGGTGTTGAATTTTGTCAAAAGCTTTTTCTGCATCTACTGAGATGATCGTATGGTTTTTATCCTTCAATATGTTAATATGGTGTATCACATTGATTGATTTGCATGTATTGAGGAATCCTTGCATTCCTGGGATAAACCCCACTTGATCATGGTGTATGATCCTTTTAATGTGTTGTTGGATTCTCTTTCCTGGTATTTTGTTGAGGAGTTTTGCATCTATGTTCATCAGAGATATTGGCCTGTAGTTTTTTTGTGTGTGACATCTTTGTCTGGTTTTGGTACCAGAGTGATGGTGGTCTCATAGAATGAGTTTGGACATGTTCCTCCCTTGGCTATATTTTGTAAGAGTTTGAGAAGGATAGGTGTTAGCTCTTCCCTAAATGTTTGATAGAATTAGCCTGTGAAGCCATCTGGTCCTGAGCTTTTGTTTGTTGGAAGATTTTTAATCACGGTTTCAATTTCAGTGTTTGTGATTGGTCTGTTTATACTTTGTTTCTTTTGGTTCGGTCTCAGAAGGTTGTGCTTTTCTAAGAATGTGTCCATTTCTTCCAGGTTGTCCATTTATTGGCGTATAGTTGCTTGTAGTAATCTCTCATGATCCTTTGTATTTCTGCAGTGTCAGTTGTTACTTCGCCTTTTTCATTTCTATTTCTGTTGATTTGAGTCTTCTCCCTTTTTTCCTTGATGAGTCTGGCTAATGGTTCATCAATTTTGTTTATCTTCTCTAAGAACCAGCTTTTAGTTTTATTGATCTTTGCTATTGTTTCCTTCATTTCTTTTTCATTTATTTCTAATCTGATTTTTATGATTTCTTTCCTTCTGCTAACTTTGGTTTTTTGCTCTTCTTTCTCTAATTCTATAGGTGTAAGGTTAGTTTGTTTGAGATTTTTCTTGTTTCCTGAGGTAGGACTGTATTGCTATAAACTTGCCTCTTAGAACTGATTTTGCTGCATCCCATAGGTTTTGGGTCGTTGTGTTTTCATTGTCATTTGTTTCTAGGTACTTTTTGATTTCCTCTTTGATTTCTTCAGTGATCTATTGGTTATTTAGTAGCATATTATTTAGCCTCCATGTGTTTGTATTTTTTACAGTTTTTTCCTGTAATTGATATCTAGTCTCATAGCATTGTGGTTGGAAAAGATACTTGATATGATTTCAATTTTCTTAAGTTTACCAAGGCTTGATTTATGACCCAAGATATGGTCTATCCTGGAGAATGTTCCATGAGCACTTGAGAAGAAAGTGTATTTTGCTGTTTTTGGATGGAATATCCTATAAATATCAATTAAGTCCATGTTGTTTAATGTGTCGTTTAAAGCTTGTGTTTCCTTATTTATTTTCATTTGGATGATCTGTCCATTGGTGAAAGTGGGGTGTTAAAGTTCCCTCCTATGATTGTGTTACTGTTGATTTCCCTATGGCTGTTAGCATTTGCCTTATGTATTGAGGTGCTCCTATGTTGGGTGAATAAATATTTACAATTGTTATATCTTCTTCGTGGATTGATCATTATGTAGTGTCCCTCTTTGTCTCCTGTAATAGTCTTTCTTTTAAAGTCTATTTTGTCTGATATGAGAACTGCTACTCCAGCTTTCTTTTGATTTCCATTTGCACAGAGTATCTTTTTCCATCCCCTCACTTTCAGTCTGTATGTGTCTCTAGGTCTGAAGTAGGTCTCTTGTAGACAGCATATGTATGGGTCTTGTTTTTGTATCCATTCAGCCAGTCTATGTCTTTTGGTTGGAGCATTTAATCCATTTACATTTAAGGTAATTATCTATATGTATGTTCCTATTACCATTTTCTTAATTGTTTTGGGTTTGTTTTTGCAGGTCTTTTCCTTCTCTTGTGTTTCCTGCCTAGAGAAGTTCCTTTAGCATTTGTTGTAAAGCTGGTTTGGTGGTGCTGAGTTCTCTTAGCTTTTGCTTATCTGTAAAGGTTTTAATTTCTCTGTCATATATGAATAAGATCCTTGCTGGGCAGAGTTATCTTGGTTGTAGGTTTTTCCCTTTCATCACTTTGAATATGTCCTGCCACTCCCTTTTGGCTTTCAGAGTTTCTGCTGAAAAATCAGCTGTTAATGTTATGGGGATTCCCTTGTATGTTATTTGTTGCTTTTCCCTTGCTGCTTTTAATATTTTTTCTTTGTATTTAATTTTTGATAGTTTGATTAATACGTGTCTTGGCATGTTTCTCTTTGGGTTTATCCTGTATGGTACTCTCTGTGCTTCCTGGACTTGAATCACTATTTGCTTTCCCATGTTAGGGAAGTTTTCAACTATAATCTCTTCAAGTATTTTCTCAGACCCTTTCTTTTTCTCTTCTTCTTCTGGGACTCCTATAATTCGAATGTTGGTGCATTTAATGTCGTCCCAGAGGTCTCTGAGACTGTCCTCTTTTCATTCTTTTTTCTTTTTTCTGCTCCCTGGCAGTTATTTCCACCATTTTATCTTCCAGCTCACTTATCCGTTCTTCTGCCTCAGTTATTCTGCTATTGATTCCTTGTAGAGTATTTTTAATTTCAGTAATTGTGTTGTTCATCACTGTTTGTTTGCTCTTTAGTTCTTCTAGATTCTTGTTATTTGTTTCTTGTATTTTCTCCATTCTGCTCCAAGATTTTGGATCATCTTTACTATCATTAGTCTGAATTCTTTTTCAGGTAGCTTGCCTATTTCATCTTCATTTATTTGGTCTTGTAGGTTTTTACCTTGCTCCTTGGTCTGTAACATATTTTTTTGTCAATTCTTTTTTTTTTTTTTTGATGGGTGGTGCTGTATTCCTGTCTTCCTGGTTGTTTGGCCTGAGACATCCAGCACTGGAGTTTGCAGGCAGTTGGACAGGGCCGGGTCCTGGTGCTGAGATGAGGACCTCCAGGAGGCCTCACTCCAATTGATACTTCCTGGGGTCTGAGGTTCTCTGTTAGCCCAGTGGTTTGGACTCGGAGCTCCCACCACATGAGCTCGGGCCCAACCTCCAGCCTGGGAACCAAGATCCTGCAATTTTCGTGGCGCAATTAAAAAAAAAAACAGAAAGAAAGAAAAAAAAGGAGCAGTACAATATCAAAGAATAAAAAACAAAATAAAATTAGAAAGATAAAAAACATATTAGGAAAAATAAAACTATAATTGAAACAACTGCAACAAGGTAAAATGAAACCACACACAGAAAAAAGAAGAATAAAAAGGGGGGGGGGAACAAGCCAAAAGGAGAGAAAAATAACAAAGTATAAAGAATAAAATAAAATTAGAAAAACAAAAGATTTATTTGGAAAAATAAAAATATAAAAGAATCAACAACAATGAATCAACAAGGTGAAACAGAACCCCAATCTAAAAGAGGAAAAAAAATAACTCTTGGCTCTGGGGGTGGCGTTTAGGTGGCGGTGGAACTTAGGCAGGGGCGGGGTTTAGGGTGGGGCGGGACCTAGGCGGGTTGGGGGTTGACGTTCAAGCGTGGGGCAGGGCCTCTGCTTAGGACCTGCCAGAAGGGGAGCGGCAGCACGTGGAAAGGAAGGTCTCTGGAGCTGGGGTTCCAGGAGTTTGGAGGTGGGGCCCTTTGTGAGGGTGTGTGGGTGGGGATTAGGCCCAGCACGGTTGGAGGGCGTCTCCGAGTGTAGAGGTGAGGCCCTGGGTGGAGGTGTAGGGGCGGGCCTTGGGCTCTGCGCCGCAGGAGGGAGGCTCCAAGGGCAGAGGATTAGGCCTGGGAGCCCAACAGGCTTCCGGATGCCTAAGTGAACAGGGTGAGCACTGGCCGCGTTCCTTTCCGTTCCTTCGTGCCCCTTCCCCACTGTCTCCCCAAAAGTCTCCCCCGTCCCCGCTGGACCCCTAACCGTGGATGGGTCCCGCTGGGTGTAGGAACTCCTCCCCTTCCCCAGCCGCCCCTCAGCAGTGCCATCCCAGAGGTCCGGCCTTTACTTTTGCTTCCCCTTCCCTCCCTCCCACTCCCTCAGGACCCATGTGGCTGGAGGGGGCCTTGGTGGGCAGAGGATCAGGCCCGGGATCTCAGCAGGTTCCCAGGGGCCCAAGTGGGCAGGGGAAACCTGGCCACGCTCCCTTTTGATCCTCTGCCCTCCCAATGGTTCCCCAATTTCCCCCTTCGGGCGTGGGATCCCTTCCCCTCCCCCAGCCACCCCTCAGGGGCTCCAGTCCCGTCCCACCTCCACTTCTCCTCCTCCTTCACTCCCCCCACACCCCACATACTACCCAGTTGCTGGAGGTTCCTCCCATCCCCTTAGGTGTCCGTGGTCCCCCACCGGTGCCTGGTAGGTGCCCAAGTTGTGAGGAGATGCAAATTCCACGTCCTCCTAGTATGCCATCTTGTCCATGTTAAATTTTTTAAGGGGTGTTTTTTTGTTTTTTTTTTTTGGCTGCATTGGGTTTTCGTTGCTGTGTACAGGCTCTTCCCTAGTTGTGGCAAGCGGGGGCTACTCTTCATTGTGGTGCACAGCCTTCTCATTGCTGTGGCTTCTCTTGTTGCAGAGCACAGGCTCTAGGCACAAGGGCTTCATCAGTTGTGGCACATGGGCTCAGTAGTTGTGGCTCGCGGGCCCTAGAACGCAGGTTCAGTAGTTGTGGTGCACGGGCTTAGTTGCTCCATGGCATGTGGGATCTTCCCGGACCAGGGCTCGAACCCGTGTTCCCTGCATTGGCAGGTGTATTCTCAATCACTGCGCCACCAGCGAAGTCCCGACCATGTTAAATTTTTATGAAAAACAACTACGTTTCAGAACAACAACAATATGCTGGAAGAGGGGCACTGTTTGCATTTTTACAATTTTACATGAAATTTCTTTCATGTCTGGCTCGAGACAAGTGTACTGGATTCCCACACCTGCTTCTGCCCTCAATCTGCTGTGATGTCACACGTCCTGGAGCCCCCCGGAAACCCCACTGTGCGTTTCTGAGGGACCAAGAGTGAAATTAGCTGGCAGCACCCGGCACCCAGCCTTCACAGGAAACCCGACCTGCCCATTATCACTGGGTGGGTCAGGTGCCCGGTGGCATTCTTCCCGGATAAGCACCTAACCTTCAGCTCTACTCCACCAGTCCACAGCAAGTCATTATAGACCTCTCCTTCAAGAAAACAAAGTAAAACTCCTATTCACCTTTCCCCTCCTACTTAATCCTTTATCTGTTTCTTGTTTCTTTCCATCTATTCCTTCTCTTTCTCACTTTTATCTCCCTTTCCTCTTTAAGAAGGCAAATTATGAAATTTAAGTCCATTTTAAGAATTTATATTTTGTGTGTCCTATAGGACGCTGTTGATCTTCCACTGAAGAACCTGGTTACTTCATTCTGACTTGTATTTGCCACAGTGGCTGACGGGCCCTCTGACTGAGCTGTCAACCTCTTCCGGGAAAGGACCCTGTTTCAGCCCTCACGCACGCCACATTTATTTAACAAGCACTCACAGAACATCTACAATATACTAGATGATGGACACACACAGACCACGCCTCCCACTCCCACCTCCAGGACATAGCCCCTGAAGGAGAAAAACATGCGAACAGGCAGTTCCAGCACAGAGGGTAAACTCCACGCAGACAGGATTCTGTACAAGACCTGCGGGCACCCACTGCGTGGAGGCGTCAGAAGAGGCTGTCCTTTGAAGCAGGTTTTCTTGTTTTTAAAGTCTTTTCAATGGAGATATGGTTCACATACCGCAAAAGTCACCCACTTAAAAGTGTACGATCCGGGAGCTTCTGTATATTGACAGCTGTGCAACCCTTACCACGATCTAATTCCAGAACCTTTTCATCACCCCAAAGAAACCCCATGCCCATCAGCAGTCCCTCCCCATCCCCCCCTCTGCCCAGCCCCAGTAATCTGCTCTTTGCCTCTAGATTTGCCTATTCTGGACATTTCAGATAACCAGAATCATATTATATGTGGCCTTTTGTGTCTGATTCCTTTCACTTGACATGATGCTATCAGGGTTCGTCCATGTTGTAGTGGTATCAGTATCTCATCTGTTTTTATGTCTGAATAGTGTTCCACTATATGGAGATACATTTTGTTCATCCATTCATCATCTGACCTATGGATGAGGTTTTGAAGAATGAGTGTAAGAGGTGACTATCATGGGGAATGGCATTCTAAGCAGAGGGCAAGATGTGCTTTTCAAAAACAAAAAAAAACAGAGCAACAAGGCAATTCAGTGTGTTTTTGAGGAAAGTGCATGCTTGCTTCAGCAGGACTGCAGTGCAGGGCTGGGTGGGAAAGTGGCAGGAGATAAGGCGAGGCAGTTACCCCAGAAGACTCCCCACTGCAACCAGCTCAGCTGACGGCTTCCCCTCCCTCTCCATATGTTTTTAGAGCCACTGTTTCTAGGTTTTCTCTTATTTCAAGTAGCAGTTGCTATAATTACATATGTGATCATCTTCATCAGATAACCTTACCTCCAAGCCACAGAAAGTCATTCACTGCGCGAAGCAGGTCCACGGACATATGGTAATGGACCAGGGAGTCCTGCAGCATCCCGGCCTGCAGGCACAAATCCCCCACATGCTTCCGCATGCGCCCTTGGCACCGCTTCTTGTAATGTCTATAAAGTAAAATGCACAGAAATGTATCATTGCTAATGCCCGACTTCTGCCCCAAAAGCACACTGGCTAAGCACTTTGCAATTCCCTCGCTACAAAAAAAATGCTAAGAAGGCAACCTTAGGCTCCACAATTGAAAGCCAGCCACCATCATTGCCAGTTTATGAGCAAAGTTATTTTTTAAACCTAATAGGATACACGTATTTCACATGGATAATATTAGAGCAGCCTTTCTCTTTTCAAAGTTTCCAATCACAACATTAGCACAAGAAAGTTTATGTTTCAGCTTTTTAAAAAAATCAATTATCTTCCACTTTCTTAACCTCAAACCTATTATTATTTTATAAAGAGAGCTATGCTGCGTATTATAAGCCAACTGTTTGGCTTTTGCAAACAAGATCTTTATCGTCACTATTTCAGAGCAAGCTTTAATGATACTCTGAGAGGTGGGGCCTGGGACCCTCGCTAACAGCTCTTTAAATATTGGCAAGGATGTGCTATTAAATACTGCAAAAGCTTCTAACTCTGCATCAACTCAGAAACCAAAGAAACTACACCAAAATCCTGCTTTATCATTTTTAAATATTCCTATTCTTTTGAATATTAAATTTCTTAAAAGATAAGATTTTTCAAGAAAAACAGCAGCTGTATTAAATTTCCTCCAACCAAGAAAGCAATCTTATCAAGAAAGAAAACCCCTATGCTAATCCAAAAGATGTGAAGTTTCTAGCTAAATGAATGCACAGATCTCAATACAAACTTAAATCCCATCAGATCTAACTCTGGAATGTAGCTTTTCTGTTCCAAATGTTCGCTGAACTAAGACCATCACGTAACACAGAGAAGGAGAGAAGAGGAAAGTCGGCTTGTCCTCTATCTGTTTTCTTCCCAGCCACAAGGCACTGCTAGGATGGCCCCCGCCAACAAGCCCTCCCCGTAAGAAAATACTGCATCTAAGCTGCCCCGCCATCCCCAAGCACACCCTGCCATCTCTCCCCCACTGGTCACCTCAACAGTCCTCTAATGGTCTTCTAATGACCCGCCCACCCTGTACCACCCTCCCCTTCATCCCTGCTACACACACACACACACACACACACACACACACACACACACACACACACACACACACACACACACACACACACTCTCACACACTGCCAGAGTGGCCTTCCCAAAGCACAAATCTGATTAGGTCACTCCCTCACTTCAAAGCCTTCAAAGTTTCCCCAGTACAGTTCTAGCCCCCCCGCACTGCCTCCTGCGTTCCCCAGCCTTACCACAGTACCAAGGCCCCCAGTGACCGCAGGGGCCACCTGACCCTTCGGTCTAGCTACTTCCCACCCACCTTAGGGCTCATTTCAACTCAGTTTCTCATCATGGAAGCCTTCCCTGCCTCCAACCTCTGCACCTGTGGGCCTCTCCCTCCCAAAGGTGGGCAGTGCTTGGCCTGCTTTCTTGCCGTGTCCTCCTGCTCTAACCAGAAAAGAATTCAGCGTCCAAATGCACATTTTCCTCCTCCATGACCACGACTGTGGACTTTTAATACGTGGCCCAGTTTACAAATACCACCATGATGTTGACTCAATAGATTTTGAATTAGACTTTTTTTCAGTAGACTCTACTCCTATCCTGTTAGACTAAAATTTGCTTTAAAGCATCCTGTCTTAACTCTCCAAAAAAAGTAAATTATTGCATCTTCGTATGAACTTACAAAGGTGCACATCTACTGTAGCAAAATATAGCCCAGAACATTTTCAAAAATAAAAAGTGCAACCACTGTGATCAGAAACAGTTGGTTTTGAAAATACAGGATTTTTACAAAAAGGAGGCAGCTAAATATGCTCATAGTTTTTCATATTAAGGTCACACGATTCAACAAACAATATAAAATATTCGAAATTATATAAAAATAGAAGGAACCCTAATACTTGGGAGGAAATCTCCAAAATACCATACAAACAAAATTCTATCACAGATTTATATAAATTAAAGTATTTAACTCTCGAAGTACTGTATGTCCCAAGACTGGGTCATCTCAAGATTATGAGCAATTCTGTTCCAATCCTTTGAAAACACAGTAAGAAACAGATAAAGGAATTAAGTCAATTCGATTTGTAGTTAGCTAAACTACAAAATACTTTAAACTAAATATTTTAAGCCAATTTTGGAATTTAGAATATAAGCTTTCTCATCAAAATTCTTTTTCCAAAAAGACATGGATCCTTCTTTCACGGATCATTTGAAAATGGTAATGTCACGTTTTTTAAGTCTCTCTAAAAGTTCAGAGTTCTTATATATACATTATTAGAATAGTCACATTGTGTGACCATTGAATATGTTTATGGATAAGGAAAAAAAACATACGAGCAAACAGTATAACAAAGAAAAATACAACATGAAGCCACAGTGGCAAATAAATGTAACATTAACACAAAATGTAAATATTCAAAATATGCCATAATTTGTTGTAGATTTCAAAACTAATGGTGAATTTCAAAGCCATGAGCAATAGAACTTAGCCAAAAATGTGAATATGCTCTAAATACTTCAAAGAGTTATTTCAGTATTCTTACAAGTTATAACCACTGGGTTAAAGGAACTGGAAATAAGGATTGATACAAAAATTAAAAACCCGATAACCCCTAAGTCATAATGGCCTCAAATCAATCATACCTAAATCACAGGCAAAGACCTGCAGCCTCCCCAGATAAAGGGAAAGGCATCCTTTCTAGAAGCTGTGCAAAAACACCTAACACACAGCCGCAAGCACTGTCACAGAAGGCGTTCACACTGCACTTTACACTAAGGACAATTCAACTACAGATATACGCTGTATTATTCTCATGACTTATGAGCAGATAAAAGAAGAAAATGTTTCATATGTGTGCAATTTGGGTACTATTTATGTGGCTTGTGGGAAAAAAGGGCTTGGTATATTCTAATCCAAAAACCAATTTACATGCAAAGAATGTATATATTCAAATCCAAAGGAAAACCAGAGCTGCTCAACAACAGTTTGCAATTAAAAGCCAAAGGAACTTGGATAAAGGTAATCTCTCTTTTTTTTTCTTTTTGGTATTATATAGTTTTAAAGGTATTTGCATAATTAAGTGATAGCTACAGCCCATGATTTTGCACTAGCATTTTATGGACTGAGGAAACCTAGATTACGTGCATCATGCATAAACGCTGACAGGCGTCCCTTTGGTGGAGCTGAAGTTCCAAAGTAGACAACTTTATATTATAAGACAGCTCTGAATAGAAAATAAGAAATGCAATGTTCTGTACTCAATTTCAGATGGTATATGGGCCATTAACTGATTCTGCACCTTGTCTTATGAAATCTTCCAATAAATCATCAATGTCGATTTCCTCCTTCTGAACTGTTTTATGCTAACGTTGGATATTTAACCTTCACTCCATAGAGAAAGCCCAGGCCTACCCTGCAGCATAGTTACATTCTGCTGAGGAAAGCAGATCAAGGGAGGGCTGGACAGTTTCCATTACAAGTTCGGAAGTTTCTAAGTCTGATGTTGCACCTGTGCGTCATTTGCAAGCATGTCATCATTGGAGTGAAATGAAGACCTTCAACACGGGGATGTAAAGCACGCTGATGCTTCCTAACCATCAGACAAGTCTGAGCTTCATGACATAGACCTGCAGCACTTAAGTCAGAGACTTTTTCTGAAAGGCTCCAAAACTGATCCACTTTACCATTCCAGATGTAACAGGGAGGTAACAGAATTAGTAGTGAGAACACATCCTTGAAAGCCTGACGGGGCCATGCTTGAATCCTGCTACAGCATTTGCTAGCCCGGTGATGCTGGGCTAATGACTTAACCTCTCTGAGAAGGCTTCCCATCTGGAAAAGGGGGCTGCTACCACCCACCTCAGATGGCATCGATGTGGCATGAATGAAATATGTAGGTGGGGAGGCTGACTGGTGCCTGATACAGAGCTTTGCTAGTTTCCCTCCCCCACCCTTCTCCCCTTATAAACTTGCATATTCCCCCTAATAAGTATCAAGCCCCTGGGATAGACTGTCCTATTTTTTGTATCCACCAGTGTAGTGCCTTACCCTTAGAAGGATCAAAAAAGAGCTGCTTCCTGCATAGTAACTATCAATGTTCTTAAGAGATTTGGATTTTTTTAAGTCTATTTTGAGGGGAAAGACTATTCCAGAACTATCCAACAGTCCTTCCACACGTCAGCCCCTCCTCCCAATGCTCATCCCCTCCGCCCTCAGATCCCCTGTCTGATCTGCCTTGTGTCCGTGGGGAAGATAGTCCACTGGACCGCAGGGCTCCACACCACCCCAGGCCTTCCTCCCTCCCTCAAAGAAGACCCCATCTTCTCCCCACTCCCACGCCACTTCAACTCCAGCTTCTGAGTCTAGGGAGCCATGGGAAAGGCCCTGCACCCAGGGCACAGCCCAGCCATCACAGGATCCCACCCTATGTTTTCCAACCCAGATGGCCTCAACTTCTTGCACTTGCTACACTTACTTCTGTTTTGTCCCCCCGCCCCAGAATGAGATGGACCCTTGCAGAAAGTCTGGCCTATTTCGATGAAAGATGAAGGGTCCACATTTGGACCAGAGCATTAAAGGAGAAACAAGGCCTCCTGGCCAGCACGGTAGTGTGGCAAAACCCTTCCCCAGGGGTGAGATGAACCCGGGGGAAGAACGCGAGGTCCTAGGTCAGCCAAAGCATCTCCCTTCACAGCTGACCTTGGGCGATGGAGTTGCAAACTAATGACATGCCCATCAGTGGCAGACATTAGCCTCAACAAATAAAGAATCAGCTATTTCTTGCCAACGTGGGTTAAAAGTAAAGGCTGGTGCAGGTAGGGCCTATACATCTGCTACGGTAAACCACAGACCTGGCTCTGAACGCTTATTGGCTAAAGCAGAGAGGAAGCCGTGGTCACTTAGAGAGGCCCTTGTGTCCACCAGATCCAAACGAACTAGCTATCTAGGAGAAGGACATATTTTTCTGATACCTAGAAAACCTGCCCTCAGAAAGGGGGCAAAAGACTGGCATGGATTTTAGACTAGCCTCTGCCCCTTTATGACGAAAAGTTGCTCAGACAAAGTAAAGTAAATGGCATGGTCAAGGTGAAAGCAAAAGTAAATCTGGTGTCCGCTCCTCCAACAGCGTCCCTCCACGGCCAGCAGACCCCCAAGCCGGTCACCTCTTCACCGGTGACCACTGGCCAGTAAGCACCACCATGCACATCGCCAGCGACAGCCAAGAACCGCAGGCCTAATGCGTTCATTTAAAAGCCAGAATCAAGCAAGGTGCGGCAGACTTTGACTTCCAAGTTAAAATATCCCGTGAAAACCCTTCGGCCGGCAGCCGCTTAAATCAATTAGCAACTCACTTCCTCAAAACAAACAAACAAAAATTAATAAGGGCTCATTTGTCACCAAATATAAGGAAGACCAAACAGGTTCCCCAAAGCAAGTGTTTGAATAGCTATCAAACATCAGTGGGTTATGTGCTAAAAAAAGCGAAAATTCGAAAAAATTAGAAAATAAAATGATGACCAGGATAATACATGGATCAAAGCAGCAGTTAAGTTTCTGTTTTTTAAAGCGATGCAGGCGGTAAGAAGGCAGCACAGAGGGAAATCTAGCTATTTTCAATGTAACGTGTTCACAGCCTACCTTTTCAGACCCAATAACATACTCACAGGGCGGTATGAGAGAAAAAGAACAAAGGAAAAGAAAAGAAAGAGGAACAAGCAAAAATTAGAAACACACCAGAACAAAAATAACTTCGACAGCATGGTCAAGAATTGACGTGGGCTTTGATGAGGCCAGGGGCACACGTGGACGTTCAGTAAAGCCCACCCACACCTACGCCCCTGGGAAGGCTGGGGCCTCAGGTTGGCAGCACCTGCCGTGGAGCCTGTCAGCGCGTCAACCGAACCTCCACCTACATCTAGACGTTTCCTTTCGAGCCACAAAATGCAATCTCACTTCAGGTTGGACACTTTTTATCACCCCTACCAAGAGCCGCAGGAGAGTTAGGCCCTGTCCCTGCACCTAACTGTTGTTTTAAAAATTAGATAACTGAGACTAGTGAAAGCAACAAGGGATGAACAGTGACTGGAGTAGAATGTGTTTGAGTTGAGGTCACTGGCATCATTATCTCACTGAAGTGCACATGATGGCTGAGTGTTTACGGTACCGCGAGAACAGAATGGACCCACCAGGAGGGAGGTTTCATTCACTCTGCATAAACCCTTGGCAATAGGGTCAGCCACCATGCACCGAGCACAGTATCCTGAAACTAGCTATTCCTGCCCAATTGCGAGCACAGATTTCAAAAGGCAAAAACAAACTGGCATTCCCTGGTGGGTCTGCAACCTCAAAGCCAAGAAGCTGATGAGCAGAAATGTCACCAGTGCCTCGTCTGGCAAGGATAAGGCACTGGCCACGGGGTCAGGGCAGGGTTCCTGGCTTCAGCCACTCACCCACCAGTCTGTCCAGGGAGGGGCAGGCAGTCCCTGCCGATGCCGCAGGCACTGTGATGCTGTGTGCCCGTGAGGCCCCACCTTGTGAGGGATGATCACCACGGCATCCACCCCACCTGACGCCCGGGGCTCAGCAGGAGGCAACAGGTGCAGTGAGGAGCTGGCCGGGAGCGGGCCTGGTGCTGGCAGCTCTGCCCCTCCGCGGTGCCTGGGCTCCTAACCCTTGCCACCTCGGCTCCAAGGGGAGAAGGGGAGTGCTGGCATGTAGATCACAGGGTCATGCGAAAACTAAGTACGGATCGTGGGTACGACATGCCTTGCCCTTTCCTTAGACCACGCAGACGTGTCCGGGTGAGGAAATGAAGATTCCTCCAGACCCTGCCAGGCACCACCTGCAGGAGTGGCTCGGGGACTCTGTGCCTCTCACTCGTAGGGCTGCCTGGACTTTTTCCCTCAATTCTGTGACATCTTCTCCTCTAACTTATCGACAACCAGAAAGTCGGGTCTGACCTTAGGTAAGTTCAGGAAACCCTGAGCACCTGCTCTGCAGCGGGCACTGCGGCACCCACACCATGTCCCCCATCCTCACCTGGGAGACCATCGTGCGACCTGTACAGAGCGGGGAGGACAGACTCAGGGCCCAGGGCCCAAGGCCAGGAATGACACAGCTACCCGCGCTCTCCCCAGCAAAGGGGACCACGTCTCGGCAAAGGCGTGTGTCTCGTCCTCTCCTGCGGGAGGGACACCGCACTGGCCACACAGGGAAACTGAGCAGAGGGCAGAAAGGGGAAGCAGACGGCCCAGCAGAGCTCGTCTGCAATTCTGGTGACTTAATCACAGGGACAAAGTGAGGACTGAACTTTCCCTGCTCTGTCTGACACTCCCTGAGACACAGAAACCATGAACACACCTTCCTCTGCGTGGAGCGCTCTTTCGGAAGCCCCCACGGCATTTCTGATACCCTAAGCATAAGCGGGGGCTGCGGCGCTGCCGTGGCGTGGCCCTCTGGCAGGAGGAGGACCTGAGCCCTGCAGGCGCCCGGGGACTGGGAGGCAGGAGGCACGGCCCGACCCCCAGCTCAGCTAGCACCTCACTGGGCCGCCTCTCCGCGTTCAGCACCTCATCTGCACATTGACGGGATGAGGCTGAATAACAGTCTTCACACGGTGCCGGAGGGCAGCGCCGTCCAACAGGAAGACAGTGTGAGGCACGTAACTAAAGTCTCCTAGTTTGCACATTTTAAACAGTGAGAACCAAACACTCGCAGCAGATTTGAATAACGTGTTTTATTTAATCTAACACATGTAAAGTGTTATTTCAACATGTAATCAATAAAAAAGAAATACTGAGATAGTTTACATTCTTTTCCCTAGACTAGGTCTCAGCATCTGACGTGCATTTTACCTACAGCACATCCCGGCTCAGACCAGCCTCCTCCACAGTCTCAGTGACAGTGGCTACCCTACTGGACAGCGCTCCAGGGGGGCCCACCGGGCTCCCAGCTGAAAAGGGGCAGTAAGTGTCCACACGAACCCTAAAAGGATTTCCCTGAACCAAAGGCTGTCCCATTTTTAAGTCTGAAAGCCAGTGGACTGCACCCTTTTCCCCCGCTCCCTTGCTTCTACGCTCCCGCTTGCTTCTCCCTTTCTGGAGGTCGGGAAGCAGCCCACGCTGAGGAGCCTGGGCTCCAGGGAGACTTACCTACTATCCGTGTCCAGTCCCACGAAGTCCTTCTTCTCAAATGGGACGCAGAGGAGCGGGATCTTGTCCCCGGACTTGTCCGTGGCCCTGTCCAGACGCTTGGACTCAAGCACAATGAACAGCGACTCGATGAAGTCCTCGATCCTCTTCTCCACCGTCCCGCAGTCCTCATAGCCGGGGTAGAAGGCCACGTCGGTGCGCGGCTGCTCGGCTATCTCCCCCTGCAGCCCGAAGACGAAGAGCCGTGAGTCGTACAGCGTGGAGCCGTAGATCTCCTTCTGCACGTGGAACTTCTCGAAAGTCTGCGGCCAGTCCTTGGCCGAGAAGCAGTCTGTGATGGTGATGAGGCCCACGACCTTGCGGTGGGTCTGGAAGTCGCCCCACTCGTTGTTCTCGGGCGGGTAGTGGTGCCGGTAGCGGATATAGAGCACGCGCTGCGAGTCGCGCACGCTGATCTGGCTCACGGACGAGATCCTCTTGTAGATCTTGAAGAAGTTCTCCTCCGAGACGATCCCCACGGGCTGGACCACCACGAGGAGAGTCTGGTGGTCCTCAGCACACTGCATGTAGTCAGGGACACTCATGGTGAAGACCCTGCCCAGAGAGAAAAAGAGGCTTTGAGGCGCACCGGGTTTTGCAGGCTGCCGGCACACTCGGGGATGCGGTGATGCTGGCGATGCTGGCGTCCACCAGCTGGAAGGCAGGGTAAGCCCCAAGCAAAGCTGTGGGGAACAGTTTGTCCTCGGAGTTCTGCATATGGCTATCACAGCTCTTATCACAATCCCCTGCTCTTGGACCAGGCTTGGATCTCCTGCAGAAAAGGGGCCATCTCTTGTTTTCTGTTTCCAACTCCTGGCCAGGAGCCAGGCACTGATGTGGAGTCAGTGCTCAGAAAGCTGAATAAATGCCTGAACAACGGAAGGAACTGCTTCCCCAGCCCCTCAGCAGAACAGAATGAAAAGAACCACAGTGGAATCAGATGGTCTGGACTTGAACTCCAGTCCACTTGAGCTCCTGAACTGAAAACTAATGGCGATAATAAAACTTGCTTGCTAAGAAGACATCTGGATTGAGGAAGGCTGCACATGCGAAGTGCCAGGCATACTGCCTGACGTAGAAGGAGGGGCTCTACACGGTTACTATCCCTCCTTTACGAACTGTGCTTCCTTGGGAGAGTTTTAATAACCTCTCTCAGTGAATTTTGTTAGATATAAAAAGAAAGCAACATCAACACTACTTCGATAAAAATTTAAAAAGAAAGAAAGAAAACAACATTACCTGATTCTCAGTACTGTTGAAGAATTCAATTAGATAACCCATAGGAAAGCATCTGGCCCGTAGGAGTTAATAAATGTTTGCTGAATGAATGAACAAACAAGCAAATGAATGCTGCACCCTTCCACAGACCATCATAACGGCACTGCCCAGAAATGTGAAGCCCACGTTCCACCCCTGACTCTACACTAACAACGTCAGTGACCTGGGGCAGGCCTGTGTGCTTCTTTAAACCCCAGTTTTATCATGAATTAAAATGTGGATAATAACACAAACCTCAAAGGGTTAGTGAGTCAATATTCTGGTTTTAATATGGTACCATAACTTTGCAAGACAGTACCATTAAGGGAAACTGGACAAAGGGTTCATAAGTTCTCTCAATATTATCCCTTACAACTGCATGGGAATCTACATTACATCTCAAAATAAAAGGTCTAATTTTTTAAAGGCTATTGAGATTAAATGAGCTCATTGTATCAAATAAGGAATACACCATACAAGTAGGGAAACGCCTAGCCCGTGAGATACACTCAGTAAATCTTTCCACTGACCTCACTGGTCTCTCCTACTTCAGAGTACAGGGGTGGGTACTCACGGCCAGAGGCCGCTGTACTGTGCAGCTAACAGAGCTAATGGCCCCCACTTGCAAGAGCCCCTTCCATGGCCCTATATCTAATTTTGTCTTTGTAATTGTGTTTTCTTTTTCTTGACTAGGAACTCCAAATTGCATAGCCTTCGGTTCACCAGAACCTGACTACAGAGATCATGACAGCAGCCCTCCCAGATGAAACAATAAAAATAAAAGGCCATTTCCACTAGACCTCTGAGTAAGTCCAATGGCAGGGATTTCATCCTGGGCTGAGAGGAAGAGGACTGGGGAGGGAGGTGGGAGCAATTTGGGGCACGCAGATCCTGGGGCCACCTACCCCATGCTGGACTTCAGAGTCAACCCTCACCCTCCAGAGCTTCACAACACACCTGGACAGAGCAGCAGGAAAAAGATTTTTTTTTTTTTTTTTTTTTTTTTTTTAAGAAAACTCTGACCCGCTAACTGGTCTTGTTTCTACCCAGGACACAAAAAGCTTATGTGCATATTATCTCATGAAAACCTCTAAATAATATCACCCCAACTTTACACATGAAGAAACTGAGGGAAAGAGAAGTCGGTCACATTGTGCAAGATCACAGAGAGACCACATCAGCTGCAGTATTGGAAGGCAGGCGCTCCCGCACCCCCCACCCCAGCCCCTGCCCCGGCACTCACACTGCAAAGTGTGATACACTGGCCCCCGGCCCCTCCTTGCAATAATTCCCTGCAGAGTCTTTTCTGCACCTCCTGGAAAGAACCAAAAGCACATCAACTTTCAACAAGAGCGATGTCACCCCTTGGGGGACGTATCAAAATCTTAAGCATTGGGGTGGGTGGGGAGGGAGATTTGAGAGTTTTCTGTTTCTAAAAGGTGGCAAAGATATTGAAAAACCCTTATCTAGTCTAAGCCTTCACTGTGCAGAGAAGAAGACGGAGGCCCAGAGTAGATGAGGAAAGGCCCTTATAAACAAATTTTGCTTCAGTGCAGCACCGAGCAAGCCCTGGACACTGCTGAATGGGTGCAGGATCTGTAAGGCCCAGGAGAACAAGTGTTAGAAAAAAGAAAGAGAAATATCGTACAAGGTCCTCTCTCTACAATACCGTACAATCACGTTTCATCAAGTTTTTCCATATTTGTGCATCCAAAATTAAGGTGGGCTAAATCAAGGTATAATAAGTCATAGAAATCAGGAAGTTTGAACCGTAATGGAAATTCCAACCTTTACTGTGTCTTTTCCCAATTCAAGCATGTGCTCAGTGGGCACTCCCTGCACCTGGCCCAGAGTTCTCCCAAACACAGATCTTTATTAACATGTCACACATCACACACAGGCCCACCAGAAGAAAAACACCTACAGATAAGATGGAACCAATGAAAGTGAAAGCGGCCAACCAGCATGTATCATTCGCAAAAAGGATGCTGCTCCCATCAGCAGTAGGCGGCGGAGAACTCACTGCAAGCACCACGTGCATCGGGTTGGCTCCAGCACTGGCTGTCACTCTTTGTGACCATAAGTGAGTCACGTAGCTTCACTGAGGTTAGTTTTCTCTTTTGTGCAAGGCTATGGTTGAAACTAATGATATATAAAACCTCATCATTCACATCCCCAACATCTAGTGAGGACTTCCCACGTGCCAGGCTCTGTAGAGAGGAAAAGGTAGGGTTCCAGATATATCCATGGGTAGAAAAAGTTTATATCATAAAGATGTTCATTCTCCCCATTTTGATATATAGATTCAACACAATTCTGATTAGAATTAATATCAGATTTTTCATGGAATGTAACAAGTTAGTTTATGGTCAATAGCCAAGAAACTCCTGAGGAACGACCAATGGGGAAGGGCATTTGTCCCACCAGACATAACTGCTAATGGAACATAGGGTTTCTTCGTGGGGTGATGAAATGTTCTAAAATTGATTGTGGTGAGGGTTGTACAGCTCTGTGAATACATTAAAAACCACTGAACTGTATATTTAAATGGTTGAACTGTATAGCATGTGAATTATATTTCAGTAAATCTGTAGGGAAAAAAAAACACCTCTAGTCAGCACAGTATTGGCACAGGGATAGAGAGAAAAATGGAAATGTCATCAAGCCCAGAACCAGACCCACACATGCATGGCAATTTGCAATACAGCGGAGGCGCCACTCTAGGACCGCAGGAAAGGACAGACCGTCCAACAGCAGCACTGGCACAATGGGTAATCCATGAGTAAGGAAAAGATGCACAAGCCAATCAGAAAAGGGACAGACAGACGTCTTGGAAGAGGAAACTCAAGTAGCCAAGACGTGTACAGTAAGATGCTGCACCTCAATGGCGATCAGGAGACAGCAAATTAAAACCACAGGAATAGACCATTTCATACCCACCAGATTGACCAAAAAAAAAAAAATTATTGTGGTAACATATACATAGCACAGAACTTACCTTTTTAAATGCAGAGTTCTATGGCATTAAGTACACTTACACTGCTGTGCAACCATCTCCAGAACTCTTTCACCTTCACCACTGAAGCTCTGTCCCCATGAAACACTAACTGCCCATCCCCCCACCCCTGGCACGCCCCCATCGACTTTCTGTCTCTAAGAATCTGACCACGCTAGACACGTCACATAAGTGGAATCATATGCTATTTGTCCTTTTGTGCTGGCTTATTTCACTTAGCAGAATGTCTTCAAGGTTCGTCCATGTTGTAGCATGTATCAGAATCTCCTTCTTGTTTAATGCTGAATAATATTTCATTGTATATATATATATATATATATATATATATATATATATATACCACATTTTATTTATTCATTCATTGAAGGTCATTTGGGTTGTTCCTAGCTTTGGCTACTATGAATAATACTATTATGAACATGGGTATAAAGATAAAATGTTTTAAGTATAAAAACACCACGTGTCTGCAAAGATGCAGACCAAAGGTACCTCTCCTGTTGGACAGGTGGCACGTATTCTGGCATGTGGCTGGCAGGTGCACAGAAGCAAGAACTGAAGAGAACGCAAATGTCCACCGTCAGGAGAATGGGTAACTAAACTGTGGTCGTTTAACACAATGAAATACTTTAGGACAGTGAAAATGAATGACCTAGAGAGACATTGCAGGAACAAAGATGAATCTCAAGAACATGATGGGCAAATAAAGCAAGTTGTGGATTGATACAAGCAGCACCATTCCATTCATGTAAAGTTCAAAAACAGGCAACACTTAAACAGTATCTTGTTTACACATATGGCAGAATTATAAAGAAAAAGTAAATTTGGATAGTGGTTACCTGGGTGGCAAAGAGGAATGCAGTTCGAAAGGGAAGCAGTGGGCTTCAGAAGCAGTAGTTATGTTCTGTCTCTTAAGCTAGATGGTAGATCCAGCGGTGCTTGTTTTGCCATTCTTTAAACTGTACATACATGTTAAACATTTAACATACGAGTTAAAAAAGGAAGAAGGGGGACTTCCCTGGCGGTTAAGACTTCACCTTCCAATGCAGGGGGTGCGGGTTCCATCCCTGGTCAGGGAGCTATGATCCCACATGCCTGGCAGCCAAGGAACCAAAACATAACACAGAAGCAATATTGTAACAAATTCAATAAAGACTTTAAAAGTGCTCCACATTGGGCTTCCCTGGTGGCGCAGTGGTTGAGAGTCCGCCTGCCGATGCAGGGGACATGGGTTCGTGCCCCTCCAGAAAGATCCCACATGCCGCGGAGCGGCTGGGCCCATGAGCCATGGCCACTGGGCCTGGGCGTCCGGAGCCTGTGCTCTGGAACGGGAGAGGCCACAGCAGGGAGAGGCCTGCGTACCACAAAAAAAAAAAAAAAAAAAAGGAAGAAGGTCGAACTTCAAAATTACGGTGCATTTTTTCAGCAGGTTGGCTAGTTTCAGGGCCTGGCCCCCACCCTTCTCATCTATCAGGAGATTATGCTACTGCCCCTGCCAACACCCCTCTTCTATAAGCAAAAAAGTTGATGCACAAAAAAGGCAAGTGTGTTACAGGTGCACAGGTGGCCTGTGGGTCTGACACAGGTTGAGGACAGGAGGTGTTCAATTTCTCTACTCTGAAGTAAAATGAGAAAAATATGAACAATGTATATTAAGCTTCCCATAAAACTAAAGTAAGTTTAGTAAGTGCTTTATAAATATTAACTACTATTGTTATCATTTATTTTTAGGTTATGAACTGTCTCGTCTTTTGCTGTTAAAAGTCTTTTTTTTTTTTTTTTTTAATTGACTGCGCCCCACGGCTTGTAGGATCTTAGTTCCCTGACCAGGGACCGAACCCGGGCCACCGCAGTGAAAGCACAGAGTCCTAACCACTGGACTGCCAGGGAATTCCCAAACATTCTTGCTTTTATAAAACAATGGCGGGGCGGGGGAGACGGCGCTTGTTCTTCCATTATTCTATCTGGGCAAAAATAAAAATTGACAAGCCTATGATTGGCCCTCCAGCTTTTTAGCACTTACCAATCTATGAAATCTAAACAATGAAGTCACCCTGGACTAAAAGACCCCTCTGGGTCCCTTCCAGTTCCAACTAGGCCCTGAAAAGCAGACCAACAATCAACTCCATGCCACAGCTCAGTAAACCTTACAACCTCAGGCAAGGGTTTTTCCCTGAGGCAGCTCAGTATTAGCAAACTTCTTGTTCACTTTTGCCCCAGATTCAAAATATGCAAGTACCACGGGGGGCAATTTGTCTCATATATAAGGTAGGAAAAGGGCTGCACTGGGCACTTTACAACTTATCATAGTTAGACTTCACAACAATCCTAAGAAACAAGCATTCCCATTTTCAACCTTACAGATGAGGAACCAGGCTCAGTCAGCTGCTCAAGGTCTCCTAATCTGTAAGGGGTAAACTGGAGCCAGGTTCCAGAGTCCATGCTTTTCCACTACTTTCTTCAAGGGAGAAAGAATCTGATGAAATAAGCCCTGGCACTGAGCCACCTCTGGTGTCTGAGACTAATCTAATACAAAGATTAAAACATCAAGAATATATTTCTTCAACTTGGTAGTTCCTCAAAAAGTTAAACATAGAGTTACCATATAAACAGCCATTCTACTCCTAGGTATATACCAAAGAGATTTGAAAATACGTGTCCACACAAAAACTAGTATGCGAACATTCATAGCAGTATTATTCCTAAGAGCCAAAAAGTGGAAACAACGCAAGTGTCCATCACCTGATAAATGCATAAACAAAACGTGATCTAGCCATAACAATAGAATATTACTTAGCCATAAAAAGGAACAAAGTACTGACCCTACTACAACATGGGTGGACCTTGAAAACGTTATGCTAAGTGAAAGAAGCCAGGCACAAAAGGCCACATACTGTATGATTCCATTTACATGAAATGCCCCAAATATGCAACTCCTTAGAGACAGAAAGTAGATCTGTGGCTCCCCGGGCTGCAGGAGGGGAGACTGCCAACGGGTATGGAATTTCTTTTTGAAGTGAGGAAAATGTTCTGGAATAATAATGGTTGCACAACTGTGAATATACTAAAAACCACTGAAATGTACAATTTAAACGGGTGGACTTCATCGTATGTGAACATTATCTCAATAACGCTGTTATTTGATAAAATATTTCTTGACAACTATTTTTCCCTCTATACTATTGGACTGTCCCACAGTTTAAGAAAAACAAAACAAAAAACCTTGCCAGGACATCTTTAGGACTGCAATATTCCTGGTTCTCCAATATCATGCCTCTAGTGCTGCTATTTCGTGTTAAGGAATACTATCTGGGCTGGACTAGGAAACGACAATTAACTACGTTTTAAAAATCGCCAGTCGCGTTTAAACTGGGGCGGGGAGAGGATGGAGGATGTCACAGCCTCATACCCTCAACTCATCTTTAACTAAACCGAGCCCTGCTTTCAACACTGTAATCCCTCTCTCTATAAAAACACGTGAAATCCATAAGAACCCCATCCGAACACCAGAAAACTCCGTGTTAAAGGGCATTCACGTGGGGCAAATGAGCCGGGGGAGGAGACCAAGGCAGGCACTGTGCTCTCTCTTCCCGAGACTTGGCCGGGAGAAGCCGGACTTTGCAATTCGAGGAGCTCATCCCCGGGAATCAGCGCCTGCCGCCGCCGAGCGGGATCTGAGACACTTTGAAACCAAAAGAGGAGGAGGAGAAGGAAAAAGGAGAAGAGGGCCTCCCGGGACCGCGGGGTGGGGAAGGCGGCCGGGGGCGCGGGCTGCAGCGCCGCCCGGAGGCCGGCCCCAGCCGGGTCCCGAGACCCGCTGGCCCGGGGTCAAAGGGCCGAGCAGAGGGAGGCCGGGCGGAGGGGGCCCGCGGGCGGAAGAGGGGAAGGGGACGACAGCCGAGAGCTAAGGAGAGCCAGGGCCGGGCCCGAGAGGCGGCAGGTGCGGGCCGGGCCCTCGGCAGGTGCGGACGCGGCCGTGGACAGGTGTGGCCGGGCTCCGGTCAGGGTAACGGGGCTGGGGCAAGTGGCCCGAGCAGGTGTGGGCAGAGGCGAGCCCCTCGGCGGGACACACGCTGGCTGGCGCCCTTGAGCGCCGTGACACACGGACAGCCCTCCCGCAGCCGACCCGACACCCTGCCTGCCCGGGAGCCCCCCACCTTGCACTTACACAGCCGGACCCCCGGGCCCGGAGCCAACGGCCTGGCGGGCGGCAGGGCCGAGTAGCCTCTTCGGACGCTACCCCGGCTCAGAGCGGGAGCTTCCGACAAGCGGCTGAGCCGGCACCGCCCCTGCGCATGCGCAGGGCCCGTCCCGGGCCGGGGATCCGCTCCCGGTTTTGGAAGAGACGCCGGGGAAGCGAGGGAAGGAGGAGGGGGAAGAGAGGAGTGATGAAAAGTGGAGGGAGCTAGATGGTCGCAGGGAGGGACAGGGAGGAGGAAGGAGACGGAGGGACCCAGAGGGAGAAAAGGGGAAGGAGAGCCGCTGAGAAGGAAAGAAAAGCTTTGGCTCCTGGGGCCGCGCACCCCGAAGGAGATGCCACTCCTGCCTCCGCGCGCCTTTCCAAGCCCTCAAGGCGCGCAGCTCAAATTTCACCTCCGTGGTGCAGCCCTCCAGCCCAGGCCTTTGCAAAACCACTACGGGATCACACTCCTTGCCCTCGCGCCGAGCCGGGCTTCGTGTCGCGCAGCCGCAGGCGTTGTCGCCAGTGCTCTGAACTACCTTGGGGAGAGTATAAGTTCCCCTTTTACAGGCTGAGAAACTGAGGCCGCCTGTCTCCAGGGCATGCCTTATGTGCAAGGCCACAGGGGCTGGGCGGGGCCGGGAAGTAGAAGGTCAGAGCCTGAGCCCCAAGCAGACTGCCCGAGGGCTGGTGCTTGGTCCCCATTCCTCCTTGGAAACCCACTCCTGACTCTGGGGGTCCCGTCTAGGGCTCCGAATAGGCCCCCTGGTGTGGGACAGCTGTCCTTAGTTCCAGAGCCCACCTTGCTAGGTAGGGGCAGAAGGGGTTATCCAGGTTAAAAATAAAGAAGTAAAACTTAAAAAGGAATTCACATACATAGGTTGGAATGTGCATAGCATGTTTGAAAAATACACAAGTAATTGTCAACAGTGGCATCTCCAGAGAGGGTTGAGAGAACAGAGGATGAGGGAGACCTTCTTTCCCTTGTGTATTTTTGTGTTCTGTTTTAATTTTTTTACCATATTCATGTTATTTCTCTCTAAATAAGAAAAAAAAAGTGTAATGGTGGACAGGAATAGTTCGGCCAATACAGCAGCCATGGAAAAAACTGAGCCATCACTTTTACTTTACTCCAGCATTTATTGACTCTCTGCTCTGTGACCAGTGGTGTTTTATGACTTTACTATTTATATATTTTTTATAAAATAATAATACGCTATCCCTCATACCTGCCCTGGGCCAGTGGAAAAGCAAATTAGTTTTTATTGAATTGTTTTCCAAAGAGTAGGAATGAATTACAAACAGAACACATCTTCAGGGCAAAACAGGTGGAACGGATTTCCAGCACACAAGACAGCCAGGAAGGATTTTCAACACAAGTGCCCAGAGGCTAAGAGAGAACGCTTCCAGGACCCTACAAAAAGCCGCCCAAGGTGGCTTCTCCATGGCGCTGAGAGTACAGGTTGACAATTACGGAACACAGAAAACAGACATTAAAAGAGGCCACCCTTTATGGAGGTCTAAGTGCCAGGAATAGAGCTCCCTGTTTAGCACACGATGTCTTCATAAGATCGATACAAGGTAGCTATTCTTAGCGCTGAGGTCCAGAAAAACACTCCACTTGGCACACAAGTGGCTGGTGCTATTTAGGATTCAAATCCCAGGCTGTCTGACTGTGTCGCCTGCGCTCTTTCCATAGTCCGTCTTTGTTCTCATTCTCTCTATAAATGGATAAGAGAAGCAATTTGGAAAGCAAGATTGAAAGCTGGCAAAAGGAAACATTGTTATTTTTGTACAATGTTTCTGTTTACCATGTACTCACATTAATTTATTTTATTGTCCCAGCAAATCTGTGGGGGAGGGAGGGAGGAGACTACTCTGCATTCTGACCAATGAGAAAACTGAGGCTCAGAGAATGTAAAGGCTAGCCACAGCCCCCCAGCCATCAGAGGGAGGTGTCCAGACTTGTCCCAGGTATATCTTGCTTCTGGATTTATGTTGCTTACATAGTTTTAACGTTTCCTGAGCATCTCCTCTGAATGCTGAGAATTCAACGAATATACCAAACCTGCTCTCAAGGAGTTTTAGACACTTAAAGTTGGATTGGAAGGAACATCTAAAATCATCAAGTCCAACCTCACACCCACACCAGAACCCCTCCATAAAAAATCCTAACAGAGGTGGAAAGTTTCATACAATGATACAGAGCCCTGTTAGAAAGTTCTCTCATAAGGCAAATCTACTTCCCTGAAACATCCAATTATGCATGCAATCTCAAAGATGAAGACCAATGCCCAAAGAGGCTTGGTGGGGTTGAGAATTACCGCTGAAACCAGTCAAAAGTGCAGGTCAGAGCATAAACTCCATTACTCACTAACTATATAACTTAAATATCTTCACACATAAAATGGGAATAATCACTTCATAAGGTCACTCTCAGGATTAATAAAAGCAAGTATGAGAAACCACTTTGAGGACAGTGGGATAGATCTAAGTTCCGTTTCAATTCTTTCAAGTGCTACTTGTATGGCCTTGGGATAGGGTGATCATATATCCTGATTTGCCTCGGACAATCCCAGTTTATGCCTGTTGTCCTGGCTAAAAGTGTTCTGGTTGGGTCATATGATCACCCCACTTTGGGAAAAGCCCATCACCTCTTAGGATTTCTGATCCACCAACAGTATTATAAAGGTTTCCTTACTCCTTTCCATGTTGTAGGGCTCTCTTCCACCATGCAGTCCACTTGGATAC
Source organism: Delphinus delphis (assembly GCF_949987515.2). NCBI lineage: Eukaryota > Metazoa > Chordata > Mammalia > Artiodactyla > Delphinidae > Delphinus > Delphinus delphis. Next base: position 77,451,140 of record NC_082699.1, read on the forward strand.
TTCTCCATAGGGCCATGTCTCACCCGGTCTTTCTAGTGCCCAAGCCAATAGGGAACAGATTTGCTTATTTATCACCATGAAGAGCCAGCCACTTGAGCAGGGCTTTCACATCTATTCCCTCAAAATAACAAAATCCTGGTAGCTACCATTTACCCAGCAGGTAAAGTACAATGTGCTTGGTACAAATTTCTCATATAATCTCACAATGGCCCTATAAGGTAGGTTGTTCTAATGGAGGGGACTAAGCAGTAACGCTCCTTTTTTCTCTTCCTGAGTGTGGAGCAATTGAGAAATAAGACAAAAGAATCAGACAATGGATATTTACAAGTCAATTTTATTAACAATACGTCAGTTGAAGAGGGTGCTTTAGATCTGGAGCCAAAAGTTTGGTTTAGGTTTACTAAATCCTTCACCTTAGAATTAGCCAGCCTTGAGAACCCTCCTACATTGGTGGGAATGTAAGATGGTATAGCCACTGTGGAAAACAGTATGAGGGTTCCTCAGAAAACTAAAAATAGAATTACCATATGATCTAGCAATCCCACTCCTGAGCATATATCCAGACAAAACTATAATTCAAAAAGAGGGCTTCCCTAGTAGTGCAGTGGTTAAGATTACGCCTGCCGATGCAGGGGACATGGGTTCAAGCCCTGGTCCGGGAAGATCCCACATGCCACGGAGCAACTAAGCCCTTGCGCCACTGTAGTGGAATAACTGAGGACATGGAAAGGAGACGTGACCCATGAGCCGCATCCCCACCCCAGCAAACTGGGGGCTGGCGAATAAGCCGGAACTGCAAACAGTCCTGATTGCTTTAGCGCCCCACCCCACCCCCGGCAAACCGAGGCCCTGCGAATAAGCATTGAGTGCTTTGGGCACTGATCCATGAGATGTCCTCAGTATAATCAGAATGGTGGGAACGCAAGGCAATGTCCTTGTGCTACTTCAGTATAATCAGAATAATGGAAACACAAGGCAATGTCCTTGTGCTGCTTTTGCGCTCAAGGACGAAGCACGGCATGTCTTCAAGAAAGCATATGTTGCTGCTTTGGCATTTTTGGAATGTTAAGAAAACAAGTCTTAAAATGTAAACATAGATAATGCTTAAATAAAAGCTACCACAGCAGGACAGACGGCGCTGTTTTTTTGCCCGAGCGAGCGGCAGCCCTCTACTGCTGTGTTTCGGCACAATTCATCTCGTGTGATGAGCTTACTTTCGGCCCTGTCATAAGAAAACTGCAACACGCCACAACTACTAAGCCTTTGCTCTAGAGTCCGTGAGCCACAACTACGGAGCCTGCGTGCCACAACTACTGAAGCCCGCGCGCCTAGAGCCCATGCTCCGCAATAAGAGAAGCCACTGCAATGAGAAGCCCGCGCACCGCAACGAAGAGTAGCCCCTGCTCACTGCAACTAGAAAAAGCCCCCACACAGCAACGAAGACCCAATGCAGCCAAAAATAAATTAATTTAAAAAAAAAGATACACACACCCCTATGCTCATAACAGCACTATTCACAATAGCCAAGACATGGAAACAACCTACATGTCCATCAACAGGTGAATGGATAAAGAAGATGTGGTACATATATACAATGGAATATTACTCAGCCACAGAAAAGAATGAAATAACATGACTTGCAGCAACATGGATGCAACTAGAGATGATCATACTAAGTGAAGTCAGAAAGAGAAATACCATATCACTTATAAGTGGAATCTAAAACGTGACACAAATGAACCTATCTATGAAACAGAAACAGAATCACAGACATAGAGAACAGACTGGTGGTTACCAAGGGGGAGGGGGTTTAGGGGAGGGATGGAGTGGGAGGTTGGGGTTAGCAGATGTAAGCTTCTATATACAGAATGGATAAACAACAAGGTCCTACAGTATAGCACAGAGAGCTACATTCAATATCTTATAATAAACCATAATAGAAAAGAATATTTTTAAGTATATATGTATAACTGAATCACTTTGCTGTACAGCAGTAATTAACACAACATTGTAAATCAACTATGTGTACTTCAATTAAAAAAAAAAATTTAGCCAGACCTGAGTATCAGCCAGTGCTGGACACAGGCCTCCCTGCAATGGCCCAGAGTCATACAGGTTAATCAGGGTCAAAGCAGGGATTCAACTCCCAGATAACCAACAAAGCTCATTTTAAACCTCACAACCCCTCCTAAAATAACTATACTCTTCTTTCAGAGGTGAATGTCAAGTGGTGGAAGTGCCTCAGTAATTGAGCGGCTAACCAGAATTCCACCTCAGACCTTCCAGTGTTCAGCGGCTGCTTTCAGGGATGGGGACCCTTACGGAAAGGTGCCTGCAGTAAGAGAGGCCGGGTGTCACCTCCCTGTGCAAGAAGTACACCACACTAGGCTTGAATGGAGAGGAGACGCGATAAGATTGCACAGGAAGAAAGGAGGGGACACCGCAGAATGTCAACCAAATCGTGGGATCCGAATCCCCAGCGCTTAGCACAAGCTCAGACTCCGCGTACTCTCCGAGAAGGCTGAGTGAGTCTATCCATTCAATGAGTGAGTGATGAATGAAACCCCAGAGCCCGCCGCAGGGGTCCACGGCGGCTCCACAGCCGAGCTTCCTAGTGACCAATCAACGCCTTCGCTCGCCCACCCCGCCCCCCGCTGCCCCGCCCCCTCGATTCCCTCCGGCTACCCTGAAATCCCGGAACACAGGATCCCCGAGACTGCCTCGGTGCGAGTGCGCATGCTCTAGGTCTGGCAGCGACGAGACGCCCTCTCCCCGCTGCGCTCACGGAACGGATTTGAAAGCGATTGGTTGGGGGACGGAGACTAAGCTCCACCTGCCTCCCTACCAGCTCCTCCCGCAGAACCGAAAAATAATTTTTGCCAACACCATCCCCAGCACAACGCCCCAACTAGACGAAGAGAAATAGCCCCAACCTCAACCACTCCACAGGCCGGCGGCGGCTGGCGGCGAGCGGCCGGAAGTGACGCACGAGTGCGAGCGGAAGGATGGAGGCCCGGCTGTTGTTGCCCTAGAAACCGAGCCGTGCACCTGCTTCCCGATTGCGTCAGCAGCCCGCAGGCGGCGGAGTGAAGATGGCGAGCAGCAAGCAGGCGGGGGAGTCGCCGCGAGGGGACGCTACGGGGCAGGAAGGGACCTAGGGCCTGCCTCGTGCGCACTCCTTCATTAGCCCCAGCCATGTGCCAGGCATAGTGGACCCCGGCCCGGGGGAGAATCGGACCTGCACGATCTCCCCCTCCAGCACTGGTCCTCCTGGGAAGTCCTACCGCACCTACTCATCTCCGTTTTCTAGCCCCAGCTTCCCCACCTCAAAGCAAACCAAATGCTGTCTTCTCATTTTCCCCTGAGCCGTGCCTTTCCACGCTTTCCTGTCTTTTCTATATTGTTCCTTCAGTCCAGAATGCCCTCCATCTAGCACATCCCTGCACCATGAAACTGCACTCCTTTCAAACAATCTTCCTAGGCAGCGTTGGTCTGTGATAGACCTGTGGGTGATTAATGCTTTTTCTTCTTTTAACTTTTCTATATATTTTTTCTCCTTTAAAAAACATACAGGGGCTTCCCTGGTGGCGCAGTGGTTAAGAATCCACCTGCCAATGCAGGGGACACGGGTTCGAGCCCTGGTCCAGGAAGATCCCATATGCCGTGGAGCAGCTAAGCCCCTGCGCCACAACTACTGAGCCTGCGCTCTAGAGCCTGCGTGCCACAACTACTGAAGCCTGCGTCCCTGGAGCCCGTGCTCCGCAACAAAAGCCACCGCAATGAAAAGTCCGCGCACCACAACAAAGAGAAGCCCCCGCTACCGCAACTAGAGAAAGCCCGCGTGCAGCAACGAAGACCCAACGCAGCCAAAACTAAATTAATTAAATAAATTAATTTTAAAATCATAATAATAAAATAAAAAGCATACATACATTGATTCCATAATGAAAAATAATAAATCATTTTAAAAGAGACCAGTTCTTTGTCATTAAAGAGCTTGTTACTTTTGGAAACACTTTTTTGGGTTAACTTTTTTATATGTAATTTCAAACACAGAAAAACGGCACGAAGAACTGTAACAAGAAGTCTTATACACACTTTATCCATGTTCACCAATTACTTACATTTTTGCCTCATTGGTTTTATCATTCTCTAGGTAAATAGTTCCCAATTGTGCACGTCATAGCTGTTTTTCCCCTGTCCAGGATTACAGGTTACAGTTGTCATATGTTTTTTAGTTTCCTTTTATCTGGAACAGTTTCTCAGCGTTTGTCTTTCATGACTTTAATATGTAAGAAGAATACAGTTCAGTTATTTTGTAGAACGTTCCTCATTCTGAGTTTGTCTAATGCTTTCTCATGATTAGATTCAGGTTATGTGTTTTTTGCAAAACAGACCACAGAAGTGATGTGAGTCCTTAGTGTATCATCTCAGGAGACACATGAGGTTGGTTTGTCTGGTTTGTGATGTTAACTTTGTTCCCTTCGTTAATGTGCAGTCTGCCAAGTTTCTCCACTATAAAGTTACTATTTTTTCCCATTGTAATTAATAAGTAACTTGTGGGTCTTTTGAAGATACTTTGAAATTGCATAAATAACCTATTCTTCATCAAACTTTCACCAGTGAATTTAACATCCACAGATATCTCAAGAATGATTACCTAACAGCCTAGTCACGATTGTAACTTACTATTTACTACATTTCAAACAATGCACATGCAAGAGGTTTCCAGTTTCATGGAGTATAATCAGAAGCACTAGGTTAATTTGCCATCCAGATTATTCTTTTCCTGCCAGCATCTACCTCAGTGCCTGCCATATATTAGCAGTAAATTTTTAGAATTAACAAAGGAAAAACATCCCCAAACACAGACACACACACACAAACACCCCAAGAAACAAAGACTGAAAAATTATAAGTTCTCACCAATGCATTGTGGCCACTTGTAGAGCCAGAAACTTGTAACTGTAAGTTATAGTATATCCAATTTATTAAAATTGGATCTTACATCTCAAATTTAAGTTTAAATGGGAAAAAAGTTCAAAAAGGGAAAGAAAAATCCTGAGAAGGGTAACATATGGGTAGCTGCAATCCCATGTGTGACCACCAGATGCCGGAACAAGCTAAGGAGCTACTATGGGAAAACATCCGTGTCTGGTGTAAATTAGGATGGCCTCAACAATTCTCACCAAGACCTGGGATTTTGTCACTTTGTCAGGTGAGCCTGGGTCAGTCAGTTCTGGGCAAATTCAGAGTAGACTGATATTAGAAAGGAATTCACAAAAGAGATTTAGCTAAATTGGCAGTGGCTTAATTCTTGAGAATTCAATTTATGTATATGACACTACATTATATGCCTTATATGTTACATATAAGGTAATAAATAATAATCCAATTGGAAATATGTTATATATTACATACCAAGTAATTATAATTCAAGTTATATTTTTTTTTTTTTTTTTGCGGTACGCGGGCCTCTCACTGCTGTGGCCTCTCCCGTTGCGGAGCACAGGCTCCGGACGCGCAGGCTCAGCGGCACTGCGCCAACCAAGAAAGCCCTCAGTCTTTCCTTTTAAAAATTAGCTTTAGGGCTTCCCTGGTGGCGCAGTGGTTGAGAGTCCGCCTGCCGGTGCAGGGGACACGGATTCGTGCCCCGGTCCGGGAAGATCCCACATGCCGCGGAGCGGCTGGGCCCGTGAGCCGTGGCCGCTGAGCCTGCGCCTCCGGAGCCTGTGCTCCGCAACGGGAGAGGCCACAACAGTGAGAGGCCCGCGTAAGGCAAAAAACAAAAATTGGAACAGCTGTGAAAGTTGAATGGAGCCTGATGATCAGGTGGTAATAATGTACCGATGTTAATTTCCCACTTTGGATGGCTGCCTGTGGGGCTACAAGGGAAGGTCCTCGTTTGTGGAAAATCCACACTCAGCTAGGGGGGTTGGGGCAGCCACTTACGCTAAAGCAGTTAAGGAACATAAAGTATTTGTACTGTACTTGAAAATTAAGTTTGCAGTTGTTTAAAAATTATCAAAAAGAGAATTCCAAAAGAATTCAAAGCCGTTAAAAACACACCACGATTTCCTGGCCTGACTCAAAGGTACTGAATGAGAACACTGGAGGTGTGGCCTTGAAATGTGTTTGTGAAAACACAGCCAGATTCGGAAAGCAGCTACTCCCGCGGCCCGGGAAGAAGAAGAACAGCCTGTATGTGCAGACCAATTTCCTTTCATCCGTTCATCCAGACAGTCACTGGGGCAGCTCATAAAAAAACTGTTCCACACAAGTTGACTGGTTAAAATCAGCCTCCACCCATCTCTGACCTGTTTGTTTTCCATTCCTGACATTAAACTAGAGACTCTCTCCCGTTTTTTTTTTTTTGTCTTTTTGTTGTTTTTTAAATTTATTTTTGACCGCATCGGGTCTCTGTTGCTGCATGCGGGCTCTCTCTAGTTGCGGCGAACAGTGACGGGAGGGCAGGAGGGAGATACTCTTTGTTGCAGTGAGCGGGCCTCCCACTGCAGTGGCCTCTCCCGTTGCAGAGCACAGGCCCCAGGCGCGCGGGCTTCAGCAGTTGCAGCACACAGGCTCAGCAGCTGTGGCTCGCAGGCGCTAGAGCGCAAGCTCAGCAGTTGTGGCGCACGGGCCCAGCCACTCCACGGCATGTGGGATCTTCCCAGACCAGGGCCCAAACCCATGTCCCCCGCATTGGCAGGCGGATTCTCAACCACTGTGCCACCAGGGAAACCCTGTTTTGTTTTTTTATTAATTGATTAATTTATTTTCAGCTGGGTTGGGTCTTCGTTGCTACGTACGGGCTTTCTCTAGTTGTGGCGAGCGGGGGCTACTCTTCGTTGTGGTGCGCGGTCTTCTCATTGCGGTGGCTTTTCTTGTTGCAGAGCACAGGCTATAGGCGCGGGCTTCAGTAGTTGTGGCACGTGGGCTCAGTAGTTGTGGCGCACGGGCTTAGTTGCTCCGTGGCATGTGGGATCTTCCCGGACCAGGGCTTGAACCCGTGTCCCCTGCATTGGCAGGCGGATTCTTAACCACTGCACCACGAGGGAAGTCCCTGTCTCCCATTAAAAAAAAAAGGACTACCTTTAACAAGAAAACTAAGAACTTCTTGAAAAGTGTTCATTTCAGTGCACTTCCCAAATCAGCTCTGGGGCACCTGGCCTCCATTTGGTATCTGTCAGGAAAGCAGGACTTCTGGGAGCCTCAGCCTGTTCCAGGGCCACACTCTCAGTATTTTACAGTCCCCTTTGCTCTGACTATTAAGACACAGCCCCAGGTTACAGAAGCTCTGGTCCATGGTGGGGGACCTGCAGGGGGCCTCCTCCCCCCCATCATGACCCACAGGCAACCTGACGGAGCTCTGATCTGCTCAGCACAAGGACTGCTGCCTGTTTTCTTTTCTGCCTGGATCCATCACTGCTCCAAGCTTCCCCTAGACTTTATGCACCCACACAACCCCCAAAAGACACTTTGGGAAGTCCTGGGAAGGCCACCTTCAATAGGAGCATACAGAGGCTTCAAAAATTGCTCCCTATGGGCTTCCCTGGTGGCGCAGTGGTTGAGAGTCTGCCTGCTGATGCAGGGGACACGGGTTCGTGCCCCAGTCCGGGAAGATCCCACATGCCGCGGAGCGGCTGGGCCCGTGAGCCATGGCAGCTGCGCCTGCGTGTCTGGAGCCTGTGCTCCGCAGCGGGAGAGGCCACAACACTGAGAGGCCCACGTATCGCAAAAAAAAAAAAAAAAAAAAAAAATTGCTTCCTATGGTTTCAGGCAACTCTGAACATACTAAAAGCCAATGCATTGTGCTCTTCAAATGGGTGAAATGTGTGCCATGTGACTTACAGCTCAATAAAGTTGTTTAAAAAACTTGCTCCCTGCCTGCCAGTCCAGCCTCACCCTCTGCGATCCCACCCTCATGCCGTGGTTCAGCCTGGCTGCACTGCTACCGTTTTCTGAACATCATTCTTCCCATGCCTCTGAGTTTTGCAGATACTCTGCTCTTTCTCTCCCCTACCATGCCCATCTGGCAAATTTCTACTCTTCGAATCTTAATTTCAGTCCTTCATCTTCTGCGAAGCCACCCTGACTCCCCAAGCAGAGGAATTTCCTTTGTCCTCGGGGCTTCCTCAACCCCCTCTGCATCTCTCTGTCCTGAGACTTTCTACCCCATTCTCGTATCTGACCCACTCACGGTTCTATGAGTTTCAACTCCAACACAGGGATGGGGACGGGGTAAGGACTTCAATGGAAGGCTGTTATATGAGTAAAAAGAGAAATGATAATGGAATATGGGCCGCAGCCCAGGAAAGCAAGCTTGGATCAGAACCCTGGGCTGGCAAGGATACCATAACGGGGCTTCCCTGGTAGCGCAGTGGTTAAGAATCCGCCTGCCAATGCAGGGGACACAGGTTCGAGCCCTGGTCCGGGAAGATCCCACATGCCACGGAGCAACTAAGCCCGTGCGCCACAACTAATAAGCCTGCGCTCTGGAGCCCAGGAGCAACAACTACTGAAGCCCACATGCCTAGAGCCCGTGCTCCGCAACAAGAGAAGCCACCGCAATGAGAAGCCCGCTTGCCGCAACTAGAGAAAGCCCGTGCGCAGCAACGAAGACCCAACTCAGCCAAAAATAAATAAATTAATTAAAAAAAAAAAAGGATAACATAATGATCCCAGGGGCCTCAAGGAATAAGTAGCGTGCTACAAAGGAGGCAGTCTTTAATGTAAAGCTCCTTTATTGCATTGTCCTAATAATAGCTACCATTTCTGGAGCACTTAAAATATGACAGACACTGTTCTAAGGACTATACGTACTGTCTCATTGCTTTAAGGAACTCATTTTCCCCACCGAAAGTCCCCATGTCCACACGTAGTCTTTCCTAAAACTGATCCACCTCAGACTCCATATGCAGTGAAGCACAGAATCTCCTTTCCCCCCTAAGGGAGAGTCTGTGAGAGCCAAGAGGGAAACTGCAGATCATATCGAAAGTGGAGATATTAATTTCACCATACAACAAATTTCACGGCAAAGCCCCATGCCTTAACTATGTATCTACTTAAAATTATGTAAAAGTATAATTTTAAAAAGGTGAAAAACAAATGTAGGGAGAAGAACAGTATCCAGGTTGACCCTCCTGCCGTGAACAACTAGAAAACTGGGAGGAGAAAGAAAACGGTTTTCAGACATTGGACAACAGCCAGCTCAGGACCGTGTCCTGACGGAAGAGAAACCAATGAGGTCACAGCTCTGGGGCCACTTGAGCTTTGTGTCGGGAGTCCAGGTCTGATCCATGGCAGAGAGAGGTCACTCAAAGACCAGCAGTGTCACTGAGTTGAGCGGACGGGAAATGGAAAGGAGAGAGCCAGGGGCAGCCAACCCACAAAGCTGTGTGTGAGCTCCTGGGCTCCCCACCCACGTGTGCACGTGGAAAGGAGGGGAAAAAAATCTTCCTCTACCCACGTTAGGTTCCCCAGCTGGGGCCCTCTACATAACAAAAGACAGAGTAAGGAGAGAAACATTGCTAGTGGGAATGTCACATGGGATAAACACTCTGGAATAAGGTTTGACAGTTCCCACTCCACACACATCCATGCACTATATGACCCAGCAATTCCCCTCTGAGGAAGTAGGACAGAACTGTATGTCCATGAATGTTCACAGCGGTTCATTCATAATTGTCACAAAGAGGAAATAACCCTTTTTCCACCAGCAGAGAGATGGGAATACTAGAGAGCACTGAACAGGGACCCGCTCTGACACTCTCCTAGACGTGCCGGTAAAGGAAAGTCTGGCACAGAAGAGTAAGTGGCTTCATCTCTATGAGGCTCTAGAAAAGGCAAATCTAATCAAGTGTTGCCTGGGGCCCAGACGGGAGCTGACTCGGAAGGGGCACCGAGATTCGTTGGGTTGATGGTGGTCGACGGTGGTTGGGTTGATACTCTGACTGTGGCAGTGGTTTCACAGGTATATACATTTAGCAAACCTCACTGAATTCTGCTTCTAAAATGGGCAGTTAGTGTATGCAATAATGTATTCAATAAAATTGATAACAAATATATAAAATGAACCCGTATTAAACTCAACTCCTTAATGAAGGAAACAGCAGGCTAATAAAGCTGTTTCCAAAAAAAAAAAAAAAAGCTATGAGAGAAGCAAATATATTATTCCCTGAAAGAAATAAGACTGTAAAATGAATACAAAATAAAGCTATGAGTCTTGCAATGTAATCTTCTCATTTGCATCTCTCTAGGATAATATTCATTTGCTTTGCTATAGCTCAAGAATCTTGCATAATAATCAGTTTTCTAGAATATAATGCCTACACTTACAACTTTATAAAACCCCCAGATTACACCACCAGACTAACCCTGCAAAACACTCAGCAGGACACAGTAATCTCTCTGCCTCATATCTAAAATTTGGACATTTTTTCCTTACAATTAGAATCCTCGACATGTGTAAAAAGCATGCTGGGAAAAAACAATCTTCTATGAAGCTCTTCCTCCGTTTTTACTGTTCTCAGCAATGAGAAAGGATTTGTGAGTATTTTCACTTTCCTGCAGCTCAGTCTATAACTCAGTTGCATATTTTATATGATTTCAACGAGGGAGGAAGAGATCAAAAGTTTCCTTTTGAAAAAAACAAAGATTTCCTTTTGCTTTTGACAAATCAATGTTACATTTGGACATACATACTTTTACCTTACAAAAATTTTCAAGACCATTATTCAGATTCACAAGATGATTATTTTCATTACCATTTCCCAAAATATCATTGGGTATTGTAAATGTATACTAATTTTTTTTACCTTGGCAAAGGTAAACTGGAATTAACAATACTTCCATTTTCCCAGCCTCTTCTGAGCATGTTGGGTTAAACGAGGTGCCTCTAAGCAAAAGAGTAACAAGTATATTTAAGCGTCATGTGCTAATTCTTGGTATTACTGCCTTGAATTTTGAACTTTTAGCATACTGCCCAGAAATTAAGAACATGAATGATTCTAACAACTTGGTAACAAATCATTTTGCAAATTAACTGTTTCAGTTGCTTTCTTTCAGCAAAATCAAAGGAAGACCTGCTGAGTTGTTAGTTGAAAATCACTCAAAATGATTTTTGATCTTATATCACCATCTGATTTTTGTTATAAAAGTTTGGAGAATTGAGAGACACTGCTATAACAAAATTTTCTCTATTCCCATCTACATTAATGTGAACAAGAGTCTCAGCACTTACACACAAGAGCTAAAACTCAGGATACGTTTGGTGCATAATCTCTCCCATTCAAGCAAACAATAAATATCAATATTTGTAGGTCCATAAAATAACTTATAAATATCTATTTCAATAAGAGATATATTTCCAATAAAATTTACCTTTATATTAATTTAATAATTATCAAAATAGATAATATATTTATTTAAAAATTTTTTTTTGCGGTATGCGGGCCTCTCACTGTTGTGGCCTCTCTCGTTGCAGAGCACAGGCTCCAGATGCGCAGGCTCATAGGCCATGGCTCACGGGCCCAACCGCTCCGCGGCATGTGGGATCCTCCCGGACTGGGGCACGAACCCATGTCCCCTGCATCGGCAGGCGGACTCTCAACCACTGCGCCACCAGGGAAGCCCTAGATAATATATTTATGATGTTTTAGTCAATTGTGTGGCTCAGAGACGTGTGGCCACTGGGAAGGCCCGGTCTCCCAAGGGAGGCTGTCTACCCTCAAAGCAGCCCCCATGTCAGGCTGCAAGGGTGCACCCCTGCTGTAAGCCAGGCCACGCTGCTGCTTTGTGGTCTGCCAGGGTTTGTGCAGGAGGGCTGGAGCTCCAGGGCCCAGACGCCTCGAGCATTTCTCCTGGCTGGAGATTCTAAGTAGGGCCAAACTCCCAGCCCCTCCATCGCCAGGCTGATGCAGTTTTTTAAAAAAACACCAGCTTTTTGCAGAATTTTGCTACATTATCAGATTTGGATGCCAGCCCCCAAGAGCTCTCGTAAGTACTGCTCCTCCTTCCAGCTGAGGTTGTGATGTCAGCCCTGGGAACAGCGTGTACTGGAAATAAATTGCCTTTTAGAGGGACATGTCTGAGCCAGAGCAGTCAGGAAAAAGTGGGTCAGCATTTGTTGTTTTTTTTTTTCTTTTTAAACAAGTACACATATCCAGAGCTTTATTTTGGGCACAGAGCCAAGTGAAGTTGGCCTTTGCAGGGCTCTACCGTCCTGCCTGCCTTCCAGCTGGAGACCACGGAAAGTGATCCTGCACGTTGATTGAGGAGAACAGGGCTGGCGGCCCCACGCTTGTGGATCAACTCAAGGCCAAGATGAGAACCAACCCTCACTCCAGTGGATAGGGAGTTTGAGGAGAGTATCATTTTCCATTGCTGCCATAATGAATTACAACAAGTTTACAGGCTTAATACAAAGTTATTAGCTCACAGTTCACAGTAGTTGGAAGTCCAGTCCGTTTTCCCAGCTCATCTGAGTTGCTGGCAGAATTCAGTTCCTTGCGGTCGTAGGACTGAGGCCCCCATTTTCTTGTGGGCTGTTGGCCGGGACCGAAGTCCGACTTCCAGAGGCTCCTTCCTCCAGCGGCAAAGCCAGCAATGCCTGCTTGAGGCCCTCTCTTGTGAGTCTCTCCTGCCTCTTCTTCTGTCCTCCAGGTTCTCCGACAGACTCTCTGTCTTCTTCTTCCTCTTCTAAGGGCTCAGTGTGATTATAATTGGCCCACCCGGGGCTTCCCTGGTGGCGCAGTGGTTGAGAGTCCGCCTGCCGATGCAGGGGACGTGGGTTTGTGCCCGGTCCGGGAGGATCCCACGTGCCACGGAGCGGCTGGGCCCGTGAGCCATGGCCTCTGAGCCTGCGCGTCTGGAGCCTGTGCTCCGCAATGGGAGAGGCCACAACAGTGAGAGGCTTGTGTACCACAAAAAAAAAAAAAAAATTGGCCCACCCGGATAGGATAAGCCTGGATAATCTCTGCAACTCACGACCTGTAACTTTATCATGGCTGCAAAGTCCCTTTTGTCGTGTAAAGTAGCGTATTCACAGGCAAATGTGAATGGGGACCATTGTTTGGCCCACCGAAGGAAGAAGCAGACTCAGTGACAGCATGACAGCCACCACCAGGGAGCTTGTTTGGACTGTCCCTGTTTTCTCCTGACCCCTACCCCGCCTTGCACGCACACATTACCTCCAGGAGGCTGTGCTCGGAGGTCGGAAGCAGTGTGCCCAGCGTCCCAGAGCCGGTTAGAGGCAGAGCCCAGGGCTGTCGGGTTTCAAGGACCAGAGGGGTTATGTCAGCCTACAGTTAGACAGTGAGGCCCACACAACCCACCCCAGAGCCAGCAGTGGGCTGGGGTGTACGATTGGCCAACAACCTGTCCCTGTCACTGTCACCGCTACCTGATGGCCAGCTCCCGCTCAGGCTCTGAAAGTTCCAGGTCCTGACCTAGAACCAGGACACTTCAGGTGGGGACAGCAGGGGTTCTGGAGTCTCCACCAGCCTCCAGTGCTGGCTCTGCCACCTACCTGCTGGGTGATTTCTACTCTCCATACAACGGAGCTGATGACACCACCGCCTCACAGAGCTGTCAGGAGGGCAAACGAGGGAAAGCAGAGCTTGGCAAGTAGTGGCGACTACGTACGGGTTAGCTGTTACTGTTATTTTTTTAGAGCTCAGAGTCAGCAAGAACTGTGCCTGAGTCCCAGCTTGCTCGCTAGCGTGTGTGACTCGGGCGCGTGACCCCAGCTGTCTGAGCCTCCCTGCTTCATGTGTAACGCTGACCTCAGGGGCTGCGTGGAGATGTCATGCCTTAGGGCCTGAACAGGAGGGGCTCCTGCTACTGCCCAACCTTCTTCTCCCCACCTGCTAACAAGGCTGATTTTATCTCATCACGTGCACTTTGACTAAGTCACTCTCACCTCTGTGATCAACACAATAAGCAATTCCTGGGGATCCACTAAGTGCTGGGGCCTGTGTTGGGCTCTGCAAGGAGGCCTAATTAATCAGGCCCAGGCCTTGCCGCCCAGGAAGGGAGCAGAGGGACATTTAGTCACCTCTAATCCCTGAGGCCAGTGCTGTATCGGGGGCTTAACAGAGGCTCATAGGGGGTGCAGAAAGGACAACCAAGGAGGCAGTGTTGGCCCTTGGTGGGTGAAGAGTGTGGGTGGGGGAGGAGCAACAGAGGAGAAGACACAGCAGCATTAAAACAAGGAGAGGGCTTCCCTGGTGGCGCAGTGGTTGAGAGTCCGCCTGCTGATGCAGGGGACACGGGTTCGTGCCCGGGTCTGGGAGGATCCCACATGCCGCGGAGCAGCTGGGCCCGTGAGCCATGGCCTCTGAGCCTGCGCGTCTGGAGTCTGTGCTCCGCAATGGGAGAGGCCACAACGGTGAGAGGCCCGCGTACAGAAAAAAAAAAAAAAAAAAAAAAACCAAAACCAATAAACGAAATCAAAAACAAAGAGAACATGTTACTTCCTCCCAGCCACTGGGAGTGAGACTTGCTTCTCCGGCAGGAGAGACCCCTGATGGTGTACAGGGTGCTCAGGACTTTCTGGAGGGATGCTCTCTGCTACAAAGAACAGAAAAGCCTAGGAACTGGCTTTCACGGTCAGGACCTCCACTACGTCACATTACAGAAGTCGGGAGCAGGCCAGTTATTTCAGGGGCCTCCCGTCTTTGTGCTTGGCTTCTCTTTGTGTGACCAGTGTCCCTCATGGCTGCAAGAATGGTCGCAGCAGCTCCAGGCCTCACACCCTTATGTATCAAAGCCAGAGACAGGAAAAAGGGATTGTTCTGTCTCGGACCTCTTTTTTTTAAATGGAGATATGATTCGCATAAATACAATGTACCATTTTAAAGTGTACAGTTCAGTAGTGTTTAGTATATAACCGTTTCTAAATGTACAATTCAGTGGCACTAAGTATATTCACACTGTTGTGCAACCATCACCAACGTCCATATCCAGAACTCTTTTCATCTTGCAATACTGAAACTCTATACTCACTAAACAATAACTCCCCATTCCTCCTCCCCCTTAGCCCCTGGCAAACACCACTGCTTGTGTCTATGATCTTGATGACAGGCACACCTTTTTTTTTATTGTGCTTCTCTTTATTATGCTTTGCAGATGTTGCATTTTTTACAAGTTGAAGGTTTGGGGCAACCCTGCACAGAGCAAGTCTATTGGCACCATTTTTTCAACAGCATTTGCTTACTATGTGTCTTTGTGCCCCATTTTGGTAATTCTCGAAATATTTCAAACTTTTTCATTACTATATACGTTATGGCGATCTGTGATCAGTGATCTTTGGTGTTACTATCGTAATTGTTTTGGGGCACCACGAACCACTCCCATATAAGATGGTAAACTTAGTCGGTTGTTGAAATGACAACAAAGAACTTAGAATATGACATAAACTCAGTTGATAAAGCAGTGGCAGGGTCTGAGAGGACTGACTCCAATTTTGAAAGAAGTTCTGTGGGGAAAAAGCTATCAAGCAGCACTGCTTGCTACGAAGAAATCATTTGTGAAAGAGTCAGTCAATGCAGTGAACTTCTTTGTTGTCTTATTTTAAGAAATTGTCATGACCACACCCCAGCCTTCAGCAACCACCACCACGATCAGTAAGCAGCCGTCAGCACCCAAGCAAGACCCTCCACCAGCAAAAAAGTTTATGACTTGCTGAAGGCTTAGATCACAGTTAGCACTTTTAGCAATAAAGCATTTCTAAATTAAGATATATACCTTTTTTTTTACATAATGCTATTGCACACTCAATAGACTTTTACAGTACAGTGTAAACATAACGTTTACATGCACCGGGAAACCAAAAAGTTTGTGTGACTCGCGTTGTTGCCATATCTGCCTGATTGCAGTGGTCCACAACTGAACCCACAGCATCTCTGTGGTCTGCCTCTAAGTTCTCCTTCTGCCTTTAAAGACCCTTGTGATTACATTGGGCACATGGATAATACAGGATGATCTCCCTACATTAGTGTCAGTTGATGAGCAACCCTAATTTAATCTGCAACTTTAATTGCCCTTTGCCACACAACCTCACATATTCACAGGTTCCTGGGATTAGGCTGGAGCCCTTCGAAGCCTGGGTCTGGGAGGATTTATGCTCTTATTTTTTCACTCCTGAAATAAATCTACTTTAGTCGATATCTTCAATATAGATTCAGGAGCGAACACTCAAAAAAGTGTTATTTCCACAGAAAATTAATAGCTAAGCCTGGGCCCTGTGTTCTTCTGTCTCAGTGTTGAGGTTTTTTTTCAGCAAAAAAAGATGCAGAAAGAACAAGAAGACTCACCTAGTAGAAAGAATCCAGTCTTCGGAGTCAGCGAACCCTGAATTGGAAACTTAACTCCGCCTCTTCTGTGTTACATGACTCCAGGCAAGCTGTAGGGCTGCTCTGAGCCTTTGTGTCACCATCTAGAAAGTAGGGCTGAGACAGCTGGTGAGAGAGAGAGAGGATCGTTGTTCTGGAGGTGACACCGTGGTAGGTGGCACACCAACTGAGCATGAGTAAGTGCTGGGCACCTGGGGGATGGGGGTGGCTACACAACTGTCTCTCCACTAACTACGTGTGATCCTCATTTTACAGGTGAGCACGCAGAAGCAACAGAGTTAAGGAACGTGCCCAAGGAGGTGGCGGGACATGGCCAGCTGCAGGGTAGGCAAGTGGCTCCCGTTTGGCAGTGAGGGAGACGTCACCATCTCACAGAAGGGCCCTGGAGTAGGGCTTGGCAACTTCACTACCAGACCACCACTGCTTCCTTTTGCTTTATAATACAGTTGACACTCATTACTGGTGGTAGTTTTTTAAGTCACCGTTAACACTGAATTAGCAAATCCTGGGCCATTGCTCCTCTGGAACATACAGGGCTAGGCTCCTGCGAACCCCTGGTCACATTTTCATAACCACCGTACATAACTTTGTCTTATGTGTGTTTCAGTTTAAAGACCTTTTTTTTTAATTCACGGAACATATTTCATTTGTCTTTTAAAAACATGTATATTTATTTGGCTGTGCTGGGTCTTAGCTGCGGCACGCAGGATCTTCGTTGCATTGTGCAGGATCCTTAGTGGCGGCACGCAGGATCTAGTTCCCTGACCAGGGATCAAGCCCAGGCCCCGTGCATTGGGAGCACAGAGTCTTAACCACTAGACCACCAGGGAAGTCCCTAAAAACATATTTTTTAAGCCATGATGCAAAATTACTAGAAGGTAATATTACATGACTGTAAATGTGCAAATTTTTCTTTTTTTTGCGGTACGTGGGCCTCTCACTGTTGTGGCCTCTCCCATTGCGGAGCACAGGCTCCAGATGCGCAGGCTCAGTGGCCATGGCTCACGGGCCCAGCCGCTCCACGGCATGTGGGATCTTCCCGGACTGGGGCACGAACCTGTGTCCCCTGCATTGGCAGGCGGACTCTCAACCACTGCATCACCAGGGAAGCCCAAATTTTTCTTTTTTAAAAAAAAATTTTAAACTATCATTTTTAAAATTAGTTAATTAATTTATTCTTGGCTGCATTGGGTCTTCGTTGCTGCGTGTGGGCTTTCTCTAGTTGCGGCGAGCAGGGTCTACTCTTCATTACGGTGCGCGGGCTCCTCGTTACTGTGGCTTCTCTTGTTGCGGAGCATGGGCTCTAGGTGCTTCAGTAGTTGTGGCACTTGGGCTCAGTAGTTGTGGCTCGCGGTCTCTAGAGCGCAGGCTCAGGAGTTGTTGCGCATGGGCTTAGTTGCTCCGCGGCATGTGGGATCTTCCCAGACCAGGGCTCGAACCTGTGACCCCTGCATTGGCAGGTGGATTCTTAACCACTGCCCCACCAGGGAAGCCCCAAATTTTTCTTTTTTATTAATTATTATTATTTTTTAATTGGAGTATAGTTGGTTAACAAGGTTGTGTTAATTACTGCTGTACAGCAAAGTGATTCAGTTATACATATATATACATTTTTTAACATTCTTTTCTATTATGGTTTATCATAGGATATTGAATATAATTTTCTGTGATATACAGTAGTAAAGACATTTTCTTTAATATGTCTTGTTGATTCCTTAATATTGAACTCACAAAGAAAGTTGGGATAGCCATGGAAAATTATTTCCCCGAAGCTTTTTCTACCCAAAGTTTGCAGCTAATATGGTTATAATCACAGTGCGTGTATGACATCATAGCCTGCTCTTGTTTAACAAAAGCATTTCTCATGCTGTTGCCAGTTATGTATAAAGATCATTTTCAAAATCTTTATGTAAAGTTTTTATTCCTGACATTAATAACTCCATTCTCTCCCCCACTTTACAACCCTAGAAAGAAAATTCAGCCAGACTAATGACAAGAGATAGTGGAGGGCAGGGGACAAGTGTGCCTCATTCTGTGTGTATGCATCTCATTTAAAAAAAAATAGATTTATTTATTTATTTACTTATTTATTTTTGGCTGCACTGGGTCTTTGCTGCTGCATGCGGGCTCTCCCTAGTTGTGGTGAGCGGGGGCCACTCTTCGTTGTGGTGAGTGGGCTTCTCATTGTGGTGCCTTCTCTTGTTGCGGAGCATGGGCTCTAAGCATGCGTGGTCTTCAGTAGTTGCGGCATGCAGGCTCAGTAGTTGTGGTTCATGGGCTCTAGAGCGCAGGATCAGTAGTTGTGGCGCACAGACTTAGCTGTTCCTCAGCATGTGGGATCTTCCCAGACCAGGTCTCGAACAAGTGTCCCCTGCATTGGCAGGCGGACTCTCACCCACTGCGCCACCAGGGAAGCCCTGCATCTCATTTTTAATGACTATACTTGATCCCATCAGGGTTATGCCACTGTGTGCTTAACCAAATGCCTATCATTGGACTGAATTGTCCCATTTTTACTGTTATAAATAACACTGCAATGAACATCTTTGTGCATAATGATCTTTCCAAATTTCGGGTGATTTCCTTAGAGACATTCCCAGGGGCAGAATTCTTGGGTCAAAGGCAAAGGCCCTCGAAGGCCTCAGATACATATGCCAGAGAACGGTTCAGTAAGTCGGCACAGTTGCACCCTCCGCGGTGTGTGTCTGAGAGCCCTTCCATACAAGCCACATTCGTTAAGAAGTCACTGCTTCAAAAAAAAAAAAAAAGAAGTCACTGCTTCATCTCATCATCCTTATTAATCAGACTCTTTGAAAATCGCCCCAAGAGCTTCCGATCAGCAGGAGCTCCCACAGGGTCGCCACACTGAGCTGACACAATTCCAGGCTGAAGGGAGGTCTGTGGCATTTCACGGGATTCACAGCCCCTGTGCTGCAGCTCAAGCCTCCTTCAGACCCCGTGGGAAGATGGGCAAACCTGATGACACAAGTGCTCGAGATGCCGACGTGGCCCTTCCCTAACTCTACATGGAGGCAACAGTGCCTTCTTTGCCCCAGACTGGCTTTTCCTGAATGCGCCCGCTATGCCAGCTGGAGTTCCCTGAATGTTTGCTCGTGTCTTGAAATTAAGGCAAAATCTCTCAAGAGAGATTTTCTTACACACACACACAAACTTATTGCTCGAAAGACAAAAGACCTCTTAAAAAAAAAAAATTAAGGATTCCCCTAAAGGCTAAACATCTTGTCATATAAGAAACATGAACTAATTGGCGTGCATTCTAGGCAAACCAATCTAGCCCTGACACATATCTGGAATCTGTCTCTTGTTGTGGGATGCTGGCTCACTCCCAGTCTGTAAAATGACATGAAACAAGCTTTCCGATGGTTCCTTTTTCCTTCCTAGATGAGAAAGGGTCAAGGTGGTTGGTTCGTGCTATGGCAACAATATTATTTGTCACCCTCGTTAGGACACTTTTGAGAGTGAAAGGAAAGTTTGTTAATTACTACTCTGGCTCAAAAGATGTAAACCAGGACCTTCGCTGCAAACCAGGACACATGCAAACACTCATCTGGTTAATCACAGGGCGAAATGCATGAATGGATGGCTGGTTAGACATTGATCTACTGCAGGCTCGGTGCCAGGCACGGGGGAGGTGTCTTTTCACGCTGGCTCGCTGGAGACGCACACCAGCCGCCAAATGGGGGCTGTTCTTTCACGGCTGGGGAGGGGGGTGGGCAGAGAGCCAAAGCAACTGGCCCAGTGCCACACACACAAGCAACCCCTGCCCCTCCGCCGGGAAGTAATGAAACTGGGCACCCAAATGAGCAGCAGGACAAAAAGTGCTCCCAGCCAGGGCCGGGGCCCCTGAGGACCCTGTGCTGTGAGGCATGCAGACCCCGGAACAGGTTGCTGGGTCTGAGGCCGAGAGCTTTGTAGACACCTCCGCCTGGGCAGAGTTCAGTTCCCGGGAGCTGGGGCGGAAGGCTCACAGTGGAGGCAGATCTGTGACATGAAAGCTCCACGCAACCTTCACTGAGGGAGAACCCCCCCCACACTCCCCCTCCCCGTGCCAGCTCTCAGCGGGACAGACCCCAGGCTCCTGCCTCCTGGCCCCCCAGGGCCTGCCTACAAACCAAGCCACTCCAGGTTTCCAGCCTGCCCTTAACCCAGACCCAGGAAAGTGCTGGGTTCTGATGAGAAACACAAAAGGAGACAGACAAAAGGGGTGTTAGTGACCCAGGAGAGAATGAGCAGGGCCGCCTGGATAGGCATCTGGCCATGTGGGCAACACATGCGTGCCCTGGGGGACCTGACTCCCCCCAGTTATTTCTGAGCCTAATCGCTGGCGGGTGGAATGAAGAGTTATATAGTTTGTGAATCAAGAGGTAAATTGTGTAAGCCCAAGGGAGGGCATGGGCCATGGGGATAAGGGTAAGATTTCTACACCAGAGCTGGACCCTGAACCCTTTTGCACCGCCTCCCAGCTCCGACCATCGGGAATCTGGGCTCAGGGCCCTCCCTCCCTAACCACAGCTGCAAGTCCTGCCCGTCCTCTCCAACGTGGGCGCTAGCGCAGCCGGCCTCGGGAGCACGATTCCTAGTTGGATCTTCCGCCTGGAGTTTACTTGGCACCCCCGCCTTCATACGGGCTGTTCCTTCTGCCCAGAGGGCCTTTCCCTCTCTGCGTGGCTGGGGAACTCCTTCCTGCTTGTCCTTCAAGGCCCAGCTCCAGGCGGAAGGTCTGGAGGGGCAGTGGCCGAAATCGGGGTGAGGCAGGGTGGTGGCTGTACACACGAGGTCTCACCTCATTTTCCTTTTACAGAACTGCTTCCTCTCATTTTCCTCTATACTCAAGAAGTGTCGCTTTTGGGGAAGAAAAGGATTACTTGTAAAGATGACGATGAGGATGCCAAGTGGGGCTTCCCTGGCGGTCCCGTGGTTAGGACGCCACGCTTCCACTGCGGGGGCCACGGGTTCCATCCCACTCGGGAAACCAAGATCCCGCATGGTACCGGGCAGCCAAAAAAAAAAAGGATGCCAAGTCCCAGGTCAGATTCATCTCTACTGTGAAACTCACCTTGCCCCACCAGGCGTCTCGGCCTCTTACTTCTCGGGGCCCCCTGTGCCTTTTCTTCAGGAGGCTGATCATGGTTCGTGACTGCGTGCATTTCTGCTGTTACTTGAATGACGTCTCTCACCCCCACTGGCTCCATCAGAGCAGGGACAGTGTCTTTCCTTTTTTAAAAAAATCAACTTCATCGTGATATAATTTCATATGATAAAAGACATCTATTTTAAGTGTAGTTTAATGAGTTCTGGCAAACGTATACACACTTGTAACCAACCATCACAAGCAAGATACACAACGTTTCCACCATGCTCCCTGCGGCCAGCCCTGTCCCCACCCTGGCAGGCAACCAAGGGTCTGTTTTCTGTCCCTATAAATTCGTTTTGCCTGGTCTGGAATTTCACATGGGTGGAGTCACGCAGTATGTCCTCTGCTGGGTCTGGCTTCTTTTCTGTAGCGTAATGCTTTTGAGCTTCAGCCAGGTTGCTGCGTGGCTCAGTGGTTCTTTGTTTATTGCTGAGTCCCTTGTACGGATGAGCCACCATTTGTTACACTCCATCTGTTTGTGGGCATTTGGGTCGGTTCCATCTTTAGTCATTATGAATAAAGCTGATATGGACATTCAGGAACAATCATCTGTGTGGACATATGCATTTGTTTCTTTGGATAAATATTGGGACTGGAACTGTTGGGTCACGTGTAATAATATGGCTAACTTTTTAAGAGCTGCCAACCTGTTTTCCAAAGTGTCTGTACCATATTACTTCGTCAGCAGTATCGTGGGAGAGCGGCGGTCGCTAAACATTCTCTCCAACACTGGGAACCACCCGACCGGGCCTCCTCTTGCAGAGTGCACATCCTCAGCCCCTGGCCCAATGCTGCCCACCAAGGGGACTCAATCGATCACTACGGAATGCATGAGTGAATGCACTTTGCTTTGTTATTTTGTTATCATTTTCAAACCAATGTTTATTCCACTGCTCTGGGTGGTTTTAAAATTTATTTATTTATTTATTTTTGGCTGCGTGAGGTCTTCGTTGCTGCACGGGCTTTCTCTAGTTGCTGTGAGCGGGGGCTACTCTTAATTGCAGTGCGCGGGCTTCTCATTGCGGTGGCTTCTTTTGTTGCGGAGCACGGGCTCTAGGTGCACGGGCTTCAGTAGTTGTGGCTCACGGGCTTAGTTGCTCCCCAGCATGTGGGATCTTCCTGGACCAGGGCTTGAACCCGTGTCCCCTGCATTGGCAGGCAGGTTCTTAACCACTGTGCCACCAGGGAAAAAACACTCGTGCTGGGTGTTTTTTAATCTTTTGTTATTTTTAATAATTACACAAATAATACATGCTCAGGGTATAGAAATTAGAACAGTAGTGAAAAAATAATTTTAAAATTACCCCTTAATCTCTCCATCCAGAGACCCATGTTCCAGGCTCAATATTGGGCACTGGGAAAACAAAGATGAATAAAGCACACTGACTGTCTGCAGGGGTTCCACAGGCTCCAGCTGCCTGGACAGGGGCCACACATGGGGTCAGCCAGAGGAGGGGGGCACACAGGGGAGGCAGTGAGGAAACCCTTCAAGGGGGTGGAGAGGCATGAAGAAGGGACATGCGGGGGGCCTGGTGGACAGTGGTGGCCAGAAGTGGGCTCATAGGTGTCTGGGACTTCCCAACCCCAAGGCTAAGAAGGATGCTGCCCGGTTGGTCCCGCTGCCCCGCTGCCTCCTCAAATGCTGTGCGCCTCCGTGCAGCCACAGGGCACCGGCCCAGGACGCAGAGTCATGGAGGAGGCCGGCCCCTGGGTGGGGCCCTGGGTGTGTCCATGCTTGGGCACAATCTCCCCAGGAGGTCACAGCCACCTTTGCGGACTCCTCCTCCGGGTCCCAAGCGCTGAATAACCAGGTTGGCTGGCTCCTTGGACCTCCCTTCTCCACCTACTCTCTTTCCTTGGTCGCCTGACCAGCCTCTGGGCTCTACACATCATCCATCCAGTACTGACACTCATATTTCTCTTCCCAGCCCTGCAGTCTCCCCTGTGCCCCGAGCTTGGGCGTCCGTGGTATAGCTGCCTGTCTTCCCATCTGGCATCTCCCAGCCATCTGTGCCCCTGAAGGAACTCCTGACACCCCTGGTTCCCAAAGCTGTTCTTTCTCCATTCTTTCCATCCCAGAAATGGACACCACCGTTTGCTCTAGTCCACAACCAAGGAATCATTCTTGATTCCTTTTTCCCTCCTACCCACAACCAATCTACCAGTAAATCCTATTGATTTCACCATCCAAACACTTCCCAAAGCCCTCCAGGTTTCTGTATGTCCAATGCTACCATGCCATTCAGAAACACCAGCAATTCTTGTCTGAACTGCCTCTTAACTGCTTCCATGATTACTACACCCCCAAGTTAAAATCATGCATCAGCCAATGACTTGTTTTTGTAGAAACAAAAATTCATCCCACGATTCATATGGAATCTCAAGGGACCTGAATAAAAATAATCTTTAAAAAGAAGAACAGGGCTTCCCTGGTGGCGCAGTGGTTGGGAGTCCGCCTGCCGATGCAGGGGACACGGGTTCGTGCCCCGGTCCAGGAAGATCCCACATGCTGCGGAGCGGCTGGGCCCGTGAGCCATGGCCGCTGAGCCTGCACATCCCGAGCCTGTGCTCCGCAATGGGAGAGGCCACAACAGTGAGAAGCCCGCGTACCGCAAAAAAAAAAAAAGAATAGAATAGAGAGTCCAGGAATAAACCCTTGCATACAAGGTCAAATGATTTTCAGCAGAAGTACCAAGACCACTCAATGGTGAAAGGACAGTCTTTTCAGCAAATGATGTTGGGAAAACTGAACATCCACCTGCAAAAAGAATGAGGTTGAATTCACCTTATACACAAAAACTAACTCAAAATGGATCTAAGACCACAACTTAAGAGTTAAAACTATAAAACTCTTAGAAGAAACAGGAAAAAGCTTCATAGCATTGTATTTGGCAATGATTTATTGGCTATGACACCAAAAGCAGAAGTGACAAAAGTGAAAAATAAATATGTTGGACTACATCAAACTTAAAAATTTGTGTGCATCAAGGAACACAATCGAGAGTGAAAAGACAGGCGTGGAATGGGAGAGAATATTTGCAAATCATGTATCTGATAAGGGGTTAATATCTAGAATAAAGAACTACAACTCAAATACAAAAAACAAACAACTGATTAAAATATGGGCAAAGGACTTAAATAGACTTTTCTCCAAAGAAAATGTACAAATGAGGGGATATACGTATACAAATAGCTGATTCACTTTGCTGTACAGTGGAAACTAACATAACATTTTAAAGCAACTATACTCCAATAAAATTTAAAAAAGAAAAAGAAAATATACAAATGGCCAATAAGCCTGTGAAAAGATACTCCACCTCACTAATTATGGAAATGCAAATCCAAACCACAATGAGATAATACTTCACACCGACTAGGAGAGCTATTCTCAAAGCCAAACAAACAAAAATGTTGGCTAGGGTGTGGAGAAGCTGGAACCCTTATTCATGGCTGGTGGGAACATGAATATTGTGCAGCCACTGCGGAAAAAACTATGGATGTTCCTCAAAAAATTAAACACAGAATTACCATACGATCCAGCAACTTCACTTCTGGGTCTGGGTCTGGGTGTGTGTGTGTGTGTGTGTGTGGGTGGGTGGGTGGGTGTGTGTGTGTGTGTGTGTGTGTGTGTGTGTGTGTGTGTCCAACAGTTAAAAGCAGAGAGTGGAACAGATCTTTGTACACCCATGTTCACAGCAGCATTAGTCACAATAGTCAAAAGGCACCAGCAACCCAGGCACCCATGGATGGATGGATAAACCAAATGTGGTCCATCCATAAAATGGAATATTATTTAGACTTAAA
The DNA here is from genome assembly GCF_949987515.2 of Delphinus delphis. Lineage (NCBI taxonomy): Eukaryota > Metazoa > Chordata > Mammalia > Artiodactyla > Delphinidae > Delphinus > Delphinus delphis. Next base: position 77,476,454 of record NC_082699.1, read on the forward strand.
AAGGAAGGAAGGACTTCCCTGGTGGCGGAGTCGTTAAGACTCTGCCTACCAATGCAGGGGACACGGGTTTGAGCCCTGCTCCAGGAAGATCCCACATGCCGTGGAGCAACTAAGCCCGTGTGCCACAACTACTGAGCGCAGCTCTGGAGCCCGTGAGCCACAACTGCTGAGGCCACGTGCCACAGCTCCTGAAGCCCACACACCTAGGGCCCATGCTCCGCAACAAGAGAAGCCACTGCACTGCAACAAAGAGTAGCCCCCACTCGCTGCAACTAGAGAAAGCCCGTGCGTAGCAACGAAGACCCAATGTGGCCAAAAATAAATTAATTAATTAAATAAATTAAAAAGAAATCCTTCTAAAAAAAAAGGAAGGAAGTTCTGACATGTGCTACAACATGATGAACCTTGAGGTCATTATGCTCAGTGAGCTAAGCCAGTCACAAGAGGACAAATGCTGTGTGATTCCACTTATATGAGCGACCTGGAGTGAAGTTCATAGAGACAGAAGGTAGGAGGGTGGGGCCCGGGGCTGGGGGAGGGGAGGGGGGGTTAGTGTTTCATGGGGCCAGAGTTTCACTTTGGGAAGATGAAAAAGTTCTGGAGGTGGATGGTGGTGGTGGCCGCACTGCAGTGTGAATATACTTAATGCTACTGAACTGTTCACTTAAAAATGGTTCAAAAGATAAATTTTGTTATTTTTTGCCATAATAAAAAATTTATCCAAAAAAATCATATATCAGCTCTCATCTGTCACTTTTCCACTGAAAACTCTCCAATGACTTCCCACTACTCCAAGCTGGACCCTGAGGCTCTGTACAGTGTGGCTCCCGGAAACCTTTCCCCTTGGCCCAGATTGCTCCCCCCACCAGATGCCAGCCCCTCCCCTTCCACTCCCCACATGAAAATCTCTGCAAGCTGCCTGCCTGCCAGCAGCCATCACCACGGTGGGCTCTGGGTTGCCCACATTATCCCTGTATTCCGGCCATTATCTATAATGACAACCTGGCATAATTATATTTTTTACAATTTGTATAACTACATTCTATTGAGCTAAATGATCATTATTATCATTATAAAATACTTATTAAGCACTTCTAGCCATGCAAATCTAATAAGAGGTAGCCTCAGCTCTTAAAGATCTCCCTTCCGAATTCCATCCCAAATTCATTTCAACTTTGGTTATTCCTCCTTCCTGGAGAAGGAACAGGGAACTTCTATGTTTTTTGCCTGGGGCTTTATATGCATATAAACTTTATACCATATAAGCTTCTCAGTGATGCTGGGGAGCAGATGTGATTAGCCTCATCTTACAGATGAGAAACAAGAGAGTCAGACTGCGGGAGCTAGTCATTTAGTAATTTAGGTCTTTGTGATGGCAAAGCCTTTACCACTCCTCTCATGTAATGTGATAGCTTGGCTTATTAGGAAGGGCTTCTTTTTTTTGGCCTTATTTACATCTTACATGCTAAACACTGTGCCAGCCCCGTGGGATAAACACACAAGTAAACAGATCTTTCTAAAACAATGTCCTAAGTCGGGGGTCACAAACTCAAATGTTCACAGGAGCCAAGCAGGCAGTGGAAATGGTGAAGCAGACAGGTGAGTGATAGAGAGTGGTGGGGACGGTGGCCAACCCAAGAGCATGTGACTCATCTAACGACGACAGCCAGCTTTGCCATGAGGCAATGTGGGGTCATGTTTTCTGCCCCTCCCACTCTTCCAGTTAGATTTATAAGGGAAATCTCCAGAATTTTAAATGTTGGCAACTTTGGCAGGTACTGGTCATTGTCTAACCTACAACCATTCCCTGCCTCAAACCTCACCTCCCACCCCCTTAATTTTTGTCCGTAGGGATCAGATACCCTTTGATCTCAGGAAGATAGCCCCAGGGGATAAATCTTAATTGGCATAAAGCAATCCTAGCAGTCTCATTCCCTTTGGCCAGTAATTGGTCTCAGGTCCCAATTCTGACAAATGAGATGTAAGGGGAAGACTGCTAAGGAGATCTCCCCTTCCTAAGTAAAAAGACAAAGGCTTGAGACCTAATGAGGAAAGAGCCTTTTGCCTACGGCCCTTTCCCCTTGCTCCTGTCTAATGCAGTGATGAAGTCCAGAACAGCAGTGGCCTTTTTGGAACCATGAGGCAATAAGCATGAGGCCTAAAACCAACATGCCAAGAATGACAGAGCAGAAAGATGGAAAGGCCCAAGGTCTTTGATGACATCCTTGCTGCGTCAGCACCAGATGCGGCCATGGCCACTATACATAAGCTCAATAGAGCAAGCACTGGGTAGTGCCAGAGGGTGGCTGGAGAAAGAGAACAAATGACGTGTACAAGAGAGGCATCCTGCCGCTTGTTTATTAAAGGCCTCCCGTGTAGGAGCCCTTTGGTGAGTATGGACATGGGCTACACCTCCCCTCACATCTCTCCTCATTCTGAGAAGTTCATCCACAAGCCCCTTCCCCAGACCTTTTTGTCTTTAAGCCTCCAGTCTTGTTCTTTCCAAGTTCCCAGACCATCTGATAGCTGCTGCCCCTGCACTGCTGTAGATCCTGGACCTCTGGCTTTCTCTCCGCCCAGGCAGGTGGCCTTCTGGGGGAAGCCCTTCACCTCTGTCTTTCGGGCACACTGGGGGAAGCCCTTCACCTCTGCCTTTCGGGCACACTGGGGGAAGCTGTTTTGCACGGCATTCCACGTCTGCGTGGTGCCAGCATATTTACAAAGCAGCCTATGAACTGGGTCTGCGTCTTCCTTCTTCACTCTTCTGCCCACAGAGAGTCCACTGAGGCCATTGTTGTGGGGTGTGGGGGGATGGAGCAGGTGCCCTGGGAGTCTCAGCCACCTGTTCATGTGACTTACTTGTGCTTCTGGGACCTGCGCAAGGCTGATAGCATCGTCCACATCGACCTCCCCGCGATGGTGGAGTGTGGCATGTGACTCAGTGGAGCACGTCACACCCAGCTCAGCTCACACACTCACGTGGAGTCTGGCATTTGGTCTCTACCAGTGTCCAGCAGAAAATCTGGAGCTGTGGTTCAAATGGAGAATAGTTATTTGCAGAAGATATGTCTTTGCTCCAAGCCCCTGAGAGTCTGTGCTATGACTGTTATTGGGATCTGCCAGAACTTCTTACCAAAGACACCCTGGCCTAGAACTGCAGTTATCTCGTGAATGGGTCAGAGCAGCACACTGAGATGATGTTCAAGTAGTCTTTAAAAGTCAGAGAGCCACCAGCGCAGGTCACTCCAAACCTCACTCCACCGGCTTAGCTAAGCAAGCTGATCAAGCCCCTCCTAGCTGCTGGAGCGAACACACACCAAATCCAGAATCTCTGGTAAATCGGCTACATGGATAAATTCAGCCCAAACCTACATTAAACTCTGTCCACCTGGACTGGTGCCGTTAGAATCCATTCACCTCACACTCCCCAAGTTTCTGATGATAAATGCATGAACATGCTGCAATTCTTTCACTGTGTGAACATCTCCTAAATCGGGCTTTGCTGTTGCTTCCCTGGGGCATGCTGGGATCTGACTCCGGTTATGGATTGGAGTTAATGAGGGGGTGAGTCTTGAGAAGACTCAGCATCCCTGTTGCCAGGTAAGCACAGATGAGCTCATTAATAGGACTTCAAGCAGGAGAAGACTGATCTCAGGCAGGCAGGGGGCTATTTCCACTGACAAAGGGGCTCAGAGGGATGGGGGGTTAAATGTTTGCTTGTATCCTCCCAACCGTCCCTTTTCTAATTCTCAGGACCCCTCTCTTCCCAATAAACAGCCTAACTTCACAGAAAAGCCCAGGTGAAGCTGTGAATTCAAGCTCTGTCCTAATTATGCCTCAGGCAGGATTAAAGGCAGGTGTGACCTTTAGCCCCATTAGCCCTGAGGCTACAAAAGATAAGGAACGGCTTAGGGCTTGATCTGAGAATTTATAGTCCGAGCTTTCAATTTTCTTTCTGAAATCTCTCCCAGCCTCAGGAGAAGCCCATCCCACAAGGCTCCACCGACTTGGGGCAGCCTTGTCTTCAGCGAGCCGTCCATCCAGGCAATGGCAGGTGACAACTTAAGTGACTGTTTGGCCAGGGCATGCTGCCAGGGAGGTCATCCCTGCACCAGCACAATCAGATCAGATAACCAGCCCCAGATTCCCATTTTCGTGGGTCTGTTTCCTGGGACCAAGTACATGTGTTTCAACATTCAACCAGGAAAGCAGAAACTTCTTTAGATAGTTCAAACAGAGAGAGATTTAACGCCGAGAATTGACTTCAAGGGTGTGGAAGAGCTGCAGGAGCACGAGGGGGCCGGTGCTGAGGTGCTGCTCAGAGATCAGGACGCTGCTACTACTCCTGGCTGGGGGCTGGGCCCACACTCCCCGCAGACGCCCCCACCCAGTGCGGATGACTCACTGTAGCCACACTCCCCCACCGCCCCCATCCCCACCTCCCCCCCACCTGCTGCCAATGCCTTCGCACAACCGTAAAACAATGTCTCCTCCTCCATCCACAACTGCACTCTCTCACCTGGGTCTCCCACTGGCAGAATCTAACCAGAAGCCAGCTGGCGGAAGATTCTGGGAAGTGTAGATACCCGCCTCCCAGCACCCCGGGTACAGATACAGCAGGGAACAAGGAAGGCAGCAGAAGCAATGGGCGCACCTGAGATGTCGTGAGGGTAAGTGGGCTGATGGATAGGTGCACCAACCACAGGATGATCGGCTAACTCACCGTGATTTTTCTAGTGCAGGGAAGCTCTGACGATCATAGATTCCTTCATTCTCCCACTGTCTTAGGTTCGAAGCTTGTTTCCTTTTTTTGAATGCTGAGCATTTCCCCCCTTTTCTGCAGGTTTGTCTTTGCCGCACTCCTTACTTCTCAAAATGATTAATGACCAGATGCCCTGGCAGTTCCGCAACCTGAGCTTCTCACCCTCCTTGTCTCCTTGAATTCTTCTCTTTTCTGAGCCTTCCTCTTCTGTCCTCTTTCCTAAACTTAACCCATCCTGCTCTCAAACATGCCAGAAGAGAATGACAAACCTGATCAGTAACCTGCTAGAGAAGCAAAACATCTAGAGACTGAAAAACGTCAGCTTGCTTCTCGTGTGGACCCAAGGACGCTGTTGCACAGCTAGCTTATGGAGGAAAGGCACTCCTCTGCTTTGGAGCTGAATCCTGGAGGCTGAAGCAGCACCTTCTATCTCCGCTCTGCACAGGGCATGGTGCCATTCAGTCATCCCTCGGCAAGCGGGATGAGCTTTTACGTGAGATCCACTCCCTTGCTTCAAGCCTCTTGTGGCTTTCCATTGCTCTCAGAACGAAAGCCAAGCTTCTCACCGGCCTGCCCGAGCGGGTGGCGCCCAGCTTGCTCATCACATCTCCAGTGCGCTCTGCCTCACTCACTAAGCTCCAGACACACTGGCCTTTTTACTCCTCAGATTTGCCCAGGCGTCTTCCTTCTCAGGTGTTTTCCCACAGGCTATTCTGTTCAGAGTGCTCATCTTCTCCCAGCCCTTCTGCATGTCCTCCAGATCTGACCTTAAATCTCACTTTTCAGAGAGGCCGTCTTATCACTCTCACACTGGTCTGTTTCCTCATAGCACTTACCACAGGAGGTGTTATTTTTCTTGTCTCGCTTGTACTTGAAACTACGCTCCGTGACAGCAAGGACCATAGCTGTCTTGCTCGCTGCCTGTACCTTTCCTTTGTGCCTAGAAGTGCCTGACACGTACTGGGTGCTACTGGACCAAGACCTGAGGTCACAACGGTGAAGAAGACACTGTCCCTGTGTTCTTGGCCTTCACCTTCTAGTGACAAAGCACACAGCAGGTGCTAAGACGACTGGGTCATCACGGCTGAAGGTAGATGGGAAAACTTTTCTGGCACTACAAACGTCAGCAATCTGGGTCATCTGGGCTCTCTGGCCTTCGCTCCTCTCCTCAGGAAGGCTGAAGAGCAGTGATTTTCAGAACCCACTAAACTTGCAGAAACAAGTACGCTGTGCAAGTACGCATTTTATATTTTGTAATCATTACCTAAGTCATGGACAAAATGGAAATCAGAAAGGTTAAACAAGATCTATTTTTAATTTTCCAGACTCCTTTCATATGAACTTTGAAATCAAAGTTGACTGGAGTGACAGGACCTTGCAGCAGGAACCCTGAGACTTTACAGAGTAGTTTAGGCTTTTGCAGGGTGCTGTACAGTTGACAAAGAGCTTTCTCATTCTCAGCTCCTTTGATGCTCCCTGATGACCTGTGAGGGAGGCAGTGCTGGATGGATGGGGGGACGACTTTAATCTTCATGTGCCAGGCATGTTCACACCTTTTAACAAACCCGAGACAGGTGCGACTCTCCTGTCTCATCTTTGCAAATGAGGAAACAGCGGTTCAGAGAGAGTACTTGCTTTGCCCGGGGTCACGCTGTTGTGAATGGTGGGACAATTTTATTCCACCTCCTAGCAGTATTCAATCCAGCTGATCAGTTTCTCCTTTCAGAAGAACTTTCTTCGACTGACTTTATGGACACACGATCTCTTGGTTTTCCTCTTACTCAATGGCCACTTCCTCCCAGTTTCTTTTGCTGGATTTTCCTTCTCCTCTCCATCTCAGAATGCTGCAGTACCCCAGTTCGTGGTCCTTAGATCTTTCTACTTTATCCACACTCTCCTCCCAGGTGCTTTCATTCAGGTCCTTGGTTTTAATTCCCACCTAGACAAGGGTGGCTTGTAATTCACTGCTCCAGCCTGAACTGCAGACTGGAATAGCCAATTCGCTCAACATTGTCACGAGGGTTCACAGGCAATTGAGACTTAACTTGCTCCAAACTACGCCTCTGCTAAATTTGCTCCTCCCGCAGGGTTCCCCATCTCAGTAACAGCACTACCATCCTTTCACTCATACTCCACATCACATTAGCAAGACCCTGATTAAATAAAATTTCTATTTTAGGGAAGGACAAGGAAAAAAAATTCATCATAAAATTCTGTTTGTTTGGGCCTCGTCCCTCTCTCCCTAATGTGCTGTATGCATCTGCGTTAGCGCTACGCGTTAGCGCTCCTCAAAGACGGCAGTGCCTGCTCAACCATGAAGATCAATTTTTTTTTTCTTCTGACGCTAGCAACGTAACTTCTTACAAGAACATTGTTCTTTCCCAGCTCTGTAGGGGGTCATGGTGACTTGCTGCCCGCTTTTACGTGCTTACCTGATCTATGTATCCTTGGTGAACTTTAAGGGAAACATCAGTACGTCACTTTGATGTACGATCTTTTGTCTCAAAAATGTACAGACTATACCTTCGACTTCTAACGGGAGGAAGAGCTCTCAGAACTTTCTGAGAATCTGCTTCCCAGGTGATAATCCTCAGTTTGGCTCGAATAAAATCCCTTTTCTTCTTAATTTGATAGTTAATTGAATTTTCGTCGACAACCGTTGGCTCTACAAATTACATCCCCAATCCTACCCTACTTCTACCACCTCCACTGTAGTCTAACCCATCGTCTGCCTCCATCCCCGTTACAGCTTCCTAACTGCACCCTCTGCCCGCCTCCGTTCTCACCCCTCTCCGGTCTGTTCACACACGGCAACCTGAGTACTCCTTGTAAAACTTAAGTGGGACCACCTTACTCTTCCCCAGGCCTCCCAACTCTCTGGGAAAGAATTCCATGACGTACAAGGCCCTATCTGGTCTGGCCCATGGCTACTTCTCATCATTCTTCTCCTAGCTCATTTCGCCGTAGCCACACTGGCATCCAATTCATCACCTGCAATCACCTTCTACTCTACAATCTCTTTGCTTCCACCCTTACAACCTCCCTATCCTCACGACTCCCCTCTGGTCTATTCACACTCAGCAGCCAGAGGGATCTTTCGAAAACTTAAGACACAGCCCATCATCCCTCTGATGCTTCCCATTTTTCTTAGAATAAAATCCAACAGGACCTAGTCCCTGGCTACCTCTCAGACTTCACCTAGCACACCTGGTCCACACAGCGGTCATTTTGAGCTTCTTGAAAGGCCTTTGCCTGTCGCTCCTTTCCCCCGGCAAAGCGCTTTCTCATAAACAGGGCTCTTTTCTCTCTTCGTTGCCCAGCCTTCTCCTTTACTGACCCGGTTTCTATCTTCTTACACTGCTTTGTTTTCCTTCATGGTACTTCTCAGCATCACACAGGTAGAACCCCCACCCACGGTCGCCCCCCACCCCCGCCCCGCCGAATCTGCTGGCCGCCCTTCCGCTCCATCTGCACAGTCTCGGGGTCGCGCGGCATCACGGGGCTTGTAGTCCGTCCCGCGGCCGCGCCTCCCGACACTACAACTCCCACGGGGCAGCGGGACGCCGCTCCCGCACCGACCGTGTAGGCCGGCCACCTCGCGGCGGGTAGGGGCTGCCGCTGCGGGGGCGGGGCGCAGAGATGGCGGACGTGGTCGTGGGCAAGGAGAAGTGCGGCGAGCAGCGGCTGGTGTCGCTGCCCCTGTCCCGCATCCGGGTCATCATGAAGAGCTCCCCCGAGGTGTCCAGCATCAACCAGGAGGCGCTGGTGCTCACGGCCAAGGCCACGGTGAGGCGGGGAGGAGTGAGGAGCGTGGGGCGGCGGTGGGGCCCACCCGGAACCATCGCGCCCCGCCGGGCCTCGCGGAGCTGCCCAGTCCCCTTCGCGTGCGCGCGCGCGCCCTTTTGAGAGCCGTCTCATTCCCCTCCCACGCCGCGCGCGCCCCAGCTCCCGCGCGCGCTCTTCGCCCCGCCCATCCGGCGCCTCGCGCGCCCGTCTCCCCGCCCACTCCGCTGCCGCCCGCCCACTCCGCTCCCGCCCTCCCTCGCGCGCCCGTCTCCCCGCCCACCCCGCTCCCGCCCTCCCTCGCGCGCCCGTCTCCCCGCCCACTCCGCTCCCGCCCTCCCTCGCGAGCTGGTCGCCACGCCCACTCCGCTCCCCCCCTTCCTCGCGCGGGTTTGGCCTGGGCGGTAGCGTGGAGGCGCGCGGGCCTTGTTTGGTGTCTCCCCCGCCTTTTCCAGTCACCGTACTCCGGGCCCCAAAGCCTCTCCTTTTGTCGCTTCCGGCCTGTTTCGCGGCTTTGGGCCCCAGCTCCTCAAAACGGCTCATTGAGAGGGCTGGCGGCTCCCTCAGGAGGTACGGCCCGGCCCAGCCGCTCGCCCACCCTCTCCCAGTCTCCTGGGCCAGAATTGAAGTAATTTCGGGGACCTCAGTTTTAGTCCCCTCCTAGGTCCAGATAGATGATTTTGTCTCTTAATTTGGTCTAGGTAGGCCAGACCTTCCTGTTCTTATCCTGGGCCAGGTTTCTGCTGCAGAGTCTCCCTCACTTGCTTTAACTTCCCTTCGAGTCTGTTTCCCAGGCCGGCTAGTTCGGTAGACGGTAGACGGTGTCCGGTGCGGTGAGTTGGTCAGAGCTAAGGGAGGGGGGGATCACATGGTCTTGGGATAGCTGTACAGTTTCGTTCTGTAGGTCTTAAGGAATTAAGAGATTTGCAGGCACTTCTTATTCCCTTCTTGACTAACTTCGATGGAGTTAAAGTAGAACAGAGAGGGGCTCAGCTCAGGTGGGCTGCCCTCGGAAAGGTGTCCGGGCAGAATGGCAAGCTGACCATTTTTTACCTTTAAGCTAGTGACTGTTACAGTTGTCGGCGGGCCACCTTAGACACAGTGTAGTCAAATACAAGACTAAAAGTCTGTTCCTGGCATAGAATTTTTGGATGGTCTCTTGCCAACCCTTCTAACTAGAGATTGGGCATTAAACAAACACGATTCCTTGTTGTATGGTTTTTAAATATTTTTCATAAGTTAGAAATCTAAAATAAACTTTCGAGGGCTTCCCTGGTGGTGCAGTGGTTGAGAGTCCGCCTGCCGATGCAGGGGACACGGGTTCGCGCCCCGGTCCGGGAAGATCCCACATGCCGCGGAGCAGCTGGGCCCGTGAGCCATGGCCGCTGAGGCTGCGCGTCCGGAGCCTGTGCTCCGCAACGGGAGAGGCCACAACAGTGAGGCCCGCGTACCGCAAACAAACAAACAAACAAACAAAATAAAATAAACTTTCGGGAAATTCCTGCTGCCCTGCCAATTTTAATTCAGCCTTGCTTTCTTTCCGACCTAGTATGTCTCCTTTCTCCAGTGATTTTCTGCAATTCGATCAACCAAGATAATCTGAAATCATCTAAACTTAATGTAATTAAAAAGTAAGGTCTGTGGTAAATTTTCAAAGCACACCTTTCATCTTAACTTTCTCATTTTGTTTTAGGAACTCTTTGTTCAATATCTCGCCACCTATTCCTACAGACACGGCAGTGGAAAAGAAAAGAAAGCACTCACTTACAGTGATTTATCAGATACCGCAGAGGAATCGGAAACGTTTCAGTTTCTTGCAGGTACTTAGCCTTTGAAACATTCTGGTTAAAAAACAGCTTTTTCCCTGCTTTTTTTCTGCTTTCACTGAAAATGACATTTTGCTGCTGTCTCCAGGTGTCAGAGTTTACCTGGCATGGGGCGAGAGTTTTAGTTTTGTTCAGTGGAGCATGTTTGTAATGCAGTTCATCTAGAGCAGGAATTAAGTTGGCACCTGCACGGGGCTGTCTGGGTGGGTGTGGGAGCCGGGCAGCCCACCCCCTCAGACTCGTCCTTACTTGGCTGGGGAAGCAGAAACCCATAGTTGTTGCTGTGGAACAGGCTGTGTGCACCACAGCTAAAAAAGAGCGTCCGGTGACCCTTGGGGCCAGCCGCTGTGTCAGGTGGGTCGGGCAGGGCTGCTCCTAGTGGGTGCCGGCACAGAGCAGTGTGGTTTGCAGCCACTGCAATAGATACAGGTGTTGAGCCTTCGTCCAGAGGCAGTGCTGGTTTCCTGCTATGTAGTCAGAATTTTGACTTATTGTCTTGGAACCTGTTTTGGAGGTCATAGCAGGAACTAGCACGTTTGAAATTTGCATTGCTGATGTTAGCTTTATGTTTTTAAGATATATTACCAAAGAAGATTTTAGCTAGTAAATATCTGAAAACGCTTAAAGAGAAGAGGGAAGAAGAGGAGGAGGAGGAGAATGACAACAACGATGAGACTGATGACGATGAAGCAGAATCCTAAAGCAGAAAGAAGTGCTTTAGAGATCAGCCTGGTGAGGACCCTCATGGATCAGCACTTTTGCTCTGGAGCAGGCATTAGTCTGTTCACGCTTCGGAGACTTCACGTACATGATGTTCTTTCCTGGCTGAGACCAAGCATAATGTACCTCTGCCATAAATAGCCCAAAGGAAAGGAACACAGACAGCAGCTTCTCTTCCCCAGGCCCACACTGCAGCTGGAGTGGGAGAGGACCAAGAAGGGGCTGCGTACCGTGAGACACAGCCAGCCTGCAGCTGTAAGCTATAGAGGCAAAGACAACTTTGCTTAACTTTCTAGTTTACAGATAGATTTTGAAGAACGTCTAAATAGCAGTGTGTAAATTCACATATGTATATTTTGAGCTTCGTCCTTGTGAACAGCTAGACCCCGTTCTAGCTAAATGTGCAGTCTCTGGGTAGTGTGTTACATTTGCAGTTTCGTATTTGAAGAAAATTTATGGCTTTGTATATGTCCAAATACTGCATTTTTTTTAACTGTAAAGAAATAAATTTTTTTTTTAAAAGCTGTATATATTTTTATAGTGAAATGTTTTATGAAACTAGTTTTAGAACCCTCTATTATTCTAATGCCCTTCTTATTATCTGGAAACATTTGTGAAATTTTAAAATGAGTACTTTCTTCTTTTTATTTTTCCTTTTTATTGGCGGCGCCGTGAGGCATGTGGGATCTTAGCTATCCAACCAGGGATCGAACCCACACTCCCTGCAGTGGAAGCGCAGAGTCTTAACCACTGGACCACCGGGGAGGTCCAAAACTGAGCACTTTCTAATACTTTTATTCCTGGAGAAAAATTTCAAGTCAAATTATTAGATCAAATACAGTAAGAAATATTACCTCTGTGTAAGCACGTTTTTCTTAAAAAATTATAAAGCATTTTGTATATTGAAGATCTCGTTTTACTGTTCCTTTCTTTACACCTATAGTAGTTGTCTTTACTGTCCACAAGAGAAAACCATAAGCCCTATTTTTTTCACATAGGGTAAATTTTGGCTTTTGCCTTTTCTTTTTTTTCTTCCAATTGAGTTCGAATTTTCATCCAGTAGAATCACCCTTTAATGTCCATTCTGTTGGTTGTGTAAGCAATCAATATATAGAACAGTTCCATCACCCCAAACATTCCTCTGTATACCCTTGGAGTTAGTTCCTTCCCTTATCCCCAGGCAATCAATCACTGATGTTTTCTGTCCCTCTTGTTTTTAAAATTTATTTTAAAATCCACTTTTTGGTGTACAGTTCTGAGTTTTGACAGATGCAGAGTCATGTAACCACCACCACAATTAAGATACAACAGTTCTGTCACCTCCCCCAAATTCCCTCATGGTTAAACTCCTTCCTACCCTTTACCTTGGCAGCCACTGATCTAGCTGTTCTCTGCCCCCAGAGGAGGAGTCAGCAGACATTTTCTGGAAAGGGCCATGTGGAAAATACTTGAAGTTTTATGGGCTACATAATCTCTGTCACAACTAGTCAACTCTGCTGTTGTAGTTCAAAAGCAGCCACAGTCAACACATACAGGAATGAGCGTGGCTGTACGTCAAGAAAACTTTATTTCTGGACACTGAAATTTAAATTTTATATAATTTTAATGTGTCATGAAATCTTTTGCCTTGTTTTCAACCATTTCAGAATGTAAAAGCCATTATTAGCTTATAGGCCATACAGAAACACAGCAGGCCCCATTTGACCCACAGACCATGGTTTGCCCACCCATCTTTCCAAAGCGTCATATAAATGGAATCACATAGTAGTAGCCTTTGAATCTGACTTTTTTATATTTAGCAGAGTGCATTTGAGATTCATCCATGTTCTTGCAGGTATTGGCAGTCTGTTCTTTTTTATTGCTGAGTAGCATTCCTTTGTATGGATATACCATTTGTTTATCCATTCCACAGGTGAATGGATAATTCCCAATTTGGGTTGTGTCCTGTTTTTTCTTTTTCTCCCTTTTTTTCCTTTTAAAAATCTCAAAAATTTTTCTTGTTTCCGGTTTTGATGATTACAGATAAAGCCCTATAAGCCTTTGGCACAGGTTTTGTGTGACCATACGACTTCATTTCACTTCGGTGGAATTGCATACTTCATTTTACCAGAAACCACCAAACTGTGTTCTAAAGCGTCTGTACTATTTTGCATTCCCACCAGCAGTGAACCAGAGCTTCAGCTGCTCTGCATCCTCTGCAAAACTCGGCATCAGTTTTTATTGCTTTAATTTTAGCCATTTTAGTGGGTGTTGGTTTTAATTTGCATTTTTCTAATGACAAATAATGTTGAACATCTTTTCATTTGCTTGTTTACTGTCTATATATTTTCTTTGAACTGTCCAGATCTTTTGCTCATCTTTTTACTGGGTTATTTTCTTTTTGTTGGGGTTTCAGAGTTTTATATGTTCTGAATACAAGTCCTTTGCTAGATTATGTGATTTGCAAATATTTCCTACCTGCCTGTGGCTTGTCTTTTCATTCTCTTCACAGCATTGTTCAAAGAACAGAAATTATTTTTTTGAGAAATTCTTAATTTTGAGGAAGTCCATTTTATCACTTTGTTCCTTTGGGGATCATGCTTTTCTTGTTGTATATAAAAACTTGTCACCAAACCCAGAGTCACAAAGATCTCCTGTGTCAGTGTCTTTCAAATGCCGAACTGCCTTCAGTACCTCTGCCTATAATAACGTGATGCTGTTTAAGAAATGCCCAGGAAAAATGGTTTTTGTGTGTAACCAGCTGAAACATCCTTAACCTGTCATAAGCCCTTCAGATCCAATTATGTAGGGAGCGTTCATCCTTCTCAGTTCCTTCTTAAACCGCATGCTAGTCTAGTACAGTAGCTTCCTAACTGGTTTCCTCACCATCTTTACAGCCTGTTTCCTCTTCCCATCGTGCATGCTGCTATCAGATCATCAAAACAATTTTATGAAGATTAATATTTTTTTCCTGGTAAGAAGCGTTAATAACAGCTGATATTGGAGTAGCCATTGGGGGCTGAGCCTCTTCTGTGTGCATTGTGCACTTTCATCTAAACTTCACGACTTGCAAAGTATCCATATCTTGCAAAGAAGAGAATGAAAGCTCAGGTTAAGGAACTAGTCCATGGCACACCTAGGAAGTGGTGGAACTAGGATTCAAATCCCAGACTACACTCTTCACTGGAGCTTAAACAGTGTGGTTTTCTCTGCACTGTCAACGGGGTCAATTCTTAACTTGGCAGTCGAGGCCCTGGACACTGGTCTTACTCTGCTTTGTATCCTACTGTTTTCCTACATTAACCTTCCATTCCTGCTGAGATGGGCTCCTTGTCCTCTGTGGCGCGTAAAGATCCCTTGTACGTCCTCTGATCAAGGAGCTGTTTTCTTTTGTGAAATCTTTTCCTAATTCACATAACGTCACATCATCGTACGCTGTTTTTACACTTAGGTTTTCACAGTCAGATCATGACTGCTCTGGCCATCCACTGAATGATAGTGAGATAACGGGAATGTAACAACGTAAGGCCATATTTATTAAGTAAGGATACTGTAGGTCTCTCAGCAGTTTGTGTGTATTCTTTCAGTTTCAGCTAGCATGTCCCAAGGCCTGTGGGCACCAAGATGCTTTGTGGTTTTGGATACCAAGAAGTAAGAAGTACTAGGTCCTGTATACATTAAGGGGAAAAGAAAAAAAGAGAGAACTACATCTTGATTTTATTAGGGGGAAAAAAAAGCCTGGAACAGAATACACCAGAGTGCTAAGAGTAACTACCTCTCAGTGTTGTGATTACAGATAATTTACAGTTTCTATCTTTATGTTTATCTGAATTTTTACATTGTCTGTAATGAACACATTCTCTATTTTACTTATTTATCTTTGGCTGCGTTGGGTCTTTGTTGCTGCGCGCGGGCTTTCTCTAGTTGCGGTGAGCAGGGGCTACTCTTCGTTGTGGTGTGCGTGCTTCCCATTGTGGTGGCTTCTCGTAGCAGAGCACGGGCTCTAGGTGCGTGGGCTTCAGTAGTTGTGGCACGCAGGCTCAGTAGTTGTGGCTCGCGGGCTCTAGAGCGCAGGCTCAGTAGTTGTGGCGCACGGGCTTAGTTGCTCCGCGGCATGTGGGATCTTCCCGAACCAGGGCTTGAACCTGTGTCCCCTGCGTTGGCAGGCGGATTCTTAACCACTGCGCCACCAGGGAAGCCCTATTCTTTTCTTAAAAACATTTTGCGTAAAAATCAGAAAATAGCTTTGGCTGTTTCAAAACAAAACAAGAACTTTGGCCTGCTTTAGCAACAATGTGCATCCTAGGGATTTTCCGCTATTTTTTTGGTTTTCTTAACCCAACCCTCCTTTCCTTTCCCAACACCACATACTCTTTCAGTACAGACAGAAGTCAAACACCGCCCAGAGGGAGGTCACCAGGCCCAGAATCCCAGATATGGTCAGCTTTGATTCCCATGCAACATGGAGCTCAGGGCTTTGCACTCGATTGGGGTTTAGCTGAATGACTTCTTTTCTTCTTCTTATGGCTGCTAGAGTAGGAACACCCAGCTCATCCTAGGTACCACATTTGTTCTTCAATTCATTCCTGATGCTTTTATCCCCAGACCCCGAATTCTCAGGGGCCCAACGTATGGAATAAGGCTCTAGACTTCTATCACCAAAGGCGTGCTTCCACCTCAGAAGCCTGGAACCTTAACCCGTATGGAAGGAAGTCCCCAAATAAATATGTGAGTAAACAGAAGATCTCTGGGCGAGGCAGCTGTAAATACGAGGAATTTTATTTTATTTTTTGCTGACATACTATGAGGCAAAACAAAATTGACACCATACAAAATAACTTTATAAAATATCATTCACATCATATTGTATCAGATTTACAGCATTCTGTGCATGTTAAGGGTTATGTAAGGAGGTGAAAAAAACACTATGCCAAACTTTTTAGTATTAGTTTATATACACACAGTAAGAAACAAAACAAGTAACTGTTAGGTTTTCCATGAATTTATTGCAAAAATAGTGCAAACTACTTAACCTAGTAAGCTGTAAAACAAACTCTAAAGGACCCAGCTAAGCTTAAACACGACAATAGATGCTCAGTGTCTCAGCCTTTAGCTTTCTTCACCAGTTTAATCTTTGTCAATCAAGACCACTCCCCGTCTGTTCAGTCTGGGGTGAGTGCTGGGGAACAGAGAAGTGTGAAGACCGGCTCTTCAGAGCCCAGATGGATCCGGCTGCCTAGTGCCAGCAATACCTTTAGGATCATGCTACTTACTCAATGGCAATTTTGTGAGGTCTGTGTTGAAAACATTAAGATGCTATGATGTTTAAGTCTGACCTTAGAAATAAGTCGTCCAACCTCTTGATGATATGGAGAAAAGAATTAAGAAAGCAGCATGAACAGAAAGGATTGGGAACATTATTGTCTGCTTATAAACATGGTATCCTTTTTCTCAGGTGTATTTGGGTATAAAGTATTAATCTCCTGGTGGGCAACCTTTGAACCAGATATTGCAGTACGTTAAAAAAAAAAAAAAAAAAGATACTGTATCCCTACAAGAGTAACTTTAAAATCTCTTTTAACAGTCTACTGGGGTCCAAAAAGCATATATCTGAACAAAATCATAAGAGCAGAACAAAATGCTACGTATAAAAGCTAAAGAAACAAAATGCAGCATATTCAGGTTCTTTTTCTTGAGGTACCTATATAAATTTAATCACCTGCCCCAAAGTACTCTTGTTAGGTAAAAAACAAAATGCTTACTGGTGAGCCAATTGTAGGGCATTTATTATTATTGAGAAAGTGCAACAACGCTGATCTTTACATGCAGCATACTAAAGGATGACTTACTCTTTACAAAATATAGCTTAAGTATTGACCTGATGGAATTTTAAAAATTAAAAACATTTAACTAGAATCATCCCAATTTTTTTGAGATCCTGAAGCGAAAAGCCTCCCAAATCAACTTTCAAAGTTATGCCACTAAGGAATGTTGGTTCTCTTGTAAAATTCAGAGATCTCTTTAAAATAGTAAAACTATATACTACAGGAAAGATCCCTAATTTTTATTTCTTATTGGTATAAAATCAAATTCTTAAGACTCCAAAATATTGTGTTACCTCCAAAGAATTAAGTTAAAAAAGATTGCCATAGTAGGAAAAGTCTAGACTTATAAACTGCCAAATATAAAAGCATGGAAAGTCATCGATCTACCCGATTTTCTCACCTGCCAGAAAGCTTTCCTAACTTACAGAAACCCTGGGGCTGCTGCTGCAAGCAGCACCCACCCCTCCCCCCCCTTCCACGGCCAGCGGCCCTCCCTTCCTCTGTCTATGGTCACCAACACCCACACCAGGAGGGTGGGAGAGATGAAATCAACAATAGTCCATTCGCTGCTTATGAAATAAACTTATAAAATACGCCAGAGGAAGGCCGGGAGGGCACGTGTGGTGAAAAAGCAATGACAAGAGTGTTTGTGAGTTGTTTTTGGTCGCCCCTTCATTGGCACAGAAAATGAAGTGATAGCTACAAATATATGCGTAGAAGAGTCTGGAATTTGCTTGTAAAATGTCAAATTTGCTCTTGGACATAATTCTATGTTTCTTTTCACAAGAGGGCAGTTGGGATTCCAGTATACGTTAGTGTTTAGTTGGCTGGGGTGATCTATCAAATTCCATGGCCAATTGGGCTTTTTCTCCCCATGTACAATATAAAATATTTAATTTCATACTGATTTTTTCAATGCATTAGGATTCAACACAAAAGGCACAAAATAAATAGATATTATTAAATAAACGGAAATTATGATTTCAAGCTTTGTGTGGAGTTATAGTTCACTGTTTTGTTACTTTTTCCAATTCAATTTGACAGACTTAGTAAATAGCACCCAACTGTTTAACTGAGGTAGATCCACATTGTAAAGAAAGCTGGGTCCCCTCCATTTTATGTCTAAATTTAAGATGCTTTTACAAAAACAAAAATCCATTTAATCATATGCAGAAGCAATGACAGGTGGCACTACCGGAAGAAAGCTTAGAACATGAGCAGGTTTGCAAAGGTTTGTGCCTAAATCATGCTCTTCATCAGCCATAAATACATCTCAGACTGGAGGGAAAAAAAATCAAACATTTCAAAATAACCCTGAAAAGGTCTCAAGACTTTCAGAACAGGTCTTTTTGACTGACTGCCACAGAAATAAATGCACAATGGTCCATTTTCATCAAGCAATGGCAACAGCCAAGCCAGACCAGAAACAGAGCGAGAGCGAGAGAGCGAGAGAGCGAGAGAGAGAGAGAGAGAGAGCGCGCGAGACAGAGCTGTATCACTGAAAGTTTCCCTTTATAACTCTGGAGAAAAGACTTGTTGAGTTATGATATAGCATCTTGATCTGAACAGTTTAAACTCATTCTGCCTAATATTTTTGCATACTGTGAAACTTACAAATTTAACATCTGATTAAGGCTTAATTTAAAGTGGCATTACCACCTACCATCATGCAAGCATTGGACATCCTCAAAACACACAGAATGGTATTAAACTAAAGACAAGGACAGGAAGCCTCAGATTAGCAGGTACTATAATTTTATATTTAATTTTACAATTCATGTAAGCAAATGAAAAGTTATACAGAGAGGCCAATGTATATAAATACTAGTTTATACAGGAACTGTCAAGAGGCCAATGTATATAAATACTAGTTTATACAGGAACTAGTTTATACAGGAACAGCACTGCACGGCTTCTATACTGCAAGCACAAGACATCGTCACGTAGACCCACCGCACAGGTAAACGAGTCCGCAGACAGTACGCACAGTACCACCTGAAGTGAGGCCCTTTAGCTGCTCAGCTTCTTAGAAAACAGTAAACTTTAAATGGTCATAATACATTTTGATTCAAAATGTCTTCTAAAATTTTTTTTGTGGGAGAAAATTAAGAAGGGGCAAGATCTACCTATGGAACTTTTGAATTCATTTTTGTTTTTTTCAATTATTTTATAAAAATAAAATAAAACTAGAAAAGTCGATAAAACTCAGGGTTAAAACCCCTCAATACATATTAGGTAAGTAATCTGAAGTGTACCAGAGGTAAGAAAAAATCTGGATTTAGACACTACATTCTTGTATTTAATGAATAATTAGCCACTTTGCTGCACAGAAACTTACAATTATTCCCTTAAAACTTTTTAAAAAGTAAAAACTCACTTGCCGCTACAGTTACAAAACATGAATTTATACCTTCAACAACTACATGTAAAATCCACTATCAAACTCAGGAGGCGAATTTCAGTTCAGTGCTAAACCGCAGACTTCCAGGGTTTTAGTCGCGTGTCTATTTGGCTTTGAAGAGGAGCCCACGTCATCGCTGTGTTACGACCCCCCAAAGCCGCCCGCAGCCCCCCCCGGTGCCTGGTGCCTCTGCCTTTCAGAACAGAGGATATGGGGGAGACGGAAGGGCCAAGAGCTGCCACCTTGAAGGCTTTTCTAGACAGTTTAAAGTAAGTAACACTGGGTTATTTCCCCCGCTTAAAACCATCCACTGACAGAGAAGGGTGGCTTTTAACTAGACTGTCGGCCAAGAAAACTGCTCAACTCAATACCTGGCTTGGAAAAGTCAGAGCTAAAACCCGCATCTTCGAGACATCAAAACCCGAGTCCTCCGTGCACAGCTCCAGGTGACACCACTCCCGAGGAAGCAGTTTCCCAGCACGTCACAAAACAACAACAACGCGGGGCACTCCGACAACTGAAATGGCACCTGACATCTGAGGACTTCCCACGCATTTCACAAAGACAGGACTCCGATTCCAATTCCTTTTTGAAAACAATCTAGTTCCATTACGCTCAACATTCTCATTGAGTGACCTTGAGAACAAACCCCCCAGGTTTGCCGGCGGTCACGGTCAGCACCCGACTGGGAGCGGGGTCCTGTGGACGGACGTGCTCAGGGCCTGGGAGGAGCCACGCGGCCAGAACCCGGCGATTTCCCGCAGGAGCCAGTGCCCAGGAGCCGAGGAGCGGTGCGGCTTCCAAGGCAGAGCGCCGGTGCCTGAGCGTGCGCCGGGCCAGGCTTCCTTCCCAACAACGCAGCCGCACCGTGGTTTCGAAAGGACACTGAGGACTGGACTTGAAAGGCACGGAGGCTGAGACGGGGTCTCCAGAACACGTTCAGTCTGGCACCCCTGGCCTCTGGAGGCCTGGGCACCGCCTGCCCCCTGGGTCAGAGGGGCTGCCCTCTCCCACCCCGCAGCATCGTTCCCAGCATCTCCAGAGTCCAGAGGAGCCCTGGGCCCCCCAGTTCCGTCCAGCGGGGCCGGGCAGCCCATCCGCATCGCACCCCCCCCAGCCCGGTAGGTGGTGGTGGGCGGCGAGGGGGCACATTCCTAGCATCAACTCATGGTTCTGAGGACCTTGAAGATTCCGGAAGTACCGAATGAGGTTGGCCTGAACATCGAGCTCCTGGAGACACTTGGGGGGGGGGGGGGGGGAGGAGTCAATATTTGGTGTTGTAGCTTTAACTCTGAACTACTTGAGGCCAAGGAAGTTGTAACTAGGCGATCATTCAGCCTCCTCCAACCGCCTAAAGAAGGGGGGTGAGGTGAGGACCCAAGCCTACAGTCACACCACCAAGGGCGTTTAAAGATCTAACGCACCTGAATTTTTCACATCAACCAATAAGACAGAAAAGTATTAACAAAAGCACCAGTAATCTTCAGTTCCCTCATCTTTAATGATCTTTCATGAACGCAAAGATGCTGGGGGAGGCCCACGTCGGGACGCTGGGGACATGAGTGCAGAAAGCAGGTGGGAGATCTGAGTCAACGGCTGACATCACTAAAGCGAGGAGCCGGCCGCCGCGCAGCGGCCCCCGAAAAGCCCTGTATGGGTTTCTGGCTGAAAATGAGGCCACTTCAGCGGAGCCCAGCAACCCCAGAAGCAGGTCAGCAGAGGTAGCGGACGCTCCCCAGTGTCCACGCTTCTCAGGGTGGTCTGTGTCTATAGGACAGCACGACTGCAGAATTACACGTTCTTAGACTGCAAAGGACACTTGGTGCTTTCGGAATTAAAGCGCAGCACGCGGCGTTGAAGGCCAGGACTTCCTTGTAATGGCACACCTGGAACCTCTCTGGGCCAAAGTCAAGGTCTGATGAGCGCCCAGAAGAGAGCGGAGCCGCCTCCTCACACCCAGACGCCTGCAACTGCAACACCGCCCAACCGTCCCTCCAGAACTCAGGAGCAAACCAGCGCAAGTGATCGGGAGCAAAAGCTCACCTTCTGAAGACGAGAGAACACGAGGAACCTAAAGAAAAGACGCGAAGGAGCAGGGGGGCGACACTGACCAACCCACAGCAGCGTGCGAGCAGATGAGATTTCTGACAGCAAAGTGGTTCATGACACGTGATGCCGAGCTCTCCCAGGCCAGTCTTCCCGCAGGCTGGCATCCTGGTCCAGGGCGCCAGCAGCAGGAACCCCTACTTCAAGACGCTGCCGCCCTGGACCCTGTGCTCCTTTCAAGCAAAGGGCCTTGGATTTGAACAGAACCTTTTGCTTTCAAACCTTAGCTCACTTTAAAGTATAGCGTGATTAGTAACTCAAGGCTCCCAAGTCAAAGGTCAACGACATCTGCACTGCATTTTGAAACCATGCAGCTACTGAAGTACTATTTGCACAAGAGTCGGTGTTTAAGCACCTTTGTGATTTTACAGAGTGTACAAAAAGGGAGAAGGGAGTAGAAGGAGACACTTTCAACCCATTCATAAGTAAAGCAGAAAAAAAAAGTGCTTCCTTATGTCAAATAGGAAAGTGAAAAGCCAGGACAGTGGGTCGCTTCCAGGTCCCACCACACACGGCCCTGCACCTGAGGACGGTGCAGAAAGGCCCTTGTGTTTCCTTCCTGCTGGCCACTGAGAGTCCTAACATCTCGGAGCCGGGCAGCCCTGAGGAGTCCCTGGTCCACCCTGGACACGCAGAGAGGGAGGAGGGGACTGCCCGTGGGTCACAGTATGGCACACACATTTTCAAGCCAGAACTGAACAGAGAGATGTTCACAATTCAGTTGATTCAGGCAACATTTTGGCTATTTTCAGTGTGGATAGCTACACTTAAAAGCAAACATGAATCTATTGAGAATTCAGAGGTAGCCTTTATCTGCGTTTATTTATTTATTTTTAAACTAAAAGGTATTAGAAACCACCTTCTGTAGTGATATGGCTAAGCCAATACATTCACTTTAGACAATAAAATGGCAAAAGATCCAAAAAAGCACTAAGTGAGGGCACCGAGGTGGCATCGACGCGACACTAACACACACTCAGATGGCTGGTTTGGGTGGAAAAGCTCCTTTGTGTGTCTGATACTGTGTAACCTGATCACAGACAGAACTACACACTGTGGACTGGAGCACACACTTCTCATCTGGCCAAATCACGAGGCCTAAAGGAACAGCCTGCCTTTCAGGTCTGCCTGGCACCTATGGGTTAAGCCACAAATGACAGTTTTGACATAACAGCGACCTCATGGCTTTCAAATGACGGGTGACCAAAGAGAAGCAAGGGAGGCCCTGACTCTCTAGTAACATTGGCCGTTCAGATGCTTCCTATCCAAGCTGTCAAATGCTGGAGGGAGCTAGCAGCAAATGCTTTAGGGAGTCATGGCAAATAATGAGGAATTAAACAGACCAGAAGCATTCAAAGGATTTACAATTAATCCTCTTAGAATTAAATCTCAGACCGCAAGGAGAGAGCACACTCTTCTTCCAATACACTGCAAACTTCCTTCCAGAAAAAGACAGCAACGAGGCTAATCTGTCCTTCATGAATGGTCAACACACACACATACACATGGCTGTAGAGGGGGAAGGGCAGCGGCCAGCCCACACGGCTCTAACACATAATACTGAAAAACGTGGCAGGATCACTAAAACAAAGCAACGCATCGTATTACATCATTTCTGCTATCCTAAATCTATTTACAGTCATTTCAAACAGGTACAGCAGATGCAAAGTTGGACATAATAAAAAGGAAGCTGTCAAAAAATCAGTGCAATTATTTCGAGTTGAAAATTTTCCTTACAAAAGAAGTCAGCATGTGTGTGTAACACGGACAGCCCTATTACGAAGTCACACGTGCACTGTGTCTACACTGAGAAACGTCACAGCAGCCGAAACTGCTGGCACGGCAGCTAGAGAGAATATTCTTGGTTACTTTGGGGGAGGGCTTAAAATACAAAGTATTTGCATTCTGAAAGTGAGGCGTATGAACACTGAGGAAGTTTCTATTCATTGTACATTCCTTTTCTCATGAGCGTGAGAGATGAGTTAAAGAGAGGTCACAGGGAAATTTCTATGGCTTGTCTGGGCCACTGGGATTGTCCACTCTCTGGATTATGTCAACGTCTAAAGCTCCTCCTAATGGAACTGCCTTAGGTGTAGGAAAATGCCCATGAAAAATCCTCTGAACTGCCCAACAGATCAAAGTCCCACTCAAGGACTCCATCCAGATCCTGACGGGTGGCTCCACGAAACAGCCTAGTGCTTCCACGGCGCCAAGCAACGAAGAGAAGCCGCCCCAGCCTTCAGAGGCCTCCTCGAGACAGTCTGGTGTCCCAACTGCACAACGCTTGGCCGGTCTACCCTTAACATATTGTATCAAATATATAATCTGACTGAAAAACTGCCTTGTAAAAATAAAATTTAAGTCACCCTGCAGATCAATGTTAAATTACATTGCTGCGTATATAAGAAAAACAATTCATCCAGAAAAATTACATTTGTGGCTTTCAAAAATAAATCATCCAGCAAACTTGCAGGTAAACATTAGGTAATTTATAAAAGTTGGGGAAAAGAATTTCTATCATATTCATCAGGTACCACATGCACTGGAATATCCGTATCAGCCAAATGAAACCAGAGCAGAAAGGAAACAATAAATAGCAACATTTGCATTTAACAACAATAAAAATAACATACAATATAACATCGACACCCACCCGCCCACAACCCTGCTGCAGGAATTGAACTTCAACTGTCTCTTCGAATGAGCACACGCCGGGGTAAACATCACAACAGCACTGCTTACGGCCAGACTCACACAGCACGGAAATCACTCCACTTCCAACAAGTCCCTCCTGGGGAAGCCAGCGCAGTGGCCAGGGATCGCTCGTGGTTCTAGAGTGCAAACATCCATGCACGGGAGTGTGAGGACACTACCAAAAAGCAACACAATCTTGAAAAGAGAAAGCAGACCCTAAAGTGTAGTATCAAGTGTATATGTGAAGTCTTCTCAAAACAGAAAACCAAAACCAAAATAAAACAATCCCTTTCTAAAAGTATAGGTGTGCCCAGCTTTACAACATTTATCTGAACTAGGAACATCTGAGCTTATTATAATAAGTACACAAACAGCAGGATGGAATCTCAGCAGGGCCAAAGGGCTCTCCTACAAAACGGCGACTCGAAGCAGCTCCCCCGGGTTTCTTTCATCGCTTAGCTATTAGGGTGAGAGCTTGTCGAACGTAATAGGAAGTGGTGAAGGGATGGGAATATGTTAACTTTTCTTACGGTGAATATTTTAAAATATATTAGGAAGAGTACCAGGATAAGGGTCTAATTGGGAGACCTCTTCTGAAGAGATAAACCCCAGTTTTTCTTTGAAATTAATCCAGATTTCTACTTCATAATTTTCACATTCAGTTTGCTTAAAGCAAGGCACACCTTACTTAGTGGGGTCAGGCAAAGCCGGCGAGTGGACACCTCTGCAATTTGCACAGCCCCGCACAGGCCTCAGGAAACCTGTCAAACGCAGGCAGAGGCCGGAGGTGCCCGGAGCCCTTCTCCGGCGGCCACGAGGTTGCCCTGGGCGGGCGTGACCCACACAGAACGGGCAGGGCCCCTCTTGGCTTCCACGCGAACAGGGCTTGGACTTATTCTACTGCACCTTGAGGTTTTACGCTGTCTCAAAATTTATCCTAATAATGGGGGGGGGGGATTGGTAGAAATTTGGGAAAACAGTTCTTTACCTGAGAAATTGTAACTACAGCCATTTGAATTCTGAACCATCAGACATGTACAAGGTATGCAGCTAACCCAGCTGGAGACATTTGCTTTATGAATGCTTTTAAGTAGTAAAAGTTTTATAAAACAAGCGCAGGGCTGTAACAAGTACCTTTCTCAAAGTACTCTGGCCCTCTAGAAAGAAAACTTTTCCTTCAAAAGGATTTTTCAAAAATTTAGGTCTCATTTTCTGCCAGCCTGTGATCCTGCCCAGTGTATTCGCTTAGAAAACGTTTCCCTGCATTGCTGGGGAGTCCCTCCCTGCTGGGCCCTCAGTGCTTGAGGGAGCACACTCTCCAGAAGGCTCTAGATTAGAGGTTCTCGGACTCCAGGCAGCCCTGGACCCCCAGCTGATGGTGTAAAACGCAGATGCCCAGCCGCCACCCCAGAGGCCGCAGCGTGCACAGGAGTCACAGCGTTTTTACGGCCAACGCCCCGACCACCGAGATCCTGTTGCAAGTGGTAGAAACATACCTTCGAGACACACGGTTCTAGATGATCCTAAAAATGACTGAAAACTAACCTAAGTTCAGATTTTAAAAGTGTATTAGTGAAAAGGTTCCCTCCTTAGCTTGAACGCTCCCGGTAACTTAAGCCACGAGTGTACTGGTGTCCTTCCGAACAGGAGAAGGTGCCACTTGCTAACGAAGTGACAGGGAATTGCAACATTTTTAGAGCAGAGGCTTCTGTCATTTAAAAAGACAAAAAAAAATAGATACAGCAAGAAGAGACTAATGCCATTAATAAGACACCCACATGCACACACGTGCGCGCGCACACACGCACGCACACACACACACACACGCACACACGCACGCACACACACACACCACTCTTGAGTATATATTGTCACAAACAATAGTCACCCCTTTGTCGTTGCCGCCAAAATCCAGGCCGAGTGTCCATGACAGCGCTTCCCCGCCCCCGCGGAGCCCTCACACAAGACCAAGGCGGGCGCTGACCCCAGCACGAGGCACCCTGGTTGGGACCCTCACTCCACCACAGTGCCAGAGGTAATGTCAGGCCGGGATGGGAGGGCCGTCAGCAGGGCCAGAGGAAACCTACAGAGCACGAAGCAGCACTAGGGAAAGGCTCATCTCCTTCCTAGAATCTCTGTACTGAACGTGGATTGGATTCTCAGAAAACCGCCTACAAGGACAAAAAGCCCACTGCGCACAAACGGAGCCCTCTGCTGTCAGCCCTGTCGAGCTGTCCACGGTATCATTCTTAGTGCAACGGATTCTAGATTGGCAAACCCACGTCCGGGGCCCAGCACGCAAATCCTAGCAGAAGGGTCTGCCTCTGCTGCTGGCTTCGCCATCAGCCATCCTCCCGAGGGCTGGGCTCCTTCGCGGAACGCGGGCCTCGCAGCCCGCAGAGCGCCACCACCGACAGCCTTCTCTGTGTTTCAGTGCATAGATCCTATGACGCTTGTCTAACAAACCACACGCAGAGAGAAGTGCACGCTGATACGCAGACTCATTCCCAGGAGTGGAAGGATACATACATTCCATTTGTGCTTAATTGGCTGAGCGACACACGGGGATGAGGCGGGGAGGGGAGTGACTGCTGGAAGCACACTCCGTCCTCCTGAGGGTCCAGGCTGCGCGGTCTACACGAGGGGGTGGGCCGCGGGCACTGAGTCAATTGCATACTCCTGTACTTAAGCACTGAGAAACCACAAGGGTGGTCCAGGCTCCAGGCTCCAAAACACTCTTGATATGCTAAACAGATCACAAAAGCACCCCGTAGTCAGTAAAATGAAAAACAGCATCTATCTATCACATTAATACTGCAAACCAGATATATATACTTTTCTCTTACATTAAAGACATAACAGTGAAAAAGGATTGTACTGTATTTATCACCACAGACCCGTATTCTTTAGAAACTTTGGAAAATAAATGTCACAGTCCTATAGGACAAATCTTATGATTAGACTGTCGGCATATTGTCTTTTTTCTTTTTTTAAATAAATTTTTATTAAAATGGCACTTGTCTGCCAATCCCTCTGGACCTATAAATGTTGTAAACACACACGGCCCACCTTCTGCCACCCCTCCTTCCTTCGGGCTGAGTGAAAGGCGGGCAGTGGCAGAACGAGAGACACCAGGGCGCCTCGCCTGGCCCCTGCCCTCGGATCCCGGGCAGCTGGTGGGAGCCGGGTCAGGAGCACACAGGTGTCACTCTGAAATAAACTCTAGTGACAGCATCAGAATGTTCAAGGCTTTAAAACCACAATGTGTTTATGTTGCTTTCACTCTCACAGAACGTTCACAGCTAGTTTGAGCCCATCAATTTCATATAGAATCATGTGTTAAAAACAAGTAAATCGAACGACCAAATAAATTAAAAATGTTTTAAAGCCCTGAGTTCATAGACTGGTTTTAGGAGATTTTTAGGAAACACGGGACTCTATTTTCATAAGCAGCTTATAAGATTTTGGCAAACCATATTTCCTACGACAATGGGGTCTCATACAGGTCTGCAGTTCAAAATCCAAGTTTGAAATCTGGGACGGAAGGCATTCTGGAAAGTGGAGAATCTACTAAAATCAATGGCGTTTCATGTTCGATGCTGGCTGTCACGGAAGGGCTGGGCATTTGTTGGTCTGAGTGTAGCTGGTCTCATGTGAATCCAACTCGGTACACAATCGTAAACACTAAAGCATGTCAAGCAAAGTACATGGTGCGCAGCGTGTCCTGATGGACCTGGACTGCCTTTGCCAACGCCTGGTGGTCTCGTCCGTTACTCTGCCCGGAGGTATGGCTTCCTTCAGCACTGTGGGGGTGGGGGACAGAGAGAGAGAGAGAGAGAGAGAGAGAAAGAGAGAGAGAGAGAGGGAGGGAGGGAGGGAGGGAAGGAGGGAGGGAGAGAGGGAGGGAGGGAGGGAGGGAGGGAGGGAGGGAGGGAGGGAAGGAGGGAGGGAGAGAGGGAGGGAGGGAGGGAGGGAGAGATAGAGGGATACGGATAGGGAGGGAGAGAGAGAGAGAGAGAGAGCGCAGCCTTTAACGCACCATGAGGCAGCACACTGATAGCTAAGTTAGGACCACGCACCAGCCATCTGGGGAGGCAGCCACACAGCTAACAAATGGCGGTGAAGATGCTAGCTTTTGGGTGTCTGTGTCACGGTCGGCTCCAGCCACTGGGACCCCACTGCTTCCCATTCCAGAAAAGCAGATGCCAAAGCCTGTTGCAGAAACGATCCCAGCCAGGAAGGGCGTGCCACTCACCTATCGTGCTCTTTATCCACCAGGTGGTACCTGGCCCGGAAGGCCACCAGGTGAGCATAGTATGCTGGCGCCGGGATGGACACGGAGCGCGTGCAGCGCACGTAGGTGTGACACAGCTGGTAGGTGAGAATCTGCAGCTCATCGGAAGAGAAACGATTGTCATCCCAAAGCACGTGATAGTGGGAAGGCCTGCTTGTTCCCTAAAAGCAGATCAGAGGGTCAGAGAGGTAAACATGCAAGAGAGAAGTCCAGAACTCACCTGCAAAGGGTGCTGCCGAGAGAAGCTGTGCTTCCACCCTACGGTAGAATCCTTCACAGAGGATACAGTGGGAGGACGTTCAGTGGCAAGAAGGTATTTATATTATCCTACTATGTATCATTATAAACGGGCATCAGAGCCACATATTCTATGACCCCCTACTGGTAAAATAACAGACTATACACACAATTATTTGTGTAGAGAAAACTCATAGGAAAGATATAATACAGAGATGGTTGTTTGGAGGATAATGTCATTTGTACATACTAGGTTTTCTACAATGCTTTATTTATAAAGGCAAGAAGAAATCTCTAATAAGTTACATATTAACGCCTTTAAAATGGGAGTTTGCACATATATTTATTTTGTGCGGTGTGGAATCTTTCAAAACTGAAGGAGGTGGGGTTGGTCGCCTGGCCCATGCCTGCCGGGGCTCAGGTGCCGGCAGAGCCGCTGCACTGCTCGCCGGGGCACCCATGACCGGTCAGCCAGGAGCGCGCTTGAGGGAAGGGCCTTTCTCTGGCTTCTCCCCACCTGCCTTCCCTGCCACTCAACCCAAGCCAGCCAACAAGCAGGCCCTTCCTGACTCTCTGTCTGTGTTCAGGCCCCTGGAGACTGGTGAGCGGCAGACGCTCTTATCCTCTGATGAAGCACACATTCTGCGCCCCACTTTCAGCATTTAATCGGTGGCTGTCACGGGGGCCTGCGGGCAGTGGGGTATTTTGTATCAGAGGGTGTGCCGAGGACATGGCAACCACAGCAGAGCAGGACCCCTTGAGGCCCATTTTGTCAAAGCACTTAAACGTCTCTAGTGCGAGATTTCCCCCATTAGAAAGTGCCTGTGCAGAAAATGCAGGGAGGCAGGTTTACCCCTTAAACAAACCAGAGGCCCCGGGGCCGGGGGGAGAGGGCTCCACCCACCAGGAGGGAAGCCGGGCTGGCCTGCACAGAAAAAGCGCCCGCCCGACACGGAAGCCATCGCGGGGACAGACGTGCCCGGGAAACACTGCGGAAGCCTCCGTCCTCTCTGAGCCACGTTCCTCTTCTTCCTTTTTAACAACCTTTAAAAATGTACACACGGCTCAGCCCTCAGGCTGCACCCTGACAGGCTGCAGGCTGGGTGTGGCCCACGGGCCAGTCTGCCAAGTCCTGTTCTAGAGCCACGGTGACGTGAAGGACGTGCAGGTGTATTTCCCGTGGCAGAAGTACAAAGTTTACGGCAAGCCCTCCAAGTTTAAGTTCAAATCCCTTGGGGATGGATATCTAAGTCCTCACTTATAACTTGAAACACCCAAAAGCCCCTCTGTGGTGAAGCAGGACGGGCACCCAGAGCTAAGTCCCTCCTGTCCCAAGGGGCACAGCCTCGCAGATGCTGGTGGCTCAGCTCTGACAACAGGTGCGCTGGACGTGGCACCTCTGAGGTGGCAGCATCCTCTCAGAATCACTTGTGGCAAAGCTGTGGGTCTCTTCGCCGGGAGGGACAAGGAATGCCACGTGCTGACCTTCCCCGCACACCAGTGCCCGTGCGTGGCGGGCACGCAAGGCTGACCCCGCCGCTCCGTCACCTCTCATACCCCATCCAGCTCGCCGAACTCCAAGCACACAGGGACGCCACTTGTCCCCGCCAGCCTGCCTGGCCCTCACGCTCACTGCTCCTTCTTCCTGGACCTCATCTCGGCTAAAATGGGAACCCACTCCCGGCCCAGCACAGCACCCCAGTGGGTCCTCCATCCGCAACACCTGATGGTTCTCGGCCTCCACGGTTCACTGGTCAACCGCCTGCGTCCCCTTGGGATGGACTGGCGCCCCATCCGTGCTGTTCACCACCACATCCCCAGTGCCCACGGGAGCACCTGGCACAAGGTTTGTGCTCTGCAGGTGTTTGCCGAATGTGTGGACGACACCCCAGAGACACCAACCAAGACTGTGCAAAGTGGACCCTCTGTCCTTACCTGGATGCCAGCATGACTACACAGGTAGAAGTCAAACTCGGTCGGGTGGGTGATTTTTGTGTCCACGGTCGTCCCTGCTGGAATGTTTCCGCTCTTCCCCACCTTCAGCAACACAGGAGCCCATTAGACACGCCCAGGGGACAACAGGGCAAAGCAAGCAGGCAAGCAGGCAAGACGCAGCCGCACTGCCTTCTGCTCTGACGTCTTTAAATTGGCCAATACATTTGCTCAGTGCCATGGCATTAAAATTTAACATATACTAACAACTGAAATCAAATTAATTCCTGTTCTCTTTGGGCTGGGGTTATTTTTCGCCATCTCATAAAGGCCCCTGAGGGAAATGCAGAGTCTTCCCTTCACTGAAGCATGTGCGTGGGCCACGTGAAGGGTCTTCATTATTGTTGAGGCCAAGATGGAAACTGTCACCGACATAACAAATCTAAGACCAGACGACGGACACGTGACAGCCGTCACCTGCCCATGTGCGCCTGCGTGCGCGCGCGCGCGCACACACACACACACACACACACACACACACAAAATACTCAAGGCAGAAGAGCTAGAAAACCCTGACAGCTGTCAAGAACTTCCCCACTCTACCAGGGGTTCAATCACCACCACCAGGGAGGGCGGGTTGCTCCACCAGAGGCCACCCAAGGAGCTGGGGTGTGGGAGGGACTACAAATTCTACCAAACCACTTAACTCTCAGTTTACACTCTAGCATCGAAAAACCACCAAACATCCAGCTACGCTACTGAAACAGCAAAACTCCCAATCAGTCACGAAGTCACTGATTGATTTTTTTTTTTTTACTCGTGCAATTTCAAATATACGTACAAAAAAGAGAATCTCCAGTGTAACCCCTCTGCACCTGCAGATGTGTGTGTGTTTTTACTTCTTCTCAACCTTTTTTTATACCTTCAGATTATTTATTTGTGTATTTATTTGTTCATTTATTTATAGCTGCGTTGGGTCTTCGTTGCTGCATGCGGGCTTTCTCTAGTTGCGGCGAGCGGGGGCTACTCTTTGTTGTGGTGCGTGGGCTTCTCACTGCGGTGGCTTCTCTTGTTGCGGAGCACGGGCCCTAGGCATGCAGGCTCAGTAGTTGCGGCGCACGAGCTTAGTTGCTTCGTAGTATGTGGGATCTTCCTGGACCAGGGCTCGAACCCGTGTCCCCTGCATTGGCAGGTAGGATTCTTAACCACTGCACCACCAGGGAAGTCCCAGATTTTTAAAAGAAGTAAAATATTTGAAGAGTGCCCACGTTTGCACCCCTCCCACGCTGCGGTCTCAAACCTAGGCTTTATTACTCCTACACATGCTTTATTCTCTGCCACACATTCAGGTCTCCGTTAGCACCATATTGTGTTACTTTGCACATTTTAAAACTGTAGGGGCTTCCCTGGTGGCGCAGTGGTTAAGAATCCACCTGCCGATGCAGGGGACATGGGTTTGAGCGCTGGTCTGGGAAGATCCCACATGCCACGGAGCAACGAAGCCCATGTGCCACAACTACTGAGCCTGCACTCTAGAGCCCGCGAGCCACAACTACTGAAGCCCGTGCACCTAGAGCCCGTGCTCTACAACAAGAGAAGCCACTGCAATGAGAAGCCGGCGCACCACAACGAGGAGTAGCCTCTGCTCACCGCAACTAGAGAAAGCCCATGCGTAGCAACGAAGACCCAGTGCAGCCAAAAATAAATAAGTAAAATAAATACATAAATTTATTAAAAAAACAAAACTGTATACATGTATCCTATGTTTTGCTACTTTCTGTTTTTGCTCTGTATTACAATTTTGAGATGCAGTCATTTGGTAGATATAGTTTATTATTTTTCATTGCTGTACAAGAGCCAATATATAAATACATCACCACCTTTTCTCCTGTTAACAGATTGATTTTTTGCTATTATAAACAATACTGCCAGAATATTCTTACAGAATACATGTCTTCTTGTACACAAGTGTGTGAGCTCCTCCAGGGTAGATCTCTAGAATTGCCAAACAGCGTTCCAAGTTGGTTACCCATTTGTATTCCCATCTGAAGTGTAGGAGAGTCCTCTTCATAATAATGCCTTTACTCTGTGCTAAGTGCTCTGCGTGTTAGCTCCGCGAACCCTCCCAACATCCTCAGAAGGTGGTCCAGGGGGTAGAGGGGCTGACAGCTTGTGGTCACGTAGCCAGGATGCTGAGGGGGTGGACTGGAGCCAGGTTATCCGGCTCCAGACCCTTTGCTCCTCATCACGGCACCCACATCCTTGACATTTGGTATTTATCAGGCTAACCTCATAATGTGAGTCCCCCCGACTTTTCCCGTTCTCTGAAATACTTTATACAAGATTATTCTTCGAAGGTCTGGTAAAGCTTGCCTGTAAAAATCTCTGGACTAACTTCATAAAATAAGCTAAGTAGTTTCCCCCTTTTTCCTATGCTCTGCCACACTTTAAGGTAATCTATTCCTGAAGCCTTAGTAAAGCTTGCCTGTAAAACTCTCTGGGCCTGATGCCTTTTGGAACAATGACTGGACTATCTTACTCAGCTGATTTTGGTAACTTATGTAATTCTACAAACAAGTGTTTGTTTCTTCTCAGTTTTCCAATGTGTTGTCATGAAGTTGTTATCATTCCATTATGATTCAAATAACACATACTCCCTCTGCAGCCATTGTTGCCCTTCTGTTCCCAACGTAATTACAAGTGTTCTTTTTGTTGAGTCTTGCTGGGTTTATCTATCTTCAGAGAAGTACCTTTTGCTTGCGTTAATATGCTCTATTGCTTCTTCATTTTCTAGTTCACGATTTTCTATTCTGAGAGAGAAAGTGGGGT
Source organism: Delphinus delphis (assembly GCF_949987515.2). Lineage (NCBI taxonomy): Eukaryota > Metazoa > Chordata > Mammalia > Artiodactyla > Delphinidae > Delphinus > Delphinus delphis. Next base: position 77,509,842 of record NC_082699.1, read on the forward strand.
GCTGGAATAAGCTGACTTTGAGCCCTCCCGACTCCTGGCAAGAGAAGTCTGCAGGCTGAGGTGGCAAGGGGCCTATGCACACCAACTCCTCAGCTTTCCCTTGACCACTGGGACTGACATCCTTCCTGTAGCTTCAGACTTATTCATGGCTCTCTTTCTTGTCTCACAACAAAAGCACCTATGTCTAGACTCTTACCTATGTCTAGACTCTTACCTATGTCTAGACTCTTACCTATGTCTAGACTCTTACCTATGTCTAGACTCTTACCTATGTCTAGACTCTTACCTGTAAATGCCTGCTTTAGTGCACTGCACAAGGTTTGATAGGAAATTCTCGTTTTTGTTCATTTCTAATCATTTCACAATTGATTATTCTCTTTACATTTTTATTTATTTTTTATTTTTTTTATTTTTTTTTTTTCTGAAAGTCAAGAAGGGAATACTCCTGAGGCTCTGTTCTGACTACTTTTCAGGCTCCACAAGGAAATAATAAGAATTCACAATAATCTACTAATTGATACAAAGGAAAGTTATTTCGTTGTGAGCCTGGACTTAGTATGTGTTAAATAATGGTGAAACCGTGCACCTCAGACTGGGACTTGAACCCACACAGGCGGGACTCGAACCCGGCCAACACCCAGTCTTCCAACTGAGATCACACACTTGGTTTCAGGACCCAATGAAGCTCAGGTTCTTGATGTCTCATCACAGAAAGAATTCACTGAGAGACCAAGTGATAGGCAAGAAGTGGACTCATTCAGAGAGAAACACACTCCACAGACAGAGTGTGGGCCATCTCAGAAGGTGAGAAAGGCCCTCTTTACATTTTTAATGCAGTGCTTTCTTTTTTTTTTTAAATAAATACATTTATTTATTTATTTTTGGCTGCACTGGGTCTTTGTTGCTGTGTGTGGGTTTTCTCCAGTTGCAGCAAGCGGGGGCTACTCTTCATTGCAGTGTGAGGGCTTCTCATCGCGGTGGCTTCTCTTGTTGCGGGGCACGGGCTCTAGGCAGGCGGGCTTCAGTAGTTGTGGCACGTGGGCTCAGTTGCTCCGCGGCATGTGGGATCTTCCCGGACCAGTGCTCGAACCCGTGTCCCCTGCATTGGCAGGCAGATTCTTAACCACTGCGCCACCAGGGAAGCCCCGCAGTGGGCTTGAAATCAAAATTTTAAGTTTTCTTACGCTTTTTCCTACGTAACAGAAAATGTGGTTTGGGGACTTCCCTGGTGGCGCAGTGGTTAAGAATCTGCCTGCCAATGCAGGGGACACGGGTTCGAGCCCTGGTCCGGGAAGATCCCACATGCCGTCAAGCAACTAAGCCCATGCACCACAACTACTGAGCCTACACTCTAGAACCCACAAGCCACAACTACTGAGCCCAAGCGCCGCAGCTACTGAAGCCCACGTGCCCTAGAGCCCGTGCACTGCAACTATCGAGCCCACGTGCCCTAGAGCCCGTGCACTGCAACTACTGAGCTCACATGCCACAATTACTGAAGCCTGAGCACTCTAGGGCCCGTGCTCCACAACAAGAGAAGCCACCGCAATGAGAAACCCGCACACCGCAACAAAGAGTAGCCTCCGCTCGCCGCAACTAGAGAAAGCCTGCGCGCAGCAACGAAGACCCAGTGCAGCCCCCCCCCCCAAATAAATTATTTTTTTTAAAAAAATGTGGTTTGTAGAATACTGAGGTTTGGCAATCTCCTGAGACCTCTTTTGTGACCTGGGACAACGCCAGCTCCTGTAAGCCCTCAGCGTGAGCTCAGCTGTCACAGGCAGAGTTCTGTCTGTCAGGTCTGGCTCATTCCTTTCTTCCCATTTTCAGTTTCTACTAACTTGTCCCTGTTTCACTTTCTGATGGTGGTCTGTTAAAACAGACCTCTTTGATGGTGTGTTTGTCAATTTCTCCTTAAAATTCTGCCTGTTTTTGCTTTACTTTTTTTCTTTACATATTTTTAGGTCATGGCGTGAGGTACATCCACGTCACAGCTGTTCTGTCTTCTCGGTGATCATGACAAAGTACCCCTTTTCCTCGCTATTGACTCTCAATTTGCATTTTGTCTTCCATTTAGGCAAGAAGCATTTTCGGTGCTGTGGTGCCACTGTGGCGTTAGTGGGCTGCACCACGTGGACACTAACGCCCGGCTTCCAGCCCCGCTGGCGGACAGTCTGATGGAATGTCCTTCCCTTCTGGGAGGTCTTTTATCTCATGCAGTTACTTTGACGCTGTGCAGTTTTAGGACAATGTGTCTAGGTATGGATTTATTTTTATTTATCCTGTTGGGAACAGAAGAGGCCTTTTAACCTAAGGGTTCTGATCTTTCTCCAACTGTGGACAATTCTCAGCAGTTACCACTACAAGTCTTAAGTCTCCTGCATGCTCGTGGTTCTTGCTCTGGAGCAGCCAGGAGAGGGATGAGGAGCTTGGACACCGCTGTCTGTCAGTGTTCTCCAGACCAGACCCCTGAGTGAGCTCCCCAGGCCCTCTTCCAGCACTCCAACCACCCCGTGGGCTCCCCACTTTACTGCATTCTCCCGCGTTCTTTACACTATGCTGTCTATGACCATGGTTGCTAACTGGCCCTGAAACCTCACCTTTGGTAATTTCCTTATCGGATAAATGACATCTGCCTGGACCTATCCTGGACCTGTGGGGTTTGCAGGTTCAAACTTCTCACCAAACTGAGGAGAGCCCTTCTCCAACGTCTCAGGCTGCGTTGCCACGAAGGGCCGGGTCTCCCAAGAGCCTGGGAGGTGGTGCAGGGCGTGAGACCCGTGTCCCTCGAGGCTGCACAGCCCAGGGTCGAGGACACTCACCCGCTCGTTCTTGTCGGTGCAGAACAGCCGAGTGTGGTGCCTCTTCTGGACCACTATGAACGTGATCCCCGGCTGGTAGTCTTTTTCTAGCTTAATGCATGCCTCTCGGATAGCCAGTAACTCGTGGTGAAGAACCTATGGAAAGAAAGAAGAACACTTTTTTTTTTTTTTCGCGGTACGCGGGCCTCTCACTGTCATGGTCTCTCCCGTTGCGGAGCACAGGCTCCGGACGCGCAGGCTCAGCGGCCGTGGCTCACGGGCGCTCCGCGGCATGTGGGATCTTCCCGGACCGGGGCACGAATCCGCGTCCCCTGCGTTGGCAGGCGGACTCTCAACCACTGCGCCACCAGGGGAGCCCAAGGAGAACACTTTTGAGGATCATTATTATGTTTTCAGGCCTCTCGCTATCTTGGAATGAATCCCTTAATCGTGTGTATGTTTGATACATGTTTACGTTAAGGCTTGTAGTTCCACTAGCTTGCTGTTACCTGTGTGATTCTGTCTCTCTGAGCCTGTTTCTTCAATAATATCATGGAGCAAACGATACCCAGGTTTCGTGGTTAAATGTTTTAGGTTAGATAACAGAGAAACAGGCTGAGCGCAGGCTCTGGAATGTTCTAAGTGCTACCACCCACCGTGGACATGAGGCACTGTGGGAAACACACACATGAACAAATCAATCCAACAGCTTGTTTTTGGATTGGAGAAGATGGAGAGAATCTAGTAAAAAACAAAACAAAACAAAACAAAAAAACCCAAAAACCCACTGGCTTAGGAGCTGGACCTGAGGTCAAATCCTAGCTCTACCACTAAGCAACCGTGTGGCTCTGGAAAGCCATGCACCCTGTCTGATCCCCAGTTTTTTCAGTTTTAAAATGGGAACATCCCACCTTGCAAGCTTGCAGTGAAGACTAAAGTCACCTGCGAAGCGCCAGGAGTTAGGGTACAAGGATGCTGGCACTGTCTCTGCTCCCCCACCTGTGGCAGAGATGAACAGGCACACAGCCCGGCACGGGGGCTGATGGCTGCTACAGGGACCACACACCTCAGGTTTCAGCAACTGCCCTTGTCAAATATTGTGCTGCGATGTGTCTCAAAAATATGTCTTGGGTTCTGGGTCCAGAAACCCCATTGTGGTGATTCTGTAAGATGTGGAGTGCGTTCACCGAGAGAGAAAACGGAGGATGACACAAACCCTCTTCTGTAGTAAGAATGCCCATGACAGAGGGTGAACGGGTGCTCAGAAGAGGGGAGAACATCTCCCAACGGAGGGAACCAGACGGTTTTGTATAAGAGGGGCTTCGAGGCCGGCTGGCACAAGCTGGATCTGGACCCGAGAGGCGGCACAGGAACCCCAACCCAGGTTCCCACAGAAGCTCTGAATCAGGGGCCCTGGCCAAGAGCTACCAGACGGTCAAGGAACCTCAAGCCACCCCCCTTCGCCCGCTGTGGCCTCAGCTGCTCCTACTTTGGACCAGGAAGGCACTGGCACCCGTGCCTGGTCACGTGCCACCCCACCTGCCTAGCAGGGTGGCCTGGGGCCTTGGGACACACTGGGGTGCCTCTTAGGATGTCTTTCTGTCTGGGTGGGTCTCCTGCAGCATTGGATACTTCTGCCTTCCCCGCTACTGTCTCTCGACGAAGCGTGCACTGGAGACGCGGCAGGGGTGGAGGTGGCATTAGCCCTGGCCAAGCATGGACACACGCAGGGCATCAACCCCCGAGTTCCAGGGTCAGATGGATCCGCCGCTGCCCACACTCCCCTCGACTTGGAGGTGCTGCGGGTGCTTTCACCTGGAGCACAGCAACACACCCCCTTTGGTCCTCACCTGCCCCTCCTCCAGTGCCCCGGTGTCCAAGAGGCTCCCCTGCCTTCCAGACGCTTCCTCAAGGCGATGCCCCACACGCCACCTAAGGTGCCGCCTCTCCCTCCACGTCCAAACAGTGGCTGCGTCCTACTGACTATTTCCAAAGGGCTCCCACCTACCCTCCGCCCAGCCACTTTCCTCACCCTGCTCTGCGCTCTCCTCACTCCGGCCCACCCCCTCCTTTGCAGACAGAGGTGACCCCCAAGCCACAGTGGTGTCCCTGCCCCACAGAGACCCCCCACAGCCTACAAGGCAAAACCTGGAGCCGGGAAGGGCCCCTGGCTGGCGTGTTCTGGACCGGGTCCGCCTGGACAGGCCTCTCCGCCCCACCTGCAGCAGACCCCTGACAACCCCAAGTCCATCACTACCGCCCACACGGGGACCAGTAAACCCGGGGGCAAAACAAAACCCACCCCACCGTCTTCATTAGCGAACCCAAGGAGCCGTCCTGCCGAGAAACAGGGGAGTTTAAGACACCGAGAAGAGGGCAGGGAAAACGCGGGGGAGACGGCCGACCTGCTGGAACTGCCCCTCGGAGACACCGTCTCGGTAGAAGATGATGCGGGTGGGCTTGAAGCGTGTGGACTTGTAGAACTGGATGAGAAGCTCACGCACCATGGCCGCCAGGTCCTGGATGATCTCCTGCCGGTGCTGCTGGACGCGCACGGTGGCGCAGTAGCGGTTCGGGTGGGCGTCCATGCTGCCCACGACCTGCGGGGCAACAGGGGTCAGCAGGAGCCCCGAGGGCCCCCGCTCTAGGGGTGAAGGGGGTCCAGGAGAGGGCTCGTCACATGCAAACCCACCACCTTTACTATTCTTCTGAATGCGTCGCTGTAGCGCTTATAAACGTGTTCCAAAGAGTAAAGGTTTTCCCGAGGGACCTAATAAGAAAATCAACAATTGTTCTGAACCCCTAATTCTGCTTGTGATTAGATGTGGCTGAATTACATCAGCCCAGAGAAGGTACCTGGCGACAGTGACAGTGACAGTGTTCCTAATTCCTTCAAGCACACTGTTTTCCCAAAGCCATGTGCACCTCTACACACGACACTCCTAGATTCCGACCCCTAAGAGTGACGGGTGTCCCAAAGGCAAGCTGGCCTGAAACCAATCGCCCGCAGGTGCCGCCCAGAGGGAACCAGACAGCGAGTGCCAGGGACATGACCCCACGGGGCCACCCTGCTGCACTGTTCATGCTGCTCAGACAAGGAAAGGGCCAAGAAGCATGGAGATGCCGATCACGCAGGAACACAGACCAACGGGACCCGGCAGGAGGTGATACTCACGGCGGCGATGGACGGCTTCTTCCCATCCCCGGCAGGGGGGTGTGTGACATCCGCCCCCAGAAAGATGACGGGCTGCTGGAACACCGGAGGCCTGTGAGGGGATGCGGGAGCGTCAGAGGCCAAGGCTCGGGGACACTGCCCGGACCTCTCAGGGTACTGGCACCAGCGTTACTTTGTGTGCTAAGGGTACTGTGGCCGTGTCTGTAAGGACTCCTTATCTTTCAGTCACATGTACAGAAACCTTACGGGTGAAAAGATGCTTGGTGTGAGATCTGCTTCAGAATAAGGCGGTGGGGGAGAGGGTGTAGGTGGAGTGTAGACTGAATGAGAGGGCTGAGGTGCTGACAGCTGCTGTGGCTGGGCTCAGGGACATGAGGGTTCTACCCACGGAGACGGCTGAAAATTCCAAGATAATTATACATACAAAGAGTCCCACGGTTTGTTACCCAACCCTGGACCTGCAGCCGCGCTGCAGGGTGCCCAGGAGCACCCTTGTTCTCTACCCGTTAGAGGCCAGCCCCCGTCCCGACACCCCTACATCTCCTCCAGACATGACCACACACTCCCAGGGCTGCGACACCGCCCCAGGTGAGAAGTACTGCTCTAAGCTCTCTCCCTGGGTCTTCTAAGCGCCGGCTGCACCCCAGCGGTCACGACCCTGAAGCGCCAGCGTTGGGGGCACGGCTCTCGAGCCGGCCGGCGGGTCCCAGTCTCACCGGCTGTGCGCCCTGGAGCTTCCTCTCTCTGTGCCTCACTCGCCTCTTTTCCCTGACGGCCTGTGCTCTCCCGCCCCCCCTGCGCCTGCCCCCCACCCCCACCCCCACCCCGTGGCTCTTCCCTGCTGCCCCCTCCCCCAATCCTGGATGGGTCCCGGGAGCATCGCAGCACAACACATGCAGTTATGACTCACACCTTACACCAGCAGAACCACACCTGCCTCCGGACTCCACTCTCTTCCCACAGCTCCCTCACTTCCCTTGCTCGCCTTGTGGCAAAGCTCCCGGAATTAGCCGATCCCTTTACTGCCTCCCAAGCAGGCCTCGTGCTGCCATGGCAACGAGACTCCTCTTTGCAAGGCCACCGACGACCTGCACACGTCCCCCAGTCCCATGGTGGAGCCTCGGACCTCATCGCACTTGGCCGGTTGGCACCGAGTGACACGGCCACGCACTGGCTCTTCCCCCGACCCCACCAGGCCCCAGTGCTGCCTTTCCAACCCCGGACTCCCCAGGCCGAGGGCTTGGATGTCCTTCCTATCTACACCCTGCCCTGGGGCTTCTCTCCAGCCTAGAGGCCTTAAATACCACCTCCACGTGAGGATCCCTGAACAAACCCCACCAACACCAGGCCTCTGTTTCCCCTCCCCCCCCCACCCCCAGTGTCTGACGCACAGCCCAGCTTCCTCATCCACTGCTGCCTAACCGCCCCAGAGGCGCAGGCTCGGACTCACTCTCGAGTCTCCTCTTCCATTCACAGACCATCCCGCCCCAGCCGTGCCCCAGCACCTCTCCTGGGACAACGCAGGAGGGCCCGGTCCCCACTCCACCCGGAGCTGGAGTCGCCTTTTAGAACGAGGTCACCGGAGCTACACCTCCACTCGTGAACCTCCCTCCCATGGATGCGCTCCCCCGGAGGGAGGGCCAGGCCCCCCAGCAGCCCTCTGCCCCTCAGTCTCTCAGTGGAACACCTGCCGCACTCCTGGCAGGCTGTACCACAGGGCCCTTGCACGGCCTGTGCCCTCTGGACTGCTCTCCTCCCAGGCGCCCACGTGATCCCGCCCCCTCCAGTGGCTGCAGTCTCCCCTGTGAAACCCTCACCCTTCTGAGCTCCTGTCCCTTCCGCTGTGTCACTGTTGCTCACCTGGGAAGTGCGTTTCTGGACCCTCCCACCAGGGCCTGCGCTGGAAGGCTAGGGCTTCTGCACACAGTAGGCGCTCAGTAAACACAGAACCTGCCGCTGAGTGAACCGAGCGAGTCCAACGAGCCCTCGTGGCAGAGCCACCCCCGCTCAGGGCAGCCACCACATCTCACGTGTGGGACCCCCGGCCCTGGACGGGGTAAGAAGTCCCTTCTCCTCGGGCCCCTGCACCCAGTCCTCAGTGGCCTGCAGATGGCCCTGGTCCCCTGGACCGAGAGTATCCGAGACCCGCGTCCTACTCGCTTCCTTCACCCCACTGTCCAGGGAAGCGGACGCCGGCCCCGGCGGGGCCCCACCCCCACCCCCAGCTGGGGAGTCGCGCACCAGCTGCCCCGCGCACACGCGGCGGAAGGCCGGCCTCACCTCCCCTGGGGCAGCAGGATGTTGTTCACGCCGCCCAGTTTGACGTTGATCTTCAGGCAGAGATTGGACAGGGTCTGCGGCGTGGTCCTCTGCACGTTCTTCATCTGCACACACTGCGTGGCCATCCCCAGCACCGTGTCTCCTACACGCTTGACCTCGGCTGCGGAGGGAACGGTGCGCTCAGGACGGCTCCCCTGGCGCCTCCCCTCCGCCCGCCCCACGTGCAGCCAAGCCCGTGGAAGAAGGGGTCAGAGCCCGGGTTCCAGCTCTGCTCCACGCCGCCCAGGCCTGTGCTAGCTGCGGGGCGTGTGTCCCGCTCACTCAGAGGCCGGGCGGGTGCAGCCCAGTCCTGTCAGGAGCGTTTCTGCGACTGATCCAGGCCTGCAGGGCGGTGCGGGCAGAGCCAGGCTGGAATACAGGGCTTGCATTCCGAAGGCCACCCTCCGTCACGGTGCTCAGGATTGCAAGCAAGCCAATGCCCGAGTCGTTAAAAATATAAACACTGGCATCCTCACACCCTCGGCAAACGCAGATCCGACATCCAAGACCTCTCTGGGCCCACACCCCCTCTACTCCCGGGTTCTTTCGTGAAGCAACTGGTCAGCCGCTCCCTGGGCGGGCCTGGGAGAAGATGCGTGCGTAGCATGGGAATTCTGAGGGCTTTCTCTTTCCTCCTTTCCCTGGACACGGAGCAAGTGCTCCGTCGCTGCCCGGACGGGGGATCCAGTCAGCGACACCGACACACCTGTTCCCTTTGCCCTGGGGCACCCACACACCTCCCGTGCTGGGGCCTCTGGTCCCCAGAGGGTTTCCGGCAGACGCACCCGGCACCCACCTCCCCATGCCGCCGCCACCTGTCTACACCACCAGCGCCCCAGAGCTTCCCAACCCAGGGCCTGGGACTCCATCACAGGGGCCTGGTAACTTTCAGCCATGTGAAAGTGCAACCGCCCTTCTGGCAGAAAGGACTCTGATCAGCTTCCAGAGGATTCTGAGGCGGGCACAGCTCACAAGTGGAGAAGTGAGTCCCAGGCCGGAGCTGAGGACGGCGCCCCGAGTGGGTGACTGCGTGTGCGCCGCCTGGCTGCTCCTCCATCCAGCTGACGTCTGCGTCGGGCGGCGCAGTAGGTAACCGCACACGTGTCGAGTCCTGTGCCACCGCAGGACGCCGGCCTCCGGGAACCGCGGCCCCGGACAAGACTACCAAGGGCGGCCCTGGGCACGTGCGCGGCCGCAATCAGAAGCCACCCGGTCTTTCCTAGCTCTCGAGTGAGCCAGAGACAGGCAGCTCCTCGGTGCGGTAGAGACACGGAGGGCTGAGGCGGCACCGCACACCCACAGCGCCACCGGCAGCGGCCAGAGGCCGTGCGCGCGCCGAGGCCTACCGTAGACGGGGGTTTTTCCGGGCAGGATGACCACCACCAGCTGCAGGCCGGCGTACGTGTTCTTCAGGTGCCTGAACATGGGCTCCACGCTATCTGCGCCCTGGGCGTATTTACAGAAGCACGGCTGGCCCTGGATCGGCATTCCTGCGTCTCTCGAGATCTTTCTGAGCTGCTCCGTGAAGGACCTGAAGGAGGAGGAGGTTCGTTACGTGAAGCATCGAGAGCGCCGATGATTCCGACCAACCGGAAGCCCTGGGGAAAGGGCACAGTCCTAACAGCTCCAGACCCCAAACCGTCTTCGTCGGATCCAAATCCGAGCTGAAGCCCTGGACAAGGCCGTTTCAACATGGTAACAAACAAAGGCGGCCGTTCGTGCTAACCGTGCAGGTTACTGTAAAGTCACGATGACACAGGAGACTTCAAGTCGGGGCCACGCTGCCCCCTCACCGGCTGTGACACTCCCAGGGCAGCGACAAGTGCTGTCCTTTGAAAGCCGTGTGTGAGCAGCTGCCGCCCACTTTCCTGCGGATGCCGAGCGTTGTCAGGGTGAGGAAAACTGTGAGCTGACTGTCCCCTTGGATTTCCCCCCAGTTATTCCTGTGTGTGCAACTTCGACTCGGATGACATAATCACGGGAGAAAACCAAACAGCCCCCAGTTAGAGTAGCACCGACAGCTGCGGCCGACAGGCCCTGTGAAATCACAGGCGGGGCTGGGGAGACAGAGCCACGGCTCCTATTTTAAGCTCAGGAATAGAAACACCACCGCCTTTTACCATAAAGTCAGGACACTCCGACCCGCTGCAGCCAGTTAGCGCTTGACCTCCAGCGCACACCCACGCCCACACGTGCACGTACCCTGGGGCCATCTGGCTCCAGGAAAAGTGAAATGGGGGCCATGGACAGGACACGGAGAGGGGAGGCACCCCGAGGTCGGACTCTAACCCACTCTGTCCCCCGACATCCCGCGCTCCCAGCTTCTCCGCTGGTGGCGTGGAGGAGAGGCCCCGCCCCTCCCCAGAGTCCTGAGAGCCACAGCTCTCTGGAGCCACTCTCTGCTGCAATGCCCACTGCTACCTTACCCCGCTTTGCAGGCCCCCTGCTCCCACCCCAGGGAGGCAGGAGACAAAAGCCCTCCTCTCCCTGCTGGGCGCCCCTGCTCCCACCCCAGGGAGGCAGGAGACAAAAGCCCTCCTCTCCCTGCTGGGCGCCCCTGCTCCCACCCCAGGGAGGCAGGAGACAAAAGCCCTCCTCTCCCTGCTGGGCGCCCCTGCTCCCACCCCAGGGAGGCAGGAGACAAAAGCCCTCCTCTCCCTGCTGGGCGCCCCTGCTCCCACCCCAGGGAGGCAGGAGACAAAAGCCCTCCCCTCCCTGCTGGGCGCCCCTTCTCCCACCCCAGGGAGGCAGGAGACAAAAGCCCTCCCCTCCCTGCTGGGTGCCCCTGCTCCCACCCCAGGGAGGCAGGAGACAAAAGCCCTCCCCTCCCTGCTGGGCGCCCCTGCTCCCACCCCAGGGAGGCAGGAGACAAAAGCCCTCCTCTCCCTGCAGGGCGCCCCCTGCTCCCACCCCAGGGAGGCAGGAGACAAAAGCCCTCCTCTCCCTGCTGGGTCTGTTTGGCACAGAAGCGTGAGCATGTTTATGGGGCCGCTTTCAAAGGGTCTGACACTGGGCCCGGCTGGGCTGAGACAATCTCCTCCCTTGCCTCCACTTTGCACACTTACTCTTCACTTGCTGTTTTGTTTCTTACAGAACCTGCCCCACCTCTTCACACTCGCTCCAACAGCGAGTCTGAGAAGCAAAGCAGCACCGGGGTCCCCCACTTCCCGGCCCGGCCACCCCAGGCAGTGCCCTTCCACGGGGAAAGGCTGCCAACCCCTGCCCTCCAAACGGAGCCCACGACCTGCCCAGCCTGACGCAGCGGGCCTTCCCCGTGGCCCCCTCCCCCCACCCCTGGGGGCCTTACTTGAGGTGCACCTCCGTGCATTGCCGCTGGGGGGCGAAGCACGCAATGGCCCACACCTTGATCTCAATGCCCGTGTGGAACTGCTTGTTCCTCATGTCCCAGACGCCCTGGACAGGGGTGGCAATCGCTTTATTCTGCAAACGGCGAGAAGTTTAGAGTAAGAAGAAAACGGAAAACATATTCCTCTGACCTTGGATTTTGTTACTGTCCCTACTGCTGTTGGTCCCCTGACCAGATGGCAGCTCCTGAGGCTGAGAAGGGAACCTTTGCGTAGACTCCCCATCTCTGAGCCGCCTGGCACCGCAGGGGTCCCACAGGTGTGTGCAGGATGGATGGATGGATGGACGGACAGAGGATGGATGGAGGGGTGAGAGGTGGAGGGAGGATGGAGGGGTGAAGAAGTAGATTGTGGGGAGCAGGGGGGTGCCCGGAAGGCTGAGCAGGGAGGGCCCAGAGCTCCATCCAATGTCACGGGTCGCCTGGAGGAAAAGAAGTGCTTCACGACGTTACGGGAAGGCTTCTTGTCTTATAAACAGGCTTCCGTTCATTCTACCTCATCCGTTATCAGCGGGGCAGCCAGGGAAGGAAGGGAAGGGAAGGGAAGGGAAGCAAGGTGTTTCTTCCCAGTCCTGTGCCCGGAGCAGACAGGCCAGCTAGGACCGAGCCCACCGCTTCCCCGGCTCCACGCGCCGCTGCCTGCAGTTGTGTAAGCCATTCCCATTTCGGAAGGAAAACAACAGCAGATGACGCATCCACTTAATTGTGTCATCTCTCAACCAGAAACGACCAGGTCTCAACACTCACTGAAGGAATCTCTGAACTGCCTTCAAGTGATTCTGGAGCACAAGGGACAGTCAGGAAGGGACGCTGTGACTGGAGCTGTGCTGGCTGGACCCTTGTGTGCCCTACAGAGAAAGCGCGAGTCCTACAGGCTGGGCCTGAGTCAGAGAGAAGGCTTTGGCACTGGCCTCCTTTTTTAGCCAGGGCCGGGTGGAGGGGGCAGAGCTGCCATCCCAGGCCAGCGGGCAGCAGGCCCTGAAGGACAGGGCTGTGTCTGAGTTGCTGTCATTTACTCTGCAAAAGTGTTTTTTAATGAAAAACACTTTTTTCCTACTAAAATAATATAAGCATATTGTAAAAATCAAATATTACACAAATGAATGTTTTTGTTTCCTGTATTTTCTAAACCACTACCCAGCTCCTGCGAGCCTCCTTCTATAAGACAGAGCCACCACCAAGTGTAGTGTTCCAGACTCAGTAAGTAAACACACACACACACACACACACACACACACACGCACGCACGCACAGTTTACACTGCAGTGCACTCTTACTATCGGAGCGTTTCTCAGCCTCAGCCCTGCAGTGGGCACGTGGCTGGCTGGCTGCTGTGTGGCAGTCCTGTGCGCTGGAGGGTGCCAGCAGCTGCTGCCCATCAGATTCCAGTCCAGACGTTGCCGGATGTCCCTGGGGGACATTTAATGTTTTGTCTAACAGGACAATGGGTAGGGCAGGTGATGAGAAGTGTTCGCTCCCATTACAATGTTTAAAACATCTGGAAAAATTCATTCATTTAGAAGCATTTAAAGTTTGGATCCTTCCAATTCTAACATTCTTGCAAGGTTAGATTACAAGAGCTGCTTTGTTTTCCAGATGACTCCTGTCTTTACTAAAAGGTGCAAAGGCGCTGGATATGCAATCTTGGTTTCACTATGTAAGTCTCACTACCTCGGGCATCTCCTCACTGACCTGTGAAAGGGAATCCACCTCTCCCTCCTAGGGCCACAGGGAGGGTCAAGAAGGTGCTGTGTCTGCAGCGTCTGAGCTCCCAGGTGCACAAGTGGGCTGAGAAGGAGCCAGGAGGCCTTGCTCAGAAGGCACCCTGCAGAGAACGGGGAGCAGCCCCCATGCCCACTGGCTAGGGTGGGGCTCCCCCCACAAAGGAATACCACGCAACGGTCAAAAACGACAAGCCAGAGGTCACACACATTCCAAGATCTCCATGGGATCGAAGAGAAAATATTAAGTAAAAAAAGGCAAGGCACAAACGTGTACTTAATATGCAGCTATCTGCACAAGAAGGGGTGAAAAAAATATGTGAATAATCCCTGGAGCGATTTTACAAGGAGAATTGCCTCCTGGGAAAGTAACCAGGATCTGGGGAGAAAGAGATTTTTCTCCCTATAATTCTTTGTATCTTTTGAACTTTGAAACACTTAAAAAAATAGAACTTATATTTTAAAATAAGAAAGGAAAAAGTCCTGCAAACAAAACTGAAGGGGGGCTTCCCTGGTGGCGCAGTGGTTGAGAGTCCGCCTGCTGATGCAGGGGACACGGGTTCGTGCCCCGGTCCGGGAAGATCCCACATGCCGCGGAGCGGCTGGGCCCGTGCGCCACGACTACTGAGGCTGCGCTCTAGAGCCCGCGAGCCACAACTACTGAAGCCTGCATGCTCTAGGGCCTGCATGCCGCAACTACTGAGCCCGCATGCTGCAACTACTGAAGCCCATGTGCCTAGAGCCCGTGCTCTGCAACAAGAGAAGCCACCGCAATGAGAAGCCTGTGCACCGCAATGAAGAGTACCCTCCACTCGCCGCAACTAGAGAAAGCCCGCGCGCAGCAACAAAGAGCCAACGCAGCCGAAAAAACAAAACAAAAAAACAAAACTAAAGCTTGCCAGAGGCGCTGAGGACTGGAGTCCCACCCCATCAGGTAAAAAGGTGTCAAGTCATGTAGAACACAGGCTCCCACAGGTGCTCACTGACCCACAAAAGCCATGACCTTTGTTCTCGTTCTCTCTCTCTCTCTCTCTCTCACTCTCTATCGTGTGCGCGCGCTCGCTCGCTCTTTTTCTTGGCTGTGCCCCGCGGCTTGTAGGACCTTAGTTCCCTGACCAGGGATTGAACCCAGGCCCCGGCAGTAAAAGCGCCAAGCCCTAACCACTGGACGGCCAGGGGATTCCCAAAGCTGTGACCCTGGAAGCTGAGCTCCACCACCTGCGCTGCAGCTACAGGGGAGGTGCCAGGAGGAAAGGAGAGAAGAACTTCTCGTGAGTTCTAAGGGGCTCAAGGGTCAGGACCGTACTGACCAGAACCAGAGGTCAAATGGGCAAGAACCAACAGACAGAACTGTGCCCGTGACTAAACTGACGTACTTGCTCCCACATACCTCCAAAACAACAGTTAGAAAGCAGAAAAGCGGCACGAACTTCTGGAGAGCAACTCGTCACTGGCAGAGTACCCATCATACAAAGAATGATGCTTTTAAAATTTTGATGAGATAATAAAGTTTACCTTTTGAAAAGAAAAGGGGTGATTCAGAAAACTTTAAAAGGGTTAAGGAAACCAGTCCTTTACGAAGGCCCATGGCTGTTACAGGTTCACACTGGGTCAGGAAGAATCCTTTACCTTGACCATGGTCTACACCTGAGGATGTGTGCGTGTGGGTCAGGTGCTGCCGCTCCAACATCGACGTTCAGACGCACACTCCCAACACCCACAAACAGCCCACCCGGCCGTCCACCTACCCGGCCCCCGTAGAGGATGGAGGGCGGCTGGAGGACCCGCCCGGTCACGTCGGTCATCTCGTCTCTGACCATGATTCCAAACTCACGGACATACGGGTCTGTGTTAAAGCTGGCACTTCGCATCTTGAAAAGGGAAGAAGGAAAGGCACAGAGTCGGGTGGACTTCGCTTCCTTCCAGAAGCCCAGTCTGTCCAAAGCATCGGGGGGCCTTGCCCTGGGCACCCTGAGCTGGCATCCCCAGGGTGTCCCCACCCGAGGATGTGACGCTCACCAATTTGCTAATCTCTTCCTGCCGATCGGGGGCTGACCTGGCAGTCGCTCTGATCATGGTTGAGGTCTGATTGTCGGTCAGCTTTTTTATACATCTCTGTCCCGCCACTATGTTACAGACCTATGAAGAAACGCAAGAACCGGGTGTCAGCAGCGGGCTGGGAAGCGGGCACGGGTCTGAGGCCAAGCGCGAGAGCTGGCGCCCAGCTCTGCCCGTGACACACCTGTTCCTCACGGGTGAGCTGTGAGGCGCCACACAGACGCCAGTGTGGAGGCTGTTCCTGAGACCCACTAGGAACCGCACACGGGCGGAGGCCCTCCGGCCCAAGGCAGAAACCACCCGAGGAGACCCAGCACAACAGAAGCGCGAGCCGGGAACCGCGCCGCTGAAAGCAGCACCACCCAGCAGCGGGCTGGGGTTGGGCTGTGTCCTCACCCTGGGTTGTGCGGACCCCCGTCCTCAGACACGGGGCTGTAGTACAGAGCTGCGGGGGATGGGAAGGAAGTCTGCCTCCTGCACCCAGCACAGGCAAAACCAAACCAAGGGCCAGGTGTTCCAGTAACTGGACAAATACCGAAAATTTAAAACACTACCAGAAAAGACTTAAAAACTTGTGTCCTAGTTTCAGCATTTGATCTTTTCCCAGGCAAGGATTTTTCAAACCAGAAGTGATTCCTGAGCACGTTTTACTGGGTGCCAGGGGCCTGCTGGGCACACACGTATGGTCTCGACCTTCACACGAATTCTGTAAGTTACCAAACCCATCTTATTAGTGCAGAAACTGAGGCTGGACCACATCTGTTAACCTGTCCCAGGTCCCCCAGTGGCAGGAATAACAAGGTTTGGGCCCGGGGTGCCAGCGGGACCCCTGCCCCGGAAGTTCTCCTCCCAGCCCACAGAGATGGAGGGAGGGGGACTTGCCTCTAGGGGAAGGTAGGTGTGTTTCTGCTCCTGTCCGACTTGTAAACATGGGAGGTGAGGGTAGCGCAGAACCAGCTTGTGCCTATCCTTAAAGTACTGGGCCACCGTGCACTCCACCGTCTGCCCGCTCTCCTGCTGCAGCGGGAACCTGGGGAAGAAAGAGGCGGCTCAGCCCCGGAGCTTCCCAGGCCCCCAGGGGATGGGTGACCAAGACCCACGTGCCTGCTCACACAGGGATGCTTTGTGGGTCTGCCTTCTTAGGGCTGAAGAAGGTGGAGGGTGATTCAAAGCACCTCCCTGGGGGTCAAAACCAAATCATGCCCTCTGGCTTATCTGAACATTCCCAAGTCCCTAAACTTTCGTTTTATCTCTGGAGTCGGGAAGTGAAAAGCACCCGCACAATATGCAATATGCAATATGCAATACATATTACAATATGCAACAATCACAAACGACGCATACACCTGGAGTACACGGAAAGGACTCAGGGCAAACGACGCATACACCTGGAGTACACGGAAAGGACTCAGGGCAAACGACACATACATCTGGAGTACACGGAAAGGACTCAGGACAAAGGACGCATACACCTGGAGTACACGGAAAGGACTCGGGACAAACGACACATACATCTGGAGTACACGGAAAGGACTCAGGACAAAGGACGCATACACCTGGAGTACACGGAAAGGACTCAGGACAAACGACACATACATCTGGAGTACACGGAAAGGACTCAGGACAAAGGACGCATACACCTGGAGTACACGGAAAGGACTCAGGGCAAACGACACATACATCTGGAGTACACGGAAAGGACTCAGGACAAAGGACGCATACACCTGGAGTACACGGAAAGGACTCAGGGCAAACGACACATACATCTGGAGTACACGGAAAGGACTCAGGGCAAACGAAGACAAATCCAGAAAGAACAGCCTGTGCACGTTCCAGCTGACCTCGCACTGACTCTGAAAGTCGGTTACCGGCTGAGCGCTCCAAGTGTCCGCCCCAGAAAACCTGAGGCCTTCCAGAACAGGACAGTGAAAGGGACAAGCTGGGGCTGCTCAGGCCTCCGCAGCCACATGTGGTGGGCTGAGGCAGGAGAGGCCCACTTGCAGGGGCGGGAGAGCACAGTGGCATCCTGCACTCACGGGGGGGGGGCAGCCCCCATGCAGGATGGGGCCGAGGGCGCTGGGCACAGGGGTAGGGGACCTCTGCCGACTCCTTCGCTCTGCCCGGTGGGAGGAGGTCATGGGGACAAAGACACAGGCTCATCTTGCCCCCCCACTGCTGCACAGGACCCTGGGCGTCTTGGTATAACCAGTACCCAGAGACACACCAGGCACTTCCCACGGAGCGACCGCGAGAGAAACTAACGAGTCCTCACTGGACCCAGGAGGCCTCAAGGTGGGGTGAGGGGGCCACACAACCTCAGACAGCACTGCATCCGTGCACCAGGACGCTTACTACACGGACCTGGACCCCAGGCTGTCTGTGAAGTGACGGGAGCTCAAGACAGAGGCCGCAGCATCGGCCTGGGCCGGGCCACGCTTGTGGATCCAGGCAGCGCCAACCGATCCCCACTCCCTCCCTGGACCCCACTCAGCACGGAGGACTGGAAAATGAACCAAAAAGACCTTCCCTCGCCCGTCATATTCAAGAAGGAAAACTGACGGTGAGCCCCTCCCCCCGCCCCATACAGGGGGAATTTCATTATTTTATTTCACAAGGTGAAGTGTGCTTTCGGAATTTTATAACTAGAATGAAAATCCTTTGCAGAAGTGATTGCTGCAGAGTTTGGACATCTGAGTGACAGTGAAGGTCAGAGCTGGTAAGCGTTTGACAGGGAGGCCGTTTACGTTTGGTGGCTGGCGGGCCGCCGGGTCACGTTGCAGACGCGGTACTTCCTCTTCATCTGCCCGCAGTGCGTTATCTCCACCTTTAGACCTGAGAACACACAGCAGCTGGGTTTCAGCATCAAGACTCGCCCGGGCCTGCAGCGCACACCCCACTGTCAGCCCATCAGCTTTCAGGGGAACCTCACCCACAGACCCACGGCGAGGGCCTTCTGGGTGACCCTCGCGCTGGGCCATCTCACCCCCAGGGACGCCCCCTGCCCCAGGGATGCCCGGGCCAGAGGCAGGGTGTGTCCTCAAAGACGAGGGGCGACGTGGGCTCGGCTGAGGGCGGGGCGTCAGCCGCCACGGCCTTCTGTGCTTCCTTCGGGGTTATTTTTAGCAATGAGCACTGCTGCCGGCCTTTGAACACCCCCAGGAAGGACAGGTGCAGAGGGGCCGAGCCTACAGGGCCTGCCAGCTCTCCGACGACGGGCAGAAGGACACAGCCAGGTCACTGAACCCTGGACTGAGTTTTCTTGAGTGGAACCCAGGCTCGGTTAAATGACAAGGAATCAACGTTCCGGAACGTCCCGAGAAAACTGATTACACTTGTGCTGCAGCTGTCTGGCCCTCATATCTGCACTCGGACACTGCCGGGCCACCCCACGCAGAAAGTCATCATTTAGAAATCGTTCCTGCTCTGGGAAGCGGGCGTCCTTGTCCTGCGCTGATGTGTCTCTGAGGGCTGGCTCCTCCGCCGCCCCCTGCCCCTTCCCCTCGGAAACACGAATGAACAAGAACTTGGGAAACTCAGGGCCATGCAGGTCGCGTCCCTCATCCACCGCGGCGGGCAGCTAGTTACCTTTGATTTCTTTGGTAAACTTGACCCTTTGGGAATCTGTCAGAGGTTTTTGTTGTTCTTCAATACTTTTAAAATCCAAAACTTCACACACAAACTCGATTACTGGCTGTGCCTTATAAAATGCTGTTGCCGAGACTACAGGCGGGAAGAGAAGAGACAAAAGCCGAGACGTGACCGGGCCTGCCTGGCCAGGCCACCCCCGCAGCCGGCCGGCTCCCCCTGCTGCCCCTGCTTGTGGACTCCGAGGGGCAGTGGAGGGGTTGGCAGAGGCTGAAGTCACCCTCTGAGGAAAATGCCACGGTGTAAAAACAAAACCCATCAGCCGGTGATAACCGCAGGCCTGGGCTTTCTGGCACTTTCTGACCCCCTTCTGGTCTCGGGCTCCCTGAAGTTTACTGTTCCCACGTGGGGTCCAACACAGAGGGGCAGCCGGGAACCCCCTCTCGGCCCCCTGAGCCACAGGCTGTGTCTGTGGAGGGGGCCCCGCGGAGGCTCTGACGGTCAAGCGTGAGCGCCACTACCTCCGTGCACGAGCAGTGCGGCGCGCCGGGCGCGTGTGGAGGGGCCTCGCAGCCCCCCTCACCCCCCGATGGTGGCCGGGGCTCTGCTTACCGTCGATATTCAGCATCATCTTCCAAAGAGAAGGCCGGACGGACTGATGGAAGCCAAACCACACCTCTCGTCCCCCGCCCAGCGGGTTGGAGCAGCCCTCGGACGCCGTGAAGAAGGAGCGGCCCACGGGGGTGTACCTGGAACGGGAGCCTTGTCTAGGTAGGCCGGCGGGCACACACCCCGCAGACACGCAAGCCGTCCGCCTGTGTCCACGGCCAACACGCGGGGCACACGCAGGAGAACTTCCTCCCGCGAGCCGAGGACACAGGGGTCTGGTTACACCTCGTGTTCCCCACGCGATCCTCCCACCACGATGCCTCGCCCGCAGCCCTCGGGTCTGCACACAGCACTTCACCTCCTTCTAGGATGGGGCGGGCAGGGGTGCAGGTGCAGGCGACCACAGTCAGCCAGCCAGACCGGTCCCGCCCGGGCCTCGGGGCGTCTGGCACGGAGGGCCGAGGACCTCGCGGAGACCAAGCACCCAGGCCCCGTTCCCTTTCCACCCGGCTCCTCTATGGGGGGGGGGAGCGGGAGCTGCAGAGCTCGGACCTCGTCTCGGGGGACAGTGAGGTCCACGTGAGGGAACACCCATGCCCTCCCAGGGGGAGTGACTGAAGGTGCTCAGAGACGGAGGCCACCGCACTCTCCAGGGCAGCGGCCGCGGCATCACCGAGGGTCCCCGAGGGAAGACCCTGTCGCCTACAGGCCGAGCCGCCAACCAGGACACACACACTCTGCTTCCCCCAGCCTTTCTCTATTTCCCCCAAATGAAAGACTTTCCTCCTGATTATAAAAGTAACATGGTGATTAATGCAAAGGAATGCAGAAAAAAAAACACAGTAATTCCCGCCACTCTTTTCGAAAATGGATTCAACATTTTAGCAGCAACCCTTAAGAGCGAGGGTCTTTTGCACCCACCCGCCTTCCTCACATCAACAGTTCCAAGCAGTGACAGACTACCTGCAGGGGCCCGGGGACCCTGCCAGGAGTGACAGCCTGCCCTGTGTTTCGAGAACACCAGGGTCCCCTTTAAATCTAACATGGCCCTTCAAGGAGATTCCTCTTACACTTAAAACACCCCTCCCCTCAAACCTTAGAGTTCTGGTCGGTATTGGGAGAGTTCAGTACGGAGGTTCGTTCCAGTTTCAGGTTCTCCTCCTCTCACTTAATTGTTCAGAGTTCCTGAGGCCCTACTGTGCACACCACCCGGGGAAGGAAGAGGCGTCCCACACTGGAAACCCGAGCGGTGGGTGTGGCTCGCACACAGCTGTCACATGGGGAGCTGGTGTGGCCCTGCGCCTTCATCTGGTCAATCACGAGCCACCAAAGTGTCCTCCTACCCTCTGCCTCAACAAGTTCAAGTGTGGTGATCAGTGAAAGGAATCCCATAGAATAAAGCGAAGTGTGTGGGCGTAGGCGCTCCCGCGGTCCCGAGAGGCCCCTCCTCGAGGCGGAGGCCACGCAAGCACAGAGGCTGGAACAGGGCTCCTGAGCGCGAGGGCGACTGAGAAGCAGGACCGAGCCCGCACGCTGGGTGGAGCGGCCGCTGCACCGAGAGACAGGCAGGACCTCTGTGTGCTTGGCTGCGAGCTCCGGCCATTTCTTTTTACATGACAGTTTTTCCCGAGCTGGCGTTGCTACTGCTTTCATCGCATAAACCCCTACGGCCGTCCCCACCCTGTCCCCGAGAACCGGCACCTGCTCAGACAGAGGATTCAGGCTTCTCGGTTCCCACCTCATGGACGGTCCTCACCTCATGGACGGCAGATGCCTCATAACCACGTCGAGGGCTTGGATCGTCTCGAAGGGGACGCTGGGCAGCCGCCCCGAAAGTGCATCGTGTAATGCCTGTAAGCTGACGCAGGACACCCACTTGATGGACACCTTGAAGATGCGGTCCTTCCCTTCTCCTGGCAACGTGACCTCCAGCTCCACCTGGGAGGGGATCCAGAGCACACAGTTACTCACGCTTCCCTCTGAAGAAGCTACAGGGAGGTCAAGGGTGGTGGGTCAGCTTCCAGAACCCCGAGGTTGGGGGAATTCAGCCGGTCCTTCATCCAAGCCCAGGAGAGGGCACGCTCAAGCCCCTCCTCCAGCAGCCAGTGACTGAAGCGCAACGGGAGTCCTTCCCGCCACGCGTGTCTAGTGCTTCCCTAGCCCGATCCTGCACACGGTGGCAGCCGGGAGAAGGCGTCCTGAAGCCGCACGGCAGCTGCTCAGCTGGGGTCTGGGTCGGCCTCTCTGAGGAGGGCACCCCAGGAAGAGGAAAGCAGGGCGCAGGCACAAGCCTAGGCTGCTCCTGGGACAGAGGAAGGGGGCATGGGCAGCTCACTGGGGGTCCTGGGGAGTTACTCGTTCTCCAGTGGGACTGAGAAAACCGCAGTGGCTCTGGGGGTTCCTGTTTTCTGGGTCCCTTAAGAGTCCATAAGCTAGTTTTGCAGTGAATAAATCATGAAGAAAAGCCTTCTCAGAACAGACATGAGGTAAAACGGAACAAAACGCTACCAACAGCCTAGACGGGCGTGCGTCCCCCAATTCCCTCGACGCTACAACAGCCTAGACGGGCGTGCGTCCCCCAATTCCCTCGACGCTACAACAGCCTAGACGGGCGTGCGTCCCCCAATTCCCTCGACGTTACAATAAAACGTGGGCAGATCACAGGCACTGAATGAAGCGTGTGGGCAGTGGGGACAAGCCAGGCTCTTCCCCAGGCAAACAAGCCCTGATGCTGTTCCAAGGGCTGTCTATGCCCATCTGTGCAACAGGAAAGTGCTGCGGTACCAGCATCGCCAGGTACAAGATGGTGGAGAAAGTACCTTCAGCTACCACAAGACCAACCAGAATTCCCTGGGAAGAAACTAAAATTCTCAGCAAGACCTCAGAACATTTACACAGTAGCACTCAGTGTTCATAACAGCCCTTTCCAACAGAACTTTCTGTGGTAATGGAAACAGTCTTTTCTTGAGCTGACCAGGACAGAAGCCACGGGCCACTTGTGACCACTGAGCACTTGAAACGTGGCTGGTGGGAGTTGCAGAACTAAACTTTTAGCTTCATTAACTTCTAGTAGATTTGAGTGCACACAGCCGCGTGCAGCCAGTGGCGGGTGTTCAGGACAATGGTCCAAGGTGCGCCCTCTGGAGCCAACCCTCGATGAACAGCAAATCCACTTCTCTCCCCACCTCCCAGTATGTCCTTCGCCCCTCACCACGCCCACCCACCCTGCTCCATGCGATGCCCAGACACACCTTTACCCGGTGCCTTCACTCCACCACTGAAACGGTAACTTATTATTTGGCGACTGACTAATGCACCCTGAGCATCACACACACAGCTGATGACTGAAGCAATTCTGATATTTGCTGGTAATACTTCCCTGTGTTTATGGAACATCTATTGGTAGGGCACAGACTATATACTTTATCCTTAAACACCCAAAAATCCCAGCAAGGGAGACTTGTTCACCATGCGTTATACAAAAAACACAGACCCTCAGACTGACAGTCCAGCCCAAGGCCACACAACCATGAAAGGGCAGACGTGGGACTGGGAGCCAGCTGGGCTGATGTCAAAGGCCCTTCCACTCACCACGTGATGACCCGGGGCGGGGCGGGGGCGAGAGGTCCTGGCACCAGCCTCGCTCATTCATTCACGCCCTCCTTCCCCCTCTCACCTGACAGCCTGTGCTCAGCTCCTCTGCTCACTCTGCACTCGCAGGGGCTCCCTCCCTCCTGCACTTGCCACAGCCCATCCAGACATCACCAGAGCAGCAACCAGACTGCACCAAAGCCCCCTGCACACCTGTGTCCTAGGTGTGCTCCAGCACAGGCCCACACACCAAGCCTGACGGCCCCAAAATGGGAACGGCCCGAGGTCCATCGAAGGGAGAACAGAGCAGGGAAAAAGGAACACGTCCTTCACAATGGATGGATTTCAAGCATCTAATACTGAATAAAAGCGGCAAGCCACAGGGGCACACTGCAGTATGACTCGCCTCAGGGCAAAACATGTTAAAGATGCACACACAGTTGATAAAACCAGTCAAGGAAGGGTCCATTTAACCCAGGTCATCAGGATGGTGGCCATGGGGGAGGGTGCGGGGGAGGGCTTGAGCGTGGACCAGCAGAGACCTGCTCGCGCGTCA
Organism: Delphinus delphis; assembly: GCF_949987515.2. Classification (NCBI taxonomy): domain Eukaryota; kingdom Metazoa; phylum Chordata; class Mammalia; order Artiodactyla; family Delphinidae; genus Delphinus; species Delphinus delphis. Next base: position 77,533,618 of record NC_082699.1, read on the forward strand.
GCAGAGGGGGTAAGCACTTCCGCCTATTCAGACATGGTGCACCAAGGACATGGCTAACAGGTGGGTGGAGACCGCACGCTAGTTTCCTTCTCACACACCAACGTGTACAGTGGGCACTTCACGCCTACCGCACACGTCTCCACCCAGCAGCACCTGGTGCATCTAAAGAAGAATTCTGTGAACCGGAGCTAATTAGATGCTTGTCAATGTCATTCTTTAAAAATGCCTCTATAATCCAACTGAGTGGGATTCAGAGGGGCATATTTTCCTTTAGCAAAAGGTACTCCTATTTTTATTTTATTTATTTTAAAACACCCTTCCTTTATTTATTTATTTCTGTAATTTATTTATTTTTGGCTGTGTTGGGTCTTCGTTGCTGTGTGTGGGCTTTCTCTAGTTGTGGCGAGCAGGGGCTACTCTTCATTGCGGTGCGCGGGCCTCTCATTGTGGTGGCTTCTCTTGTTGTGGAGCACGGGCTCTAGGCGCGCGGGCTTCAGTAGTTGTGGCACGTGGGCTCAGTAGTTGTGGCTCGCGGGCTCTAGAGCACAGGCTAAGTAGTTGTGGTGCGCAGGCTTAGTTGCTCCATGGCATGTGGGATCTTCCTGGACCAGGGCTCGAACCCGTGTCCCCTGCATTGGCAGGTGGATTCTTAACCACTGCACCACCACGAAGTCCTCTATTTTTTTTTTTTTTTTTTTTTTTTTTTTTTTGCGGTACGTGGGCCTCTCTCACTGTTGTGGCCTCTCCCGTTGCGGAGCACAGGCTCCGGACGCGCAGGCTCAGCGGCCATGGCTCACGGGCCCAGCCGCTCCACGGCATGTGGGATCTTCCCGGACCGGGGCACGAACCCGTGTCCCCTGCATCGGCAGGCGGACTCTCAACCACTGCGCCACCAGGGAAGCCCGAAGTCCTCTATTTTTAAACAGATTCTAGACCAGCCTCCCCTTGGCCCCCATAAAAAGGGAACAGAATAAGCTCCAGGCTCCACAACATTCTCTGTCAGTCACGTCTCAAGAGGCCGACTGGTACAGGCATCTAATATCTTAGGGATGATGGAGACTTCAACAGAAATGTCACTCCAGGGGCAGGGTGGCACCGGGCTTCAGCTGTGACACGAGCCCAAGAGCAGTCCTCATGTCCGTCTGGGCTGCCGGCCACTGGACGCGCTCCACACACCAAGACACTCCAACCTCTGAGCACCCTGTAGCTCTGGTCCCAACCACGCAGCACCCAAGGGCAGTGTGCGGGCTCCCAGCTCTGTAACCTCTGTGGCTCCCTTGGGTGCCGTCTGTAATACGGGACAGGAGGGCAGCCCACGCGCCACACAGATGCCTGTGCCAACCGAGGATGCCGGCAGCCCAGAAGCTGCGACACAGGAAGGCGACCACTGCCAGCTTTTGAATATGGACAACGTTAGCAGGGACGCCACCCCAGGCCTGGAAAACGGTGAGGCAGATGTGAGAGTCAATGTCTCCAGGCAGACCACAGCCACACACTCAGTCCCTTCTGTCTGAACGCCACCAGGGCGACAGACGAGAACTGGGACAGGAAGAGTCCCGCTTGGTGCCGCCGTGCAGCTCGGAAGCAGCACCGACAAGAGCAAGGAGAGGCGTGCGCGGCCAGGGAGCGGCAGCCACGGCGCCCAGCGGGCTTTGCTTGTCCAGATGTGGCTGCCATCCATCCCTCAGGAAGGAGTGACAGTGCTGGCAGGGCCTCGGGGTTGCCAGGCTCCATGCGCACAGGGCGCTGGGAGCGCAGGTCTTCTGTGACCGGCACAGCAACAGATCCCGTCAACGAGCAGCCCGTCCTCAGATGACCCGGGACAAAGCGTTGGGAGACGGCCGGGAATTCAGTGACGGCGGCAGGAGAACGACAGGTCCAGGGAGGGGCTGCGCGGCTGAGGAGCCGTGCTTGCCGAGCACCTCGACCCGCCAACAGGCCAAAGCTCGCTGACAGATGCCGCAGGCCTGGGCCTCCCTGGTGGCGCAGCGGCTAGGAACCCGCCTGCCAATGCAGGGGACACGGGTTCGAGCCCTGGTCCGGGAAGATCCCACATGCTGCGGAGCAGCTAAGCCCGTGCGTCACAACTACTGAGCCTGTGCCCTAGAGCCCGCCAGCCACAACTACTGAAACCCACGTGCCTACAGCCCGTGCTCCGCAATAAGAGAAGCCACCGCAATGAGAAGCCTGCGCACCAGGACGAAGAGTTAGCCCCGCTTGCCGTGGCTAGAGAAAGCCCATGCGCAGCAATGAAGACCCAACGCAGCCATAAACAAACAAACAAACAAACAAATAAATAAATAAAATTTATTAAAAAAAAAAACTGCCACAGGTTCACTGGAGGGACCCTCAGTCCGAAGGCAGCAGGACTGCCTGAGGGGCAAACGAGGCCGGGCAGACCCTCCACCTGTGGGCTCGCCAAGGAGGCCCCAAGGACGGCTCCCTGGCCCCCACCGCCTCTGCCCTCCCCTCCTGCCCCTCCTCAGGCCTGCGACCCTCCAAGTGCAGAGGCCTCACCACCCTGCTCAGACTCTCCAGCCCGTCACCCCAGGTCAGCAGTGGCCAGCGGGGCACAGGCAGCCCGGCTCGCGGTCCGGGGCGTGGTGCAGGGGGAGAAGGGGCGCCGTGGACTCTGAAGGCTGGAACGCCTTCCACGCAGGGTCTGCTACCCATCCGAGTTCGTGCCTGGCCTCACGGGGCGCTTCCTTCTCAGGAGACGCTCACACCTTCCCTGAATAAACACATAGAGGCTGTAGGTCCAGGAAGCTGCAGACCCGCTGGGGGAGGGCTGGACCCAGCAACAAGGCCAACAAATGACACACATTCCCCTTTGCAACTCATGTCATGCTCCTGCTGCAGAGGGTCCAGAAGTGAAACCCCAGACCGTGAACGGCCCTCACAGACTCCTCGGTCTCCACGTGGGTAGGGAAGGGCTGGCCTGGTGCACCGGGTCTTCCAGACACGACAGGGCTGGGATCAAGGGGCGCGCGCGTGTGCGCGCACGTGTGCGTGTGCGTGTGCGTGTGGCGGGGGGGTCGCTAGTAGGAGAGAGCAGGAGTAGATCGCAAACAGCTGCCTTCCCTGAGTAAGGGCCCGGGGCCACAGTCTGTGCACAGACCTGTGCAGAGCCACCTGCGGCCCCCGGGCAGCCGCTAGCAGACACAGGGTTTCCGGGACATTAAAGGATGTCTTCTCTTACTACAAAAGTGCCCATGACACAAAGAAAAGTACTGTATAGAAAAGAGAGCAAACGTAAAATGAAAAAAAAAAAAAGGATGACACTTTGCTCCAAGATGTGAACATACGGAAATAGAAAAGGTTAACATCTTACATTAGCTCTCAAACAGAAGAGATTAATTTCTGCATCTCACGAATATTTGACAGAACCTTAAAGACAACTGGAAGGAGGGGTCTGGAATCTGGAGACCCACGCTAACCAAACGCTGTGGCCTTGGCTAGGTCCTCTCAGCTCACCTGAAAAAAGGATGAGGATGGGTGGGACTCAATTTAAGAGACACTGATGCCCACTGAGTCTTGGCAATACGTACGAAGGGCTGCTGTGGGCATCAGGGCGTCCACACGGACATGGGTCAAGACGATAGATGCGAACCCTTGGACCAGCAACAGCACCTATTAGCATCTGCTAAGTGTGGACTGTGTCCCAGGTGTTCTACAGGCATCACCAGGAGAGCGGCTTAGAGATGCAGACACCCCAGACCCTGAACCAGAACCAGCACTTAGCAGAGGCCCCAGGGCTGCAGGAGGCACACTGAAGGTGGAGAAGCTTTTCTTGGGGTGTGTTCACCCATTCAATTGTCACAAGGCCCCTGGGAGGTAGTGTCTATACCATCTCCCCATTTTATAGGGGTGGCAGGTGAGCAGCTTACCCAAGGTCCCACCACGAGTTAAGGGCGAAGCCAGGCCTCGGATCAGACTTATTATTCCCCTAGAACCCGTGTTAACGTCCACAACGATGTGTCTCAAATTTGAACACCATACATCCTCCCCACCCCTTCTGAAGGAAAAATACTCCTTAGCCCCTCCTAGTATCTAATTATAAATATGTACAGACAAAACTGTGAATAAACTCCTTATGCTTTTCTTTCTTATAGAACTTTAAACAAAAACAAATGTGCAAATTAAACACAAAACTATAACTCACACATTTCAAATGGAGAGCATGTTAATTAGCAAGGGGTGACTGCTCAGCTGACAGGCACTGGGTCCTGGGGCTCCTCCAAATTCAAAACCATGTCAATCCCCACCCCCCACCCCCCCCCCCACCAGCCAGGCAGGGCTGGGCCGAGCACCACTGTTATCTCCTAGAATCACAGCAAGGCCCTGCGGGGACAGAGCCCTTATCACCACTGGCCTGCCCTTGGCCCTAACGACTCCTCCTATCTGAGCGTCACACTTCACCACACTTCCCAGCCAGCCCCGCTGCTGTGGCCATTCAGACGGATCGTCATTAAAATGCAAGAGCAAACACACGTCTGTGGAGAACTTGCAGGAGACCCTCTAAGCTCTGAGCTGTCTTCCCTCTCGGGGACCCTGGGGCTAAGAAGCTGATTGCGTGGGTCATTCTTGAAGGGAATCAGATTCTACAGTCTCGTTGGGATAACTGTTAAATTACGAGTCTGGGTTTTTTTTTAAAGTACGGGTAAAAATGATTTCCAAGCCGTCCTTGGTCCTCCTCTCTTATAAACAAGGCCCATCATCCCAGAGCAGCCCATTGGTTGAAAGATAGGCCAAGAAGTAAGAGCTTCTGGGCAGAAATTTCACTGCTTTTTAAATAAAACCACGGTAAGGACAAAGACAACAAGGAAAGGCTTAAACCAACCGCTACTCCCAGGCTGACCAATTATGAGCATCAGTTCAGATGAATCACTGGCTACGGCTGAGCGGCTGAACGAAGGCTGTGTGTTTTACCGCCTCTGTCCCACACACACTCACCTGTGCAAACATACTTCTCCGTAGGTCTTTACAGCCCCGCCTTGTCATCCAGGCTCCTGTCTGGTGCTGGTTTGGGGCATGTGCGTGCACGTGTGTGCTTTACATTTAAAAGTTTAGTGGTTTCAAGAAGTTCTCAACGTCTTTCTCTGCACTTAGACAACTTAACCCTCTGCCACTGAAAACCACGGCACACGGAAGGCAGTTTCTGTGGATCTCACGATGAAGCACACGACCAATTAGCGGCTCCTTCCTCCTGGGTGAAGTGGTTCAGTGTGTGACAAGAGGACAACGGACTTTACTTCTCGCACACTGCTCGATCCAACCCACCTCTGTGAGCTCACCTTATCCCTCCCAATTGGAAGGGGCATCGCTGTGTAGAGATTCTTCCTTCCATCAAACACTGGTTTCCGATCCCCAAAGATCTGTGTTTTAAAGTGCTGAACCATATGTTCCACTATTTCCCTGAAACAAGACAGAATTCGAGCAAAACATCAATAAAATCAGGGAAATGGCACACAAGGACGACATTCTTCTGACACTGGTTTTTAAGCAATTTTATAAGCCCCGTGGCTCCTTTTAAAAACGTGACTTTCAACTTCCTTGTATAAGAAATCAAACTAGAACCTTCCGTGGGTTTACGCTCACTCATTTAGTGACTCAAGCATGGGAGAAGCCCCTCCCCGCCCAGCACTGCGCACGCTGCATCCACGGAAGACTAGCGGACGGGGCTCCTGCTCCGGAAGCTGCTGGACAGGCTGCCACGTGCGACCTGCACACAGAGTGTCCCCCACCCCGCCGACACCGCGGGCTGGCTCGGCCGGGGCCTCGGGCTCCTGCGGTTCGCTGTACAGCTCGCCCTGGGTACCGCTGCCCTTTCAGTCTGGGCTCCGGCACGAAGACCCTGAACGTGCAGTGGAGGTTTGCTACTGTAAGCGACGAAGATTCTGGGGCTGTCTGCTCCTCGGGCGTGAACGGGAGCGGCAGGAACCCGGCGAGCACGAAGCAGCTGTTCTCTGTGGGGCTCCGAGGACCGAGCAGACCAGTGGCCCTACCTCGCCCCGTTTTGCCTACCTGTCCACGGCTCAGCAGAGAAACGCACCACGATGACCAGGGACAGCTCAGCTCTCCTGCGGGCCCCAAGGCCCAGGTGAGTGCCAGGCCCACCGGCCACCCTCTCCGTACTTCTGTGCTTCAAGGGAGCCCCACCCGGAACATCTCTGTCAGCGTGTCCCATGAACTCACCCGACTCTGATAAAGTACACACAGGAAAAGCTGTGGTGCCTGCCTGGTCCCCAAAGGTCCTCGTAAGGGAAACATGCAAAGGACTGGTAGCAAACAGACTGTTAGAGGCTCAAAATCTCAGTCATTATCAGGAAACAGCAGCTCATGGGATGTGGTAAAGAGGGAGATGGATTCTGACAGCAGGGAAAGGGGAGGTGGGCAGAGGAGGGGGACGCACATCTGAGCTCAGCCTTGCTGCCGTAAGGGTATTTCTCTGGGACACAGCCTTGGTCATCTTTCAGGACGCAAGAACCAGAAATTCATTCCATTCTTTTCCTTGAATGAGAAAAGCAGGCCTAAGAAGGGTTTGCTTATTCAAACTGGCTTTGCCCAGCTGACTTTCAACGGTGCTAGTTGCAGGAGGTGGGTCTCCGGGGACCCAGCTAATCCTGCCCCAACACCCACCGCTTGGGGAGCCCCTGGGGCAGACGGAGCCTCTGCTTTGCTGGCTTCACCAAGAAGGCACCAACTGGGAGGTCACAGCCCTAGCAGGACAAGGACAGCCCTAGGTGCAGCTCTGACCTCCATCCCCGCCGCCCCTGACCAGTAGCCAGGGTGCAGTCTCACCTGCTGCTGCACACACTACTCTGGGCCACCCAACACAAGGTGGCCCCTTCCTCCACGCTGTCTCCAGACCACTCCCCCCCAAGCTTCAAGGACCCCATCTTCTTGGTCAAGACTTCACAGTCAACTCAAGTTCCAGATGGCTCCACTGGGGAGTCCTGCCCTCATTCAAAGAACAAATCCGCCAACTGAACTCAAATTTATCATGAACTGAATTAGGAGGGCACTCGCCCCAACTCATTTTATGAGGCTAGAGAAACTTTTATCTCAAAACGCAACAAGGTGATCGCGGGACAATCTCACTTATAAACACAGATGCAGAACAAAATAAGAGGAAGCCCCACCCTCCACTGCTCCTCTCTCCCAAGACTGGAGCAGATCAGCCAAAGCAACGTGGTCCTTCCTAAAGGGACCAGTAAAGTACATTGCAATGAGAAACGGACTTCCCCACAGTTCAGTGTGTAGGTAATAAGGGATAGGGGACAACTAGTTCCAAGTGGCATACACAACTCTTTTATTTGGGAGTTGGAAACACCATAAGAAACAAACCAACCAACTGATATACCATATTCATGGACAGGAATATTCAATTCTGCAAACAAATCCATTCCTTCAAGCCCAATGAAAACCCAGAGGGGTTAATTTTTATCTGATGGGATTTAATAAACTAATTCTAAAATGTATTTGGAAATAACGAAGGATAAAGGCTGGTAAGCACACTCTTGAAAAGGTACCTGGTGGACGTAAAAGCTACCATGACAGAGACAGTGTGGTGCTAGAGGAACAGACAAGCAGAACTCAGGAAAGCATCGAGGGCCCAGAAAAAGACCCACGGACATACAGACGTTCCATTGATGACAGAAGGAGAAGAGAGAGGACAAAGAATACTTCTCAATACCTTGTGCTGAGGCAACTAGGTATCTAGTATTCAAAGCAATAAATGGAGCCCACACGACACAAAACGTTTATCCACGCTAACACTTACTGTTCTCAGCTGAATTCAACTGTTGGCATGGTGACTCCACTTACACACCAAACTATAGGTGGGAGTCACGTCTTACCCAGGACCATCCAGCACCTGGCAGGTTGGCACACCAGGCGCTCAGTAAATATTTGTTCAAAGAAGGAGGCTGTTCAGTCATGACCTCTGGAGTTACCCTGAGGGACTACGAAGCAATCCTGCTCGGGTGACTAATGGTACACAACCCTGACCACCACATGGACTAAGAGAAAGCATCCTCATTACCCACACCATGTCCCTGTGCCTCGATGGCCCGCTTGATCACCTTGTATCATCTTTTGCAAAACATTAGTAGGGATCATTGCTTAATTTTTATGACCTGATAGCAACTAATTCTAAAATGTGAAGGTCCCTTCCCTCTATCAGCCCAGGCGGACTCCCAGAGGCTGGCCAGTGCCTTCCTGTCGTTCTCTCTCTGTTTTAACTGTGGTAAAATACAGATAACATAAAATTTGTCATCAGTCATTTTTACATGTACAGTTCAGGGGCATCAAGTACATCCACATTGTCGTAAAATCATTACCACCATCCATGCCCAGAACTACTTCTTATTCCCCAAGAGAAGCTCCGTTCCCATTAAACAGTAACTCTCCTCACCCCCCCCCCCACCCCTTTCTAGGCTCAAGGACTTTTTTGGACCAGATTCTCCCCAGCGACTGCTGAGAGATATCTGAGCAGAACCACCTGGGCACATGTCATTCCTCAAGTGTCTGTGTTTAGTTCTTTCTTCATATCAAGTTTGACCACTGGAAAGCAAAGTTCCTGTACTACATCAGTTTGGCTCCCTGGACACACACCTTTCCTGAACCTAATTCTCAAGCTATGATCCTGACCTCACTCAAAAGGCAACAGCCCCCAGATACCATCTGTACACATTCTAGAGACTCATTATGTGCTCAGTACCTTACAGAATGATCCACATATTAAAACGTAGAGTGAAGATGACAATGGCAAACGTGTTGGCACCTACTCTCTGCCAGGCTGCACACGGAACAACTCATTCAGTCCTCACAGTAACCTAGGAGGTCAACACCACCTCCATTTTACACACAAGGACACAGAGGCACAAGCCACACACTGCAGTGTCAGTGGCCAGATGTGAAACTGCCTCGTGGTTAACGGGACATGTCTGCTAATCCAGAGAGTCTGAAACACTCCCTGGCAGCTTGTCTGCCTTGTTACCAAAATTCTGAGAAGTTTTCTCTTTTAAAAAAATGCATTCTTGTAATTTAAAAAACCCCAACAGACAAAAGTCCAAGACCAAATGACTTCACAGATGAATTCTACCAAACATCTGAAGAAAAGTTAAACCTATTCTTTTCAAACTATTCCAGAAAACTGAAGAGGAAAGAGTGCTTTCCGAACTCATCTGATGAGGCCAGCATCACCATGATACCAAAACCAGACAAGGACATCACAAAAAACAGAAAATTACAGGCCGATATCTGATAAACATAGATGCAAAAATCCTCAACAAAATGTAAGCAAATCAAATTCAGTAATACATTAGAAAGATCATACACCATAAAGTGGGATTTGTATCAGAGATGCAAGCATGTTTCGATATCTGCAAATCAATCAATGTGATATACCACATTAATGAACTGAAGAATAAAAATCATCATTACCTCAATAAATGCAGAAAAAGCGTTTGATAAAATTCAACATCTATTTATGATTAAAAACTCTCAACAAAGTTGAGAGGAAACAAAGAGGAAACATACCTCACCATGACAAAGGCCATAATATGACAAACGGCCAACATCACACTCAATGGTGAACAGCTGAAAGCATTTCCTCTGAGAAGAGAAACAAGAAGACAAGGATGTCCACTCCTGCCACTTTGATACAACATAGTTTTGGAAGTCCCAGCCACAGCAATCAGATGAGAAAAAGAAACAAAAGGAATGCAAATTGGAAAGGAAGAAGTAAAACTGTCACTGTCTGCAGATGACATGACACTATATATAGAAAATCTTAATGACGCCACCAAAAACCTATTAGAACTAATACATGAATTAGGTAAACGGGCAGGATACAAAATTAATATACAGAAATCTATTGCATTTCTATACACTGAAAACGAACTATCACAAAGAGAAATTAAGGAAACAATCCCATCAAAAAGAGTAAAATACCTAGGAATAAATCTTACCAAGAGGTAAAAGACCTGTACTCAGAAAACTATAAGACACCGATGAAAGAAACTGAAGATGACACAAACAGGTGGAAAGACACATTCATGGATTGGAAGAATTAATATTGCTAAAATGACCATAGTACCCAAGGCACTCTACAGATTCAGTGCAGTCCCTATCAAAAAACCAATGGCATTTTTCAGAGAACTAGAATAAATAACTCTAAAATTTATATGAAAATGCAACAGGCCCCAAACAGTTGAAACAATCTTAAGAACAAAGCTGGAGGTATCATGCACCCTGATTTCTAACTATACTACAAAGCTACAGTAATCAAAACAGTATGGCACTGGCACAGAAACAGACACACAGATCAATGGAACAGAATAGAGCCCAGAAACAAACCCAACTTACACGATCAATTAATCTATGACAAGGGAGGCAAGAATATACAGTGGGGAAAAGACAGCCTCTTCAAAAAACAATGTTAGGAAAACTGGACAGCTACATGTAAAATCATCAAACTGCACTACTTTTTTTACAGGAATACACTCAAAATGGATTCAAAACTTATATTTAAGACCTGAAACCATAAAACTCCCAGAAGAAAACATCAGCAGTATGCTCTTCGACATCATCTTAGCAGTATTTTTTTGGATCTGTCTTCTTGAGCAAGGGAAACAAAAGCAAAAATAAACAAATGGGACTACTTCCAACGAAAGAACTTTTCACAGCAAAGGAAACTATCAACAAAATGAAAAGGCCACCTACTGAATAGGAGAAGGTATTTGCAAACAATATATCTGATAAAGGGTTAACATCCAAAATATACAAAGAACTCATACAACTCAACATCAAAAAGCCAAACAACCCGATTAAAAATAGGCAGAGCACCTGAGTAGACATTTTTCCAAAGAAGATATACAGACGGCCAGACACATGAAAAGATGCTGAACATCACTAATCATAAGGGAAATGCAAAACAAAACAATGAGATATAACCTCACGCCTATCAGAATGGCTGACAACAAACAAAAAGTGTTGGCAAGGATGTGGAAAAAAAGGGAACCCTTGTGCCCTGCTGGGGGGAATGTAAATTGGTGCAGCCACTATGGAAAACAGTATGGAGGTTCCTCAAAAAGTTAAAAACTACCATACAATCTAACAATTCCACTTCTGGATATCTTTCTGAAGTAAACAAAAACACTAATTAGATACACAATATAAAAGATACGTGCACCCCTATGTTAATGGCCGCATTATTTACAATAGCCAAGATATGAAAGCAAACTAAGTGTCCACTAATAGATGAATGGATAAGATGTAGTGTGTGCGTGTGCGTGCGTGTATGTGTGTGTGTGTGTGTGTGTATATATACACACACACACACACACATACACGCACGCACACGCACACACACACATACATACATACACTGGAGTATTACTCAACCGTAAGAATGAACAAAATCTTGCCATTTTCAACAACATGGATGGACCTAGAAGGTATTATGCTAAGTGAAAGAAGTCAGACAAATACTGTATGATTTCACTTAACAAGCGAAAAAACATAACAAAACAGAGAGACTCACAGACATAGAGAACAAACAGGTGGTTGCAGGGGGGATGAGTGAAATAGGTGAGGGAGATTAAGAGGTATACAAACTTCCAGTTATAAAATAAATAGGTCACTGAACATGTTTTAATGTATTCTTCTGGTAATTTCTAATCACACAGATTTTTTTCGTTAACACATTCTCACTGTGAATTTCCAACACGGATAGTGCTCCAAGTCCGCCTGACCTCCTCTTCATTTCAGTTCTCTTCTCGGAAGCACCCTTATTGTTTTTAAACCTATGCATTGATATAAATACACAGGTACATAAAATAAATACAGTGTATTATGTTTTAAACACACATGGCTCTGGAGCTTGCCGTTTTCCCAGGACGCGTGTTTAACACCTTTCCTCAACACTGTATACAAAGTGGCAGCAAGTCTAGAAATAGAAATGTTATCGTATCATGTACTGTAACGTGATGTTAACAAGCCACGTAGTTGTCTATGTTTCCGGACGTGGCATTCATACTGTGAAGCTCCATTCCATTGCTGTCCATCGTTTCACAGTATTCCACAGTATGTTTACTTAACCATCCTCATTGGCTGACACAGAAATGACTTCTCTTCTCTCTCGCTTTTCGCCATCACAATATTAGACATCCTTGTACATATCTCTCTTTGGGATAAACACTTAGAAGTAGAATTGGTGGGTCAAAGGTATATGGGGCGTTATTTGTATTTACATGTATACACAAAACCACCTTCCGAGAAGTCTGGACCAGCGTACATCTCCCCCGGTGGACAGCGCCCATAACAGCAGGCTGCCAATGTCACAGCCGTGCTGCCCCGCCCAGCTCTTCCCAAGCACAGCGTGAGCACGCGTGCGGTGCCCTCCTAGGGCCACCTGACAGAGCGCAGGAGGAACAAGGGGGAAAGTGCAGACAAAAGGTGAGGAGCACACCTCCTTCCTTCCGGTAGCCCATCCCGCGCTTCCGAGCACGGCACCACTACTTCTGACCCGTTGGCAAGGTTTCCTGGCGCTGGCTGTAAGGCCCGCACAGCCTAGACCAGCTCTGGGCACCGGCTGTCGTGTGTGACCAACTGCAGCCACGATGGTACTGGAGGCATCCTGAGAAGAGGGACCTTGCCTTATACTGGAACCCCTCCCACAGAAGCCACTGAGAACGGTGATCGAGACTAAGGGCACACCGGGCCGGGACTCACGACTCATCAGAACGTCCGTAGATGGCATTTTCCTCTCAGTCTTGAACGAAGCCTCAGGGTTGAGTTTATTAAATATCTACCATGTGCCCTGCACAAGGTTTCGGGAACTCAGAATTAAGGCACTGCTTTAACAGAGGCTGCAGTGTGGAAGCAGACGGGGTGTAGAGGACGGTCTGGACAGGGTCAGTGGCAGGGGACAGTCTGCGGCCGGAGCTGCCTGCTCTTCCGCCTCCCCTTCCCCTCCGGGTCCCCTCTTCCAGCTCTGCCCCGATACTGTCAATCACTGCTCTGACTCTCCCCTCCCAACGAGGGACAGGAACCACGTCTACCTTGTGCCCCACCGTACGCCCGCCGGCACAGTGCCTATCACACAGCGGAGGTTTCATAAATGTCGGCCGGTGGGTAGTGTGGCTGCCGAGAGCGACTGAGTCAAGGTTTCAGCACGTGGGTTTTGCCAGCACAAAAACCTTACTCCCAACATTTTTCTAAGCTATTATGAATGATTATAACTTTGAGATTGGACCTTAGGCCAAAGTCCATCAGAATAGTCAAATGAAGAACCCTGAAGGTTCACGCGTTTAACTACGCAGCAACTCTCAGGCTGGCTCAAAACCCAGGGGAGCAGCACGGCATGCCGGTCTGCGGGCTGGCCTTGCCACAAAATGCACCTCAACACCCTTAAATATTTAAGGGCTGGGTTTTTTTCTTTAGATGATGTTCAGCTTGGTGTTGGCTAACCTTGGTTTTTTTTCTAGAAATATGAAAATTTAGTTAAAGTGGGATGAAGTCTTTTCCCATGAAGGTGTCCGCTTACCTCATTATGGCCTATGCTTCTCGCTCTGTTTCTCTCTCTCAATTCCTTTGCCTACCTATGCTATTTTACTTTCTTGGAAAGGTTTAAATATAGTATCAAATTAGCCTGGCACCTCAGGTAACTTGAAGATAACTTACTCTTCTGGCTGCCTTTCATGGCGCCCCCCTTTTAATATACATACCCTTGCAGATTTTGTAACAACCAAATAAAATTCTAGCAATAAATTGAAAAAAAAGATTACAGCCCATCTTTGCTACTTTCTGTTTCACGAGGCAATTTCTAAACACTGGGTATCTTTAGAACCTTACAGTCATAACTACACAGGACTGTGGGAACACAGTCAGGTGAAAACATCGCATTTTAGTCACCATCAGCCTTTTTCTGTTGCCAGAAGACAAAGCCTTAGTCATGCCTATTTTCATAAAAGAAAGCTTCTTGCACACCGTGGTTGATGGCATAATAAGAGCCCACTGCCACCATGCCAATCAAAAGCCCAGAAAATGTGCTTTTTCATGCCTTCATTCCAGCTCTAAGAGTATATCCAAATCACAGATCCTCACAGGATTTTGTCCCAAGGAAACTCAAAATCAAACAAGCCCATTCATTGAGCGTCTCAGAGCATATAAGGCATATTAAAAGATCTCAGAAGACCTTTAGTAAATAAAGCTGTTTAAACCAGTTGTGCCCAAAGTTCTGGTTCACAAACACATTTTTTAGTAAGCACATATTTAAAGGACCCCATTTTACTGTCAAGTATTGTTTCTTTGGAGACATGTCTTTTGGGGATAAATACTCAGAAGTAGAATCAGTGGGTCAAAGGGTATATACCATTTTTATTTTAACATATACACCAAGCCACCTTCTAAAAAGTCTGGACCAATGTATATTGGCCACACTGAGTGAATCCAACTGTTTAGTTTTACAAATAAGGGAGATGACTCCCCAAACGTTCTTTCTCATACCAAGACTGTGATCAGGAAAAAATTTACAGCAAAGAGCACTCTGTAGGGCACCAGCACAAACTGGGCAACCAATCTGACTTATTATCAAACTGCAACAGAATTCTGTTTCTGACCATGACAAAGTAAGCAGACTTCTCCTCCTGCCCTAAAAAAACTAAAGAAACTAGAGAAAACCTGAGAGCTGTTTTTGACAGTGGAAAACAGGCAGCTTAGGACTGTGACTACCGAGGGAAGGAAAACGAACATTCACTCTGCTGGGAACAATTTCCAAATCACAAAATGGAGAAGGAGCATAAGAGAGCAACAGTCTTGTTGTGCTGCAGAGATGGGGGCAGAAGAGGTAGGAATTTGTAGGGGAGGGTACCAAAGAAGATAGCAAAAGCCAGACTCCCTCAACGTAACATACATAATGTTCAATGAACAAAAAATTCACTCTGCATGTGAATAAGCAAGGAAAGGTGACATGTGATCTAAGGGAAAACCTGCCAATAGAAACAGACCCTGAAATGACCCATCTGTTGTAATTAGCAGACACGGGCTGCTATCCTAAATATGCTATTACTATAAATGCATTCAAAGTCATCAAGAAAAAAGATGGCAGCTATGAATGAACAGATGAGAAATCTCAGCAGAAATGTAAACTATGAAAAAGAACCAAATGCCAATTCTAGAAAAAGTACACTATATAAATGAAAAAATTTTTGGATGGTTACCACAGAATATTGGATATTACCAAAAAAAGGTGTGTGTCTGGGGCGGGGGAGATAAAGTGATCTTAAAGAGAGATCAATAACGATTACCCAAACTGAGGGAAGAGGGAGAACAATTTTTTTTTTTTAAATCACCATCACAAGACAGTATCAAATGGTCTAACATACACATAACTGCAATCCTGGAAGTAGAGGAGGGAATGGGACAGGAAAAAAATGTAAAGAAATGACTGCCAGCATTTCACCCAAATAACATGAAAGACATAAACATTAAGGATCCCAAGAAGGAAAAATACAAAGAAAACTCCACCTAGGCATATCAGAGGCAAACTGGTGAAAAGCAAATTAACTAGAAAGTAATTGAAAGAAAAAAGACAGATATGGGAGAACTACAAACAACAACAACAAACAGGTTTCATCAGAAACAATGAGGATTAAAAGATGACGTAATAACGTAATCTTTAAGTTGCTAGGGAAAAAACTGTCAATTTAAAATTCTACATCCAGCAAAAATATTTCAAAAATGAGGAGAAAATAAACATATTTGCAGATTTTAAAAAATGGTGGGAGAATTCATCACTGGCAGGTTTGTACAATGAGAAAGGATAAAAGATATTCTTCAGGCTGAGGGGGAAATGATGCAAGTATAAACACAGATCAACAGAAAGAAATAAAGAGAACTAGATATGGTTAATATGTGGGTAAATAGACTATTTTCTTTTCTTAATTTCTTTAAAATAACAGCACTGTACCATGGGGTTTATAACATACATAGGAGTAAAACACATGCCAACAGTAGCAAAAGGAATTATACTAAAACTATAATTGTTCAAAAAAAAAAATTGACAAGTGTTTTTGTAACCTTCAGGAAGTCAAAGGTTTCTTAGAACACACAATATAATAACCACTTTCAGGGACTTCCCTGGTGGCGGAGTGGTTAAGAATCCGCCTGCCAATGCAGGGGACACAGGTTCGAGCCCTGGTCCGGGAAGATCACACATGCCGTGGAACAACTAAGCCTGCGCACCACAACTACTGAGCCTGCGCTCTGGAGCCCGTGAGCCATAACTGCTGAAGCCCACGTGCCACAACTACCCAAAGCCCGCGTGCCTACAGCCTGTGCTCCGCAACAAGAGAAGCCACCGCAATGAGAAGCCCGCGCACAGCGAGGAAGAGTAGCCCCCGCTCGCCGCAACTAGAGAACGTCCGTGCGCAGCAACGAAGACCCAATGCAGCCAAAAATAAATAAATAAGCAAACAAACAAATTTAAAAGAAGAAAGTCAAACAACTCATTGGAAAAAAAAAAAAGGAAATAATGCATGAAAAGGTGCTCAACTCATTGGTTACCAAGAAATGAAATTAAACCACAATAAGAAACCATTACACGCTCACCGAAACAGCAAAAATCAACAAGACGAACCATATCAAGTGCTGACAAGGATGTGGAGCAGCGGGAAGTCTCGCTGCCAACGGGAGCGCGAGGCGGTACGAGCGCGAGGCGGTAGGAGCGCGCCGGGAAACCACTCGGCAGAGTCTCCTACGGCTGAACCTACACTACCCTCTGATCCAGCTACTGCACTCCCAGGTATTTATCTAAGAGAAATGAAAACGTGTGTTCACAAAAGACTTGAACAAGCAGTTCACAGCAGCTTCATTCGTAACAGCAAAGCCCAGAGCGCCTAAGCACCTAATGAGAGAATGAGTAAATGAACCATGAAATAACTGCATCGTAACACATTCCTCCGCAACAAAAATGAGAAGCTATTAACACACACAGTGGTACAGGTCAACCTCAAAAACATGCTGAGAGAAGCAGGATGAAGGGGCAGCTCTCAGCTCTCATGGACCCGTGGGCCGTGCGAGTCCATCTACACAGGCAGGAAACGAGCCTCCAGGGACGGATCCCAGCCCTGGTGGTGGGGGGCGGGGGTACGAGGCAACTTTCAGGGGTGATGGGCGTGGCTAAACATTCGTCAAAACTCACTGAGCAGCACACTTACAATGCGTATTTCTTTGTATCTCAATACAAGAACACTTAAGAAAAATGCAACGGAAGCTTTCTGGGGAGAAAAGGTCAGAAGGATCTGCTGAGAATCGGAGAGGGTTGATTCGTTTTAAAATAAAGGACAAAACAGAATACCTGTTAACTCTTCTTGGGCATTTCTCTGGCTTGATATCCAATTCATAATGATAGATGTCAATTTTTGGAATGTCCATTTCAAAGAAGTTGGCCTGTAACTTGATCGTTCTCCCGGAGGTCCCGAAGTCGGGTCTGGGTGGAGGCTTGAAGGCATACCCTTGGACGGGTGGCGGTGGCGGTGGAGGAGGGGCAAGCACTGGAAACGGCAAAGAGAACCCTGTTACCCAGGGCCCACGCTGAGAGGAGGCTGGCGCCTGCCCCCGGCACGCTGCCCTCCCCACCCCGCTGGACCCCGCCATCCCAGGCCCGCCGGCACTGCCACCCCCTCCTTCCCCCCCCCGAAACTGATGCCCCACCCCGCCCGGGCCACCTCATCGCAGAGCGCCCCAGTGCCAGGCTCAAGGTCCCCCAGAGCGCACCCCTCCTCGGCCACTCGGCCGCGACACTGCCCCTCACCCTCCTTGCTCAAAGGTTTCCCTCCCCGGTCCCCTCCTCGCTCACCGACCCTCTTCACTTCTTCTGACAGCCTCACAGTTCCAGCCCTGCACCCGCAGTTCAAAGTCCTTCCCCCAGGCCTGCGCCTCCACCGGTGAGGCTGTGGTCTACTCCACTGTCAAGACCCTTCGCACACATTCTTCACGGCCAGTTGCTCAACAGTGCTCATCGTTTTACCCGCTTTTCTCTCTAACTCCTCTTTCCCTATCCATCTCTCTCTGCCTCAGCTCGGGTTCCCATTTCATCCTAGTGGGGGCTCGGCTTCCAGGCCCCTCACCCACTTTCCACACATTCTGATCTCACCCTGGCCAGATACCTTCGTGGCCCCCCAGCACGTGGCCCCGACATTTAGGCACTCACGTCTCGGCCTTATCTTCTGCAGCTCCAAGAACCCTCCCCACCAAGAACCAGCCTCACACTTCAGAGCCCTGCACATGCCAGCTCCTGCCCAAGAATCCCGAAGAATCCGTTCACTCCTGT
Organism: Delphinus delphis; assembly: GCF_949987515.2. NCBI lineage: Eukaryota > Metazoa > Chordata > Mammalia > Artiodactyla > Delphinidae > Delphinus > Delphinus delphis. Next base: position 77,551,958 of record NC_082699.1, read on the forward strand.
AGCCCTCGCGTGTCCAGCTCACTTCATTGGCATTTCCAGGACGAGTCTGCCGCACCGTGCTGTCATCACACTTGGCTCTCTGCCTGGCTGGCTGGACCACGAGCAGCCTGAGGATCAAGGTCTAAGCGAGCACCTGACGCACACGAGCCCAGAAACACTGGATCCAGCCTTGGGAAAGCCCAAGCTCGGACAGGCAAAGGAAGGTTGCCAAAGTCGCTCACAAAGTGTCCTCTGCCGCGGACCACCGAAGTCACGCAGGAAGGTGTGTGCAACATCAAGAGTCAAGAACGTGGGCTTCCCTGGTGGCGCAGTGGCTGAAAGTCCGCCTGCCGATGCAGGGGACACGGGTTTGTGCCCCAGTCCGGGAGGATCCCACGTGCCGCGGAGCAGCTGGGCCGGTGAGCCATGACCGCTGAGCCTGCGCGTCCGGAGCCTGTGCTCCGCAATGGGAGGGGCCACAGCAGCGAGAAGCCCGCGTAGCCTCCCAACACCAACACTCACACACAGACCTTGACACTGTGCCCCCGAGTACCACTTCCTACACCACAGTCCCTCTTCCAGGGACTTCCGACAGCTGTGCCTGCGTCAACATGGTACTCAACTACCCCTGCCATCTCTCTCCTGGAAGCCAAGACTCAACACCCCCTTCTCTGCAACAGACCAACCTTTCCACAAAGGAGTCTCAGCAGTAAAGCCAATTCGTTACTTAAAAGTGCTTTATAATATACCTCTTTGGTTACCATGCTTGCCACGTACACTTCTGTTCTCTTTCTCTGCATGTGAGAGATTAAAGATGGGGCAGTGTGAATTGTTAGCAAATGAGACAAAGCCAAAGGGGTAAGACTCATATGGAATTAAAGGGACCCAGACCGTCATGACAGTGTCCCTCCTCCATGACTCTTAAATCCATTAACTTCATCTAGGAGTGCTTCCCCCCCACCCCCGACAGTTAAAAAAAACAAAAACAAAACAAAACAGAAAAACACTTTGTCCCAACTCGAACTTTCAGTAATTCCATTAATAAAATTCAAAGTCGTTTTAGGAAAAGAACCAACGAAAAAAATTTCCGATTAACAGTATACCTTTAATTTTCGCTCAAATATCTTTGCTTCAAAAAAGTTCTCATTTTAAAAAAAATTCCATGCACTGCAATCCCTACTGACATTCACTGGAAACAAAAGTACTCTACAAAAAATAATAGCAGCTGTTCTTACTGTATTTCTGACATAGTAAAACTCAGGGAGTCTTTGAATTACTTGTTTTATACTTTGGTTTCTTTCTATGAGAAAACCAACATGCTCTAAAGGTTATTAATCTCATTGAGCTAAACCATCTGGAGACCTTTGGGTCTCTCTCCACTAAGCTACTATGACTTCATAGATGACATATTCACAGCCTTTCACAACAGTCCATCCCTTCAACAAGCACGCCTGGGTGCCCCTTACGTGCTGGGTAGCGTGCCAGAGACCAGAGATACAAAAATAAACAGAGTTCTCAAGCCGCTCACACATCACCTCCCAGGAGAGTGTCTGAGTGCAGGACACCCAGTGGATTACCGTGTTTACTTCTCCAGAGTCAGCTGGTCACACGGGGTCCTCGCACTGAGGGTCCTGACCACGCCAAGGAGGGGACACCACTTGCTCCCTGGGGACAGATGCAGACCCTGCACTCAGCACTGAGTGCCCACTGACACGAGGTCCCTGTTCTCAGGTGGACTCCCACCCGGCAAGAAGAGTCAAGGTTAAACCTTCGTGTCCCAGGAAACGTCCAGCCACAGAGCCACAGAAATCTGGCCCAGGAACCGGAGCGCGAGCCACACTGAAGGGAGCCCCAGCTTACAAAGCGCTTTCACAGTTTTCTTTCTTGCCGTTGATTTACAATATCATGTAAGTTTCACGTGTACAGCACAGTGATTCAGTTTTATACATACATATATACATTATACACACACACATATTTATACACATGTATGTTCTTTTTCAGAATCTTTTCCCTTATAGGTTATTATATAATACTGAGTATAGCTCCCTGTGCTATACAGTAGGTCCCTTCTGGTTCACGTTTCCTAATTGCGCCTCACAGCTACGGAGCAAAGGGGTCGCCTGTGAACTGTGAAGCTGTCCAAGGCCCAGAGAGTAGTAACACAGCTGGCGTGCCCACTCCATCCCACTCCCCAGGCTGCCCCCGCCCCCGCCCGCCAGCTGTCAGTCCCCAGCCTTACCTACCTCTCAGCAAGGCAGGGTCAGGCCTGGGGCCCACCTCTCAGGCTGAGCCTACGCCTCCTATACCCCCAACACCCACCACTTGGACACAATAAGCCGCGGGAAAGAAGGAGAACAGTTCACCAGTTTGCGTCACTAACCTGTATTAATAAAAGCAATGGGGAAAATGCAATGGTAAATTATTTATAAAATATATAATTTCATAAGATATTTCTTCCTTGCTTCTAGATTTTAATAATGAAAATACCGACAGTTCGTGGGGAGCATATGGAATATAGAGTCACAAGTTAAAGCCCTCTAAGCAGAGGGAACAGGGTGAGGACCTGTGTGGCTTTTTTTTTTCTTTTAATATAGAGTTATTGATTGATTGATTTAGGTTGCATTGGGTCTTACTTGCTGCGCGTGGGCTTTCTCTAGTTGCGGCAAGCGGGCTTCTCATTGCAGTGGCTTCTCTTGTTGCAGAGCACGGGCTCTAGGCATGCGGGCTTCAGTAGTTGTGGCGCATGGGTTCCAGAGCGCAGGCTCGGTAGTTGTGGCGCACGGGCTTAGTTGCTCCGCGGCATGTGGGATCTTCCCGGACCAGGGCTTGAACCCGTCTCCCCTGCATTGGCAGGCGGATTCTTAACCACTGCGCCACCAGGGAAGCCCAGGACCTGTGTTTCATACCTTTGGGAAGGAAACTCTCCCACCGAGGGTCATGAAAACTGCGCCAGGCCTCAGTCCTGAGACACCTTGGATCTGTTTTTCTGACGCGTAGGGAGTCCCAAGTGTAAACTGCCGAAACAAGCAGGAAGATCCACACACAAAGCTCCGGAGAGGAAGCAGTGGAGCAGTGGAAGCGCAGAGCTCCACCCGTGCTGGGGAAGGGACGCGGGACAGGAGGGGAGAGGGAGGAGCTGTCAGCTCTTGGCCCCGAGGCTAAAAGGAGGGACGAACGAACGGGCACGCGCGCGCGCATGTGACACAGGGGAACCGAAAATCCAGCCCACATCACCTAGAGTTGAGCTCTCCAGGGGCTCCCCTCACACGGCCCGCGGCCCCTCGCACTGCAGCAGGAATGGGGGCTGCCACGCACAGGTGCACCGGACGGGCAGGGAGTCGGAGGGAAAGGGTGAGGAGGGGACGTGGGGAGAGCCCAGAGCACAAGCTCCCTGCTCGGCCTTCTTACCCTGGGCTCCCAGGAGCGGGTGTCACCAACACCTACAAGCAAATGGAAGCCCGAGGCCCAGCCCAAGACGAGGCAGCGTCTGGGGAGGAGTTCACGGAGCTGGCGTTAAGCCAACTGGCTGTGGCGCCGGCCGCCTGCTCAGCGGGGACCCAGCCCCAAGTGCCTACCCACCTTCAGGTGCCACCTCATCTCCCCGGCTCCTGCCATGCTGGCAGGCCGAGCGAGCGCCCCCCAGCTTCCGAGCCCTCTCACATCTCCTCCCCTCTTCACGGAGAAATTCAGGTCTGACCTTCCTGTGAGAACGGCCGGCAGCCCCACCGCCTCGCTGCTCCCAACCCCAGGCAGCCCGCACAGCACATTTCCCATCCAGCGACTCATCCAACAGTTTTGTTTGGAATGGATTTCCCGCGGTTAGGCTTGCCTCTGCACGGGGCAAAACCTTTGGGATCGGGAAGGCAAACGCTTCTTTCTCATCCAGCAACACTGGCTGTCACGGCGGGCAAGGACTCGTCCACAGCAACTACCAGCACAGCCCCAGCACTTCAGTGACTCGGCCACCAGCCCCCGTTCCTGACCAGAGTGCTGCGGGCAGGAGTCCCCGAGCCTGAGAACCCAGCACAGCGTCAGGGACAAAGCAGGCACGAGGGTTTGCCGAGTTGCTGCCGAGGTGTGTTTAAAATTTCCATCGTTAGAGCCACAGCTCAATCAGTGAAAGGGAAACATGTAGTGAATGAGTAATCGACTTCCTGTATGAGTAACCGGCTCATAGAAACCAGAAAGCTTTCAAGAGATTCCACGGGAGGCGAGCCTGTCATTGCACTGGGCGTCCTGCAGAAACCCACGCCCAAGGTCTGGACTGTCGCTGGCCTGTCAGAGGAAGAGGAAGGTCCCAGAGCAGGGCTGTGGGACACCTGCCCTCACCATCTCTTGGCAGCCCCTCGCCAGCGCTGCTCGCCCGTCCCAGCGCCCCCCCCCCCCCCCCACCGAGCGAGGGATGGAGACACACGGACGCAAACCCACACACTCACCCCTCCTCTCTCCCACCCGGAACTGGGGACGCAGGTCACACACCCGAGGAGCCAAGGAGATCCCCTGAGACTGCTGCCTACATGCACCAGCACGGGCAGGGCCCCAAGACACGAGGCGACCTCACGGCAGCTAAGACCCCCTCCAAGAGAAGGAAGTTTGGCCTCCTTCCGAATGTGCCAGGTACCCAAGAGCTCGTGGCGGGGCCATTCTTCACCGACTAGATCATGGGGCCTGCCCTAAAGCAGCACCTGTGGGTAACTTCCACTCAAGGAAGCCGTCTCGTTTCCTTACCCATGATGGTGGACGCGGGCGACTGGGTGAATCTTTCCTACACTGCAGTCTTCTCTCTGATTATCACCCTTATTACAGAAGATGTAGAAAAATACAAAGAAAATTTAAATCATCTGTTACGCCAGAAGTTGACTAACAGGCAAAGCTGGGACTCAGACACAGGTCCTGTTGTCATCAGAGCATGTGAGGTTTGCCACCAAAGCGGAGCTGCCTCAAGTCCTTCTGAGAGAGTAGACAAGGTTTAAATCAAACAAGGGACTTCCCTGGTGGTCCAGTGGTTAAGAATCCACTTTCCAATGCAGGGGACGCAGGTTCAATCCCTGGTTGGGGAACTAAGATCCCACATGCCACGGAGCAGCTAAGCCCATGCGCTCTAGGGCCCACTCCCCTCAACTAGAGAGCCCACACGCTGCAACTACTGAGCCCATGCACCACAGCTAGAGAGAAGCCCGCGCACTGAGACAAAGAGCCTGCGCGCCACAACTAAGACCCCACGCAGCCAAATAAATAAATAAATATATATTTTAAAATACACTCGGGGGACTTCCCTCGTGGTGCAGTGGTTAAGAACCCACCTGCCAATGCAGCAGACACGGGTTCCAGCCCTGGTCCGGGAAGATCCCCACATGCCGCGGAGCAACTAAGCCTGTGCGCCACAACTACTGAGCCCGCGTGCCACAACTACTGAGCCTGTGCACTCCGGAGCCCGTGCGCCACAACTAGAGAGAAGCCCGTGCGCCGCAACTAGAGAAGCTGCGCGCTACAACAAAAGATCCCACGTGCCGCAACTAAGACCCGACGCAGCCAAATAAACAAATATTTAAAAACAAACAAAATTAATAAGAGAGATGCACTAACAGTGCATAATAATCTAGCCTCACCAAGTTCATTCAATTAGCATTTCAGAGCATAATCATAGCTGCCACTTACTGAGGTCTGTGTACCAGACAAGCAGAAAACACAGGGCTGTCTTGTCACGTGGCAGCGGTCACAGACGCCACAATGTACGTTTAAAACCTGAAGCTACTTCAAAATCATGATGTTCATTAGACCTGCTGCTGGACCTTGTTATTAAAGGTGGTAAAGGACCCATTTGTTACTCTGTCACCCTTTTGGTTTGGTATTTTGATAACTATTTCAATACAACCAGTTTTCTTTGTCATCCTATGTATTTTGTTCTTTGCTTTAAAAAACATTATTCTGGAAAGGGATCCATCCACAAGCGTCACCAGACTGACAAAGAGGCTCATGACTGCACACTTTTGGGAACCACCTGCTCTAGGGGCACAGGGTGGCCTCATCTCTAAGCAGAGAGGAGAGTGTTTCGGCTGCTGATAACGTCACAAAACCTCCGTGGTCTCTGTGGCGGTGCGGAGGGTGGGCAGGTCTGACGTCCCTCCACCAGGAACAGCCCTGCAGACAGCACCACGCCCTGCAGGCCCACAGGGGCTCTGTCTCCATGGCTGCCCTGAGATCACCCATCCCTGACGTGATGTGAGCTCACGATTTACCGGCTGCCATGACAACAGGCTCTCCAGGCTTCTTCTGCTCATCACACGGGCCCGCCTACCACGCTGCTGAGTTGGGAATCAGAAATCAGACATCCTGATAAGGCCTGACAGCAGTGCCCCAGGGCCCACGGCTCTACCCGCGCTGGGCACCTAGGGCCATGGGAGCGGATCCTGGGAAGAAGCAAGGCAAAAACTCCCTGATGACCAGTGTGGAAATCAAGCTGTCCCAGGGTGAGCAAGGGGACAAGCATAGTTGTTCAGAGAAGCTCTTCATTCCAAATGCTGTTTTCTAAGTACTTAGGCACATGGAACTGAACTTTCAAAAAACTGCAAACCACATTAGGTCAGGCACCCGGATCTGGAATCCGCTTGGCCTCCGCCCCTGCCCCTTCACTCCAGCTTTCATGGCGCATCTGCTGTTACAAGCACAAACGCAAAGGTCTGGGTGCCAGCTTATACCATCAGGCCGAGAACAGCATTCCTGACCACGGTCGACTTGAAATAAATCACAGAACCTGAAGGCTGGAGTCACCTTGGACAATCTTGGAGACCCAGAGGAGACAGCAACTCACCCCCACCTGCTCTAAGCCATCAACTGTGAGCCGGATCTGGGCAGGTCTGGGGGCCTGGTCTCGGGGAGGCCCAGGAAGCAGCACAAAGGTACCAAGCAGCAAGCACCAGGACTGCCCAGAAGGGGCCCAGGGCTGCCGGCCACGGCCCGGCCCAGCCCCGCCCCTTCCACCACATCTTACTACCCAGAGCTGCCGGCCCCGGCCCCGGCCCCGCCCCTTCCACCACATCGCACTATGAGTTATCTGACGTTCAAAAACAAAAAGATCTGCGTGACTGTTCGCTCCTGGGTGACTGAAATGTTCCTTAAGAAAAGCCCAAATGACGTTCCTGTCTGCACTCACTGGCTGTTCCGTGCTGCTTGAACTTGGGCCACAGCCTTGCTGGGAGGCTGGAGGGTGGGGCACTCCTCCAGGAAGTGAGCCCAGCACACCAGCACCCACGTCTCAGTGGGGCTGGGATCAAAGATTTGCCACCCAGATACCAGGAGGCCATTGTAAAGCTCTTTCCAGAATCTCAAAGTAAGCGTCTGTATTCAAAGCCATGCATCCCCTATTCTCCTTTTAGAATTCTGTTTTTTCATTATATTGGGTATCACAGCCAGAAACTATGAAGGCAAAAGAAAGTGATAAAAACAGCTCAGGGCTGTCCAGCCCTTCCACGCCACGCCCGGGGCCAAGCCGGCGTGGACATCAGCTCCCTGAGGCTTCGCTGTGTGGAGGATGGGTGGCGTGTCAGGCTCCCCGGGCCAGGCCTGGGGCGGTGTGTCTCCTCATAGGCTAGAAGAGCTCGTCAGGCACAGACCAGAAAGCAGGTGCCGACAGACCAGCACTCTCCCGCTGAAACCAGGACACACGGTTACCACGGACCAAATCCACCTGCTGCCTCCACAGGCAGGGCTCGCTTGTGGCCACCGAAACTGACTGAACTGCATTAAACAATCCCAGCAGCCTCTTTGCTGAAGTGAGTGGAAGCAGTGTCAGGACGAAGCACTAAGAATGCAGACAGGCACGCCTGCTGTCAGCTGGAGATCAAGTCAAACATGACCGCAGCGTTAGACCCAGGCGACCGACAGCCAACTGTGAGCAGGGAAACAAACCAAACCCAGTTGAGTTCCCGGAGAAAGGGACCGTCTGACCAGACACAAGGACCCAGGAACGCTCGCCCACACGCACGTCCGGCCCGAGTGCCCTGCCAGGTGGAGCTGGGATGGAACCCAGGCCGAGACACAGACACCTCCGCCTGGCCCGGGCCTCGCTCCTGCTGCCCCGCGAGCTCAGAGTCAGCTCGGGGCAGGGAGGACCCAGGTCCGGTCACTGCAGGAGGACTTGCTCTCAGCAGCGTCTGGTGCCACCAGCGTTCCGATGGGATAGTCAACGTCAGCCCAGAGCGCAGGGGCTCTGGGGACACCCCACAGCAGAGGCTGACCATCAAGCCCCGCTGACGCCCCCAGGCCTGCAGGTCCCAGCCCGGGCGTGAGCCCCCATCCCCCAAGCCCACAGCAGCCCAGAGGACTTTCTTCCTCCTCGTGCCCTCGGGCAGGCTTGCACAGCAACTCCTCTAGATGAAGAGGAAGGGCGGGCTGGGCGGAGCCCGGCGACACAGTGGCAGCCTCCCCAGACCGGGGAGGGGATAGGGACAGGCCCTGCAAGGAAGGCAGCCAGCCGTGGTCTGCAGACCTGTTCTCTGTAAATGTGTCACCCTCGCGCGGGCCACCGTTCCTGTAAGCCTTTCACGTCTTCCGCTCTCGGTGGAAATTCCCACCTGGTTCTTGGTAACATGCAAAGAGAGGGCCCCGAAGGCGGCCTGAACAGGGAGCTGTGACCCCAGGGGCAGATGCGCCCAGGTGAGAGCCGGCCCCAAAGGCCCCAAAACCCTGAAGATATTCAGCCTCTCCCAGGGAGCATGCAGCTTGCACGGGAAGAGGCCACAAGCCAGACGGACCACTGAGGATTCATTACAAGACAAGCACCCAGCTACCCTCGTACCAGTGACTAATATTAGTCTCTATTTTTGTTGCAAATTCAAAGAACTTTGTCTACGATGGGGTTTTTTTGGTTTTTTTTTTTTTTAAAATAAATTTACTTATTTATTTATTTATTTTTGGCTGCGTTGGGTCTTCGTTGCTACGCGTGTGCTTTCTCTAGTTGCGGTGAGCGGGGGCTGCTCTTCGTTGCGGTGCGCGGGCTTCTCATTGCAGTGGCTTCTTTTGTTGCGGGGCATGGGTGCGGAGCACGGGCTTTAGGCACGCGGGCTTCAGTAATTGTGGCACGTGGGCTCAGTAGTTGTGGCGCACAGGCTTAGTTGCTCCACGGCATGTGGGATCTTCCCAGACCAGGGCTTGAACCCGTGTCCCCTGCATCGGCAGGTGGGTTCCTAGCTGCTGCGCCACCAGGGAAGTCCTACAGTGGGTTTTTAAGTGGGCTTTTGTGGTTAACCTGAAACTCCCATCAGCATTAAAAACACAATCTTCTTTGAGGAACAGTCCCCAAAGCCACCCCTGTGATGTGTGAAAAGAAAACTTTTTTTTTTTTTTTTTTTTTTGCTTGCGGTACTGCTGTGGCCTCTCCCATTGTGGCCTCACTGCTCTCACTGCTGTGGCCTCTCCCATTGCGGAGCACAGGCTCCGGACGTGCAGGCTCAGCGGCCATGGCTCACGGGCCCAGCCGCTCCGCGGCATGTGGGATCTTCCTGGACCGGGGCACGAACCCGTGTCCCCTGCAACGGCAGGCGGACTCTCAACCACTGCACCACCAGGGAAGCCCCAGAAAACTTTTTTTCTCATAGAAAATGTTTTAATGAACTTTCCCTCTTAAGTTAAAAATGCCCCCTCTGATTCACCATCTGTCTTTACTCAACAATATCAGAAATACTATAATTAACACGAGGAAGGATTAAAGAAATACTTGTAAAATACAAATTACCTCCTACAGAAATGTCCCCCAAATGGCTGATATGACATTATTGTGGACTAGGGGTTCTTTGAAGCGTTTGTCAGAAAGTTTGGAAGCGCTTTACAAAAAAGCCCCGTGAAAACAGGAAAGCGATCATACGTGCATTTCTCCCACACATTTCTCTGCAGCACTTACTAGTTCTGATTTTACAGTTATCTTGTGACTTTCTGATTAGTAACTGCCTTTCCCACCAACATAAGCATCACCAGGGCAGAGGTTAGGTCTGGTTTGGTGCAACTGTTTAATGAATGACTGAACAAACGAGTGCACAGATGAAAAAAGAATAGCTCAGTGTCACACCCACTGTCGGGAGAAATGCCTTTACTGATTTATAACTCAATGCCAAGTGTTTTGTGGCAAAAACATGAGGCATTCACGCGAGGACTACCATTCCGCCTTTGGTGAGCAGCCTTGCCCCCTTCCAACTCAAGAGGCCGGCACTGACCAAGCACCCGCTACGCTCCGGGCACGAGATTTCAGGTGCCTCCTCGTCGTTCTCACGTCCACCCTCTCGGACACTGTCTTCACTCCACAGGTGAGGAACCAGGGCGGCAGAGAGGGCACCATGCCCGCCAACCGCAGTGCCGACGCCAAAGCAATCCCCGCTGAGCCCTCCGCCAAAGCAATCCCTCGCCTCCTCCAGCCTCCCTTACGGAAGAGTTCACATGACATCTCTCATACTTCAGTGAAGTCTTCTTCTCCAAAGAACCCAGATCCTTTTCATCACCCCAGACATTCAGGAATCTAACCTATCATCCCTCTAAAGCAGCTGGGAAAGTTCAGAAAACCCAGTTTAGTGCCCTTTTACCTTAACTACTTCATCCCAGTTACCTGGAACACCTCTCAGTACCTACAGAAAATGGGTGATTTCTCTTTGTAATACGTATATTATTATTCTGAGCTCCCATAATAATTCAGGAAGTAACAGCCACCACTAGTGCACCAGGCACGTACACTGTGTATCACGTGTATCATCTCGTCTAGTCCTCACCCTGGGTAAGGCAAACAGGATCCCGCTTTACAGACGGGAAACCGAGGTGACCAGAAGGTGAGTGACAGGCAAAGCCGGGACTCGGACACAGGTCTTGCTGCCCTCACGGCACGAGAGCTTTGCTAGCAAGCCGAACTGCACAGCGCTCAGTGCCCTCCCCGAGATCCGCATGGCCAGCCCCACGCCGAGCACCTCCACACACCGGCTCCGACTCACTCACTGGGCATCACCTGAGTACCCTCGACTCCCCTGTTCTCGGGGTGCCCACCCTCAGAACGGGGCGGGCAGAAACATCAGAGAGAGGCCGGAAGCAGGCAGCTATGACAGGTCAGGGTGGGCGAAGGTGGCATGTCCATGAGTGGGACAGGAGGACAAGAACAGCTTTCTGAATATTAAAAAATTAAGGAGAGCTTCCTTACATTTTATTAAAAATAAATTCCAGGGCTTCCCTGGTGGCGCAGTGGTTAAGAACCTGCCTGCCAACGCAGGGGACACGGGTTCGAGCCCTGGTCCAGGAAGATCCCACATGCCGCGGAGCAACTGAGCCCGCGCACCACAACCACCGAGCCTGCGCTCTAGAGCCCGCGAGCCACAACTACTGAAGCCCGCGCGCCTAGAGCCCGCGCTCCACAGCAAGAGAAGCCACCGCAACGAGAAGCCCATGCACCGCAACCAAGAGTAACCTCAGCTCACCGCAACTAGAGAAAGCCCACGCGCAGCAACAGAGACCCAGCGCAGCCAGAAATAAATAAACAAATACATTTATTAAAAAAAAATTCCAAATGGATACAAACCGTAAATAAACATTTTTAAGTGAAACAAAAACATCCAAAGAAATATATTAAAATTGAATAACTTTTATAATTATGGGGTGGGAGCCAAAAGTAGAGGCCGTAAGAGGCAAGCCTGAGTACATGAGATCTTTTAAGACTTCTCTAAGCACTGGATAAACTCAGAAAATTTTGACATAATAAACTCACAAACCTAAAAATATAAACCTGGATACAGAGTTTAAATTTCTGAGGATTAAAAACTCCAACTGGAAAATGGGCAACATCTATGAATGGAGAGTGTGCATAGGAAACCCTAGTAGCCAACAAACGTAGAAGATACATCCAGCCTTTACACAAAGAAATCCCCACCCCCCCCCCCAAAAAAAACTGTAAGTAATTTTTTGCCCATCTGGTATTTATAAGAGCTTGGGGGAAAATATCACTCTTATCCAAACTAGGTGGTTTTGAAGGTATGTTTCAGAAATCTTTTAAAATCATGTTCCTTTTGATCTAGTAACTCAACGTCTAGGTGTTTATCCTAAAATACCCAGGTGCCTATACCTAAGGGCATTTATTGTAGTATATCATAATAAAAGACTGACAATGACAAAAACGTCCATCAGTAGAGAGCTGGTTAAATAAACCATTACAGTAATTTCCTGACACAACACATCTACAGTCGTTACATGGAAGGATGTCCAAGTGGGAGAAAGTTCCAAAACAGCGTTTGATGCAATCGCATTTGTCCTCTATTTACACACGTGCGCGTACACACGCACACACACGCTTGGTGTATGAATGGGAGAACTCAAGGAAGGATTAGAAAAATATTAACAGTGAATATTCCCAAATGGTCATGCTATGACTGGTCCTCTTTCCGCCTCTGTACTTTTCAAGTGGGCATATGATATCTAGTATTGGAAAAATAATAATACGGCCGATTTGTTAAAAACCTACAAGATATAGGCATGGTCATTACCCCCATTTAATAGATAACCACACTGATTTTAAAACTTGCCTAATTCAGGATTTGTGGCAGGCCTGTTAAGACTTCCGGCTGCATTTTACAGATGAACAGAGTGAGATGAGAAGGTCAAGCCCCTCGCCCATGGCAGGCAGCAGGCACCCAGCTCCACCTCCTGGAAGACAGGGCAGCCTCCGCCTCCCTCTGCAGCCAGGAGGGCTGGAAGGACCCTAGGTGCCGGGCAGTGCCTGGGGACCCGCCAAAGGGCACCCCACTGCCAGGGCAGGGTGTAAACCTAGGTGTCCTCGCCCCAAGCTCACCACGCGCTTCTGCACTGTTGCCTGCACACGTGTTATATGAAACACAAGATTAAAGCCACAGTTTGGGTTTTACAGCCCGGATAAGGGGAACCCATACTGGAACTGCACACGAGAAAAAAAGCAGCTCAGACGCTGTTTCTGCCCATTTCGGAATGTGGCCCTCGGCACACGGGGCGGGCCTGCTCCCACCCAGAGCTCTGACTCAGGCTGGGGTCCCCCTTCTCCCTCCACACACACTGAATCATCTTCTGAGGTGGCAAGAAACCACCGCCTTGTACGTGCAAGCACTAGGGGAGCCCGACGCCGGAGGGCCCACTCTGGGGGAGCGAGTCTGCACTGATGCTGGGCGAGGTCCCCGCGAGAAGCCCACGACTCACTGGGGCAGTGACGCCAAGCGGCAGGGGGCCACCCGTGGACATATGGACGGCATTTCTTTCTTTTTTTTTTTTAATGGAAAAGAAAACCCAATACAGAGGGCGCGCCTCACCTATTCAGGGCAGGTACTACTCCGTTAACTACTTGAGCGCCATCTGCACACACGCAGGTGAGCAGCAGAGGAGCGGGGCTGGCGGCCTTGCCCCACCCCCACCCCCCCACAACAGCTTTTCAGGCGGTAAAGGCTTGGCCGCTAACGGGCTTCCGAGCCAGGACCTTCTCCCTGGGAACTACCTGCTGACTTCAAGCCTTAAGTTGAATTTCGGTAACGGACTAAGGGTAAGTTAGCATCCACATAGCTCCAGCTAATGCAAACCCGCTAAAACCTGACCTATCAGTATTACCTGTGAGGCCTGATGAATTTTTAGAGAAAGAGAATCAGGAAGAAGAAAAACGACATCAAGAATGAGAAACAACCATTTTAGTTCTGTCCCACAGGGCTGCTGAGGGAAGTCTTAGCCTTTCGCCTGCCTTGAAAAGAGTAAATGTCTATTTCTACCAGCTGGGCTGCTGCTGACACACACACACACACACACACACACACACACACACACACACACACACACACACACACACCCCGTGTCACTCAGAATCAAGGTGCCATGTCATCTGCCCGTCTGGGGAACTGACAGGTGACCCTGGAGGCCCAGGCTGCAGGGCGTCCGTCCACCACTGAGTGAATTATTCTACGTGGTCCAGCACAAGACTACGAGGGGAGGAAGAAGGAACAAGATGGGGCAGCACGGACCGGCCCAGGTGTCCACAACGCAGCTCAGCCCCCAATGCGGCAACACCAGCGGGAGAGGGACGAATTCCAGGCTTTCCACATCTGACCCTTATGGGAACAGAGCGCCCGTCCCTGCCTGAAGGATGACTTCGGGGGGTGATGGCCAGATGTTTTGAAGCCACTGCACGAAAAGAACTATCTTGGACCAAGCAAGGCAGCAGGACTCAACCATTCAGAAGTGTGGGTTGGTCCCCAGAGGTGTGACATTCCAAAGCAGCTCCTTCTAATCAACTGCTGAAATCTTCACGGGAGTCACTTTACATTTCCTCCTGCTTAACCTACTATCTTTTAAAATCATTTTACCCAAGACGAGCCTCAGCCCTTCCTCATTCCCCGCCTCAGCTCCGCTTCCCTTGCTCTGAGCGTTCCTCACCCTCTCTGTAAGCTGTTCCTCACTTCCTCCCTGAAAACAGGAAATCCTGCAGACAGACCTCCTGGACCCACGAGCCCGCCTTACTGAACGTCTCCCCACGGCTCTGCTGTTGCTCTTTGCTCAACTAGAGGAATGCGATAATAACCCAACACTTTCCCCAACTGACCTCTCCGCTTGTGATGTTTCTACCGCATACTGTGTATGCGCCCACTGCCAGGGTCCATTCTACCTTGTGCTTTGGCAGTTCGCAGGCCAAGATATCTGTCTTCCCACAACCCTAAGGCTGACTCATGTCACCACCCCAGCACGTTGTTGGGCCTGGCAGGTCGTCAATGCTGGGTGAGCGCTCACTGAAACTGGACCGTAATTCAGCATCTGTAACGATGCCCGTAACCCCACTGGCAAGCCTGTATCTGAACAAGTGCACTGCATTCATTTGCCCAACCAGTGCTAAGAATTCTGTAAAGCGGTCTATCACTGGCTCCATTTCGTAGACAGAGTGGGCTGAAATTAATGATTAGGGTCCCGCAGTTAGAAGGCAGGTGCGCTGGGCTTCGAAGCAAAAGCCTGCAGGATTCTGAGCTCCACATCTTCAGTGACAGTGCAGCCCCCAAAGCCAGCCAGGAGCAAAGGGGACGCAGCTGTGCAGCCAGCTGGGGGCGCTGCGTCTGCCCAGGGCTCTGGAGGTCCACGACCCGAGACACTTCACACACACATAGAAGAGGCCCTAGAGCTTCTAGCCATTTTAAAGCCATTTCTTTAAACTAGGTGGCATGTATACAGACGTTCTTTATATGGCTTGTAAGTTTTTACTTGTTTGAAAACAAGGTCCTCTCATGATTTAGAAAATAAAAACAAACAAAACAGACAAGAGCCCCTTCCAACTTAGCATAAGGGACTTCCTGGACCTGATAAAGATCATCTAATAAAAACCTTCTGAAAACATCACTCACACAGCAAAGCATTTCTTCGGAGGACAGAACCAAACAGCGAGGCTTGGAATCACCACTTGAACAGATCTGAGCGAGGGCGGTAACAAAAGAGAAAGAAAGTATGCAACGTGACTGGAAATGAAGACACAAAGCTGCCACGCACAGACGACATGACCACCTACATGAAGTTAGGGCGGAACCCACACATGCTGTCAGAACTAAAAAGAACTCGACAGGCTTGCTGAAAACAAGATTCCAGATATCCATTGCATCCCCGTATGTGAGCGACTACTAATTAGGAAAGTTAGGTCACAAAGACGCCACTTACAAACAACAACATCAAACTGTAAGGTACGAAAGAGGCGCGGGTATAAAACGGACTTGAAAGACAGCTCGGCGAAGCAGCGCTGCCCTCGGCAAGAGCCTCCGCCAGGGGCCTCGGGGTTAGGCACCCGCTCCACTCAGAGCCCTGCGGCACACGCCACAGCCGCCTTAAGGTCCTGGGAGCGTGCGCTCGCTCAGAGGAAAAGGAAACCAGATTCTGGGTGGCTGGCTCACGTTCGAACACAGGTGCACTGTGTAACCCTCTACGAATAAGTCTGCTGAGCACGACAAGGTTATTCCCAGGAATACCTTCCAGGGCCTGGACCACTGGCACCTCGCACTTTTCCGGAACACTCACGACACCTCTGCAAGGCAGGGGTTACCACCACTGTGCAGAAGAGGCCGAGACTGACAGGCGCGGTGACCTGCCCGAGGTCACACAGCACAGGCGGGCCCTGGACTCCTCCAGCCAGCCCGGCTGAGTGGGGACCGGGCAGGGGGCTTCTGGAGGGGTGAGGAGTTACTAGCTGCTACAACGTGGGCTGATGTGTAGCTGAGCACATGGGGTCAGTGGTTCCCACACGCTGTCACTGGGGAATTCTTGGCATTTGATGGCCACCTCCAACAACACAGCCAACTGTTGCCATGCTGCTTGAGTTTCAAGTTTTTTGGAAGGACAACACATTAGTGGTTTTAAAACTGCCCAAATCCTTCAACATTTTGAGAGACGGGGTCCACGCCCCCTTCCCTTGAGTCCGGACAGGCTTGTGACGGCTTGGACCAGCAGTGGGGTGCGAAGGGGAAATGACACCAGAGACTTGTGAGCTGGGTCACAACGACCAGGCACTTCCACCCCCTCTCTGGAAATGTCTGCTCTCCAGACACGTCCTCCTGACACACTTCCTCGGGGAACCCAGCCTGGGCCACGTGAGAGGCCCCCGCGGGCAGCCCAGCTGAGGCCGGCCTTCAAGTCACCCCAGCCCAGGTGCCAGACGAGAGTGGAGACGTCCCCAGACGGTTCCAGCCCGGAGCCACCGCGCTCCCTCCCAGCCACGGCCTCGTGGGGCAGAGACACTGCAGCCTCCATGCCCGGTCCAGACCCCTACCCAGCGAGTCCACGGGCAGCAACAGGCAACAGGCACAAACACCAATTTCTGAACAGTGCCACCCGCTCCTCAGTCCTGTCGTGGTACGCGAGCAACACAAGCATCTTCAAAGAAACACACGTGGAGCTGAGGCAGGTTCCGAGGTGGCGGGGGCGGGGGGGGTCCTTTGTCGGTCATGTTCCCGTTCAAGGAAGCGGGGATGGTGGTCAACGGCACAAGTCTGGGCTCCGGGTGCCCAGAGCCCAGTCAGCCCGACACTAGGAGGGGTTGGAGGCAGCAGGCCTTGCGATGACTGAGAGCTGGGCAAGGACGTCTCTGAGGGCACAGAGCAAACCACAAAGTTGGTCATCTCGGAGAAAGCGGGTTCTCCTGGGATCCAGGACTGTGCAACGCTGGTCTGACCGGAGCCCCGTGGGGGACAGAAAAAATCTTCTCATTGGGCCCACGGTCCCTCTGTGACGCCAGCCTCCCAAGACCCCTCCGCGCACTCCCACGGCCCACTCCCGCCCACACCTGCCCACCTCCTTCCTGCCCCCCTGCCCCCAGTTCCCCGCTCTTCGCAGAGGGAATACCAGCCATCAGGAGGGAGCTCCCGAGGCCCACCGCCCCCCCAACCCCTCCTCCTCTCCGCGCCACGATTCCCCCTCTGCCCGCTCACTCCCAGCAGCACACACGCACGCTGCGATGACTCCCGTCTTAAACAAGACAGAGAGAGGAAAGATCTTCTAAGACACTGGAGAGAAAAACACAGATCAGCTATAAAGCAACCACAGACAGCTGACTTCGACAGCAACAATGTATGGCCAAAAAAGAGGAAGCATATCGACTGGCTAAAAGAGAGCAACTCTCAACCTGTAAACGTGCACTCAGAAACTTTCCCTGAAGAATGAGAACAAAGATGTTCGCAGACAGCGAGCCCTCGACAGACTTGAGGAACAAAGCAATCTCGGGCTCCCGCCCACCCCCTCCAGCTACCCGTCAGCCGGTTGCACCTGCTCCTTCCTCCTGATTCTCCCCAGTCAGGCCTGTGCCCCGAGGCAGCCCGCTTGCCCCGACAGCCCATCGCTCCTCCCGCATCAAGTCTCTGCTTCCTCCAGCTTCCCTTCCCTCCTCCCCAGCTGCTCCTCCTCGGTCCCCGGCCAGTTCCACCCACCTTCCCCTCCTGCCCTCTCAGCCCTGCGCGCCAGCTCTGCCCCACATGTCCAGCCACAGCACAGCCCGGTGATCAAGTCTGGCCGCGCACTGCCAGCCCCCTGACCTCCGCGGGGCTCTTCTCTGGCTCACGTGTCCCGCGAGCCCCCTGCTGCCCTCTCAACACCTCCGCCGGGACGCCCAACAGACACCCCGGGTCCGGCGCATCCCAGCCCGCCCCACCCTCCCCAGGACCCTCTGCTGACCCCCGAGCCCCTCTGCACTGGCTCCTCTGAACCCGCGTAACAGGGCCACCAAGGCCCTGCATCATTGACGCCTCCCACGCCGGTGTCCTCGGCTCAGGCCGAAGTGCTGGTGTCACCCGACTCTGTCCCTCACACCTCACACCTAGCCCGCGACTGAATCCGACTGCCCTCCGCCTTTCAATACCTGTACCGTGCAGACTCCTTCAGCTCCACCACCTCCACCGTTGGCACTCAGGTCCAAGCCGTCATATCTCCTGGTGGGTGACCCCACAATTCCTAACGGGACCCCTCTGTGTCCACACAGCAGCCAGAGACTGGAGGGCAAACGACGTCACTGTTCAAACCCCCGGCGGCCCCGCTATCTCAGTCAGAGTAACAGCGGAGTCCTGCCACTGCCCCGACCTCTCTCGCATCTCCTACTGCTCCCCTCTTTGCCCGACAGGCTCCCACCCCAGGGCCTTTGCACCTGCCACTTCTTCTGCTCAAAACCCGCTTTCCTCAGAGATCCGTGTGGCTTGCTCGCCTGCTTCCCTCTTTCAGGCCTTTGTTTACGTGTCACCTTCTTAGAAGAGACCACTGCCGACCGCCTGGTTAAAAACGGCATCTGCCCTTCCGCCACCTCCTGCTCCATAGCATCTGCTGCCTGGTATGTTCCGCATCGAGTCCTCCCTGCACCAGGCAAACCCGACGAGGGCAGCGTGCACTGCTCTACCCCAGCAGTTAGAGCAACACCCGGCAAAGAGCACGCTGACGGGTGTGAGTGGCTGTGATGAACGAGCTCAGGTAGAGTCTAATTTTCTTTGCGCTCCCTCACCATGGCAAAGTCTGCTGGCTGTCTGCCGTGGTCTGGTTGCTTGTTCCTCTATGGCAAGTGGGCATGTGCTGCCCAGCTACACGGTTTGTGCAGGCGACGGTGGGTTAGGTGTGTGTAGGCAGGAGGTAGGCTACGGGCAGACCCTTGGAGACCCCACAAACCTCCCCTCCAGGCCCGTCGCCTTCAGGGTGGAGATGCACTCAGCCTTGCTCTCAGGATGCTCCCGGAACAGGGCATGAACCCCACACACCCCTGGAAATTTAGACAGAGGAAAAATAAACCTCCACGAGTTTGGATTCCTACAGGAGCCGTTAGGTTTAGATCTATTTAAGAGCTTCATGTGCCCCAACTAACGCATCCTTCTGTAGTCACTATGTTTTTCTACAATGAACACGAGTCTTTTTATTTTTAATAGACTAAAATAGAGGTTAAAAATAAACATTACAAAGGAAAAACTTCAGCCTCTCTTTATGATATCTTTTTTGAGATAAACACGGTTTCTTGTTACACATCAAACTATTCCCAGCCTGGATGTCTACAGGGTCATGTCTGCAACACTGCCATTGTAAAGGAAAAAAATACTTCCTCTCCTCAGTGATATATTTAGAAACCAAGCGCTTCAACTCAGATTTTGTTATAAGAATACTCCCATGTTTATTTTTAACTATAGTCATGATACTTCGAAAAGAAATGTTACTTTAAATGTTAATAAAACAAGGCACACATTGAATAGCAAATATCATGGTGCTATTACCAAACAAACAGATCCCAGAATGTCCCTTATACCAAGACAAACATCTGAAAAGACTAAATAAAATAAGCTTTAGCTTTAAGACGTAAAATTTCCTTGCACACTTCAGCAAGGCTCCGGTGGCCGATACCCGTGGCTCAATCCAATTCAACTGAGCATTAATTTGACTGTAATCCCCACACTTGGAATGAAAGCAACTCCCCGAGGGGATACTTAAAAGCAAATTTACCAAACGACAGAAATCGGAAAATTCCCCAAATCTGTACAACTGGAGGGCAAACAACGTCCAGATATTTGAAACGTCGCTTCTAAAGAGTGGCATCCCGTAGAGGTACAATGTTCTTTGAGTCAGAATAATTAATCAGGAGCACATTGTCTGAAACTCAAGCAGCTCAAACCCCAGGACTGTTGGGCCTCTTCAGTCAATTCTTCTATAAGAGAAACAAGCCCACAATTGAAAATAAATAGAAATGTGTTTCTGAGTTTTTCAGAAGACTGAAAAAAAATTTAACGGTACTTGCCCACATCTTGGATTGTGGATGGTGCCAGATGCGGAGCGCTGACTGTTATCTTGAAATGACATAATCGTGGCATTTTCCCATCCACACCAGGCCCCACCATTAGCCAGAGCTCTATGCATGCCCAGTGCCCTCTGCAGCCTGGTGAAGACAAGAGTCGGGGTCTCCTGCACCCTGGTGGGTCTCCCTGAGCTTAAGGTAGAACCACAAATGTCATTTCTGGTTGGTCATGATTCAACCAAAAAGGCATCCCTCAGAGTGAAGTCTGCTGCCGCCTTCAAGCTCAACGCCAAGTTTGGAAATCTAGGATCATGAATACGCATGAAATGATCAAAAGCCCAGTTTTTGGTTTTTTTTTACCTTATTAAAATTCACATAACATAGAATTTACCATCCTAACCATTTTAAAGCGTACAATTCAGTGGCTTTTAGTACATTCACAGTGTTGAGCAACCTCTGCCACTGTGTTTCCAGAACGTTTTCATCACCCCAAGAAGAAACCCTCCCCGCTCCCTCCTACCCTCAGCCCCCGCGACCACTGGTCGCTCTGCCTCCGTCCCTTCCCCTGCCCCGGGCATTTCTTACAGATGGACGCAGCAGCCGCGGCGCAGCTCGTCTCCACAAGGAGCTCTGCAGATAGGGCTGATGGCCAGTATCTGGGGTCCCTCCCACCTCAGGTGCACGGCCCGCCATCAACTTTCCACAACGACATGGGCTTTCAAAGGAGTTTGTGTGTTTCTGCCACTCACTCTTCCAGGACCCTGCCTTCCGGGGTGGGGTGGGGGAAATGAGACGCCGCGGGGAGCAGCGCTGAAGGTGCCAGCTGTCCAGGCCCATGAGGGGACCAGCCAAGGTGGCAAAGCTGTCCAGCCAGCCTGCGGTGGCCCAGGCGTACCCAGCGGGCCTGGAGGCTCAGGCCAAGGGGAGATGCTGTTTGAATTGAAGCCAGAGCTTGGGGAAGCGCTAGGCAAATGATACAATGGAAAACATCCCTAAAACGTGAGCGGCCAACGCATGCCCTGCACTGTGGGAAAGGTCCGAAGCAGACTCGGCCTCTGCTGGGCAGGTAGCTGGGAGTTAACTCTCAAGAACCTGAAAATCACACAGGCAAAAATGTTTAGGTACGGTAGAATTAACAGCTAATTCTGTGCACAAATACTGATTCACACACACCAACAGTAAACGTGCCTTTGGGAAATCTGAGCGCTTACTGTATACGTCATGATACGAAGGAGGGGCCATTCCTCAAGAGTCAGTGTTGTGACCCTGTTTCTAGAGGGAGTCCCCATCTTTCAGAGACACACACTGCATGATGTGTGGATAAATGATGCGATGTGGGATTTCTTTCAAAATGTACCAGTAAGACAGGCCACATGTTGGTACTTCTTGAGGCTGAGTGATGAACACACAGGGACCACTAGACTTTCCTTTTATACATGTTAGGAAGTTAAAAGTACCTTTAAAGTTTGAAAGACATTACAGCAAATGCGGGGATGATCACAGTGGATGGGATTCCCAGAGGAAAGAAGTGAGTGGGGCTGAGGCCAGCTGCAGAAGCAGCACTCCAGGCAGGGAAGACCCCCTCCCAGGCGGGGACGCACGAGGGCCAGGCCACCGCTCTGAACCAGAGGGCACACGTGCCTGGAACCGCACGCGATGGTGTGGGCGAGCACACGGGCGTTCTCCCGGGAAGGGTGAGGAGCGCTCGTCGGTGGTGCCGGAGCTGCTGCGTGAGGGCGGTGGGCTCTGAGTCAGCCGTGACCCCGGGGCCAGCCGACCGGCCGACGGCAGCCTTGCACACGGGTCCAGGCTCACAGGCCCTCCAGCAGCTTCCTCCTGACTGCAGGCGCAACCAGGGAGATGAATGACCACAAACAAGGCTGACGAAGCTAAGTGAAGGGAACTTTTCCAGAAAGGAGGGGAAAGCTACAAGCCTGCTCAGAGGCCTCAGAGTCAGCCCAGGAGCAAAGCGAGGATGGGCAAGTTAAGAGCCCTCGTGCAGGGAAAACCGCCAGGCTTGCAGAAGTCCCCAGCAAAGGGACATGTCAATCAACTCCTGCAAAATGAAGCAGAGTGTCAAAAATAACTGTCTTCCCCACTCTGTCTAATACTCCGTGCCTTCAAGTTGTGAAATACACTAAATATGACCAATATTATAAACAAATTATGCAGAATATGTTTCATGCTTATAACTCAGTCATGCTCACTGAGTTTGACTTAAAAAACCTTACATCTGGGACTTCCCTGGCGGTCCAGTGGTTAAGACTCTGCACTCCCACTGCAGGGGGCACAGGTCCAATCCCTGGTCGGGGAACTAAGATCCACATGCTTCACAGTGCGGCCAAAAGAACAGAACAAAAACAAACAAAACCTTACAGCTCAGAAAGGTTTACTAAAAATTAGGTAAGATTTCCCCATAATAATATACACAGAGGAAGAACGCTGTTCTTCAGAACATCAACTACATTTTAATTCGCCCGAAGGAAGCAGGTAGATTCTAATCCCTAAGGAAGGGGCTCAGTGAGACACACAAGCAGGCACCTGTAGCTCCCAACTGCCGCCCTCCCTTCCCACAAGGCAAACGGGGATCAATGGCGACGTTCTCCAAAAGCCAACGCTCTCAGCACAGCGTGGAAGATGAGCCAGGTGGGCCTGTGTGTCCCCTGATAAAAGAGTCACGCACATTTCAATTCTGGTGAGGCTCGAAGGCACAGCAAATGAAGAATTTTATAATTTAAAACTTTAATATTTGGAAACAACCCCAAGTTTCCATCAACAAATGAATGGATAAAACGAAATGTGGTCTATCCCTACAGTGAAATATTATTCAGCCATAAAGAGGAATGCAGTACTGACACCCGCTACAACCTGGATGAACCTTGAGAACACTGTTAGCCGAAGGAGGCCAGATACAAAAGCCCACCTCGCGTATAATTCCATTCACACGAAGCATCCAGAACAGGCAGCTACACTGCGACAGCAAGAGGGGAGGCTGCCAGCAGCTGGGAGAGTGCAGAATGGACAGGGACAGCCATGGGTACGAGGGTTCTCTTCAGGTGATGAAAAGTTCTGGAACTAGGTAAGAGGTAGTGGTTTGCAAACACCGTGAATGTACTTAACGCCCCGAAAAGTAGGCTTTAAAAGGGTAAATTTGATGTCACTTCACGGATGTATCTTCTCGGCACTGGGCTCCCGAGCCCCATGGAGGGGAACTGGGGCCTCCTCTGGAGAACACACTCACTGCACGAACTGCACCAGCAGACTCTTCAGATCTTCAGCAACAACACACGAAAATACTGTGGTGAACAGCGAGACCAGCCCGGTGCTGTGACCACCTAGAGGGGTGGCATAGGGAGGGAGGGAGGGAGGGAGACGCAAGAGGGAGGGGATATGGGGATGTGTGTATACGTATAGCTGATTCACTTTGTGATACAGCAGAAACTAACACACCATGGTAAAGCAATTATACTCCAATAGAGATGTAAAAAAATAAAATAAAATAAAAATACAGTGGTAATTTGAGGCTTCATGAGCTATATCTTGAGAAAATAAAGCTGTTGTGTTTTTTTGAACATTAGTGTCATACAAGACAGAGACAACCAATCAGAACACGGGTTTTGACACGTTCCTTTGACAATACTGATACACCACCTCTGTTCTCACTCAGCCGCGCCCACTGGTAAGGCCCCGCCACTCTCCAGTGCTACACCACCAGCTCCTGGGCACGCTGGCCGTATCCCCTTTCGTCCTCCTCTGCACAATCGTCAGTGGAGACCCCAACAGACGGTCTCTCTCCCCCATCCTGGGAGTTGCTCAGGTCCGGCAGGTCGCCCGCAGGCCGGGCGGGCACAGCATAGGTGGAGGGAAGGTCATGGCCGGTGGCATACAGCGTGCCATTTGGAAACCTCACCCGAGCAGAGCTGCTTGCAGCTACCCAAGCGGGCACGGGTGCCAGGAAAACCACCAAGCCCTGCACTCTCGGCCAGTGGAGCTTCTGTGCTTTGGGGCCAGCGATCTCCCAGACCTAAAAAACGCCAGGAGCACTAAATGCTGAAGGGGTTAGATGGAAGCAGTAAGGGAGGGGCTTCTCTGCCAGGATTTTGCTCTCCAATCGCTAAAGAGACTGACACCAGGGTCACCCGCTGGGTCACAGAACAGAGGGCTCTTGACGTCTGAATACCTAAACGGGCACTCTGCAGTGGCCTCAAGGAGCGTCCCCCCATGCAGGATCAGCACAGCAGAGGAGCCCTGTCCACTGCCAGCTCTGTCCGTCCACCTGCCCGTCCATCCATCCAGTGTCCAGTGCCCCTCCTGCCCACCCGGCACCTCCCACTGCACCGGGATCTCCCTGCGGGTCCCACCAACACCACCTCCAGGGACTGACACCCACCAGACCCTATTAACCATGTGCCGGCCAACGGGACCGTGAGCTCCCTGATGGGCTGGCTGGTCACGGACCACCCGAAGGGAAGGAGACAGACGCTGGGGAACAAGCCGAGTGCCTGTGGGCCGTGGGGGAACACCAAGGCATTCTGACTTAGCTATTCGGCAGGGTTTCACAGGAAAGCCGTTTTGAGCAGATCCTGGGAAGAAGGAGTTTCCACCCACAGGAAAGGGAGCCGGGACCCACGCGGCCAGAAGTGCAGGGCAGGGGGGCGGGCAAGGACCCGGTCCTGACCCGCTCCAGGGTTTAGAACGCGTTCTATAAATAGCTGGCAACCTTTGATTGTGTCCAGGTAGGCAGCGTGGCCACAGCAGGGCCCCGGCCGCAGCCCCGCAGGACCGCGCCGTGCTCAGGCCTCGGCGCGCAGGTTCTTCCTCAGCTGCACGCTCCCGCTCCGGCAGGAACCCGCTGTCCAGAGTCCTGCCCTAACCCAGCGCGGCATACATGCTACCCACTGATTGTCTGCCCATCTCCCCCAACCAGATCCTAAGCTCCCTGAGAGTAGGAACCATCTGCTTTGGCCCACTTTCTCTTTAGCATCTAGGACAGGGCCCAGCACCAGAGCAGTACTCCACACACGGAAGGAAGGCAGGTACAGAGACAGCGGTCAGGAGCGCAGGGGGCAGCGGGGGACACGGCGCTGATCCCGACAATAGATGGGGCTTCTGTCCCTGTCCCTGGGCCCGGGCTGTGACAAGACAGCAGGGAAGTCAGCACAACTCTTTACCAACAATTTTTCACACACGGGGAAGTGACTGCCTGCTCGTCAGGGATCAATTAGAATACCTTCCTCTATGTAGGTCACACCATTCACTCATATTTTTTTCTAGAGCAGGTCAGAAGATACGAGCAGAAGCCCCTAAAAACCACTCGAAGATGCAGCCAAGCGATGGTGCTTCACACAAGCACCCCGGCAACAAATCCCCAAGAGGGCCCCAGGCTGTTTCCTGGGGAGGGAGGGGGGACACACTTTATTTTTAAATACAGTGGTGATAAAGAACAAGCAGGACAGGTGGCAGGGAAGGGGGCAGGGTCTTTCTCTAGGCCCACAGAAACGTTTTAAACTCCGTCTGGATGCCAGCCAGGAATGGAAGCACTTCCAGACTGATAACCTCAGAAGAAAATCCCAACTCAACGTGTGCTCAGATTATCGGAAAATTCCATCAGCATCTGCTGGCGAAGACAGAGGCTTTCTTCACAGGACAACTTTTATAAACACCTCACAAAAAGCACAAATAGAATTCAGCAAACTAAAGACGCCACTCACTTAAGTTGCCTATTTTCAAAAAGAGCTCTGAGACCTGAGGGAGAGTCACACTCCTTCACCAAGAACCCAAAAGAAAGCACTGACCCCATTTCCTTCCGCAGCAGAGACGAGGGTCCCTTTTCCGTCCCACAGTCAATCCTACGGCTTCCCACCTACACCTGCTCCAAGAAACAGGCCATCCAGGTCTGTTCCAGCCCGAAACCCCTCCTGCAGTCCCAGATGGGCCACACAAACAAGAATTCAAACTCCAAATCGGACTGTCTTCTTGGGTAGTTTAATAAAACATGCTTGTAAATCATGATACAATTTAATTAAAGTGGAACATCTTTCTAACACACGGTGGCATTAAGTATTCACACACAGATCGTTTGGTAGATTGAAACAGAACAGAACTCAGGATTCTCCTGATTCAGCAGTTCTCCACGAGCGGTCCTGGGAACTCCCGGGGGGTCCTAAGACCCTTTGAGGGGATTCCCAAGGTCAAAACTACGTCCATCTAATACTGAGATGTCATTCGCCCTTTCTGTGCTGACAACTGCACTGATGGTTCAACGGCAGGTAAAACCGCCAGGTGCCTCAGCACCGAGCAAGGCAGCGGCGCCGACCTGTGCTCTTCCCGGGCCCATCACAGAATGCGGAAAACCCAGTTTACCTGGAAATGTCCTTAACAAAGCAGTAGAATGTGTTCATGAAACACTGACTCTCAGGCCTTCTCACTACCTGTGTGAGAAGCAGGAAATGTTCGTATCCCAAGGTACGATGGAATGCCGAGGAACAGCGATTGTGTCAGTGTGAGCTGTGAGCTGACCTCCTTTTCCAACTGGAGACTGGAGCTGGGAGTTGGGCAGACACCGTCTCAAAACTGAACCAAGTGGGCTTGCCCCTCCAAGAACACGGCTGCCAGTATTTGTGGCGCTGATAAAATTCAAGCTTTAACGTGACAATCAGAATTGTGGAGAACTTGTGCTCGCCGCCACGAGCTTAAAGCCTCCAAATACCTAGACGTGTGGCGAGAGCAGCAGTGATGCGATGTCCCCCGGTGTGACTCTTCCCTGTGTTTGAAAGACCTGAAAACTCTGCAAACCAATGTCCTCCAATGACGACGCGGGACGTCACAAAGTCACCTGGCTACAGATCGATTCACGCCGCAACGGGTGCGGTTCCGGACCCTGCACGGCAGCTAGCTTGCAAGAAACTACGACTTGTTGCGTTCTGGTGTGGTGGCAAAGAAGAACACCCACAACCTGCAAAGGCCTCGAACACTCCTCCCTTTCAGCCACAGATCAGCGTAGGCCAGTTTCTTCGTCTACTTCAACCAAAGCACCATATCCCAGCAGACTGAATGCAGAAACCAACTGCTGCTTCTACTAAGCCAAACCTAAAGGAGAGTCACAAAAATGTGAAACCCACTCTTCTCATTACAGCGTCTTTAGTTCTAAACAATTCTTTCATAAGAATATGATATACTAATAGACATCAGATTTCTTGTCAGTACATTAAATATTCGTCATTACAGCACATTAAGTATTTTTTAACCCCCTCAATTTTAAGATCTTATACAGTGTATAACCCACATAAACAAAGGGTCTGTGGGGACCTTGGTAATTTGAGAATATAAAGAGGTCCTGACACAAAAAGGTTCCAGAACCGCTGCCTGATTTATCACTTTATGGGTGTGGCTGGCCATCCAGAGTGGTTCCGCCTTGCATTTCTCCAGGAATAAGGGCAAGGGTGGCAAATGCCAGTGACCCAAAGGAAACTCTGACTAGCAAAGGAGGTATTGCAGACATTTCTGATCTGGTTCCCAACAGGTAAGAACAGCAACAAGAGGAGCTGGGTGGTCTGACCATCCCCGGTGACCGTGCTCTCTTGCCACCATCTGGTGGCTCGCCTGACCAGTCGACCAGAGACGGCTTCACCACCAGTGCTGTGTCCTGCTGGTATGAGAGGTGAGCAATTCAAGACTGCACTCCACAGCCACTCTCCCTAGGAAACTACCCACCAAAACGGGAAACGGACACATACAGAAAATGTCACCAGAATAAACACAAAGTCCGTCCCTAGTAAACATGGCAGTAGCCCGCACTCGTTCCACAGGAACTGCACGGATCCACAGCAGACCTCAATGGGTAAGTGATTTCCAACTGTCTTTGCATTAACACAGTTTTCTCCCGATACCCACAACCAGGGATGGGGAGGAAGGTGGGCACGCAAAGTCTGCGTAAATACTGAGCTCTCAGGACCCTGTAATACAAGGACGAGTGTACCGTGCACCTTCTGTGCAGGTGTGGCAAACCCTCACTTCACCTCCAAGTGCATCCAGTTACTTCAGTTTAAACAACTACTTGTCAAGTGCTCAAGTCAGAGACAGCAAACACCATTCACTTCAAAATACATAAAATTTCACCAGGGACAAGATGTGAGCAAACAGGTGCTCTTCACCGTCACTTTCAGTGAGCAAACAGCATCATCAACGGCCACCATGCTGGAGGGTCACGGACTGGTACTCACTCCTCACCAGCCCTGGGATCTCCATAGGCTACGAAACTGAAGACGAGAGGGGAAATCACCTGAGGGCTCTCCAAGTCCACAACATGCTTTCCTTTGCCTATTTTCCAGTTTAATCTTAAAAAAAAAAAAGCAACAACAACCCACACCTCCTCCCCCATCTCCCCCACTGCTGCACTAACACGCCACACGATGGAACCGGCTCTCAAGGTGGCGACACGCTACGATTACACAGACTAAGGGGTGACGGTGACGGCCGTCTCACAAGCCAAGGGGAGCACCCACACAGCCGTGGCTCCCCGGGCCACCTCCCCAAGTGAAGCCCGTTTCATTCTCATGTAAAAAGGGGGGAAATGGTACAGGGATCCAGGAGCTGGGCTTTAACAAGGCCCTTCATCCTATCGCCCCATTCTGGTCATCATCCTTCACAAAAGCATGTGAAAATGATCAGACGTCAGTGAGTGGTAAGAAAATGCCTGGGATGTCAGCAAAGGACGGTTAACGGAAATCCCCTCCTGGGGCAAACTGGAGGGCACGATGGCCCGAAACACTCAGAAATCCATGGTTTTAAAGAAAGCAAAGGTAAAACTCAGTCAGTATTCACTAATTCAAAACAGCGTCCCTCCCCCCACCAAAATCAACTGAATGTTCTTTAATCAAAACACTGGAAAATCCAAACCCACTTAAGCTAAGTCAATTTTTCCCTTTTATTTCGTAACGAAGTTTGTGCTACTACAAAGAATTCCCTTACAAAGTCCTGCACGTTTGCATAATAATGGCAAAGCCAGTCAGCTACCCTCCCATGCGTTCATCAACCCCAGCAAGTTTCACCCACTTGTCTGGGCACTGGGGGTCCAGGTTCTAGGACCGCAGGTGGCTGCCCAGGTCCAAATCGGGGATCCAGTACTTCCCGCTGTGTGCCCTGCACTCTGTGCCTCAGTTTCCTCACTTCCATAATGGGGGGTGTGACAGGTCCCGCTAAGGTCAAGCCCGAATAGGAAAAGCGCCCTCTGAAAACTTAAAAGCTTTTGCACAGCAAAGGAAAACATAAACAAGACGAAAAGACAACCCTCAGAATGGGAGAAAATATTTGCAAATGAAGCAACTGACAAAGGATTAATCTCCAAAATTTACAAGCAGCTCATGCAACTCAATATCAAAAAAACAAAAACCCAATCCAAACATGGGCAGAAGACCTAAATAGACATTTCTCCAAAGAAGATATACAGATTGCCAACAAACACATGAAAGGATGCTCAACATCACTAACCATTAGAGAAATGCAAATCAAAATTACAATGAGGTAGCACCTCACACCAGTCAGAATGGCCATCATCCAAAAATCCAGACAATAAATGCTGGAGAGGGTGTGGAGAAAAGGGAACCCTCTTGCATTGTTGGTGGGAATGTAAGTTGATGCAGCCACTATGGAGAACAGTATGGAGGTTCCTTAAAAAACTAAAAATAGAACTACCATACGACCCAGCAATCCCTCTCCTGGACATATACCCTGAGAAAACCATAATTCAAAAGGAGTCATGTGGGCTTCCCTGGTGGCGCAGTTGTTGAGAGTCCGCCTGCCGATGCAGGGGACGCAGGTTCGTGCACCGGTCCGGGAGGATCCCACATGCCGCGGAGCAGCTGGGCCCGTGAGCCATGGCCGCTGAGCCTGAGTGTCCGGAGCCTGTGCTCCGCAATGGGAGAGGCCACAACAGTGAGAGGCCCGCGTACCGCAAAAAAAAAAAAAAAAAGAGTCATGTACCACAATGCTCATTGCAGCTCTATTTACAATAGCCAGGACATGGAAGCAACCTAAGTGTCCATCAACAGATGAATGGATAAAGAAGATGTGGCACATATATACAATGGGATATTACTCAGCCATAAAAAGAAATGAAATTGAGTTATTTGTAGTGAGGTGGATGGACCTAGAGTCTGTCATACAGAGTGAAGTAAGTCAGAAAGAGAAAAACAAATACCGTATGCTAACACGTATAGATGGTATCTAAAAAAAAAAAAAAAATGGTTATGAAGAACCATTGCAGGACCGGAACAAAGACGCAGACGTAAAGAATGGACTTGAGGACACGGGGAGGGAGAAGGGTAAGCTGGGATGAAGTGAGAGAGCGGCATGGACATATACACACTACCAAATGTAAAATAGCTAGCTAGTGGGAAGCAGCCGCATAGCACAGGGAGGGAGACCAGCTCGGTGCTTTGTGACCACCTAGAGGGGTGGGATAGGGAGGGAGGGAGGGAGGGAGACGCAAGAGGGAGGAGATATGGGGATGCATGTATATGCATAACTGATTCACTTTGTTATACAGCAGAAACTAACACAACATTGTAAAGCAATTATACTCCAATAAAGATGTTAAAAACAAGCACCCTCAGAGTGGCACGCAGCCAGCAGGACGCCCACTGAGCTGCTACTGCCATCACTGAACGGACCCCCTGCACCCTGCAGGCTTCACACACCTGCCAGCTGAAGCCACTTCCCAAGCCTCAAACTTCACGTGTGTGATTCTCATTAATGCCCTCCTCACACACGGACCTGTAGCCACTCCCTGCAGGTCACTGCCATTCACTCATTCATTGCTTTCAGCACAGTCCACAATTAACTGCTTCCTACGTCCTGTAATCATGCTGTAAATAGCACTTTTAGCTGTAAGGACACAGGTATTGATTGGCTAAATGCAAACATTTAAAACAAACCACTTTTAAAGTAAGCAAAAAATGGGACTTCCCTGGCGGTCCAGTGGGTAGGACTCCGCGTTCTCAATGCAGGGGGCCCGCGTTCGATCCCGGGTCAGGGAACAACCCAGGTTAGATCACGCAGCATGCCACAACTAAGAAGTCCGCGTGCCACAACAAAGATCCCGTGTGCCGCAACAAAGACCCAGCGCAGCCAAAATAAATAAATAAATGTTTAAAAATGAAACAAAATAAGCAAAAATGTAATAAAGTGGATGGAGACAGGGCACCACGCAGGACTCAGGTCCTACTGGCCCAGGAGCAGCCAGCCAGGGGTCAGCTGCCACCAGATGTCTACACCTGCTCCTAGGCTCCAGGGCCCACAGGTGGCCCTTCGCTGCTGCCCTGGCCCCAGGGAGTCTGCCGAGCGCACGGCCCAGCTTTCACCAGCTGAAACAGCCGTCTGAGCGGTGGCAGAGCCAAAATGAAGAGGGGGCCTCTCCACTAGTGGCCAACGGCTGATACTTTAGGGACAGAATAAAAGGGTGCCACACATCAGGTCAGAAATAGTAGTTTCTGTGGACTGTGGCATGGTTTGGGGAGATAAACACAAGTTAAATGAAATTTTAACACGCTCAGAGTGGTTTTGCTAGTTTAAAAAGCTGGACGAGCTTCTTGGAAGTGTCGGTTTTCCAGCTCTCCACACAGCTTTGTTACACGCAGAGATGTTCCCCTTCCGGGCACCACACATCCCATCCATGCAGTTGCCTGTTTCAAATTAAAACACACTATTGAGTTACAGCACTAACGGGTCTGCTTTGTTTCTTCTGGGGCTTTGTTTAGAAATAACTTTGACAATGTCCAAGCAAACAACTTGGACCAAAGACCAGACGGTCACTTAGAAGAAAAAGAAAAAGCTGTTCCCATTCGAAGAAGGGTTTTTCATGAGAAACATATGCTACATCACTCATCTATATCAATTTGTAGCCTCTAATCTCTAAACCAAAGCTCACCCCCAGTGGACGCACCTTTCTGGAATATAATGGAAGATCCTGTGGACTGACAGACGCGCTGCCACGCAGGGCACACTCAGTGGAGTACTGGGGGCACTACAGAGGGTTTGCACCGGGAGGTCCACGTCCTTGCACAGGCACCCCTGTGACCAAGCCCTGCACAACTTCTCTGCCCCGTGGCCCAGGCCAGAGAGGAGCCTCCCCAAGACGTCCCCAAGCCCGCACCTGCCTCACGCAGCCCTCGCCAGCCCCAGACAGCACTGGCACAAACGTCCCTCGAAGTGTAATTTTCAGATTCCCCTAAGAAGGGCCCTTAAAGAAGCCACAACATTTCTTCCACCCGCTAAAATCATCGCTGTAATAATAACATGCACTGAGCACACCCTGGGCATCAGCAGGCACTTTCCATGTTAACTCATTTTTTACCTTCACAATAAAATGACTGTTAATATGATCACTGTAACAACAAGTTATATTAATTATTATGTAATTAACAATCACAGAACATTGATAATTACAATGAATAAGTAAAATCAGCATTTATTATATCTCTATATTATATATAAAATACATCATGCTGACAAATGTCCTGATACCTCTGACACATAATTTGACATTGTTATTAGTTGTAATAAAAATTGGTACTATCACCACCCCCATTTTACAGGCACCAGCAGTAACGTGGCGAGTGAGGTGATGCTGTGAACCCAGGACGCAGCTGCAGAGCCCCTGTCCAGTTCCCTTGGGCTCCCCCAGAAGGGGAGCTCCCCAGGGGGTGGAGCAGCTCCATTCTTCTCTGTTCTCAGCCTTGGGATACGGCGTCCGCCCAGAGTGTGCTCAGCAGGCCAGAGTGTGCTCAGCAGGCGTCCCGGAGCCCGCCTTATGCATGACGTTGACTTATTAGCATAGGGCATGTGTAATTAACACCTAGGGAATAGACATGCCTTGGCACTAACCGTTTCTATCTAAGTGCCTGTGTGTTTTTAGTAAGCAGCCTGTCTCCTCCCCCACCCTACACACACACACAGACACACACACAGACACACACACACCCTCCACCAAATGGACAAGCTAATCTCCACTAGCAACAGTGTTGCGCATGCGGTCACAAGACGTGGTCCTGCCCTCTGGCAGCTTAGGGTCAGTGAGAGACAGGACACCAAGCCATCCCTCAACACTTTACTGGGGACAGTAAAAAAGTGCTCTGAAGGAAGAGTGTGAGCTCTGAGTACACGTAAGGATGACAGTGAAACCAGCAGCTACAGGAGTGCTCGAGCCAGTTAAGCCACCGAACCTTCACAATGACTCTCTGAGGGAATTACTGGCACGTCATCGTCCTCTCTGTCTCGCACCTCGGTCTCATGCCCGTTTGGTATGACGGGCATGAGAACTGTCACACAGCTGGGTGGCACCTAACCAGGAATCAGGCCACAGCTGCCCGTGCTCATTACCTGTGTCCCGTGGGAGACCACCACCTGACACAAGCGTGCTGCCATCATTATTTGCTTTAAACACTGTTGTAAACATACCCCCCCAACAAATACATAGCGCTCAGGAATGCTCAAGATATTGGTGAAAAGAAACAACATAGGGCTTCCCTGGGGGCGCAGTGGTTGAGAGTCCGCCTGCCGATGCAGGGGACGCGGGTTCGTGCCCCGGTCCGGGAAGATCCCACGTGCCGCGGAGCGGCGGGGCCCGTGAGCCATGGCCGCTGAGCCTGCGCGTCCGGAGCCTGTGCTCCGCAACGGGAGGGGCCGCAGCAGTGAGAGGCCCGCGTACCGCAAAAAATAAATAAATAAAAAATAACAAACCCACTAATGCAATGTAGCATGTGCTGCACAGCTCTCAGTAACTGTCAGAGAAGGGGGGGCAGAGCAGAGCAGGCGCCCGAAGACGCGTGCTGACCCCACCCAAGGCGGCGGACGAGAAGCGAGGGAGGAACTTCGGAGCTAACATCCTGACTGAGTACTCCATGGCCAAATGCCGGGGGCCATGCACAGATCAGTTCTCCAGTGAGCAGGCTTGTTTCTCCCAGGGGCCGGGTAGTCATTCTAAAACTACTTTCTGTGTATGCTAGGTCTGAACAAATAAGCAAATCCATTGTGGATAATGAGACCCAGACTTCTCACTACCTGATGAAGAAGTTATAAATAAGGAAAGAAGAAAGCAAGAACAAACCATGTGATACTGGACTGGAATCAGAAATGCAAACGTGAACTCATGGCTTCTAATACATACACAGAGAGATAAATACAGATGTGTATGTACACGCACGTGAGTACAAATACATGTATTATCTTGTGTACGCTGAGAGAACCAGAAGCGAGGGCACCCCAGGGGGCTAGGAGCACACTCAGCAAGCAGGTCTCAGCTTCTCACACCATTTCTCCAAGAAAAAGAACCAGGGCTCCTCGACGCAATGAACTGGGGCAGGAAAAATACAAGAAGAGACTGCAGTATCCTGTAGGTCCAGAAGGGAAATAATTAGAAAATGGTGGGGTGTGTTGAAAAGGTGGAAGTACCAGCCTGAAAGAGCTCCACGTCCAGGTCACAAAAGACAAGGAAAGAACGAGGAAGTGTCACAGACTGGAGAAAGTGAGGGGACGTGCACGGTAGGCCCCCGAGGCTGGACAGAGGCCCAGAACTGGACAGGGGGTGTCCGGGAGACAGACATTAGTCAGACTAACAGCCAAATCTGTGTAAGATCTTTAGGTGACGTAACAGTGCTACGCCAATGTCAACCTCCTGGTTTGCGTAACCGTCCTCTAATTATATAAGATGATAACACTGAGGGGAGCTGGTACGGGAACGCTTGTAGTACTCTTTTGGCTACTTTCCTCTAAGTCTAAAATTATTTCAAAATAAATGAATCCTTACGAGTGCAATGACACGATACTTCAAGTACCGGAGGGTGGGGGAGCAGGAGAGACAGGTGAGCGAGGCGCCCGGAACGGCTGGGCGGAGTGACGGCTGCGCGGAGTGACGGCCGCACGTGGGCTCCCTGTACCGCTCCCTCTGCTTTCATGTGCATTTGAGATTTTCTTCACTAAAAAGTCCCTTCAAAGTGTTTTCAAAGTCTGCAAAACTCAACTTAAATCTGCCCACTTCTACTAGTACGCTGCATCACCACCCATCCAAGCCCCAAATAAATCAGACACCTT
This sequence comes from Delphinus delphis, assembly GCF_949987515.2. Taxonomy (NCBI): domain Eukaryota; kingdom Metazoa; phylum Chordata; class Mammalia; order Artiodactyla; family Delphinidae; genus Delphinus; species Delphinus delphis. The sequence continues at coordinate 77,587,275 of NC_082699.1, forward strand.
CCGGACCCTCTGCTCTCCCTAGACCACACCTGCCCCATCCTCCGCCGGCAGGACCTCTCCAGCGGGACACTGCTGCACATTTCCAAGCCACTTCCCATCTCTTCTCCACCCGGCAGCCAGGGGCTCCTCAGAAACATATGAGGCACGCGTGCATCTCTCACACCTGCTCCCCAGGGTACTGGATTAAAAGCGCTGTGCTCAGGGAGGCCTCTGCCCCCGGGCCCATGCAGCCCCATCCCAGGTGCAGTCCGATCCCAGGCCCCCAACAGGACAGGGTCCCCGCCGCCACATTCCACATTCGCTCTGGAATTTGCCCCCTCCCGCCTGCACTAAAACACCCGCCATCTCGCATGGATTTGTGGTGACCATGCATTGCACGTCTGTGTTCACGACTCGGTCAGTGAGCTCCGGGGGCAGGAGCGACCTGGGTTTGCACCCATCATCGTTCCCCGAGCACTGAGCAGACGCCTAGCACACAGTGGGCCCTCAGTATTTACTCAGAGTGAGCATTTTTTTTGGCGGTACGCGGGCCTCTCACTGCTGCGGCCTCTCCCGTTGCGGAGCACAGGCTCCGGACGCGCAGGCTCAGCGGCCACGGCTCACGGGCCCAGCCGCTCCGTGGCATGTGGGATCTTCCCAGACTGGGACACGAACCCGTGTCTCCTGCAGAGGCAGGCGGACTCTCAACCACTGCACCACCAAGGAAGCCCCAGAGTGAGCATTTTTGACATTAGACACACAGGCCTGATCTGGGTATTGGACTCTCATATTCTTTCCCACCCTGTTGAAGCCTGTTTAGCTTTACTGTGTTTATCTAATTGTCCAGGTTCCAAACGTACTCTAAACTCTAGCACAAAGAAATGGATATGCCTTAGAGCTATTAGGTAGATCTTGGCAAAACACGCTTAAATCTAATATCTTTTTCCACTTTGGTAACAGAATATGCCAGATATGATATATTACATTAAGAACTTCACTTTCTAAAAGGCTGTGATGACAATAATCAGTGTGGCTGAGGGCGTGGAGAGACAAGCCGCTGCTGGTAGAAACGTAAAGTGGTGCAGCCACCATGGAAACAGTTCAGCAGCTCTTCACAAAGTGACAGAGTGAAACCCAGCAATTCCACTCCTAGGTATGCGCCCAAGAGAAATGAAGACATATGCCACACACCATAGACGAACATGGGGTATACGAATGTTCACAGCAGCGCTATTCACAACAGCCAAAAGGTAGAAACCACTCAAATGCCCATCAACAACAGAATGAATGGATAAACAAACTGCGACATGGCCACATAATGGGTTATTCAACCATAAAGAAAAATGAAGTGCTGACACACACTAGGACACAAATCTTGAAAACATTATGCTCAGTGAAAAAAGCCAGACGTAAAAGGTCATATATTTTATGATTCTATTTACATGAAATATCCAGATGAAGCCAATCCACAGACAGAATGCAGACTGGTGGCTGCCAGGGAGGGAGGGAGGGAGTGGGGAACGGGGAGTGACTCCTTAATGGGTACAGGATTTTCTTTTGGGGTGATGAAAATGTTTTGGCACTAGATAGAGGTGATGGTCGCCGGATGCTGAATGTACTAAATGCCACTGAATTGTTCACTTTAAAATGGTTTATGTTATGTGAATTTCGTCTCAATTAAAAAAGAAAAAAGAGGCTGTGACAGTTTGGAAACACCGCCTCTCTGAAACACCGATCTTTTTTCTCTCCCTTTGTTGACGTGCAGACACACTTGGAATAGACCACACAAGTAACAGAAGCAGGGGAAAGCGCTGTAGGTTTGCCTCAAAGGAGGCCAGGGACCTGAACCAGGGGAATAAAACCCCACCTCACAGCAGCAGCCTGAGCATGCCCTACCTGAAAGATGACTCTGCAAGATTCTTTAACAACCATCATTCTACGACACGGACTTAAGAACACCTATTTTGATAAAAACATGCAAAAAATAAAATATAAACCGCTCTTCAAATAGATGTTTGTGGGAACGACACCAGGTACCATCGGATAGCTTAGTAGGGTGTGTCTCATCCTTAAAGTACGTTGTGCTGGGATGGCAACTCGCCGGCCAGCCAGAAGGGCACCACCCGCGCCCACTGCCCCCGTGGCAGACACTGATAAACCCATCTGGGCGCCCTCCCCCTCCTCCGATAAGCCCAGACTGGGGCTCAGCCTCTTTCTCAAGACGATGCTCCAGGCACCCAGGACGCCCACCATCTCCGGTGAGATGCCTCCCTGGTGGAATGAGATCCAAATCCCTCAAAAAGTCAACCTAATTCTTTGTTTCTCTTCTAAAGACAAAAGAAAAAAAAATTACCACCCAGAGTTCCTACAGTTTTATAACCAAATTTCTCACCATCTATTTACATCACAGCATTTATTTATTTATTTATTTAAATGTATTTATTTTACTTATTTATTTTTGGCTGCGTTGGGTCTTTGTTGCTGCGCCCAGGCTTTCTCTAGTTGCGGCGAGCAGGGGCTACTCTTTGTTGCGGTGCGCGGGCTTCTCATTGCGGTGGCTTCTCTTGTTATGGAGCTCGGGCTCTAGGCGCGCGGGCTTCGGTAGTTGTGGCATGAGGGCTCAGTAGTTGTGGTGCACGGGCTTAGCTGCCGCACGGCATGTGGGATCTTCTCAGACCAGGGATCGAACCCATGTCTCCTGCATTGGCAGGTGGAGTCTAACCACTGCACCACCAGGGAAGCCCACAGCATTTATTTTTCAGAGAATTTTCACCCAAGACATGCATTTTTCCCTTAACTCACCCCTAGAATGCCATCATTGAGAGAAAGTGGCTCGCCAGCCCTGTATCACAGGACCCCAGCACCTGGTGAGGCCACAACTCTCAGCTCGGTCCCGAGTCCCATCGCAGCACCACACCTGCCCAGCCCTGCCCTGTGCACTTGCATGCATTAATGTGCTTTATCCTCACAGGAAGGGAGGCACTTCTCCCCACTTTACAGGTGAAGGCACTGGCTACAAACAGGCGTGGGTGCTCTCGGGCTCCCCACTCCGCGTGCCCAGGCAGCTTCTAGCTGGAGCCTCCTTCCAGGCCTGCCTCCTGGGGGCACAGCTTTGGACAAGGTCTAAGGAAGCCAAGAGGGAGGCAGCTGGCCCCTAACGGCCAGAGCAGCAGTGCGGCTCAGGGTTGCCCGCGCTGAACCTACCCACACTGAGGGCCAATTCACTCACAGGAGGGCGGTGGAGAGGTTGCAGGGTGCTGCGGAAGACTTCACTGCAGGCCCTTTGAGAGGTCACGCGTTTACCTTCCCACGGACATCCACTACCTATCTAAGTAGGTCAGTTGGCAAGTGGCCTCGTGGTCCACTTCCCTCCACACTGCCCGACAGTCAGCACCCTGGACTCCAGGCGGAGCTGGAGAGAACCACAGGGCGCCAGGGGTAAGGGAGGGCCAAGCAAGAAGAGGCGCCACGCCGGGCTGGGGGCAGGGCTTTCCAGACGCGCACACAAGTTTCAACTCAATTGATTTAGCTTTTAAACAATAAAGAATTGAACGTAATAAGGATTTATCGAGTAAAAAGCAAACACTACGGTAGACACTGGAAAGACAAAAGATAACCAAGATGGTCCTGGGCGGCAAGCAAATGGGGTTTACAACAGAATGAAGGAAACAGGCCCCCACCAGGCAAAATGCACTGGGTGCTATAAAGATGCAAAGTGAATGCCATGGATTTTTCCCCCCGGATTTCTTAGGATCGCCTGAAATTTAGCATATCTACAAAAGAAAGCTTACCCCTGCAGCTCCTTCCCTACCTGGGGTCCGCCTCGCTGACGCCAGCAGGTCAGCTGGGGGGAGTGGTTTTCACCTCCCGCCCCAGACACAGGCCTCCCTGCTCTCTCCACTCTCCTCCCCTCAGCACTGACCTGCCACCAACAGGGAACCCTACCACGTCCCCACCACACATAGGTGAAGACTCCTGTCACCGGCCAGACCACCCCGGCCTGTCACACACCTGCCAAATACTCAGAGGGTCCCCGTTACCCGCAGAAGAGAAAAAAGCCCCACCCTCAGCTCACCTTCCGGGTACCCACAGCATCACCTCCAAATCCCCGACATCACGCTCAGCGCCCGCCTACCCGGACCGGCCTCTCTTCTCAACAGGTGGTCCTGCCTTCATGCTGTTCACCGACATTCCTCTGCCTTCACGACAGATCCAGACCCAACAGCTGCCCAGGGGAAGTTTTTCTTGTGGATACAGAGCATCAGCGCTGTACAAACCCTAATGAATTAGTGGAACCTAATGATTACCGCTCGACAGCGACTAGTATTCACACCAAAAAAAAGCAACAAAGCCCAGAAAAGTAGAACCTGCATCAGATCAAGCCTTTGGGTCTGACCACTAATTTGCAGGAAATCCACACAGGACAGACAAACACGCTGAATTACACCAAGAAGATGCAATCAGCGAAATCTAGCTGGTGGGGAAACGAGACAGCACACACAAGCCAGCTTCTTCAACCCACCAACAGTTAGCAGTGGGAAAGAAGACGGCGAAAACTAGAGATTAAGAGAGAGGTTGTTTAGGGGAGACCAGCCCGGTGCTCTGTGACCACCTAGAGGGGTGGGATAGGGAGGGTGGGAGGGAGACGCAAGAGGGAGGAGAGATGGGGACATATGTAGAGCTGATTCACTTTGTTATGAAGCAGAAACTAACACACCATTGTAAAGCAATTATACTCCAATAAAGATGTAAAAAAAAAGAGTGGTTGTTTAGGTCTGGTGGGGGGGGCAGGGATGAAGAGTCACAGCTAAGGGGTACAGCCTTTCTTTGGGGGGAGGGGACAAAAATGTCCCAAATTAGGTTGTGGGGATGGCTGCACAAGTCTGTGAAGGCACTAAGGCACGCGGAGCTTTACGCCTTAAATGGTGAATTGTGTGGTACGTGAGCTACATCTCAACAAAGCTCTTATTTTAAGACGATACTGAAGGCTCACATCAGCCAATCACAATGTGGGCCTCACCTGGATCCCGACTCAATGAGTTGTTAACAGTCCATGACACGTGAGAAACTGAGCAGATCTGGACTAACTGTGTGGTCCAGGACACTGGTAACTAGGGGCTATGTGAGGGGGGAGGGGGAGGAAAAGAGACATCCTCATCTCACAGAGGTATCTTCAGACATACTGTAAATTAAATGAGATGACTGGGGTCTGCATCAAGACAAGGAGCAGGGGGGACTTCCCTGGTGGTCCAGTGGGTAAGACCCCAAGCTCCCCACGCAGGGGGCCCAGGTTCGATCCCTGGTCGGGGAACTAGATCCCGCATGAACGCCGCAACTAAGAGTTCGCATGTCGCAACTAAAGATCCCGCGTGCCGAAGATCCCATGTGCCTCGACTAAGGCCTGACGCAGCCAAAATAAGTAAGTTAATATTAAAAAAAAAAAAAAAAGATGAGCTGCAGGGACTGCCCTGGCGGTCCAGCAGTTAAGACTCTGCGCTTCCACGGCAGGGGCGCAGGTCCGACCCCTGGTCGGGGAAAAGATTCCTCATGCCGCGCAGTGCGGCCAAACGTAAAAAAAGACAAGCGCGAGGGGCAGGGCTGTGCCTGGGGCTCCCGATGAAACACGGCTGTCTGTGGGGACCGGCGGGGGCAGGACACAGGCTCTTCCCTCCGCTGTAAAAACTCTGCCGGCTGACGCCCTCCTCTGCCCAGCCCCTCCTGGGCTCAAAGTCCCGCCAAAGGCTCCAAGCTCAGCAAGACCTCCCTCCCTCCCCTTCTTCTGGTCCAAGTTGCTCCAAGGTGCCTTCTCAATGCGCCTGCACTGACCACCACGCGGCAGGGCCGCGATCCCGCTCACCTGGCTTCTCCATCACAGGTGCCCAGGCGCACTTTACAACCACGTGACTTGTACACGACTTGTTTCGATTCTCCATCTCCCCTCGCATATGCTCTGTTCACCCCCAAAAGCTTTCCATGCCTCCAGCTCAAGGTTAAGTTGTAATTCCCAGTCTTGGCACTGAGACGCCCTCCAAGTCTAACATGATGTTCTTGTGGTGAGGCACGTGTGTTCACACTGAACACACCGCACACTTGTTAAAACAGCAGCCCACAGCGGGAACAAAAGGTCCCCAGCGATGTCCCCCGCCCGCAGGCACCTGTAGAATCGCAGGTAGAAAAGTGTCTCCTGGTTCACCCCGCTGTGCCAGCTCATCACCTGGAGACAGAATCTGGTGCTCCCCCGGCACCACTCCCACCACGTGACACGCAAGGTGGGTCCCCACTGCACAGCACAGCTGGGTCTGTTCTGAACGACTCTGCCAGGAACGTGAGCTCCGAGCATCAAGGCCAACCTTTCACTTCCCTGGTACTGAGCCGTACAGGGCAGCCGTGGATACAAAGCACCTGGTAAATGGTATTTATCAGGGGTGTGGTCTGTGAAATGTATTCTATCCCTCACGGCTTACAGAGTGAAGAGCCAGAGGTCAGCCAGGAGGTCAAGGAGGGGGGCGCTCATCTGACGGAGAGAAGCCACTGTTCGTGGAGTAAACAGCGAAGATAAAGTGACCGAGGGACACGATAACTCATAGGCACTTCCTGGGGCCACGCACAGAGGGAAGCGACAGCAATCTGCCCGCGTTCTATCATCTGATCAGAGCACCTCCGCCGTCAGGTGTTCATTCTCTGTACGAGAAGGAGCCTGAGGTTCAGAGAGGCTGAGTGAATGCCCAGCCACACAGCCAGGATCCAAGTGAGGTCGGCCTGACCTGGAGCCCGTGGTCTGGGTTTGCACCACAGTGAGAGGAGGTCTGCTGGCAAGTCACGGCGACACCTAGCTCCTGCGAGCTCCAGACTCTCTGACACCCCAGTTTTTGTCCAATGTTATCCTTTTTATCGCTCTGCATCTTCCTTTGCCTTCTCTCCACTTTTCACTTGTACTTCTCTGTTAGTTCCTTTGTTCCTACAAAAAACAAATGATGCCACCTCCTGCTACCCGTAAGGCCAGGAGAAGTCCTCGGTTTTCTCTCGCTCTGCTCAGCCCGCCGCATGGATGGGACCATGCTCCACAAGAGTAGCGGCAAGGACTCTGAGAACACAAGTGCCGCTGGGACAGGAGCCTCGGTCACGGTCCCTGAGACTCAGAGGCAGCACCAGCTACAGAGCACCCCAGTCACGCCAAACACCCTGCCACGGTCGCATCTTGCATGAGCTCGGTTAAAGCAGGGGTTTGAGAAACTGGTGAGCAAGTGCCCAGCGCAGGGGCCTCCCACTCTCCAGGTTCACACACGAACGGCACAACGCACACCCACCGACCCCTGGGCCACGAGAACGGGCCCGCCGGGCTCAAGCTGCTCCACCGGCATCCATGTGGCGTCGTAAGAATCCACTCTCAATGGCTGTATTATTTAACTTGGAGTCAAAGCTGACGAAACATCTCAAATGACTCAGACCTACGAACCTCGGCATTTTGACCTTTTATGTGCAACTCTATAAGTACTACAGCTCAGAGCTGAGACACCCAGAAATAACGTGGAAAACCACAAAAATAGTGCCCCTCGAGTGACTGCCCAGGAGGCAGTAGGGAGCGTCAAGATGGGCTTCAGCCGCAACGAGACAGACCCAGGTGATGAGCTGGCCGGCGCCAGCCCGGCTGCAGCTCTGTCGTTTGGTGCTGTGGGTTCTCGAAGATGGGTGCAGAACAATTTCCACGGAGATTCACTTAGTCCCCAGGAGTCCCCTTCTGACCCAATTCTAAGCGAAGCTGCAGACAAGGTGTATTCAAAGCAACATGGAACCGTAACTACAGCCACTGAAAAGGAGTGGTCTTCATTCAATCAGACCTCTAAGCTCGCTCAGGAAGGGAACCAGAGGTAAACTAAAGTTAACTTCTTACAGTGCATCGCAAGGGCCTCTTCAGAACACCCACACTCCCACCCAGAACCCCTCCCCCTCCACCGGCGGCCCCACTCTCTCGGGGGCTGCCCTCCAAGGTGTGTTTCCAGCATAAGCTGCTCCCTGGGGCTGCACTCGCTCTTTTCTGCTTCCTCCCCCCGCCCTCTCTCCCAACACCAATGGGTCTCAAGCTCCTCCTAAAAAGCAAGCACCTGGGACATTTGCAAAATGTAATTTCCTGGGTCTTCAGGGGCAGAGATGCGGAAAAGGCTTCAGGTGATTCTGCGACCAGCTGCGGGGGTGGGCGCCAGGCTGCATTCTCCCAGGGCCCCAGTTGTGGGCAGGCCCGTGAACCCATGTCCCCCTGAGCCCAAGACCCTGTCCTCCACCTCCAGCGCACGCCTCAGCCTTCCAGCACCTCAAACTCCACGTGTCCACGTGCCACGCACGATTCCCCTCCCCGGAGCCTGCTGGTCCTTCTGTGGTAACAAAGCTAGATGCGACGGCACCTCCTTGTTCAAACATTCAACAAGTGGGGTCAGGAAGGCGAGGACGCGGCCAGCTCCCCACTCCCCCCTCGTGGGCTCTTGCTCTGGGCAGGCCCCTAATTCTCCCCACGAGGAGGCAGGACCAGACCACTGTGCAGACTCGCGCCCACCCTCGGCCGAGACGAAGGTCCAGCACATCTCATTTCATGCTCACAACAACCCTGAGGTTGGTGCCGTCCCCACCCCCGCCCCCCATTTTTGAAGTGCAAAGGCCGAGGCTTAGAAAAGATATACAAGCGCCAAAGTCACGGCGCTGGCGAGGCGCTGGCTGGAGTCCAGATACCACTGGGTGCCGCCGCTAAGTGGGGTCTACCTGGTAAGTGCAGACACCGAGATGCAAAGCCTGGCCAGGGCCAGAGTGCCGGCCGTTGGCTGCTCATACTGACGGGGTACCCACCCCTGTACCCACGGCCATCCCACCCAGACGGGGTCACTGTCTTAGGCCCTGACTGCCCACCCTTCGGTCACACCTGCCCCCACGCTGCTCTGCCAGGGCCGCCTCTCCCGCCTGCAGGGCTGCTGGAATTACCTTCCCGGGACCCGTGCGATCACATGACACTCCACACGCCACCAAAGCAGATGGCGCCTTTCCTGGGGGGACGTGCCACCTGCCCACCGGCCGCTGGGCCTTCACACCCTCTGTTCCCAGGGCCCACTAGCTCCTTCCTCAGCTCCAGTCACATCAGAGGTCCACAGAGGAACAAATGCACCACAGGACGAAGACGTGGAAACCTAAGGCAGCCGGGCCCAGACAAGGAACCTGAGGCCCAGGACGGGGACAGGGCTGGAGCCCATGACCAGGCTCCCTGCCTGTCCACTGCTCGAGCCATGACCTTGAGAAAAGTGAGAGAAAGGCGAGAAAGGTGGGGTTTCAAGTTCTCAGCAGGCAGGGCTGGGCCGTCTCCTCCACCTGCAGTGAACCACAGGAGGGGGATGCAGCGCACCCCTGCGGCACAAAGCAGCAGCCCTCTGAGATGGCGTCTGTGACCTTCAGGTTGTATGAGGATTTTAGTAGTAAGTGGGAAGCACTGAGGCGTCAGACAAGTGAGCAATGCTGAAGCCCTTTGATTCTGAGCCTGTCTACGAGGCTAAGATTCAAGGAATGTTGTTAGGGAGACATCCACCCTGATTGGCCACCGTCCGTGCACACCTGTCGTCCCAGGGAAGTTATTAAGAGTGCCCTGTTTCACTTGCACAAGTTCCCAGTTTAGAGGATAAACTGTAGCGTCGCCAAGGGTACAGCTCTGTCCAAAGATAAATTAGGAGGGCACAGCTGCCTGGTCACAAAGAGTGAGGACGTTTCAGGGTTTTAAATTTTGAGGGAAAAAAATGCAGACAAAAAATTAGAATGGTAAATACTTAATGACCTTTTCACTGCCTAGAGTGAAAAAGGACAGGCCTGTAACCCCAGCACCAAACCCCGGCCTGGGAGGCAAGGGCGCTGGCAGCGGGCCATCGACAGAGGCGGCTAAGCTGGGGGTGAGTCACAAAGTCGAGAGAAATGACTGGGAGCAAACAGAAGGGCGCTGAGAGCCGTCTCCCTACCACACACTGGGGAAGGAGGGGTCCACCGAGTCGGATGAGGAGAGAAGCTGCACGAGAGGCACGAGCACCAGGCTCGTTTTCCACGTCACACCGTGGTCCTTCTGCTGACAGAGCCCCACGTAAAAAGTGGATTCCACTGCACTGAAAGTTAAAGATGCAAAGCTACCTGTCCCAAAACATCGCTGAAGATAAGTGCGTCTGAATTAAACTTACGAGCAACTGGATCTCATCAGCCTTCCCCATAGAAACACAGGGACCTGAACAATTAAAGAAAACTGGGGGGAAAGATATGCATCCCCTGAAGAAGAGATCTTAAGGACCTCATTGTCTTACGGGGTGGGGGTGGGGGGCTAGCTGTAGAGTCGAGATTAAAGAGCCTCAAAAGCATAAAACCAAATCCGTGTGTGAACTTTTAATAAAATTCAGGATCCAAAACAACCGGGAAGTAAACACACTTCTGCGATGAGAAAAATTGATTACGGACTGTTAAGTGTGACAATGGCACTGAGTTGTAAATGTCCCCATCCTTCAGACATGGTACTTAAGTATTCAGGGTGAAACGACAGATCTGGAACTCACTCGAGTATTTCCGCGAAGAAGGAGAAAGGGGCAGATTTGAAGCAAATGTGGAAAATCTTGATAGTTGTTGAAGCTGGTGATGGAGAAATGGGAGCCGTATTATACCACTCAGTCTACTCGTGTGTACTTTAAATTAATTCACAATAGAAACTATTTTAAAAGTCAAGTGATACATTCTGAGTGTTCACAAAACAAGAGGGCAGCAGACTACCCAGCCACGCCCTCCGGCCTGACACAGCTTCACCCAGGCAAAGGGCCGGCTGCTGCTTGGCAACAGTGCACTGTTATTGGAAGAGCGGTCATATCTTCACTGAGATAACTGAGGGAGAAGAAGCGGGGTGCAGGAGGAGTTAACTGACACTAGAAACCACAGTGAAAGTTGGTCATTCTCAGAGTTGTAATCCTTAGATGTCGCTGAAGTTACTTTGTAGCAAAGCTGTGAGGAATGGAACCCACAGGAGTCTGAGCACGTGAAACCGACAGAAACAACCCCCTTGGAGCATGCAACATTGAGACTCCATTTAAGGTCTTTAAGTGGTTACAAAAAAAAATTGACTGATCATCTGTGAAGGTTCAGGGTCACTGGGGAGTCCACCCATTCTAAACCACTAACTCTTTGGAATAGTTAAAAAAAAAAAACCTAAGAAATAGTAACATACCTAACTTTAGAGTCCACATACCAATTCACATATGTAACAGCATTTGTAACGGGCATAACGCAGGCTTACTGTGGACTCTATTTTTTATATTAACTTACTTAGTAAGTCACTTAATAATTGTATTAAAATGGAAGTAGCAAAACTATTTGTAATTTTTTCTACAATCCAGATCAAATGTCTTTTTATTATTCTAAATTAGGAAATACATTAAAAAGAGTTTCATTGAAGAGACTCTATTCCAAAAATTCCTCTTAAAAATTAAAAACCTTAGTGTGTAGAATAAAATTAAACAGCACCACAAAATTAAACGCCTTATAATGACAGCACGCGTGCACAGCCTGAAATTTGGTTTCATTCCCATCCTGCCATTGGTTAAGAACTACCCATTTATTTTTTCAACCAAAGCTGTCCGATTTCAGGGCAGGTTTATCTGTGAACCGAGAACAAGGGGCCCTCTCCCCACCAGGCCACAATGCAGAGGCCCACATCAGAGCATGATTTTTCCAAGAGCCGTTAAGGACCTGAAATGAGCCTGGAGATCCAGAGAACTAAAGCTTTCTTGAAAATGAAATAGACCAGAAAATATCCCAGTGCAGAGCACACAGCATGAGTTAGCTGTGCTTCCTGAGCTCGAGTTTCAATTACACCCAAACACGCGAGGACATGGGTCCAGTCTACATGTAACAGGTGTTTCTTATTGGGGGTCAAGGTCAAAAGGACTGAGAGCCACTTCTTTAAGGAGAATGTATGGAGAGTCAGCGGAGATCAGACAGATCGTCCTAATGCTCGCTGGCCATATGACCTTCGCAAGGCTCTTAACCTCTCTGAGCCTCTGTTGTCCATCTTCAAAATGACCACCACCAACTTAGCAAGCTGTCCGATGGATTAGTTAACGTCAGACACAACACAAAGGTTTGACCTTCCTCAAGGTTCTTCGCTTTTTCTGGGCCTTCAACTTTTAAACTGAAAATGTGAAAAAAATGTAGAGTGTAGTGGCTAACACTTGCTGGGCTCCTCTACAGGAATCAGCGGGGAGATTCTCACTCACGGAGGTGAGGGCCGACCCTGCCATGTCACGGGTGGGCGCTGCCCATCCGGGGCTTCCCGGAGCCAAGTCTGCTCCCAGGACCCTGACTACAGAGCCCCCGGCCCTTCCCCACCGGGGCTGAGTCACCTTCCAGATTACGGTTAAAACCATTACGCCTAAAACCATTCTTCCATCAAACTGCTGAGGGCCCGTAAGGATTTAAAAGTTGGTCAGGCTCAGCCTTGGAGAACCTTTCTAACTAAGTGACATCAAAAAAAAGTATTCACAAGGCAGAGAGCTGTTTGTGAACAGACACAGCAGTGGGGGAAAACGTCAAGGACCCAAATGGATCAGGAGAGCCCGGAACAGGTCGGGCCAGGGCCCCATCAGCAGGAGGCCAGGGAGGGCTTAGGGCCCCTGGGAGAAGGCAACAGTATGCCGAGCCGGCAGGGCCTGCAGCCCGCTGGAACCTGGTGGACAAAGGGGACGGGAAATGCCCTGTCCAAGTGGCAGGGCCAGCGGGAAATTTAGGAGCCACGTGCCTGGCGGGAAACGGAGAGAGCTTCACAACACTTCACCATTTTCTTGGCCCAGCAAGTTAATCGCCCTTCCACTCTACATCAAAAAAAAAAAAAGTTAAAAAAAAAACGTGTTACTGCTTTAAGTTTTTTAGAACTTTTCTAAAGAAAGAGAGGCTGACTAGTAAGAAGGGATGCTAAGGAAATCAGCACATCTCCTTACCTTCCTCTAGTAAACTGCAAAAGGCAAATTAGTACTTGAATAAGGAGCCGGTGTGTCTGGAATGAAAATGAGACGCACGCAGTTTTAGGGTGCCGCTTCCTATCCCTCTCAGTCTACGGCCCTAACTACCAGCACGAATTGGCCAAAATTCAGCATTTCCAGACTTTCCTTCAGAGAAGGGGCCGCAGAAGTACTGGCAAAAAGAAAAACGAAACTGAGAGCGCTCCAGGCTCGCCGCGGCTCGATCTGCGCCGAGCAGCAGCGCTCCTCCCCGTGCCGCCCGCGCCCCGAGCTCGGCGCCCCCGGCCCGGGCCTCAACGCCCTCTGGCGCTTAGAGCCCGACCCGGGCCTCGGCCACCGGCCCCGCCAGCCCCGTCGGCCCCGCCAGCCCCGCGCGGCGCAAGGGCCCAGGCGCCTGGCGCAGGAGGCCGGGCCAGGCGGGCGCCCGGGCCTCGGGCCTACACGCGGGCCGCCCGGCCCAGTTCCCGCTCCGGCCCGGTCCCAGCCCACCGGACCGCGGCGGGAACGCAGCGCGGGGAGGGCCCAGGCCGCGCGGGGCGCCCCGATGACTCGGGCCCGAGGAGGCCAGGGCTGCGTGTCCGCCGCGGGGCCGAGGAAACGGCCGGCGGCCCCGATCCCCGGCCTCCCGGCCCGCCAGCCCCGATCCCCCGGCGCCCGCCCGCTGCCCGCGCCGCGCTCGCGCCCAGCCCGCCAACCGCCGCCGGCGCCGCGGGGAGGAGCGCGCGAGCGGCCGGGCCGGCGCCCCGAGCGCGAGGACTCACCGGGGCCGGCTCCCGAGTACATGGTGGTGCCGCCGAGGGGCTCCGGGGCCGAGGGGCGGCCGCGCGCGCGCCACGGGCCCCGACGCCGCGAGCCGCGAGGGAGCCGCCGGCCGCACGATCCGCCCCGGCGCGGCCGCCAAACAGGTTTACCCGACGCGGCCGGGGCGGCGGGCGGAGGCGGCGGGCTGGCGGGCGGGCGGGCGGGCGGGGGAGGGGCGAGGGAGAGCGGGCGGGGGAGGGGGGAGGGAGGCCGGGAGGAGGGCGGGGGAGGAGGGAGGGGCCGGGGGAGGGGAGGCGGGGCGGGTCCGCGCGGCGGCGGCGGCGGCGGCGGCGGCGGCGGCGGCGGCGGGGTGGGTGGGGGGGCGGGCAGGGGATCGGGGCGCGGGTGCGGGCGCGGGGTTGGGGGGGCCTTGGGGGCGGCCCTCGCAGCCACTCAGAAGAGCGACGTCTCCTCCGACTGGGCGGAGCGGGCCGCGCGGCGCTGCCACCGGAGGCCGGGAAGAAAGAAAAGAAAACACACCCCTTGTTTCCCCGCCGCCGAGCCCGTTCTGGCTGCTCGAGGGCCGGACCCTTCCCCACCCTTAGCCCCCGCCGGACCGGGTGAACTTGGGCACCGTGTTGACGTGGTCGTGTCGCGTCCTGGCGCCCCGGCATCTCCGCCAGGCTTTTTTAAGTTATTAACGAAACAGGAATGTCGCGAAGGTTCCTCCCGACCCGGAGCTTGAACTTGAACGCGCCCCGGTCCTCGCTCACTACCACACCGCCACCTCCCGGCCGAGAACCCAGATAATCCACCTAAAGAACTTTAGTTTTTGGTCAATTTTAGCTGCTGTCAGTGATCAGATCAAAATAACACGCCCCATTCCAGTCCTCGGGGCCTCCCCAGTTTCTTGACGTTGGGTCCTTATCCAACCCCCTCATGCCGCTCCGTGACTCTCGCTATTTGCCCCACTTGTGCGGAAACGTCTCCCTCCAGCCCCAATCCTCCTCCATGGATCAAGTCCCCTGGGATCCAGCTGTTTTCTGGAGCCTTTTCCAGGGAGGCGAGCCAGAGGCCAACTCCTTTCTCCCCTAATTGGTGGGCGATTAGCAACCAGAAGGTGAAATACAATCCGAAATCGCTCATTGTCCTTTAAACATATTCGCCTGCTCATCCCTTCGTCCTATAAGCAGGTATTTATCTGCACACTGGGTGCGAGTAACTCTGTGTTCCTCCGGCCTAGGATGGCAGGAGGATGAACGGGAGTCTTGCTTGCAAGCATCCAATAGGTTTATTTCTAGTCTCTGCAGTCCTCAAGGACATTTTTAAATAAATGCAGGAGAACCAGCCTGTCCTCCAGAGAGAAGCTTAAAAGGACTTCGATCTTCACCAAGTCACTGATATGAACAGGAGTTGGTCTCATGGCATCAGCCTCAGAGACGCCCATCCATCCCTCTCCAATTCTCTGCCCCCCACCTCCACCCTCACCGGGGGCTGGACCACCTCTCCACCTTACACTCATGCTGTGGGAACACAAATCCGCACTTGATCCTAGGCTGCTACTCAGCCGTAATGTGTGTTTAGGAACCCAGGAAGTCCGGGAAGAAGGCACACCAGGGTGGGACTGGGTACCACCCAGATGTCCATCAGTCTTAGAATAGGTGGTGAGAGCCACATATACCCATAAAGTGGAATCTAGCGATGAAAAGGAACACCCTTCATCAAAGTACAACAACGTGGAATCTCTACAAGGTTGAGTGAAAGAAGCCGGAAGCCATACTGCATGAGTCCATGTATAAAATTTCTAAAACAGGCAAAACTGAACTACATTTTTTAGGGAGACATCATTTAGTAGTAAAAAGCTGAAGAGGAAAAAAGGTGGCTACCTAACAGTCAGAATGGTGGGTGGGTACTGCTGGGTATAGGGGTGCTGTGTGACCACGGAGAGGCCTGGGGTTTTGGGGCACGAGCCTCCTTCCCATGACAGAGCTGTTCCTTCTGCAAGTCTCTTAAGCTGCACATTTTTTAAAAATATACTTTTCTGTACCTTTGCTACATTTCACCATAAAGACATTTTAAAATCATAATCATAAATGGTATCCCTCTGTTTAGGACCCTCCACGCCCGACGGCTGCTCTGCGTCCGCCCGGCCCCCCCCCTCACACAGCCACCGCGCTATTTTCCGCCCCAAATCACTGAATCACTCGGAGGCCTCACGGCTCTGCTGCGTGCTCCTGTAATCTCGAGCCTCAGAGAGCGCCCTGAAGGCGCTCTAATTGCCGCCTCCCTTCAGATCGCCTTCTGCTTCTTTGATGCTCGCGTTGGGTAACTTTGTTGCAAGGGCTCCTTTGCAAGTCTGGCCAGATACTGTCTACCCAGCGCTTCCTTGCGTTGCTTCTCTGCAGAGACAGCTCTAGCCTAAGCCCCGCCTCCCCGCCCTCCCTCACCAGGGATCCTCCTTCGCCCGCGTCTCCCAGGCATCACCCTCCACCGCTAGTGTCGAGGAATCCCGCCCCCTTTCTGCGCGCCCCGCCTTGTCCCCCACGAGCTCCAGGCCCTCCACGTCAAGCCACGTACGTCTCCTCTCCCCTCCTCCCAACCCGCTCTTTCACCGGTGTCCCAAGCACTGCCCACATTCACCATCCACCGAAGAAAAGCCCAGGCCCCTCTGCCCTGTGCCTCTTCCCCAAGGAGTGAGTTCACTTAACCCACTTAATCCAGTCCACTCAGTTCTCTGGGAAATGCCTCTAGAACCTTCTCCAGCCCTTCACTGCTCTGCTTCTCCAGGCCTTCATCCAACACTTGGGTGTTGACCACATGGGGAGGACTGCTGGGTCTTCTGGGGCCCAGTCTTTCTCTCGGATACAATTCATTGCTCTGTATTTGGATCCCATACAGGTCCCTCTGCTCTGCTAAGCCCGCAGGGCTGTAAGCACAGCCAGGGACCCCACAGGTTTGCATGTCGGGCGCACCGGATCCAGAGCAGTAACCCTGCAGGAAAGGCAAAGGACACTCGGGAAAACACACAGCGCTCAATGTTGGGGGCCCTTTGTCTCTTCAAGACTAAAATGTGGGCACTGAAATAAAACAGTTTCCAAAAACATGTTCTGCATGTGATAAACGAGGGGTTAGGAGGTCAAATAAGCTGGGAAGCATTGAGTTAAACGACAGTGAACAGTTTTTGGCTGCAGACCTTCTCAGAACCTTTAACACAGTATTAACAGTTATGATGCTAGTGACTTCCCTGGTGGTCCCGTGGTTAGGACTCTGTGCTTCCACTGCAGGGGGCTCAGGTTCCATACCTGCGTGGGCAGCCAAAAAATTAAAAAAAAAAAAAAAAAGAGTTGTGATTCTACAAAGAGGAAGGAGGGAAACAGACTGGTTGTGTCCCAGCCCACTTGACCACAGAACCCTTTTATCACAGGGTATCTCCAGGTTCCGTGGAGCACACTTTGGGAAACACTGCGGTAGAGCTCTTCCATGATGCCTTCCAGCTCTAAGATTCTCTGAATAAAAATATTGGCTGTTTTCCTGAATTAAAAACTCAAGAGCATGGTTGTGAGTTGACAAAAGCCCATATGTTCCTGATACGTTCTCTCATATCAGGAACAAACGACACTCCTAAGCAACTTCTTCACACTGAACCCAACATAAATGCAAACCACTTAGTTTGAATACATAAATAACTTTGTCATTTGTGCACCCAACAGAGGCTAAGTGGAGAATCCTGAAGATGCAAGCAACCAGGGCCACCTCCTTGCACCACCCTGGAGGTGTTGACACCACTGTGCACAGAGGCTGTCATCCACTGGAACAGGGAAGTGCAGGGAGGGGGCATCTAACGTATGTCCAGGAGACATAGTTTACTCTAGGGTGTGTTCCTTCCTCCGTATAATAAGGAAAGAATAGCCAATACGCCACTGACACTGAAAAATTAACTCAAAATGTATGAAGGATTTCAATGTAAACATAAAGCTATAAAACTAAAAATAATAGATGGGCTTCCCTGGTGGCTCAGTGGTTGAAGAGTCCGCCTGCCGATGCAGGGGGCGCGGGTTCGTGCCCCGGTCCGGGAAGATCCCACATGCCGCGGAGCGGCTGGGCCCGTGAGCCATGGCCGCTGAGCCTGCGCGTCCGGAGCCTGTGCTCCGCAACGGGAGAGGCCACAACAGTGAGAGGCCCGCGTAACACAAAATAATAATAATAATAATAATAGGAGAAAATCTCTGGGTTCTAGGGCTACTAGGCAAACAGTTCTAAGGGACAATCCATAAAAATAAAAGTGGAAAAAAAAAGTGGATACCCTGGACATCATCAAAATTAAAGCTTTTGCTCTGTGAAAGCCTCCGTTAAATGCATAAAAAGATAAGCTATAGAGTAGGAGAAAATATTTGCATACCGCATATCTGACAAAGGACTAGTATCTAGAATATAAAAAGAACTCTCAAAATTCAACCGTAAAAGAGCAAAAAATCTGTTCAGAACATGGGCAATAGACACGGAGAGACGTTTCACTATAGAGAAGAGGCCGATAGCAAACAGGCACATGAAAAGATGTTCAACATCACCGATCATTAGAGAAACGCAAATTCAAACCACAATAAGATAACAACACACACCTATAAGAATGGCTCAAATAAAAAACACTGACAGCAACAAAGCTAAGGAGAATGTGGAGGAACTAGATCACTCTTGCTTTGCTGGTGGGCACGTCCAATGGTACAGCCTTTAGGGAAAACAGTTTGGGAGTTTCTCAAAACACCAAACATATAGCTACCACATGACCCAGCAATCGTACTCCTGGGCATCTCTCCCGGAGAAGTGACGACTCGTGTTTACACATAAATCTGTACATGAATATTTATAGCAGCTTTATTTGTACAACCCCAAACTGGAAACAACCCAAATGTCCTTCAGTGGGTGAATGGTTAAACCAACGGGGGTTGGTCCACACCGTGGAATACTCCTCAGTAGTAAAAAGGAGCAAACTACTGAGATACGCAACCACTTGGATGAATCTCAAGGATTGTGCAGAGGGAGAAGCAGCCAATTCCTAAAGGTTACATATTGTGTGATTGCATTTATATGCCACCCCTGAAATGACAAAGTAATAGAAGTGAAGAACAGATTAGTGGTTGCCAGAGGCTGAAAGGGGGTGGATGGGAGGGAAGACGGTGGGCTATGAAAAGATGCCACGAAGGGCCCTCCTGGTGGTAGAAAAGTTCTGTATCTTGACCTTATCAATGTTGTTGGGGTTTTTTTTTTCAATTTTTATTGATTGATTGATTGATTTGGGGCTGCATTGGGTCTTCGTTGCTGTGCGTGGGCTTTCTCTAGTTGCGGCAAGCAGGGGCTACTCTTCGTTGCGGTGCGTGGGCTTCTCATTGCGGTGGCTTCTCGTTGCAGAGCATGGGCTCTAGGCGCGTGGGCTTCAGTAGTTGCAGCACGTGGGCTCAGTAGTTGTGGCTCACGGGCTCTAGAGCGCAGGCTCGGTATTTGTGGCACACAGGCTTAGCTGCTCCGCGGCATGTGGGATCTTCCCGGACCAGGGGTCGAACCCGTGTCCCTTGCATTGGCAGGCGGATTCTTAACCACTGCACCACCAGGGAAGTCCCGACCTTATCAATGTTGATATCCTGGTTGTGATATTGTATGGTAGTTTTCCAATATATTGCCATTGGGGAGACTGGATAAAGGGTACCTGGGATCCCTCCATTTTATTTCTTACTTAACTGCATGTGAATCTACAATTATCTCAAAACAAACAGGTTAATAATACTAAAAAAAAAAAAACCAAAACACTCTCGTGTGTTTTGAACCACACCCCCCAAACAGACACACACACCCTAGGACAGAATTATTAGATTAATGCCAATGTACCTTGCAAGAAATGTCTCTTTACTGCCTGGAGAAGTCAGGTCCCAGGCTTAAAACTCTAAGAAACAGTTCCTAGGACATTCAAAACTGCTTTCCGGGGAGTTACAACACAATCCAACCTCCCAACCAGGTCACTTACCTCTGAAGCTACGTAAGTGAGGAGACTCACCTGTGTGGTCGCCCTCAGGTTCATGCACGAGGGCTGTAGCTCAGCCAGCGACCCCTGTACTTTGCATGTTCTCTGTGAATCCCGCCCCCGTCCACCGCTCCAGTAGACAGTTCCATTGCCACCATCAGGGACCGTCAGAAAAAAATATTAGGAACAGATGTGCACTGGGAACGTGCCACCTGTTTGTTTGTTTGTTTCCTTCATCTGTCATTGAAATAGTAAATGTACACTTTGGATATCTCATGGGATTACCCATCAAAAGCGAACTGTTGGTAATCTGAAAAGAAGAGCTGAAACACCCCCGGGATGCCGTGTTCTCCTGGAAGAACTAAGTTAGCAGCCGAGTTGCTCGGTGACTCAGGTGACATGTGGCACGTGCCTTTACACATAGCATCCCAAGGTGTTACGCGGTGTTAGTATCCTGTGCAGGCTGTATTCTCACGACTGCTGCCTTTATTAGGGGGCCACAGAAGCAGCCAAAAGACATCCTCCTCATCCGACCAGAGGAGAGAAGGTTGGCAGTGACGGGAGCCATCCAGACCCCTGTCCACCCCCCAGCCCCCAGCTCCATCCACCCCACAGAGCCTGGAGGTGAGCCATCAGAAAGGCCATGGAGGTGACCACATGGTGTTGTGGTGACATGGTGACAGCCACGTCTTTCAGATCTGCCACCACCATCCTCTACCGGCCTGATGGCCTGGCCCCTAGCGGGATGGGGTAGAGGGGCCTGCACGTCACATTCTGTCCTCTGTGAGCTCGTCTGAATCCTGGCTACACCGTCTGCTCTTCCAGACAAGGATAAGTCCTTTTCGGTTTTATTAACTGTTTCTCCTCAAACTGCTGCATTTTCCACACAGGCATTGATCTCCACCTTTCAGGCTGGCACACCTACTTGATGACCCTTAAACTTAACTCAAGATCCGTTTCCTCCTTGAAGGAACTGGGGTCCTACCTGCAAGGTGTGGGTGGCCTTGCCTCCCCTGTTCCCAGCCTGGGGACAGCCCAGGTCTCTGGAGCACAGGGTGAGGACCATCCCGCCCCCACCAAGCACGTGCCAACGCCACAAAGAACTTGTTTATGTTGTAAGGTCAAGAGTTACAAACTCATCCAAATATATGTTCCTCATAGTCCTTGGGGGTGAATGTGGACGTGGTGTATGCAACTTGTAGCATTTCCTGGAGTCAAAAGAAATAAAGGCTATTTTTCACATAGGGAGAAACCATTAAGTAAACATTATACTATTAAGGAATAAAGCACATGAAGTGTAAACAAGTATTCATTTTTAACTCTCCACAATGATCCCTTTCTGTCCTTTTTATCATCGAGCATGACGTTCCTTTGAAATAATTTACCGATGAACTATCATTCAGCAAGGTTTTTGTCTATAAGGTCAATATTTTTAAATTAACCATAATTCTATATACTAGTGACAATTAAAAGTTAAATGTAAAGAGTAAAACATCAAAAATCTAAGAATTCATGTAATAAAAGATGTGCAAAACACATCAGAAATCTGTAAGGCATTACCGAGCAATTTAATAAGGCCTAAATAAATGGAGGAGGAGAGCATGCTCCTGAACTCACTAGTGTAAAGATGTCACTTGTCCCCAAACTGATCTATTGATTCAACGCAATCCCAATACATTTGTTTGTTTTTGTGGGGTGGTTGCAGGGGATGGGATTCGACAAGCTTCCTTTACAATCTGTATGGAAATACAAAGGGCAAAAGTAGCTGAGACGCTCTTGAGAAGAAGAACCAGGTGGCACAGCTTGCTCTGCCGGATCAGGACTTACTATGAAGCCACAGTAATTAAGACAGAATGGCATTGCCTGTCCACAGACAGAGACCAATGGAAGAGAAGACAGAGGCCAGAACGTGACCCCACGTACGCAGGCACTTGACTTATGAAGAAGGACCTCAGAGCAGTGGGCAAAGGACGGGCTTCCTCCTAAATAGTGCTGGGACAATTAGGTATCCATATGGGAAAAATGCCTCAAAACTCAATTCCAGGGGGATTCTAGACTAAACGTGAAAGGTCAAACAATAACAACTTTATAAGACAATACAGGAGGGCTCCCCTGGTGGCGCAGTGGTGAAGAATCTGCCTGCCAATGCAGGGGACGCGGGTTTGAGCCCTGGTCCGGGAAGATCCCACATGCCGCAGAGCAACTAAGCCCCTGTGCCGCAACTACTGAGTCTAGGGCTCTAGAGCCGCGAGCCACAACTATTGAGCCCACGTGCCACAACTACTGAGCCCGTGTGCCTAGAGCCTGTGCTTCACAACGAGAAGCCACCACAACGCACACCGCAACGAAGAGTACCCCCGCTCGCCACAAGTAGAGAAAGCCTGCGTGCAGCAACAAAGACCCAACGCAGCCAAAAAAAAAAGACAAAAGAGACGATATAGGAGACTGTTTTCATGACCTTGAGGTAGGGAAAGATTTCTTAAATAAGGCAAAAGAACCCTACCATGAAGAAAAATGATGAAATATTGAACTTCATTAAATCAAGCACTTCTTTTCATCAGAAGACACCATAAGCGTGCCCCTTATTTGGAATTGATTTTTTAAAAACTAAAAAAAAACATGAGATTATTAGGAAAATTTGAATTCTGACTGGATATTTGATGATATTAAGGGATAATTATTAAAATTTTAAAGCTATGATAATCGTGTTTCGATTATGTCAATAAAAAAGGAGGCCTTATCTTTTTTCTTTCTTCTTTTGTTTTGTTGGCCACACGGCACGGCTCACGGGATCTTAGTTCCCCAACCGGGGATCGAACCCGGGCTGCGGCAGTGAAAGTACCAAGTCCTAACCACCAGACCTCCAGGAAGTTCCCCTAATATTTTGTGTAAGTCCCTCTCCGTCACCTACCAACCCTTCCCCATGACCGTGGATACTGCCTCTCCAGCGCCTTGGAGCGTCCAGCCCCCCCCAGGCCCCGCCCTTCCTGCCGCAGCTGGCTCCCCTTGGCCCACTCTAGTCTACTCGCCTCTCTTTTCAATACACGTTAGGTGCTGTCACTTCTTGAAAAACGTCCCCGCCATCCTGTTGCTCGCGGGGTAGAGACACAGCCTGGTGTGGCCTGCGTCCTCGGGAACAGCCCTGCCCTTCCGTCCCTGCTGAGCCTAGGGCTGAGGGCTGTTAGGAGAGCAAACCCACAGGTAAACCCAGGTGTCCACACTGGAGGGAGTCAGAGACCAACATGCTTGTCTTCTGCCCACACCCGGAACGTCACCTGCCCTTCTGAATGGCATCACGCGAGGGGCGTTGAGGAAGACAGGAAGGGCAGCTAGCACTTATGCTGCGCTTGGGTTTCTGTCCCATAAACACCATCCTGGTGAAGCTAGATGGCCTCACTTCTCTGAAGAGGCAGGGGGTGGAGCCTCGCTGCTCTGGGATGGGTCCTGTGTCCCCCGCACCTGCTGGGGTTAGCGTGCCGTCCCCACTGGGACAACCCGGGCTGGGTGTGGTCAGACGTGAGGGTACACATGTCTCATTCCTACTATGGGGCGTGGTACTCCAGCGGGTGCTCTGTAACGGTGCCCCAACACCCATCCGAGGTCCTCTGTTTCAAGATCCTGTCCTTTCCCCGTGGCCGAGCATACAGAGGGCGATCAGAGCTGGGA
This sequence comes from Delphinus delphis, assembly GCF_949987515.2. Lineage (NCBI taxonomy): Eukaryota > Metazoa > Chordata > Mammalia > Artiodactyla > Delphinidae > Delphinus > Delphinus delphis. Next base: position 77,610,684 of record NC_082699.1, read on the forward strand.
CACATCCGGGTCCAGTGCAGTCACAGCAGAGAACGACGTGAATCCATCTGGGGCGGAGGGGGCTGCCGCTTCCATCCTCTTATTGGGCTCTCAAGTTGAGAAGCGAAGAGTCTCGTGCTATGTTTCTTCCAAAGGCAGAGCTGAGAGTGGCTCTGGGAGAGGAATAACCTCCTGCCCCCCCAGGATCGTGCGGACCGTGAACACTGGCATCGTGAGCTTCCTCCGGCCCAAGTGCCTTTCTCAGCACTGCACGTGTATTTCCTCATTCATTCCTCAGGCTACAGATGGGAAACAGGCAGGGGACCACACAGCCCGTGAGCACAGAGCCCGGCTTTGAAACCGCGCAGCTTGGTCCCAACCTCGACACCAGCCACCTCCCAACAGGCGCAGGGGGGCTGTCACACCAAGGGTTCCACAGCTGATCTCTTGGTTTCTTCTGTGAAGTTCACTGATGCACTTGGCATTGCTGGTCCCCAGTTTTGTTCACATACTCCCTAAAGTAATTTAAAATATGTTTTATCTCCCTCACACATTAAGTTGACACCTAAAATATTTCCTAAGTTTAAATAGCTACAAAGAATACAATTTCTGGCATACTGTAAATATTGACACTTAAAGATAAAACTGTCATATCACTTTAAAATGTAACCAGATGGAGTATAAATACCATATCGATTTGATATCCAACACGATCCATGACAAGCAGTACAGGATGAACCTCTAATGCTTAGACACATCTTTCTGTTACCCACAGAAATCATCTTTTCCTTTGATTGCTGCCAGGTATTTATCCTAAAATAGTATTTTTACATTTGAAAGTTTTATGGATCACTCTACAACATACTTCCCTACAACAAAAATGTGTAAATAAATTGAAATTTTGAAAATTTGTTTTATTTCCTGCAATGCTCTAAGTGTTAAAAATAATTCTTCTGGATTTATTTATCACTATGATTATCAGTTCACAATTGAGCAAAACACAAATATATGACACATTTGGAGGAATAATTCTCAGCCATGAAAAGTACACTTCTGTTGGAAATGCATCTTTTAATATTCATTCTTTTTTTAAATAAATTTATTTATTTATTTTTGGCTGCGTTGGGTCTTCCTCGCTGCGCGCGGGCTTTCTCTAGTTGCGGCGATCAGGGGGCTACTCTTTGTTGTGGTGCACGGGCTTCTCACTGTGGTGGCTTCTCCTTGCGGAGCACGGGCTCTAGGCGCGCGGGCTTCAGTAGTTGTGGCACGCGGGCTTCGGTAGTTGTGGCTTGCAGGCTCTAGAGCGCAGGCTCAGCAGTTGCGGCGCATGGGCTCAGTTGCTCCGCGTCATGTGGGATCTTCCCGGACCAGGGCTCGAACCCGTGTCCCCTGCATTGGCAGGCGGATTCTTAACCACTGCGCCACCAGGAAAGCCCAGAAATGCGTCTTTTAAAGTAAGGAATGGGGGCCCGGGAAGGACTGCTGGCCGGATTGAGACAAGGCTCGTTTCTGGAGATGTCAGTGTCGAGGGCCGTGTTCACATCAGTGGTGGTGGGAATGGAAGGGGCTGTGTCACTGCAGCACGGCAGCTCTGACCCTTCCTAGTGACGTGCCGAAGTCGCATAGTGACCTCCCCTGACAATTACGTGTGATGACCGAAGGCTGAAGGCTGACCCTTCAACGAGCTCTGCCTTCAGGGTGAGGAAAGTCCCATGCTGGAAATCACCTGGCTTTCACAAGGATCTTTTATGACCCCAATAGAGTCCGCAAGAAAGGCGTGGTGGATCCGATCGCTGCCCAAAAGTCATGGCTCCTGCCTCTTCTCCCACTGGAATGGTTTATTTCTCCATCCGTTGACGCTGGGCTCAACCGTGTGACTTGTGTAGGCCACTAGGATGTCAGCAGAGCTGCCCCAAGAGGCCTTAGGTGCCGTTGTGGGGCAGGGCCCGGGACCTGGCCCCCTCCCCAAGGCCCACACACGTCACCGAGAGGAACCTTCCTCGTCCTGGACCCTGGGTGACCGGGGAGCCTCCAGTCCAAGCGTAGCTGGGTCAGCCGGCTGCCAGCTGGTGCACAGAAGCACAGTGAAATGAGTAAGCGACCTTACACCGCGAAAGCTGATTCAAAACCCCAAGGGGCTTTCTTTAAAAAGGGAAATTGACAAACTGATTTCACTTATGTTTTTTCTTGGCCGTGTGGCTTGTGGGATCTTAGTTCCCCAACCAGGAACTGAACTGGCACCCTCAGCAGTGAAAGCGCAGAGTCCTAACCACTGGAATTCCCTCAAAATTTATGTATAACTGCAAATGAGTTAGAAGAGCCAAAAAGAAAATATCTTGAAAAAAGAACAAAGTTAGATGACTCACACCGGCAACTTCAAGATTGATTATAAAGTGACAGTCATCAAGGTGGTGTGGTCTGGGCAGAAAAGTACTTCCCTGAGATTGATGTCTAATATTCTTTCACTCAGAGGCACCAAGTTTAACTCAAGGTTTAAGGGGTATAAAATATTGTTCATTCATTTATACCTCTGCCAATAAAATGTTTTTAAAATGAAAGTTTTTATCACTTCTTTAAATAAATTTTTTTGTCAAACTCTTAGAGCCACAGACTTAGTTTATTCAATTTATGCAAAAATATGGCATAGAATCTGATTTGTAGAGCCTCTCTTCCTTGTCAAACCTCTCAGCCAGAGACGCTCCTGTCAGAAGGTGACTTCGTTTTACAATTCAAATGTGGATACGTGTTTCCAGGAATTTTATAGAATCCACTTAGAACTAAATCAAGGAATGCATTTTGTAAGACAGATTATTAAAAGCAGTCAAAATTAAACTAAAGGTCTAAAGTAATTAATGCATCTATATTACAATGTGTTTCAAGAGCAAGAAAATAAATAGATACGCTCTTTAACATTACTTAATTTATAATAATACAGTTTAGCATGTACCCAGCATGATAAGGCACTTACGGAGCGAGGGGCTTGCTGGGAAGCACGGTATTCCTTTGGTAAATACGTGCGAATGTGTGCACTGATGTGTGTTTTTTGGCTTTTGAGATTAATTAAATGAGAATCAAGTATAAAAATCAGAAATAATTCCACTCATTTTTGTTAAACATCACAATTGGATTTTCTTAATGAATTTAAAGAGAAAGGCATATACTGCTTAAAAACAATCACTCTGACAGCTCACATGTCATATTTACTTTCTGTTGTTGGGAGTGGGAAATACTAAGCATTTGAGAAGATGAAGTAAGATGAGGATTGATCAAAATTAGAGTCCTTGAAATGATCCAATAAAATGGGTTTTAACTACCTCACTGATTAATGCTCATCCATGGTGAAAGAGACTGTGCGGGAGTTTCATCTGGGTTTTATCCAACGTAGCTTGGAAACTGGGATAGTTCCAGAAAACACTCCAGTTCGATTTCACAGAACTGTCATGGTCACCGTCACTGTTTCAGCTCTGTGAAGGGTCTTTCTCTCTCCACCTAACGACAGGCCATCCAGGATGAGTCCTGAGGTCAGCAAAGAAAGAGAATTGCTGCATATATCTAAAAATGTACTTTTGGCATTTATATTTCCTATCAATGTCTTTGCTTTGCTCTCATGAGACTCCATGGCCGCTCTTGTCTTTGATGCATATTGGGGACACAAGGGGAACAGTCTAGGTCACCCCGCCCCCAGCCCCGCTCCCCGAATTCAGAACATCCCAAGAGCCAACACGCCCAGAGCCTGGGCCCCAGGGCACACGGTCCTGGCCTGGCCATGGAGCTCCCAAGCTCAGGTCCAGGACTGAGGTGGACTTCGGACAGGTGAGGGGCCTTCCTTCCTCACAGGGAGAAACATCTGGAGAAGTGGGGCCTCTGGAAAGGGACCCTCGGGGCTCTTCATGCTCCCTGGTGATTTGGGGACCCAGGGGCTCCTCCCCAGCTTGGAGACCAAGGTTCATCCGCGCTCTGGGACTCAGACCGACTGACCTGGAGACGCTGGACGGGGCTCCGAGTCAGGAAACGCCGGAGCCACGCATGCGAGATGCAGGCTTCTGATCCATTCCTGCATCGCTGCTGGAAGGGAACGTGGTCCGTGTCCTCCACATAAGACGTAGAAAGGGCACTTGTGTGTTACAACGACTGGCACCTCGGGAAATGTAAACGGTAAGTTTCGGCCTATAACTTTATGCACAGGATAGGAAAGGGCTGGGACAGCTACGCCGAGTGGTTCCAAGATGGTACAGGACAGATGAGGGGCCTGGTCAGGGTCAGTTCCCTAATGAGTTCCTATGGGACACTAAGGATTGCTAGCAGCAGTCCCCTACATTTGCTTTCCTTTTTCATTGTGGTAAAATGCACATGACACACAACGCACATAACATAAAAGCTACCACTTTAAAGTATGTGGTTCAGCGGCATTAAGTATTTGGTTGGCCAAAACGTTTGTTCGTTTTTTTCCTGAAAGATGGCTCTACCAGCACTTAGTTGTCTTTAACTTTATTCGAAACAATTTTGTTAGATTGTATGTGACAGCTGTCATACCAGCATGCATTTTAAAAAACCTTATCAAAATTGATGAATTTTTGTGTAATTGAACGTGGAAGAAAAAAGCAACATTTTTGGCATATTATGCTTTATTATTTCAAGAAAGGTAAAAATGCAACCGAAACGCAAAAGAAGATTTGTGCAGTGAATAGAGGAGGTGCTGTAACGGATCGAATGTGTCAAAAGTGAAGTTTCGTGCTGGAGACTTCTCACTGGACGATGTTCCACGATCGGGTAGACCAGTTGAACTTGATAGCCATCAAATAGAGACATTAATTGAGAACAGTCAACATTATACCACGAGGGAGATAGCCGACATACTCAAAATATGCAAATCAAGTGTTGAAAACCATTTGTACCAGCTTGGTTATGTTAATCGTTTTGATGTTTGGGTTCCACATAAGTGGCAAAAAAAACTCCTTGACTGTATTTCCCCATGCGATTCTCTACTTAAATGTAACGAAACATTTGTTTTTTTAAAACAAATTGTGGGGATTTCCCTGGTGGCACAGTGGTTAAGACTCTGCCTGCCGATGCAGGGGACACGGGTTCGAGCCCTGATCCGGGAAGATCCCACATGCCGCGGAGCAACGAAGCCCATGTGCCACAACTACTGAGCCTGCACTCTAGAGCCCATGAGCCACAACTACTGAACCTGCGCTCTAGAGCCCGTGAGCCACAACTACTGAGCCCACGTGCCACAGCTACTGAAGCCCGTGTGCCTAGAGCCCGTGCTCCGCAACAAGAGAAGCCACGACAATGAGAAGCCCACGCACCGAAATGAAGAGTAGCCCCAGCTCGTCGAAACTAGAGAAAGCCCACGAGCAGCAACGAAGACCGAACGCCGCCCTAAATAAATACAAAATAAAATAAAACAAGTTGTGACGGGCGATGAAAAGTGGATACTGTACAATAATGTGGAACGGAAGAGCTTGTGGGGCAAGCAACATAAACCACCACCACCCACATCAAAGGCTCGTCTTCATCCAGAGAAGGTGATGTTGTGTATACGGTGGGAATGGAGTCCTCTACTATGAGCTCCTTCTGGAAAACCAAACAATTAATTCCAACAAGTACTGCTCCCAATTAGACCAACTGAAAGCAGCACTTGACAAAAAGCATCCAGAATTAGTCAGCAGAAAACGATAATCTTCCATCAGGATAACACAAGATCGCTTGTTTCTTTGATGACCAGGCAAGAACTGCTAGATTGGCTGGGAAGTTCTGATTCATCTGCTGTATTCACCAGACATTGCATCTTCGAATTTCCATTTATTTACGTCTTTACAAAATTCTCTTAATGGAAAAAATTTCAGTTCCCTGGGAGACTGTAAAAGGCACCTGGAACAGTTCTTTGCTGAAAAAGATAAAGTTTGGGGAAGATGGAATTATGAAGTTGCCTGGAAAATGGCAGAAGGTAGCGGAACAAAATGGTGAATACGTTGTTCCATAAAGTTCTCGGTGAAAATGAAAACTGTGCCTTTTACTTTTACTTTAAAACCGAAGGAACTTTTTGGCCAAACCAGTCCATTCATAAAGATGTGCTAGCACCGCATCTGCTCTAGTCCCAGACTTGACGCGTCATCACCCCAGACAGAAAGCCTGCACTCGGCGGCTCCCCGCGCCAGCCCCGGCAGCCGCCGCTCTGCGCTCTGTGCCTGTGGCTTTGCCACTCGGCACAGCTCGCGCACATGGAGTCATGCAGTGTGTGGCCTTGTGTGTCTGGCTCCTTGCACTGAGCATAATTTTGATCCCCTGCGTTTTGAGGTTCCCTTTATCTAGGGTAACATGCCCATTGCTGGCTTCCAGGTGCAACTGTGGCAGAAGTGAAGGTGGGTCCCAGCACCCGAAGCCCATCACCCTGTCACAAGCCCAGGAACCCAGCTCTCCGGCTCTCCCCTCCAGCAAGGCCGAGGGCACCATCCTGGGGCTGGGACCAGCTGGGCCCCAGCTCTGCGGTCTCTCTCTCTGGCCTCCTTGAGGGTAAACATTGGCGAACGATCCAGGCTGAGTGCTTGGGTCTCTTTCAGCCCAAGGAGCCGGGATTCCCATCATTTCTTATTAAGGTGTCGGTTACTAACAAGACCTGGTGTGCTAGGCGTCAGGGACGTTCCTGCTTTGACGTGGCTCAAAAAGTTACAAAGCAAGGTTTCCGTCTCTGAGAGTGGAACCCGGGCCCAGTGAGAGCGGGGTGGCCTGCTCTGTGTCCACAGTCATGGTGAGGCTAGGCCTGGCCTGGTCTCGCCCGGAGGAGCCAGGACCCAAGTCTGGTCCTGTCTGCCCAGTGCACTGGAGTCTCCAGGTGGCTAAGCCCCCCCATCTTCGAGCAGTGCGCGCTGCATATGACACTCACCTCTCCAGACGCGACCCTGACCCCGCGGGACCCCAGAAGCCAGGCAGGGATGGAGCCCCATACATGAAACGACGAGCTGTGAGCAGTAGAGGAAGGGGAGGGGGAGAATGTGTGCCCCACAGGCCCCAGGAGGGCCCCTTCCCCTGCCCCGAGATGCCCGCCACTTAGGGGGGTCCTAGAGAAAGACCTCTGGGAGCAGGGCCAGCGTGGGGAGAGGCACGGCAGCAGCCTCCACAGCCTCCAGGAGACGGCATCTCAGGACCACCGGAAGGGAAGGGTTCTGGGAAGATGTTCACAGTGAGACCAGGAAAGACCTGACACACTGAGTTTAAAAAATTAAGATCCCAAGAAGGAGTTCTGAAGCTGAGGAATATCCTAAAAGTAATGGAAGAATAAGGAAACAGAAAAATCAATGCTGTTTTTGACCTTAAAGAACTTAAAAGAAAACGTGTGGGACTTTGAATTCCAATAAAATGTTCCATCAGGAGCAGAGAAGGTGCAAAAGAAACAAAACACAACAAGTACAACACAGCACCGCTTAGATACAGACGGTGAGCTGCTGGTGCCTTACCACTGGCACTGGGTTTGCAGTAACTAAGCACGTGTGTGTTTGGGGGTGATCCCCCCCACCCCGTTTCCTGTGACTCACTCAGTGGCAGCAGATTTGTAATAATTTCCTGGGAAGTTACTCATTAGCTGATTTCTCCAGATTACTTTCCACGGTTGGGCAACCAACTAGCCAGTGTCCGAGAGAAACCGGGAGTTAGAGCTGTTCCGGCTGAGACCCGGGGAGGCTGGGGTCTGCAGACGCCCCCGAGGGAGGGCCCGCTTGCCCAGTGCTCCTCCCTGATGGATCGGGGCACGTTGTCGGAGGGCTGTGAGGCCAGGTGAGGGCGAGACGGGAAGATGAAGGACAGAGATGGGGTCCCTTTTGAGAGTATCTGAGAGTGTCCCAGATACAGTGTCCCAGGAGCACTGGGGACCTTGAGGGTTTGGGGGAGGAGAGGTTTGGTCCCTCTGGGGCAGGGCCTGGAGGAGGCGGGACAGAGGGAAGGGCTGGGCTGCGCTCTCCCTCACCAAGGGCGAGGGCTGGTCCAAGGGCAACTCGAGGGGCAGAGGAGCCCAGGGGAGGGGCTCATGGCACAGGTGGGACAAGGCGGCTGGAGGAGGAAGAGGAGAGGGGTCTGTGTCGGGGGAGTTGGGCTCCCAGACCCTGCTAGGTGGGCCTCTTTGGAATTTGCAAAGTCACCCCCAAGTAGAGTTAGCTTTGGACCTGTGCTGCACCTGGGAGCCGGGCTGCGGGTGCGGGAGGACTAATGCCCGGTCACACTGTGACACCAGTACACCTTGCCCCAGCCCCCACCCCCCACGCCGCCTGGGCACGCCCACGACGCCGCCCTCCAGCCCACGACCAAGAACACAGCAGCAGCTGAACGTGTCGGGCTGTTGCTCGCTGCAACGAGGGAGAACACACGTCCTGAGGAACCAAGGGGGCGTCTTTAGAAAAGACTTAACATGTGTGCATTAGAGTCCTGGCCCCACTGGCTGAGAACAACACACATGCTTCCTCCTACAGCTGAAGCTGGAAGTCTGAACTTAGTCTTGCTGGACTAAAGGTGAGGCTGGCAGGGCCGGCCCCTTCTGGAGGCTCTAGGAGAGAATTCACTCCTCGACTCTTTCAGCTTTTGGAGTTGGCCCACATTCCTTGGCTTGTGGGTGCATCACTCCAATGTCTGCCTTCATTGTCACACTGCCTTCTCCCCTTCTGCAGACAAACGTTCCCTCTTGTAAGGGCCCCCTGAGTTACACCAGGCCCATCCCGACAGTCCAGGGTAATAGCCCCATAATATCCTTAACTGGATCGCACGAAAAGTCCCATTTGCCATAAAAGGGAGCACTCACAGGTTCTAGGGATCAGGACGTGAACATCTTTGGGGCCGTCACTCAGCCCAGCACAACAGAACCTGGGATGGGTTGAGGTCATTTGGGGGAGGGCTGAGCAAGTGGGGTCTGCTCCGCATTAGACGCTCTTGGGAAGCGGGGGTAGCTTTGTGACTGGGCATCTTATCGGTCTTGTCAGGAGGGAGGGGCAGTCGTGGGTGGTAAAGCCGTAGGAATCGCTCAGGTCAGCAGGGGGCAGGTGGGGGGAATGGTCGGCCACTTTTGCTGTTTGGACAACTCATGGTTTTTGTCTTGGTCCATCACAGTCACAGACTGACCTGTGTGATGTCCACATCCTGTGAAATTGCTGGGGTTCAGCAGAACACAGGCCGTGCTGTGAGGGCCACGCCAGCTCCCAGATGTCAGGGGCTGCCCTGCTCCAGGCTTCCACATCCAGTCTAAGCTGGGGGAGGAGAAACATTTCAAACTGGATAAGAGTTTGGATTTTGATTATCAACTGGAATGAACTGGCTTATGTCATTCTGGTCTGGCTGGACTTTCCAACAGCAGACCAGAGGGGCCACAGATGTACTATTTTCTTACCTGCTTTGCTCACTCCTGGGCCCCCAGGGCTTAGGACAGGGCTAGGAAAAGGGAAGACGGCAAGTGTTGGCAAGGCTGTGGAGAAACTGGAATTCTTATACGTTGCTAATGAAAATGTAAAATAGTGCAGCCACTTCAGAAAGTACTCTGGCAGGTTCTCAAATGGTTAAACATGGAATTAGCATATGACCCAGAAACTCCATTCCTAGGTATATACCCAAGATAAATAAAAATATAAGTCTGCACAAAAACTCATACACAAATTTCCATAGGAGCGTTATTCATACATAGAACCAAACAGCAGCAACAACCCAAATGTCCATCAACTGATGAGACTTTGTGGTCTATCTCTACGATGGAGTATTACTTAGTGATTTAAAAAGGAAAGAAGTAGGGGGCTTCCCTGGTGGCGCAGTGGTTGAGAGTCTGCCTGCTAATGCAGGGGACACGGGTTCGAGCCCTGGTTTGGGAGGATCCCACATGCTGTGGAGCAACTAGGCCCGTGAGCCATGGCTGCTGAGCGTGCGCATCTGGAGCCTGTGCTCCGCAACAAGAGAGGCTGCGATAGTGAGAGGCCCACGCACCGCGATGAAGAGTGGCCCCCGCTTGCCGCAACTAGAGAAAGCCCTCGCACAGAAACGAAGACCCAACACAGCCATAAATTAAAAAAAAAAAAAATTAAAAAGGAAAGAAGTACTGAAACATACTACAACACGGACGACCCCTGACAACATTATGACACTGAGGACCACACGTTGTGTGATTCCATTTGTATGGAAAGATCCAGAAAAGGCAAATCCCTGGAGCCAGAAAGTGGAGTCGTGATTGCCAGGGGCTGGGGGTGGAGGGGGATGGGTAAGGGGTGCAGGGTTTCTTTCGGAAGCAATGAAGTGTTCTGAAGTTGACTGTGGTGATGGCTGGCCACAAGGCAAAGGCTGGCAGGTTCAGATGACCCGGAATGTTCTAGGCCCGTGCGGCTGAGGTAGAGGGGGACAGAGAGCCATGGTAGGGAGCTGGCAGGTCTGGCCATGCTAGGCCCTGGAGGAGTCTGAATTCTAATATTTTATTTTAAGTGCCGGGAAGCCTTTAGAGGTTATGAGCGGGGTAGGGGTGGTGTGTGTGTGTGAGAGAGAGACACAGTCTGATTATAATTTTAAAAGATAAACACACTCTACTGGCCAGTGAGCTAAGAATGTTTTTACATTTTTAAAGGGTTGTCAAAACAGAAAAAAAAAGATAATGCGACGGGGATCATATCCAACCTGCAAAGCCTGAAATACTGTCTGGCTTTTTATCGAAAAAGTTTGCTGACCTTCGCATGTCTTCAGAGAAAACCAAAGGCGGAGCCGTCAGTTCTTTCTTGGGTGAAAGAAGGATCTGGGGGAGGGACTGCGAGTGAGGCTTTGCCCTGGATGAGATGCTGTTGGGAGGGGCTAGTTTTGTGATTGGGCCTAGAAGGAGGGGTACCGAGAGCCGGAAGGAAGCTGCGCGGTGCAGACCACCCAGGACCTGCTGTCACCTGTCCCCACTTACATGTCCCCTGGACTCCTGCAGACACGTGGGCGACCATTCATCCCCTACATAAGTAGGTACCTAATGGTTTTTAATAAGACGTTTGACACTTTTTGTTATCGTGGTAAAATACACACAACACAAAAGCAACCGTTTTTGAAGTGTCCAGTCCAGTGGCATTAAGTACATTCACCATGTTGCACAGCCATCATCATTACCTAGTTCCAGAATCTTCCGTCACCCCAGATGGCAATGCTGCATCCATTAAGCAGCCGCTCCCTCTTCCTCCTCAGCCCCTGGCAACCACTGACCTGCTTTCTGTCTTTAGGGATGTGCCTATTCTGGACACTTCCTATAAATAGAATGTAAAGGAAAAAACTTTGGTTTTACTTTACATTGCTTACAACACTTTACTCACAATATTTCCCTTCTGACACTTCTGGTCCCTCAACGTGTGGGTGTTTTCCCCACACCAAGCAATTCTGCAACACCAGCTGGCACCCTGCAATGTAACGCCGTCCTGACCCCATCTCCCAGGAGACAGCATCAGACCCCCCAGGCGAGGGGCTCAGCCACAGGCTGTCCTGTTGTCCGGTGCCAATGGCACCATCACCTGTGCTACCGCTACCACGGACTGCCCCTCCCCTCAGGTCCCGCGAATTTGCTAGCGCAGCTCACAGAACTCAGGAAAACATTTAACTTACTAGATTTCATGATTATTAAAAGAACAGGTTATTACAAGAACAGAACTCAGGGACATCCAGAAGGAAGAGATGTGCAGGGCAAGGTGTGTGGGAAGGGGTGTGGAGCGGCCATGCCCCGGGCGTGCCCCAGCACCTACGCGCGCCCACCAACCCGGAAGCTCGGACCCTGTCTGTGTGGGTTTTTATGGAGGTACCACTGCGTAGGCACGACTGATCAAAGTCCCAACCCTGTAGTCACGGGCAGTTCCTCTAGCGACCAGCCCCAGCCCCCAAACTCTCCTCATTAACATAAAATCAGGTGCCACTGAAAGGGGCTTGTTAAGAACTAATTCCGAAGGACGCCGGCGTCTCTCTCGTCTCCCAGGAAATCCCAAGGTTTCTGAGAGCTCTGTACCAGGAATGGGAGGACACCAAATTTCTGTTTCTTATTATAAATCACAAAACCACGTGGAATCACACAATCTGTGGCCTTTTGTGTCTGGCTGGTTTCACAACCTAATGTTTTCAAGGGCCATCCGTGTTGTAGCGTGCGTCGGTACTTCATTTCTTTTTATGGCTGAATAATATTCCACGGTGTGGACACACCACATTCTGTTTATTCACTTGCTGAATTTCCTAATTATCTTTAACAGTTTTTCTGGAGTTTTCAGGATTTTCCATGTATAAGATCACAGCACCTGTGAACAGAAGTAGCTTTACTTCTCTCTTTCCAATGTGGAGGCCCTTAATTTACTTTCTTGCCTAACTGCTCTGGCAGGAACTTCCAGTCCTACGTTGAATGTTAAGTGGTGAATCTGGCATCTCTTTCTTGTTCCTAATCTTGGGGCAATTAAAACTTTTTTGACTTGGCTGTATTTTCTAATGTTCTTCAGTGTATGTGCACCACTCGCACACTTGTGCAATAAAAAAAGACGAATTTTTAAAAAGAAGTCAATGCCTAAAAATGTTTGGGTAAATTTAAAGCACATTCTTCCCCCAGAGGGGAAAATAACTGGAAAGACTGTTTTTGTTGTCAAATTCATCAAGATAACAAACTAAAGTCAAGTATGATTTAAAAGTTTTAAAAGATGCAGCCCTCATTGGTGGTACACAGACCTGGTCAGACCTGGGCTGAGAGGATGGCAGTCAGCCCCACCCAGCAAGGGGAGCCCCAAATAGAGAGACTGAGCCCGACTGCCCTGAGGGTGGCAGACAGTGTCCGGCACCTGCACTCGGTTTCGGCTGCTGTGTCCTGCCCTCTGCTGCATGAACGGACAGCACGAGGGGCTGGCTGGGGCCGGAGTTTGGGGTGCATCACTCCAGGATGGGGCAGGTGAACAGAGACAGAAAAGGGCTGGACCCACCAAGGACACAGTGTAAATGACTGCATTTCTATGTACGGAGCCACCAACAATTGAACAATTTCATCTGCAGCAATGAATGGACCTAGAGGTTATCGTACTAAGTGAAGTAAGTCAGATAAAGAAAAGTATCACATGATATCACTTACATGTGGAATCCAAAAAAATGAAGACTTAGAAAACAAATTTACGGTTACCAAAGGGGAAAGTGTGTGTGTGTGGGGATAAATCAGGAGATTAGGATGAACAGATACACACACTGCTATATATAAAATAGATAAACAACAAGGACCTACTGTAGAGCACACAGAACTGTACTCGTTATCTTGTAATAACCTATAATGGAAGAGAATGTAAAAAAAGAATATATATATTTACACATATGTAACTGAATCACTTTGCTGTACCCCTGAAACAATGTAAATCAACTACAATTCAATTAAAAAAATAGAATAGAAAATAGTATATGTCACACCTAGGTTAAGCAAAAAATAAATAAATAAAATTAAAAAAGAAAAATTTAAAACATAATGGCATCAAAAACACAGAACAGGAATACAGCTAACAAAAGTTGTTTAAGACCTTTATTTACACTGAAAACAGCATGGCATTACTAAAATTAAAGATATAAAGAAATAGAGGTATATTAAGTTCATGTTTTTAAGACTCAACATTCTGAAGATATTTGTTCTCCCCAAACTGACCTATAAAGCCAATGAAGTTCCAATCACAACAATCCCTCCACCAATTTTTCAGATAAAATTACACTGAGGTCCAGTTAAGAAAATGAACAGCCATGCCCCAGACTGGGAGAAAATGTGTGGGAAACAAGTATCTGACAAAGACTAGTATCTGGGACACAGAGGGAATTCCTATCTACCCAACACAGGGATAAACAGCCCAATTTTATTTTATTTAATTAATTAACCAATTAATTTATTTTGCCCATGCCACATGGCTTGAGGGATCTTAGTTCCCTGACCAGGGATCGAACCTGTGCCCTCGGCAATGGAAGCGCCGAGTCTTAACCACTGGACCGCCAGGGAATTCCCAAACAGCCCAATTTTAAACAGGGCAAAACATGTGAGCAGAGATTTCCCAGGAAAGATATATAAATGGCCAGTAAGTATAGGAAAAGACACTCAATATCACTGTACATTAAGAAACACAAAATGAGATGGAACACATATTCACTAGAAAGTCTAAAATTATAAAAGTCTAAAATTATAAAAGACTGACAGTGCCGAATACTGGTGAGAATGTGGAGCAGCAGGAAGGCTTATGTGCTGTTGGCTGGAGGGTAAAATGGTACAACTACATCGGAAAACGGCTGGGCAGTTCTTAATAAAGTTGAACACTTACCATAAGTTCCAGAAAGTGTGCTCATAGTTGTTCGCCCACGAGAAACGGAAACATGTGTACTTGTACACAAATGTCCACGGCGGCTTCATTCATAATAACCAGATTGAAAACAGCTCAAATGTCCCATCCACCAACAGGTGACAGGTGAACTGGCTGTGAGACCACGGAGTATCATCAGAAATAAAGAACAAATCCTGATGACGCAACAACACGGATATTCCAAAACATCACCGAGTCAAAGAAGCCAGAAACAGAAGAGCGCATGCAGCAGTTCCAGAAGCAACCTGGCGTGTGAGACCAGACCTACGGCGCAGGAGACCAGGCCAGCGGCTGCCTCGGCAGGTGTGGGGACTGATGGGGAACTGGACGCACACGTCTGAAGAAAGTCATCCAGCCGTTCACTCAGCAGGTCCTTACTCTGTGTGAATTACATCTCAGTAAAGTTGATAAAAGGCAAGCAGGGTGGCTGTAACCCTTCTGGGGAAGCAGTGGCTAGGAGGGGCCCCAGGCAGACTTTTGGGGTGCTGGTGCTGTCCTGTCCCTGAGGCTGGGTGCCAGTGACATGAGTGTGCTCCTTTGTGAAAAATTCAGAAAGCTCAACGTTCATGTGCCCTTTTCTCTATTTAAATTACTCTTTAATTAAAATACTGTTAAAATATATGGAGCTGGAGAAAGACAGAAGGTGAGGTTGTGAGCAGGCTCGTATTCACCTTCTTTACTGCTTCTCCTGGCCAACGTGGACAGGGTCGAACGCCTCAGTGGGTAGCTGTCGTCTGCAGAACGATGTGGCGGGGCCACGGATGGCCCTTCTGACGGCCCCGGGGCCACCAAGCCGGCCAGCCAACACCATCTGCTATCTGTCTCCACCCGTTCTCACAACCAAAATGCCCTTCCCTCTGACTTACAGGACGTTTCCAGACTTACCTGCAGTTCTTGGTACTGGAGGGAAAGTCAGAGCAGGAGGCAGAGGACATGCGCTGCGGCCGTGGCCCACAGCCCCGCAGTCGACCCCCTGGGAGCGTGTGAAGCGCTTCATCATTCACACCGCTCGTTTTATTTAACCTCACGGTCACCATCCTAAAGACGACGAAGCGGAGACTGGAGAGCCCGAGAGAAACCCAGAAGGGCGACGTCCCCGAGCTTCTCTTCAGACGAAGAGGACGCCAGGCAGCCCAGAGGGGAGTGACTCTGCCGCACACGGGGACGTGCGTCTTCCTGCAGGACATGCTCGAGTCCCTCCACTGGGGGCTGCGCCCCGGCTCTTCTCCCTCCAGGTTCCCAGTGCTGCAGACCCCCATCCTGCACACCAGAGGCTTAGCGAGATGAGGGGGGGTCTGGGGTCTGTCCTGCTGACAGTTCCCTTAAGAGGACAGGTTCCCCGAGGCTGGACAGGTGGCGGTGACACCAAGCCTGTGGAGGGAAGTCCTTCAGGGACAACATCACCCTAGCTCGGTTTCTGCATTTAACCGTGAAGATGCAACAAAAAGGTTAACTTATGAGGAGTGTTCTCGACTTGTCGACAAGACAAAGAATAAAAGAAACTAATCATTATCGAGAGCTTTCCTGTATGTTACTTTATCTGACAAGTCACCTGAGAAATTTCAATTGATCTGAAGGAACAGAACCAACAGAAAGGATATTACACCAAGCACTTTACTGGTAACACCTTTTTAATAGGTCAAAGTAACTGTACAGTTCATTATATTCTTCCTGAGAATAATTTATTTCCCCCAACAAACTAAAGAGAGGGCATATTTTTCAAAATTACTTAACAGAATGGATGGTAAAACTGGACACCAAAAGGAAACCAAATCTCTGTTTCGCCCAATTCCTTCCTGGGAAGACAGACGCAGTGAAGGGTTAGTTAACTCCAGTGGCTGTGAAATAGTCAACATGGCTTTAATCTTTCTTCATAAATTATATAAAAATGGAAAGCAGGGATGGTTCCAGAACTTCTTCTCAATGCGGTTCGGAGGTGCTCCGGTGCAAAGCATTTCTGCTTCCAAGAGAAATAACAGCGCTACAAAAAACCGGCACATTATTCTGGTGGAAAAAGACAAAAGTTTTTAGTGTGTTCTACAGCTAGTTTCCAACCAAATGCTTCACATACTCACATGAAAGTAAAAGGCAGGAAAGACAAGAGGGCTGTAGTTTTTTTCTGAAATTACTCAAGTCTTCAAAATATAGCTTTTATATTCTTTCTTTGTAAAGTGGTATTAGCATATTGCAACTGAACAGTGTTCTAACGACAAAAATTCCAGCCTGGGTAGTAAGTCTGCGGTTGGCAAAGGGATTCTCAGCCCCTTGGGTTTCCTGGAATCCTCCACTTCCTCCTGTCTTCTTCCAAGGACCAGTCCGGCCAGTTCAGGAACCAGTGCATCACTGCCCTGGCCGCTTCCACGAAAGCATATCCTGTTGTGAACAAAATCTGTTCTTCACGATTCTTTAAAAGCTTCCCATGTACAATTTTTATTCTCAGAAAAATGCCACATTTTGGATCCCGGACTTTTCTGAACACCATGATTAAAGAACCAAAACCAAAACAACCCACATCAAAATGCGGTTAAACTTATATGAGATTTTCAACCAGCCTCGGCCAGAGTGTTGGCGCTGTGAGTGCTGGCGCCCACGGCCGGCCAGAGCCTCGCTGCTGGTGGCGGCGGAGGGGGGAGCAGGCCCCGGCGCTCAGTGTGGCCTCGTCTGCCCCAGGGCCTTCAGTCTGGCCTGGTCGATGACATCGAGCAGGTTCTTGGCGTCCACAGCCAGGGCGTGTGCGGCCGTCAGCATCTGCTTCTTGTACTCCTGCTGCAGGCTGGTCATGACATACTGCTGGGCCAGCTTCATCTTGTTGATGAGCTCCCCCAGGTCGGAGTTCAGCAGCTTCTGGGCCATCTCAATCTGCAAGGACAAGAGGGTCAGGAGCGCCTCCTGCAGCCAACACTCAGGGCATTCTTAGGCGCTTTTCTTAGGTGCCTCCAGGAGAAGAAACTTTCTTCCTTCCCCTTAAACAAGGCAGACCCTGGTCTCCACCTCCAGGCCCACACGCTTTCTACTGCACCTGCTTCAAGACCTTCCTCTGCTATGCAGGAGATGGTTCAAGGGTGTCACCAGACACTTGCTCCACTCTGACGTATACTCTAGACCCTTCCAAACGGATCAGAGGTGGGAAGTGGGGTCAGGGCTGGTGGAAGGAGCCATAGAGCTGGAGAGCTTTGCTTGGGGTGTCTCGCGATCCCTCCAACCTGTGTACTTAACCAGCGGCGATCTAGCCACGTGCTCTTTCTACAATCAGCGAGCACTTACTGTACACAAGGCCCTTGGAGTTGTGGACGCAAGAGTGACCCAATGTGTCTGTGTTCACAGCCCAGTGTGGGAGAAGCACGCACAGAGCTGCCCATCACACACGGGAAAATCACGCCACAGAAATGGACCCGGAGAGGAGCAGTTCACTCCTTCTGAGAGGGGTGGAGAGACTCCACAGAGGAGAACTCGCCTGCATCCAGCCAAGACTGCACAAGCTGGCCGGCCTCCACCGTGAAGGGCCTCGTCAGCCACCCACGTTCACCTTGGTCCTGCTCAACCTAGCAACGGGGAGGCCTAAGGAACTTTAGGAAGGGGAATAACATAATCTAGAGAGGGCTCTGGTGGCAGTGTGCAACGTAAACGGAAGGGCAGGGAGAGCCCAGAGGTGGAGCAAGCAGCTGACAGGCTGCTGTGATACCTCAGGGAAGAGGGGATGTGGCCGTGAGGATGGCGAAGCAAGGCCCGACCTGAGACTTGTGAGTGACACAGGCTGTCTGCACGTGTGTACGTGTGCGTGCACGCGCGTGTGGTTCGTGCTGGGCACGGTGGTGAGTGCATGCTGGTCCCACTGACCCTGCAAGCAGAATGTGCTACAGGGGCAGACGTCCCGCAGACAGCTAGTGCCTGGGGCACACGGAGTGGGCTCGCTCACAGCACAGAGGGTGAGGGCCTCAAACATCTGGATCTGTGGGCGTAGGGAGCCCTGCCAAGGAGAAAAGGCATCTGTAAAACGCAAGTCCGGGGAGCACCTTGGGGGCGGCCACCATCGGGACGGCAAAGAAAGGCTGCGGGTGGGGCCGGCAAGGCTCTGTAACTCCAGGGGTCTCGCCAAGGGGTCAGGGCAGTGGGGGCATGGCCCCCGGTGACCGCTGGGCGGGGTCAGGGACAGCTGGGTCCAGAGGGCAGGAGGGGAGCAGGGGCACAGGAAGGCGCACACGGTGTGCAGAAGAGCCAGGTACACAGAGAGATCGTCTCAGCCGTTACCAGCTAAAGCAGAAGTTAGAAACGGTCCCGCCAAAATATCCAGCCGTTAGGGTGCCACTTGCTTTGCCTCTGGTGCCTGGAGCATCTCCATTTGGGGCAAAATCCTTGCTCACTGTGGAAAACCAATTAAATTTCTAATAAAGCAGATAAACTAGCTAACCTCTGAACTGGAGGGAAATATTCAGTTACACGGTGACACCAGTCAGAGGCATTTTCCAGAACGATTTAAGTGGTGCCACTCACAGGACCAGCCGCAGGAGCTGAGCCCGACCGCCCCGCGTGTCCAGACGCCCTGCTGGACGTGCCGCCCTCGGACTCGGCCTCCGAGGAGGACGCAGCCTCACCGCAGACGTGAAACCTCAGCCTGACCAGGAGGAAACATCAGCCTTTAGAGAACACCCCTCAGCTCCACGTCAGGGAGGCTCTGGAACACAGGGGCCTATACTCTGTTGCAGAAGACAGCGCGGGGCTGAGGAGCTGTCCCAGGAGAGAGGCACACAGACACGCTGAGCGGTGTCAGGGGCCACGTGAGCCCCAGGCTGTCTCCAGCCAGAGGGAGAAGCATTACTGGGGTGACTGGTGAACCCAGACCACCACCTGCTGAGAGATGAGCACACTGGCCAGTGTTAAATTCCAGGATGCGGTGACCGTGCAGGGTAAGAGTATGGCCCGTTATTCGAAAACACAAACGCAAATGCTAAAGGTAAGAGGGCGAGATGCGCACAACCAGCCCCCAGGTGGCTCTGGAGAAGTAAAGCCTGCGCGTGCAGAGAGAGGACGCAAAGGGCTCAGACGGGGAAGGCGGCGCAATCAGGGCGAGGGTGCTTGCAAGTTCTTGGTGCTGTTCTCAGAGCTTTTCCTCAAGTTTGAAATCATTTCACAGTAAAAACTAAGAAAACGAAAACAAACAGATTGCCTGCTGGGGGAAGGACAGATCACGCACCCTGTGAGAGAAAGCAGGAAAGTGGACGCTGGAGCTGGAAGGGCGAGGCGTGGGAAGTGAGCTGGGCTGGGTGCAGACCCCAACGCTAAGCCTATTTACTGGCTACAAGGAATGTTTATATCGCTGCTTTAAGTGGAAAACCAAGGTCACTTGCAAACTCGAAATTTTCCAGAGGCATTCGAGGAAGGAGGGCAGGATGCCACAGCCTCTGTCCTCGCTCTGGAGGGTTCCAAGCAGCAGCAGCCCCAATCCTGCGCTCCCCACCTGTCCTCACGGACGCCCCGTCCTTCAGGTCGGGACCCCACACGCGGTGCGGTGGCTCCACACAGCTCTGAAGATGGACGGCCAGTCGCCGGCGTCCCGACCTGGGGCCCGGCCAGGAGGTCACGCCTGCAGAGCGCGCGCTGTGCTCCCCCCGCCACGCTGCCCTCTGGATGAGGCCCTACCTCTCGGTGGGTGCTGGCGGGCAGGACGGGAATGGTCTCATCCACGGTGGCCAACAGCGTCCTCAGGGCCAAGCCGACTTCCTAACAGACAGGAACACACCCAGTGTTAGGACGCACGTCAAGGAGTTTCATGCCAGCAATGACAGTGTTTCCTTCCAGTTACATGGTTTTTCATTTCCTTTTCACCACTTACGGGAAAATTTCTTTTTCTTTCTTTTTTTTTTTTTTTTTTTTAGGAAAATTTCTGTATTTCTTTTCCACAGTGCTGAGCCTGATCTCATTAAGTTATGAGGCAATTTCCCCCAGATTCAGATCTCTCTGATCTACTCATGCTCTACTGTCTGGGGAACAGGGGAATGGAGGCTCATGTATGAAAAGCCGCCCGGACGCCCAGGGAAGGCGGCGCTGGGGCTGCGTGTGCTCCGTGACTCTCTTCCCTCCCCAGTGCTTTCCAAAGCCTCGTGGGCCACCAAAAAGGATGTTACTGCTACCACATGTGGGAACGACAGGTGGCAGTCTGCTACGGAGGCCATTCTGACCCCGGAGCTTCGTCCACTATGTACACGGAGCACAACAGCCCTCCCCCTGCCACTCGGAGCTTAAAGGGACCAGCTGTGGTTAAAAATGATATGACGTTAGAGTTAAAATGTCTGTCGCTGTCATTCTTATGAGGGTCAACTACGTAATGACTCAGATGCCAAGTTATACATGCAGTAGGTATAAGACCAGTAAGGACATGCTAGTTATTGACACTGGATCAACAAAAAGAGTGTCGTTTTGCCAAAGTAATACGGTTAAAAAAGCAGCTTCTAGAAAACCACCATAAAAAGTCTTATCATGTACAAAATTCTGGTTGCTTTTGTATATTGTTGAGTTTATTAGTATTTTTTAAAAACCCGTCTGTGGTTCATGCAAGTTCACCCTTAAGAGCTTTGGTTATAAGTGTTATGGGAGTATAGCCTAAAGACGGAACCAGAATGGATTAACTGTGCTGCCCATAAAACATCACAGCTTCCAAGCAGCTGTCCCACACTGATGGTTTGAAAGAAGCTGTCCCAGAGACTGCTCATTGGTACTAAAAATGGGGCTCAATGCTGCAACCCAACGACAAAAAGCCAAACAACCCTATTAAAAAGTGGGCAAGCGACTTGAACAGACATTTCTCCAAAGACGACACACAAGTGGCCAACACAAAAAAGCACACGAAGAGATGTTCAACCTCACTACTCATCAGGGAAATGCAAATCAAAAGCCCAGTGAGATACCACTTCACACATGTAAGGATGGCTACTATCGAGAAAAAACAAAACCGAAAATAAAAAGTGTTAGTGAGGAGGGAGAAAAACTAGATAGAACCCTTGTGCACTGCTGGTGGGAATGTAAATTGCTGCAGCCATTGTGGGAAACAGCATGGTGTGTCCTCAAAAAATTAGGACTAGAACTAGCATACGATCCAGCAATTCCACTTCTGAGTTAATGCCCAAAAGACTGAAAGCAGGGTCTCCAAGTATCATCTGTCTTGGCACTTTAACACTGTAATTACCTCCCCTAAGTCACAACGGCATCAGACTGTAAGTACTCCTCTGCACCTTTTCTCACTCAAGATCATACGTATGAGCAGTAGTTATTGACAGACTCTGTTGCTCAGGACATTCCAGGGTCAAGGTCGGGAATGGCAGTGATCCCCATGCGATGCAGACCTTCTGAAGAGTCAGGCTGGACCCGAAGGGCACAGGGAATGTCTCCTGCTTCACGTGAGGGGGCTGAGCTCACCTTCACCATGGGGACATACTCCTCTGGCGGGGCTGGCTGGATCTTGCTGGACATC